>NW_006921639.1:8463964-8475245 GCF_000298275.1 Orycteropus afer afer | reverse complement strand
CATTTGACTGATAACTAGAAGGCTGGTGGTTCACACCCACCAGCCACTCCTCAGAAGGAAGATTGGGCAATCTACTTCCATAGTGATACTGCCTCAGAAAGCCAAGGAGGGGTCACTATGTGTTGGATCCAACTGATAGCAGTGAGTTTTTTTTTTTCCTTGAAAATAGGTAAACATTGTTGTAGTGGACAGTGTATTGGCTTGGAGTTGCTCAGACAAGCACTTGAATATGACTTTATGTATGTCTAGATAAGTCTTTTAACTTCTCCAATTTCAGTTTCCTGATAATTAGATGGAGGTACTGAGAAAAAAGTCATAGTTTCATAAAAGTGAGGAAAATGAGGCACAGATAATTAAAGAAAATATCCCAATATAAAAGAAATAGTAAAATTCAGAGTGAGGAACCAAACATTTATCTTCTGAATCTCAATCCAAGATCTTTTATTTCAGAAATATTATAAACTAAGGCAATTGGTATGTTGGTGCTTCTTGATCAGCTGTACTGTACCTGGGACTGCATTCAGGATGACATGTTCATGAAATGGCCAGTTAGTACTTTTTCTAGAAATGGGATATGAATAACAATGACATTCTAATTGCAAGGCAAGGCAAAGAGTGCCAAATCATGCAAACACTTCTAGCAATGCTTAGTCACCAATTTTTGTAAGCCTCGGGTAGCTCATATGTAAAGTAGATATAATAATACTGAATTTATAGAGTTTAATGAATACAAAGGTGAAGCACAGAAAAGCAGCAATCTTTCATGAAGTATGTCTTTCTCCACTCAAACTGAGCTCCTAAGACCTGGGGACAGATAGGAGAAGATATTCTGCACCTTTTTTTTTATTCTTCAAAAGTAAGGTTAGTATCACAAAATAAGCAGCTAAAGTAAATGTGGGTAAAAGGGCACATTTTTAGCAACTCCCAACTTTGTTCCCTTTGGCACAGAAATGTAGACCAATCTGTCAATGTTATCAGTCTGCCTAGTGCCAATCTCTTTAGAGTTGAGTTTCCCAGTTACTACAGGCAACAACCTAATCCCCATACCAGCCCTTAAGCAGGGATACCAAGTTGAGAAAACCCAGAAAAAGCTGGATTCTTCCAGTTTCCCAAAAGAGACATCATGTGAAGATGGAAAAATTTCTAAACTTGAAGCCAGAAGACCTGGGCATGGACTTGTTTTCCTCATTCATAGAAAGGGGAGAACTGCCAGACTAGCTTTTCACAGACCTCTAGTAAAAAGTAAAAGAACTAATGACTCTGGAAGATTTTGTAAGACAAAACACATAATTAATGTGTGAGAAAGAGAAGGAGGGGCATATGCACAGTCTACTATAGGCTGCCACATAAAGTCTATGGTTCCATAATCAAATGAACAGAATGGTGTTTCTACACTTTCTGGAACACTCCTTTGCACAGATGTTTTTCAAGGACCCAATGTACCTGTCACTCTAAGCTCCAGGACTTTCAGAATGTAATCCTACTCAAGAGACATCATTGAGCATTGCAGTACCCTGGGGCCTAGAGTGAGAATGGCTGTTTCTTTCCTTGCCTCCCTCCACCTGTCCCTCAGAGCTAGGAGAGACTTACATGATTGAACAAAGATCCTTTGCTCCTTTGCTTTCTCTCTTTTCCCTCTGCTTAGGCATAGAAATACCTTCTGCATAGAATGTGCCTATGACTCTCACAAACCAAGGCTAGGAATAGAAGAGATAGGAAGTTGCCTCAGAGAGCAGCCCTAGACTTTAAAAGGACATAGAAAAGACCTTGGAGCCTTTCCAGTGTCTGGTTCAGTTTTTCAGGGTAGAACAGTCATAGATCTGGGACAGAAGCCCAACTGTATACAACCTGTGCCTCAGGAACTTTGATTTATGAGTACGGACTAGAGGAAGAGAAAGAATATGGTTCCATGGCATTTTCATTCTCTGCTTCCAAAGCCTTGTTTTGACCCTTCCAGAAAAGGTACTTATTTGTCAGGGCTTAGAGTTACTCTGTAGCATCAGACAAATTTTCAGGGTAGCTTATCTTCATTTTAAATAAGGAGATAGTCTATGATCATCTGAACTAATAATGATGTGAATGATGGAGAGGGCCCATCAGAGACCCAGTGATCCCTTGTCATACCTGCAATCAGAAGGGCTTGTCTACCACAGTTGACTGAAAGTCAAATGTGATGGATGTCTAAAGTAGCTTCCAATTCCAAAAGGAGATAATCCTTTCTCTAGCGCAAACTTTAGTTCTACTTAGTCTATGTCCACATAGCTGAGCCTGATCTTAATCCCTTCAGCAATCATAGGTAGGACACAACTTAGCAGATTTACCAGTAGAGATCTGTGCAGGCTCCCTCACCCATAGCCTCTTGCCACATCAGTCTCTGCCATATGCTCCAAGACCTAATGGGATGAGTGGCCTGCATGTGCCCATTTGTTCAATGTACAAACTTCTATTGAGCACTCACTCTGTTTCAGACACATCTCTGAGGCCCGGAAATACCACAGTGAATAAGTCAATCCCAGTGCTTGTTCTAAGAGGTCCAGAACACTTGATAATCCCCCTAATGCTCTGGGTGTAGAAACACAAGTTCCAGGTCTATAAGCAAACCTGGAGAAATAGAATCTTCTAAAGAGACAGATTGGAAGAAAAAGTTTAACCAATGGCCTGAGTAGGCCATTCAAAATGACCTAGATTCCAATATTCTTTCCTTCCTACTATCAGACATGCTGATCCATAAAGGGTAAGAAGAAAGATTCAAATGCTGAGCATAATTTTAGGGATGGCAAGGAAAAAAAAAAAAAAAAACTCAGAATTTCTTAATGAAGAGCTTTAGGGATTTCAAAGACCATGGTTGGTCATATATTCAATCCCACTGTCCATTCTCCTTTATTCTAAGGAGCCCTTTGTGCTATCCCTCACCCCTGTGTGGATATTTACGGCATTACAAGGTCTCTGTGACCTATTGTTGGGGTGCTACTTTTAGAAAGTCCTTCCCTTCATGGAGCTATGATATGAACTGCTTTGTTTCAGCTTCTACTTCTAAACTCTATGTCTGGGAGAGCTCACATCCCAGCTCTTCCTAAAGCACTCCTCTCCCCCAAATCATAAATGAAGGAAATGCATGTGAAACAAAAACATACATCAACCATGAGGTATGCCCACATTTGGGAAACTTCAGGGTAGCCAAGGAGTGGATGTGTGAGCTGTGTTATGTGAGTTGTCTGTTTCCTATAACTCTGAGTGTGTCTGTCTTTATTAGAGAGCTCAGGATCAGGGAGTCCCTTGGTGTGTGGAGGCCCCTGACCAGTTCTGACTCCATATCTTGTCCATTTAGTTCTTCACAGTTTACAGAGTAAACTGTGTTTACAGTACATAGTTCATCCATTTCTCTTCATGACTGCCTGTAAGTTCATAATGACAGACACTGCTCATCTTCTTGGTCTGGTGAGGGAGCTGGTTCAAAGAGGAGGCAAGGGCCCCATGATGCATCTGGTAAGAAAGAGAGGCAACCCCCTTGGCCCTGATCCCTCTGATGTACCTGACAGCTCCTCCATGTGGTTTCTTCTTCACAGAGAGGTGCAGAGCTTGGGCCAGGATCTGCCCTGCAGGAATAAGCAAAGCACTGTCCAGCACTGACTTCACAGAAGCATGGCATGCTACTTGGACCTCCTACCAGATCTTATTTTGAGTCCTTATTCCAGGCCAAACAAGTGAGACACTTTGCCTGTGATGCTGTCTCAGTTCTCCTTGGAGCCTGGGTGGCTGCTGCCTCCCATTGTCCCTCTTCTCACTGAGTGGTGTTGATGCTATTGCACCCATTGTTTGCTGGGCCCTCAGCCAATTGCCTGGTTCCACACGGGGCTGTGTCACATGCCCTCTTTCCTGGAATTCAGGGAGTAAGAATAAAACCAACTCCTTACTCACTTCTCAATTATTTATAGCTTCATTTTTTTCAGGCTTTCCCTCAACATTGTTTTCCCAGGAACCATGAAGCAATAAAACTATTAAAAAATTCAAATACTGTACATAGACTGTTTATCAAGAAAACAATAATTGAAAATAGATCCTGTAAATTTGCCCAGCAAAGATTTCAGAGTGGGAAGGAGGAGAAGGGAATGGCAATGGGGAGACTCTTATTCCTTTGCAGTGCTGCTGTTTGGATGGTACTGAACGTGAAGCTTACCTAATCACACTGCTCACACACTTTGTGATGCTATCCATGTCCCGCTGCCTTTGAGAGGGCACTTCTGAGAAATAGACAGATTCATATTTCCCTTTAAATAATTTACAAAGTACTTTTAAACACATTCACTTCCTTGAGGGAAGGATTTTCAAATAACAGCATACCTTTGTTGATGGATTTTTGGATATCAGGGGTATTAGATCAGCATGATTTAATCTGTGGGTTTGATTGAGGAGTGCAGTAAGAGAGGACCAGCTTGATTAAGTCAAGAGAGACTTCAGTGGAGATGGGACAGGCCTATATTGTCTTTCCCATTTTCTCCCTAGGAACTCTGGTGGTGTAGTGCCTAAGGCACTTGACTGCTAACCAGAAGACTGCAAACCCACCAGCCACTCATCGGAAGTAAGATTGGCAATTATTTCCATAGTGATACTGCTTCAGAAACCCAAGGAGGGGTCATTATGAGTCGGATCCGACTCCATGGCAGTGAGTTTTTTTTTTTTTTTTTTAATTTTCTCCCTGGGACTCTTCACCAGCTGAACCCAGGGTAGGGGAACCCTCTAAAAGTGTCGTTTTAATGTAACCCTCTTTGCCCCCAGGGATTTCCCTGCCTCACTCCTCCTCCTCCCTGCCTCACTCCTCCTCCTCCCATTGGATCCTGCTGTCTTCTCACTCCAAGCCTTATCAAGGTGATAAATAGGTCCTGGGAGCTTTGGTGGCATAGTGCCTAAGACATTTGACTGCTAACCAGAAGGCTGGTGGTTCAAACCCATCAGCCACTCCTCAGAAGGAAGGGTTGACAATCTACTTCTGTAGTGATACTGCCTTGGAAACCCAAGGAGAGGTCACTATGAGTCGGATTTGACTCCACGGCAGTGCGTTGAGTTGTTTGTTTTTGGTCTTAGGTTGCTGCACCAGGCTCATCACTCCTTCAAATCTGTTCACAGAAGACAAGAGCAGCCATTGAACCAAAACTTTCTGATTTGACCAATTCATGGTCAGGAATGCCATTCCAGATGTCCTGGTATTTGAATACTATGATATCTAGAGTAGTCTTGGACTGGTCATTTGTAGTCCAGAAAAGAAGTCGTGTTATGAATTAAATTGTGTCCCCAAATACGATTTGGAATTCAACTCTATACTTGTGGATATAATTCCATTTAGGAAAAGAGTTTTCTCTGTTGTATTAATGAGGCCATATCATTTTAGAAGGAGTTCTGGTAGTGTAATGAGTAAGGCATTTGAGTACTAACTAGGTTGGTGGATCAAACCCAACTAACAGCAGATTAGACACAAAAGCCAGCACAAATTAGGGAGGTAAGGGGAGAGATAGGTGCCATGTGAGGATCACCAAGGAACTGAGGAACACTGGAGCTACAAGAAACTGAAAGAAACAAGGATCTTCCCCCAGAGCCAACAGAGACACAGCCTTCTCCTATAGCCAAAAACCAAACCAAACCTACTGCCATTGAGTTGATTCTGATTCAGAGCAACACCAATTAAGTTTGTAAGGCTGTAAATATTTGTGGAAGTAGATTGGCTCATCTTCCTCCCACAGAGCAGCTTGTGAGTTTGAACTCCTGAATGTCTGGTGTCTTGAATTCAGACATAAGGAGCTCTGGTAGCATAGTGCCTAAGGCACTTGACTGCTAACCGGAAGGCTGGCAGTTCAAACCCACCAGCCACTCCTCGGAAGGAAGGTTTGGCAATCTACTTCCGTAGTGATACTGCCTTGGAAACCCAAGGAGGGGTCACTATGAGTCGGGGCCGACTCAACGGCACATAACAACAACAACAACAACAGCCACCTGCTCAGTGAGAAAATAAATTTCTGTACTTTAAAGCCACCTATTTGTAGTAGGTGTGTTACAGTAGCACTAGGTAACTAAGATAGGAGGGATGGACTTTTCTCTACCACCAGCTCATCGGTCTGTGCCCTACCCTTACTTGCAGACCAGCACTGGGGCTTCAAAGCTTTCACTACCCTTAGCAGAAACCAAAGGGCTCCCTCAAAGGTAGACAAGATAGGACACACTCAGGAATGTGATTCAGAGTCTTCTCATCTACAGACCATTCAATGGTCAGGAGAAACTAGGAAATAGACACTCCTGTTGGGTGGATGGTGGGGGGACATGGATCATGAAAACCCCCATTTCCTCTGTGAGTCATCTCCACCCTTCAGCTTCAGTAGCTAAAATGCTCAGCCTCCATTAGAGGTGAGTCCAAATGGTCCTGTGTGCTGGGACTTCACATGGCTTCAGCTGCCCCCTTTCCTCATTTGGAAGAATGAAAACATGGGTGTGGGGCATCTGTAAGGTTTCTAATTGGACCACCAGCTGATCTGCCCCAATCTTTTTCCTCTTAACCAATTTGGCTTTCTAAAGGGAGTGGAGAAATGCCTATTTTTTTAAGCTTGTATTTTCCATAGTTATGGAGCAAAATGTTGTTTTTATAAGCATAGTTTATTGTATAGCATAATGAGGTACTATTCCACAATCCCAAAAGCCAGTTTGAGGTGAGGATGGTGGCCTCTGCAGGAGGTGGAGGTCCTGGATGACAGAGGCAGCTCTCCTGGGGCCTCTAAGCTCTATTTCCCACTTTGCATGCATGAGTATGGAGGGGATTTCAGCACAGCCAGACATCATTCATTGGGGTCTGCAAAATGCCACTGGGCTTTTGGACTCTTTATCTTTACAGCCTTTGAGATATCCACTACTCTCCTCTTCTCCAAAGTGGCAATGTTGACACTGTAAGTGATTGGAAATATTGATTTATGATTCTGGTCACTACAGGCAGAGGGGTGAGAACCAGAAGTTTGTTAAATAATTGAATGATTTGGCTTTAGCATGAACTACTAATCATTTTCCAGTTGTACCAGCTACACTTTCAGTTATTCATTTGTGCATTCATTCTTTCATTCACCATTCAGCATGCTTTTAGCAGGAACAAGTTCTGGGCCAGGCACTGTGCTCTGAAATGCAGTGAATTGGGTTGGGCCCCGACTGCTATGGACATTGAGTCTGACATGCATTTGCCCCATGGAAGGGTACATCCATTCTGTTACTGAGCTCCTAACATGCTCATGGTAGATAAATTGGACTACTAGATGAAGTGGAATAGCAGACAAAGCTTGGCTACATAACTACCTGCATAGAGACCTATGGGGGAAAAATAATGCCTATAGTCTGTTTGTCTATAGTCTGCTTCTTCTGTTCCTGCTCTGGGTCTCACAGGGTCCTAGTAAACCTCTCCACATATCCATTTCTAAGTGACAACTTAGAAAACACACTTAGAAATGCCTGCCCCCCAGGAAACAAGGAGGGAATGGCCTGCTTCTAGTTAGTAACACATGGTTAGCATAAAATGCTACTAAGTCACTGCTAACAATGACTCAGTTCAGCTAGTAGGAACCAGAAAAGCCCCAGGCATCTTTTCAATTGTATGGACATCTGCTCAAGTGGAGGAATTGATTCTTTAAATAAACGAAACACAAGTGGAATCTGAAAGGCAAACCCGCACACCTGAACACACTTGTCAGGCTGCAACTCGTAGTCACCTTTGGGAAAGAAGGGCAAGGAATCTCAGAGTTGCAATGCTGGTCAAATTTTGTCCATTTACGGCATTGCCTGTGTCAAAGGGGAGCTACCTAGCCATTACACAGATGAAATAGGAATCACACATTTTCTACAGCAAGAGGCCATGGTGTCATTTTGTTGGTTTCATCAAGCAATCTTTAAACCTTTAAGATTTTCCAAACATAGAGAATGTGAGTATTATCTTCTGTGCAGTAATATCACCTACCATGGAAAAGGTTTACCAAAGCACAAAGGCCATCTCCAGGATTCTAAAATCCCTAAAACAACTTTTGGCATAAATTTCAGCTCAGAGCAGGAAAACCCTAAGTGTTTATCTTCTTCTAGCTACACCAAAGGCTCTTGTGGGGTTCCTGTTTACTTTTTCTGGCTCAGAGAACTAATCTCCCAATATACTATTAAATAGGTAATATCATAAAATACTTTATATATCTGAAGCCATAGCCATTAGGTGTAAGCTACATCAACTCTGAAATAAACACAAAGAAGTCCATGCTGACTTTGATTCTTATTGGTTTCATCATCAATGTGCTGCCAGAATCCCTCCTTGGATGTGTTTTTGTGAATTCCCCTGTTCCATCATGCACCAGGTCAGCCATAGTGCAGTTACAAGTGAACCTTGCCTTCAGCCGCAATGTAGCATGGAGAGTTGTGTTTTGATTCCTTCTCCTACTGGAGTGGAGGGAACAAAGCTCAGCAGCTGGCTGCAAAATGAGCCAATCAAACACACATCAACCCTTCTGTCACAGGAAGGCGTAATGCTCACAGTAGCTCTTTACGTGGTAAAATTGATCTTTATTCTTAGTAGATATTTCTTCTAGAAAGTGGTCTGTTGCATATGAGACACTTATCTGTGAATAGGGACAACTAGAATGTCAAGACTTAGGGTCACCAAGCTGTCCACTTGGCATGAGGACAATAAGACACAGAAGTCAGTAACTTGCCCAAGGTCTCATATGAGGGGAGACATCGAGTCTAAACTTTTGTGCCTGAAGGAGAACTCTGAGGAAGATAGCCCCGTCATCCACCACCACATGTCTGTCAGTTTGTCACACTGTGGTAACTTGTATGCTGCTACAATGCTGAAAGCTATGCTATTGGTATTTTAAATACCAAGAGGGTCACCAGTGGTAGACAGGTTTCAGCAGAGCTTCTAGACAAAGACAGACTGGGAAGAAAGGACTGGCATCATGTTTCTGAAAGTTAGCCAGTGAAAACCTTATGGATCCCAACAGAATATTATCTGATAGAATGCTACGAGATTAGAACCCCAAGTTGGAAGGCATTCAAAATACACAGTGGCTGCAACAATGGACTAGAGCATACCAACAATCATGAAGATGGCCCAGGACCAGGCAATGTTTCATTCTGTCATATACCGAGGTGGCCGTAAGTCCAAGTCATCTCAATGGCAATTCACAACAATAGCTCCATCACCCAGTCACTGTCGAAGCCCCACCCTTACAACACAGGCTTTGCATTTCCATAGTTACATTTGAAAACACCTTTGTTTCACAGCTGTCCTGGTTAGAATTCTCTTTTATGTTAATCTCAGATCTGTCCCAATTATTGGCTGCCAATCACTGGTTCTTGTTTTGCCATCTTATTTGAAATAGAATATGTGTTTTCTTTCTCCCACGTACAAGCCAAAAATCTGAAGATTGCTAGAATATTCTCTCATACCTTCACTTTTCTGGGTTAACTACATTTTTTTCAGTAATTCTTCACACTTTCCAGGTGCTTGCCTTATCCTTTCTTCTTCAATGTGTTTAAAAACATTAGCACCACTTTTAAAATATTGTGTCTGTGATAGACAAAATATAGTGTGCCTCTTGATTTTGCAAGTTCTGTGATATTCAAACCTCTGCTATTGGATCACATTCTACTATTATTTTCCCTGGGCCCTGGTACCATTATTATTTTAAAATAAATTCCTATTTAGGATAGGAAGAACATAACCTGAGCTGGGCACTTTATATTACTGTTGACATTTTTTTTTTTTAAATATAATTGTGAAAGTTTATGAAGCAAATTGTTTTTCCACTAAATAATTCACACATATTCTGTTTTGTGACATTCACTGCAATCCCCACAATGCAACAACACTCTTCCCATGTCCTCCCTGCACCTGTTGCTTTCCTCTGTCCTTTCTTCCTATCCCCTGCAGCCTTCTTATCTCTATCATGGGGGAAATGCTGCCCTCTTCATCCCATACAGGAGCTCTAGTGGCATAGCGCCTAAGGCATTTGACTGCTAACCAGAAGGCTGGTGGTTCAAACTCACCAGCTACTCCTCAGAAGAAAGGTTGGGCAATCTACTTCCATAGTGATACCGCCTTGGAAACCCAAGGAAGTGTCGCTATGCGTTGGCTCCGACTTGATGGCACTGAGTTTGAAGCACACAATGTGTTTAAATACATTGTTTACCACCACCTGCCAGTTTGTTGTACTGCAGTGGCTTGCATGTTGCTGTGATGCTATATGATATGCCACCAGTATTTCAAATACCAGCAGAGTCACTCAGTGTACAGGCTTCAGCAGTGCTTCCAGACTAAGACAGATTAGGAAGAAAGTCCTGGAAGTTTACTTTTGAAAATTAGCTTTATGGATCACAACAGAACATAGTCCTATACACTTGCTTTGGACTTTAGGAGGGATCAAGCAGTGGAGGAGGACATCATGTTTGGGGAAGTAGAGAGCCAATAAAGGTATAGGAGACCCTCAGCAAAATGGATTGTCACAGTAGACACAACAATGAACTTGAACATACTGGCAATAGTGAGGATGACACAGGACCAGACAACCTTTCATTCTGTTGTATGGAGTCTCTCTCTGTATGTACATATAGGTACATATATACATATACACATACACATAAATACACACACACACACACACACATATATAAAATGCTATTGTTGTTAGGTGCCGTCGAGTCGACTCCTGACTCATAGCGATCCTGTGCACAGCCTAACGAAACACTGCCTGGTCCTGAGCTAGCTCCATTATTCTTGCTTTACTTGAACCAGTTGTCACTGCCACCATATCAATCCATCTTGTTGACGGTCTTCCCCTCTTTCGTCAACCCTCCACCTTACCAAGCATGATATCCTTCTCCAGGGAATGGTCCCTTCTGACAACATGACCAAAGTATGTGAGAGGAAGTCTGGCCATTCTCACCTTCAAAGAGGATTCTGGCTGCACTTCCTCCAGGACAGACACGTTCGTTCTTTTAGCAGTCCATGGTACTTATGGCATTCTTTGCCAACACCACAGCTCAAAAGCATCAATTCTTCTTCCATCTTCCTTATTCATTGTCCAGCGCTCACATGCATATGAGGCGATTGAAAACACCATGGCTTTGTCATGCACACCTTAGTCCTCAAGGAGACATCTTTGCTCTTCAGCACTTGAAAGAGGTCCTTTGCAGCTGATTTGCCCAGTACTATATGTCATCTGATGTCCTGACTGCTGCTTCCATTGACATCGATTGTAGAACCAAGCAATGTGAA
>NW_006921639.1:8448854-8462555 GCF_000298275.1 Orycteropus afer afer | reverse complement strand
ATGTATGTATGTATATTGTCTCATTTAATCATCATGCAACTCTGGGATGTAGGATTATTACTAATGTTATCATGAGCTCTGCTTCCCATGATGAAATGGAGCTTTGAAGAGGTTAAGTTACATTTCCTAAAAAGGCCTATACCAGACACTTAGGTCCTACATGACTTTGCTTATTGACTGTGTCCTTCTGTCACTTCTGATACTCTGGGGATTGGGCCACTAATACCTGACACCAAACACTGCCTGGATTGTGGTTCCTTCTTGGCATGTAGAACATTTTCACCTTGTTGGTGGTTATACTTGAAGCCCTCAGAATCAGTAGCCTCAGCTCTGGAGAAAGAAGTCTGCAGATCCTGATAGCTGTCCACCTAGAAGAATTGCTGAGAACATGAATTATTAAAGAAGATGACACATTCTTTGTTATTGTGGGCACTCTTTAAAATTTTCTATAGCACTGAACTCATTTTAGCTGAGTAAGCACTAGTGACTTAATTTTAAGAGGACCGTGGACTTCATTTCAACTGTTGCAGAATGTTTAAGGGTTATTGAGCGTTCTCTTCATGGCTGCTTAAGATCTGTGAAATAAATCTTTGTCCTTGGCAAATACACCGAAAGCTTTTCAGTCTCCATGCCCCATTGAGCTCTTGAAAGTATGACAGAAAGGCATGGTTTCCCTTGTTTGCAAAGTGTGATAGAGCAGAGCAATGATGTTTGCAAACAGTTTGAGCTTCACCAGATCGCTCTGAAAATACATAGACTTCCACCTGGTGTTGCCCCATTTATATTAACATGAAAATGGGTCTGGTTTAGAAGTCTAAGCTTCTAATAGACACATAGAATCCTTGGGTGGTCCAAACTAGTAGATTGAATTTGAGGTCTCCTCCTTGGAAGGAAGATTGGGCAATCTACTTCTGTAGAGGTACTGCTTTGGAAACCCAAGGAGGGGTCACTATGAGTTGACTTGATGGCAGTGAGTTTGGTTTTGGTTTTCTTTATATGGAAAAACCTCCTGAATTCCTCTTCCCAGGGAGCTTAATCTTGACAAATGGTGACCTCATGCACAAGGGAACAAAATACTACCTGGTTCTGTACCATCTCCATTATTAGCAGTGGATCAGACCATTGTGATCCATAGAGATTTCACTGGTTGACTTGTAAAAATAGATTGCCAGGTCTTTTTTTCCTAATCCATCTTAGTTCGGTAGTTTCACTGAAACCCATTCAGCATCATAACAACACACAAAGCTCTACTGACAGACAGGTGGTAGCTGCAAATGAGGTGCATTGACTGGAAATCAAACTTGTGTCTACCCTAGGGAAGATGAGGATTCTACCACTGAACTACCAAGGCTTCTCAAAGCCTAAAAGGCCAAGAAATACTTTGAAATTAGTTCAATCATATACTTCTAATTGTTGTTTAACAGATGAGAAAAATTGAGACCTGGAATACATGTCATGTATAGAAATACATGTCTTTCTATAGTAAGGTAGCTGCTATCAATATGACAGTCATTTGGGAAAGATTACATTTAAGTGGGTGTGTCCCTGGAGAATGACATCGTGCTTGGTAAAGTAGAGAGTCACCAAAAAAGAGGAAGACTTCAACAAGATGGATTGATACAGTGGGTGCAACAATGGGCTCAAATGTAGTAATCATTGTGAAGATGGCACTGGACTGGGCAGTGTTTTGTTCTTTTGTGCCACCTCTTCAAATACTACCTATGCTTTTTCAGATGCCAACTGTCCCCCCATATTTGCAGTTTGAGTTCACTCAGAGGTGCCTTGGAAGAAAGATCTGACAATATACTTCTGAAAAGTCATCCACTGAAAACCCTATGGGATATTCCACCCAGCCCCTGTTGTTATTGTTATGTGCTGTTGAGTCAGCCCCAACTCATAGCGACCCCTCCTTGGGTTTACAAGGCGGTATTACTATGGAAGTAGATTGCCCAACCTTCCTTCTGAGGAGTGGCTGATGTATTTGAACTGCTAGCCTTCTGGTTAGTAGTCAAGTGCCTTAGGCACTATGCTACCAGAGCTCTTACACAGCCCCTAGAGCTTGGCATTTTGAACTCAGACTTCTAGCCTCCAAAACTGTAAGAGAATAAACTGCTGTTTGTTAAAGCCATCCACCTGTGGTATTTTCAGTGACAGCAGCAGAAAGTAATTTAACCAATTTAGGAAAAGTTATCACATATATTTTCAGAGCCTCTCCTTTGGGAGAACTCATGAAGGAGAGCCAGGACCCCTCTCATAATCTTTCCCTGTTTCAGTTATTTATCTCCCTGAGACTTAAGCTGTTTCTGAAGTTTATGTCCTTGAGGCCCTATTGGAAACAATGATGTACTCTTTATCCACCCACTCTCTTATCGCCTATCCACATATAAATGTTTGTTGTGTGTTTCATGTACACTCCATAAATGATTTTGAATAAATGAATGTCTCTAACTCTATCTTAAGCAACCCTATACAGTGTGAGAAGCCACTTGAAGAAAAATAAAGACACATCTCTCTCTGAACAAAATCTCATTTAAATGGACAAGGGAACCCATAAATAATTGTGCTAAACAACAATAAAAATTCAAACCAAACCCATTGCCATTGAGTTGATTCTGACTCATGATGACCCCATGTGTTAATGGAATAGAACTGCTCCACAGGATTTTCTTGGTCATGATATCTTTTTTTAATCTTTATGAAAGGAGATTGCCAGGCCTTTCTTCTATGTCACCTTAAGGTTTGTTTAAACTGGCAACCTTTAGTTTAGTAGTCAGTGCAAACTCTTTGCATCACCCGGGGACCTAAAATAATTGTGATAGGTGTATTAGATGCTTCAATAGAGACATATGTGGAGTGTTTGTGAGAAGGTGGCAAGGGATGGGAATATGGGTAGAACCATATTTTAACTGAAGTTCAAGGCACAGAGGTGATCAGAGGGAATAATGCGCCTAAAGAAGGATCCTTTTATTACTTGAGGGAACATTTAGCCACAGAAAGGAGATATGTCATCCACACTGCTGCTAAGCAACCTAATTATTTCTTTCCATTGCTTTAAAATTTTAGACAGGCCCACCATCTAGGGTTTGAAAGAATCAATATCAAACCCCATTAACCTGGTCCACAAGACCCTCCACAGTCTGGTTGTAACTCATTTGTCCCCATCCTTTGCCCTATGTCCCCTTCAGTAACAGTCACCTACTCTAATTCCTGGTAATGGCAGAATGTTCTTGATTCCTCAGCCACTATGTGCTATGTCCTTTGTGTCTATTCTCTATTTGGAAAGCATTATCTTTGGGTGATTTTTCTACCCATCAAAGTCCTAATGCAAAACGCATTGCTGTAGAGTAGAATCTGACTCATAGAGACCCCTCCTTGGGTTTCTGGGAAGGTATTACTATAGAAGTAGATTGCCCAACCTTCCATCCAAGAAGTGGCTGGTGGGTTTGAACCACCAGCAGTCAAATGCCTTAAGCACTATGCCACCAGAGCTCCTTAATTGGAATGTCAAAGACCACTTTCACCATGAAGTATTTCCACCCTTCTCATTTTGGAAATAATTTTTTAATAGCTTGTCACACTTAGGTTATGTATTATACTCATGTTAAGAATATCCAGGTCTATTTCTTCCACATCTGCTCCTTGTGGCCATGCACTATAGTTTTTACATATGTTTGTACCACCCTCTCCATCTAGTGTTAAACCATTTTAATAAGTATGTAGTAGGCACTGAACGAATGTTTGCTGTTGGCAAAGATAAAGTAGTACAGAAATTTCATTATATTATTTAGGAACAAGTAGGATCTGCCCGTAGGATCCATGTGTTTCAAAGAAATACTGAAGTTTTACATACTCCACCAGTATATTCAGCTTTTAGTGGTGTTCCTAAACACATAGACTCCTGTGGAGCAGAGGGGATATTAAAGTTCAAAGAGACATAGAAATCAGGTTGAAGATGGTAAGTGATCAGACTCTTTAGGGAGTAAGAGCATTTCCTCATTTTTGGACTGCAACAGAAATGTCTGTAATTCGGATATTTAAGCCTTGTCTGGGTGAATAGGTGGGGGAGGTTTCACAGAATAGCCTGGAGTAGGGTCCTGAGGGATGAACTTGATGTGATTGTAAAGGTCATATCTAACCCCAGATCCTCGGATTCCATGATAGCACATCTGCTTTTGATTGCAGAGGGTTCTGAGCACAGGCCTGGGGCACGGCGCCATCTCAAGGAGGAAACACTGAGCCTGTCTGCAGGTCTGGATGATTCCGCAAGGAGACCAGCTAAGCCCTGCGGTCACAGCTGAGACACTGGAGCTTTGTCCCAGGCTCATACTGGCTCTCTGAGGCCTCCCACATGGAAGACTTGCAGTGTACTTGGGTCCCTGTCAGAACAAATGAAAAAGAGCGCCGAAGGCTGCAGAGCCAGTGAAAATGGACCCACTAGAAACAAAAGATGATGTCTTAAAATGTAGGATGACGTGGCAGTTTAGAAGGAAGTTTCTAGAATTGGAAATAGAGCAATCCATGCTCTAATCCTGGAAATACTACTCACTGGCCATTGTGATACCTCAGGAGGTTTCCAGGTTCCTTGTTTGTAAGATAGGGGTGTATTGACATATTTATTGCATTCAAAGCATTGAGCACTGTCCTCAGGACTTCCCATTCAATAACATTTGGTTATTGTCATTTTATAGTTTAACCTCTGGCTTGCTCCATCTGGGGAGACAAAAAATGACCCTAAATACTTTGAAATTTGAAAGAAAAACAAAACAAAACAGAGTATTGTTTAGAACAGTGAAAGTCTTACTTCAGTAAGCAAGATGGATTCCCTGCTGAGTGCAGATGTGAGGGAAGCCGCTCCAGCAAGTACATTTGTTGCATGGGGAAGAAGGAGATCTGGGGGTCACATGAATGAAGGCAGCGTGAGCTACAAAAACACATGTGGCGGGAACATGCACAAGGAGGCCATGCGGCACCAGGAGGTCACACAAGGCTACATGGGACAAAGATTCTTTGGAACATTGCTGAGAGAAAGACTGTGTAAACAAGAGATCAAAACAACAGCCTTGCTAGCTTTCAGTGTGATAAATGTTTGTGTTGAATGGGCAACAGAAGTCAGACCACCACCATCTTCTTGTAGTCTGGGTTTTAAGAGGACCCTGGAGAAAACTCATTGGTGGGGATGTGCAGGGGGAACATGGGGTATCCTTTCAGCTGGCTGTTTCCCTAGTAGCTGGGCTCACCTTTTAAAGTCAGACAGCCCCCTACATTTTCAAAGCCCAGCCTGCTGACATGACCCCTCCTGAGCAAGGGGGCTACAGAGCAAGTTGCTTAGAGGCTTTCATCATGGTGTGGGAATAAGTGGGCTGCCTAGTCCAAATGAGAATGGCTATCAGACGATGGTGTCAGTATGTTCAGCAAAGGTGGTTTAATGGGGAGGAAAACAGTGTAGCCAGGTGTGCTTGAGTTGTACAACCCAAGTAAGTTTGAGCAGCATTTCCATTCATGTTTGCTACCAATCTCTGTTGCAATGAGACCAAAGCCCATTCTGCTTGACTGTTCCTGATTCAGATCTTCGCTGCCTTATCTTAGGTATCCTCTCTTAAAAGTAGAAAATGCTATTGATGCTGTCATTGTTATTGGCTGTCCAATTGGCTCCAACTCATGACAATTCTATGCCTGGTCCTGTGACATCTTCATGATTTGGTATGTTTGAATCCATTGTTGTCACTATTTTGTCAGTCCATCTCATTGACAATTTCCCTTGTTTTGCTGACCTTCTGTTTTACCAAACATAATGTCATTTTCCAGGGATTGGTCTTTTCCTGATGATGTGTCCAAAGTAATTGAGTCAAGGTCTCACCATACCTGCTTCTAAGGAACATTGTGATGGTATTTCTTCCAAGACTTATTTGTTTCTTTATAAAAGCACAAAATACAAAAGAGAAAAACATTTCCTGTTAAATGTCTGAAAACACATCACTTCTTTAGTTCCTGCCTCTGAGTGAAACTGACAGGTTGTTATGACTCACACAAACTCCCTGGACAGAGAGATAAATGGACCACCTATTGAATGAAACCACCTTTAAGCCTAACCATCTTTCATTTCATTATGAGGACTGCAAGTGTTATAACCTCTTTTTGAGCACTTAGCATTGTGTCTTTTCTGTCACAAGTGTCAAGTTAATGTTAGAATCCTTGCTTGTGTTTGTTATCTCATTTAGAAAGTGTTAGCGATAAAGTAATTTGTCTGAGAATGTTTGACTCACTTTGTTTTTGTTGCCTGGCCCCTAAACTGCAGTGCTTGGGGCCAGAGAGGGATTACTAAAATAGTGCCTAACAAAGAGTGCTAAGATTGACACAGCTAAGTGTCTAAAAGGAGAGTCAATGTGGGGAAAGTCTGAGGACAATCTTGAGGGTTCTGTTGGGGGTCACAGAGGAGACCCTACAAAGAACCACAGGTCAAGTCTTGTGGACTAGAAATGGCCTGGGAGAATTTCATGTGTATGTGTGTGTGGGGGGTGGGGTGGGGTGGGAGGTAGAGGCATGGATGATGATAACAAAAACCAATGATTCAGTTTTTGTGGTGGTATATGGACTCTTTAGAGCATCTGGGTCCAGAGTCTCCTCAATGTCCCAGTGTCTTCATCACTGTACTATAGGGATCTTGGCAATGAGCTGCCTCGGAAGGCCCCAGACCCCTAAGGCCTTCCTTCCTATTTTGTGTATCTCTGTGGTCACTATTTAGACACCTTGTGGAGTGGAATGCTGGGGCCAGGGCTGGACCATAGAGCCTGAGAAAAAGGTGCTCAGCAAACTTCAATTCCCAATCAGGAGGAGGCTTAGAGGATGCACTTTGGACAGGTCAGCCTCTCTGAACTTTACTTCTTCATGTTTTAGTTGTCAGACTTCCCTTTCTCAGGGTATAATTGCATGGATTTAATAAAATATAATCTACTTTACATCTTTTTGAGGGCACTGGTGGTGCAGTGGCAGAATTCTTGCCTCCACGCAGGGGACCTGTGTTCTATTCCCAGCTAATACATCTCATATGCAGCCACAACTCATCTGTCAGTGGAGTCTTGCATGTTGCTAGGATGCTAAACAGGTATCAGTAGAACTTCCAAGCTAAGACTGACTAGGAAGAAATGCCTGGCTCTCTACTTCCAGAAATAAGCCAGTAAAAACCTATGGATCTCAAAGGTCTAATCTACAACTGATCTGGGGACAGCACAGGACCAGGTAGGGTTTTGTTACACTGTACATTTTGGGGGCCAATATGACGGCAGTTAACAACAACACCATTTTTAGAAAGTAGTAAACACTATTTTATATCAGGGTTTGTTGAGGGCAAATGTTATACATACTGAAACCAATCCATCCCTAAAGAAGACATTCCTAAGTGTAAAACTCTGGATTTAAGAATCAAGTCACGTTGATCACTCCTTTTATACACTTTTATGTAATGCCTACTTTTTAGTCTGCCTAGTGAATGAAGGAAGGCCACAAATATGAAGGGGAGAACCTGATTCCTGTCTCCAGGGTTAGTTTAATTGCAGGCTGACAGGGTATCTAATCAGTGTTTCCCAGAAAGCAGACCTTGCAGTAGAGGACTTACGGCTATAATTCTATTAGGGAGCTCAACCCTAGGAAACAGGAGTGAAAAGGGCTTGGATGGAGAAGTAACATATTCAGGGATATTCTATCTATCTGGCCACAGCCATATTCAATGGATGGTTCAATCATGTGGATGGTGTTCTGAGAAGCTTTATACATTGACTCAGGGTCCATCAGGGAAAAAAAAAAAAATTATCCACAAGTCTGATCTCCTATTGGTCAACATTTTGCCGCATGGAGTGTATTTCCATATTATACCCACATGGGCACTGAGCAGGGTCCGGAGTCACCCATGCTTGCTGTCAACAGGGAAACTTATTGAGTGGTAAAAGATGGTTGAAACCAGCATGAGAAGTTGCTGCCAGGCAGAGCCTTCCAGAAGCTCCTGGGAGCTGATGTCTGCAGTGGGACTGGGATGAGAGAGTTGAACCTGGAACAAAGGAGAACGGGCACTAGCCTGGCTCAGAGGGTGCCAAGGAAGCTTCTTTAAGAGAAAATGAGAAGGCAAGGGACATGAGTAGGAGCAGTGGAGTCAGTGTGACTGGAACATGAGGTGGATAACAATGATTACTTGGACATTAGAAAAGTCAGCAACAGCTGGGCTACCCAGGTCCTGAAGGATAATGAGTTTGGGTTCTACTATGAAAGTAGTGAGAGGTCATTTAAACAGAAAACTTAATTAGGGGGTGATATGACTAGGTTAACACTCATAAAGAACTCTGGTGGAAATATATTCGGCAGAGATTTCAAGCTCAACCAGCCAGAGAGGAAGGCAGGGTCCAGCAATAGGAAGCACAAGGAACCTCAGTCCTTAAGATATCCTGCCCCCCACCCCATCCCTCTATCTCCTGCTCCTCCCACTCTTCTGAAAGGAGAACAGATTGGATCCAAGAGCTAAGATGCAGGTTAGGTTCAACTGAACTCAGAGATTTATAGACCATGGGTGAGGTGGGAGGTCAGGTCTGCCCTGCCCTCAAAGAGCTCATGATTTAGTAGGAGTTATGGGGCGATATGAAGGGGTAGTGATTCACTCCTTCTTCATGGACTGGGGGAAGGGGAGGCCATAAAATAATTGTAGCCTTCAATTTTTCCCTCTCCAGAGAAAGCTTTTCCCATGGGCATGAGGGAAAAGACCCTGACCCCTGTATCTCATCAAAGCACAGAATAGATCCCACCATGTCTAGTGAGAACTACTTGTCCCAGAGGGTTAAGTATTGAGCATCATCCAGTTAGTCTTCAATGCAAATGTATTTGGTCATTTTTTCCCCAAATTTTCAGCTCCACCACACACTCTGATGGAGGACCTTAGTAGTGTTAATAGGCATGAAGAGAGTGAGAGATCATTTTGAAGCACAAGAATCAGTAAGGAAGGACCACTGGGTGGCTGAAGAAGGGACTTTAGACTCCCAGAGAACATGGTGGGTCCCTGGGGAATCCTAGGGAGAAGAGGAGAGGGAGGAGGTTGAGCCATGGTAGGCAATGGGGATGTCAAAGAGGAAGAAGAACTCAGAGGGCTTGGGTGTAGCCAGGCCTCAGACCCCCAGGTAGGCTCCAATCTGAATGTAGTTTGGATAACCAGGCCTCTTCCCACTCTTACCAAATTCATGTGGTTCCAGAGCTGCAGGGGTTGGCTTCTAACGATTTCAAGGCCAGGCCATGCCCTACTCTGCTGATATGGTGGCCCCTAGATACCCTAGGAGCCATCAGTCAAATCTGATTCATGGTGACCCCATCTGTGTCAGAGTAGAACTATGCCCCATAGGGTTTTCAAAGGCTGAATTTCTGGAAGTAGAACACCATACCTTTCTTCCAAAGCACCTCTGGATGAACTCAAGCCATCAACCTTTTGGTTAGCAGCCAAGCATGTGAACCATTTGCTCTACCCAGGGACACCCCTGGGTCTCATACACAAACTCAAATATCCCTGATGTCCTTTCCTACCAAAAGTCAAGGGGAAAAGCCAGGTACTGAAGTTGATCAAGAACAGAGAAAGTCTCTGTCTTTGGCACTAAAGATCTATCAGTGGTGGTAAGGAAAGAGTTGCAGGAATAGTAGCAGAAATGTTTTATATTTCCTAACTAGATCTATGTTTTCTTTTGTTAGTTTGTGGTGCCTTCCATTTTTACACCAAAAGAAAGCAATAACAATAAACAGTAAAGGGGCCTCAGGGCCTATGTAAATATTAAATTTGTTTATGTATTTGTTTATTTATTCATTTTTTTTAAAATTTAGACTAAGAAAATATTTTGTTTCCAGGCTTGATTCCAGAATCTCTGATTACAGAGTAGGTGTTGCAGCTGTGAAATCCAAAGATTAGGGACAGAAATAGGGTTAAGAAAATGGAGGTCATATTAAAGATTGCTACTTCCAAATCAGAGAGTGCAGGAAGTAGAAAAGTCATATTCCAAATTCTTTAAATTTTCATCATGTTTGTCCAGAACTGGATCTATTACAATGTGTCCCTTGTTATTTTTAGGATTTAAGATGATAATTTCCTATTTTAATTAATGGTCTGAGAATGAGATTTTGGTTGGTTGCAGTAAATTGCCTGATTTGGAAGTATTGGTGCTGAGGGACTCTATAATTCAAAGTCTTTCTATAGCATAATTTTTATTTCATTTTATTTTTCCTTCTCCTCCCTGGTCTAGAGAATTCCTTTAATCAGGTGGTGGGAGTGATTAATGACCCCCTGTGCTTATGTGCACATGGAGACCCTGACGTCCTCAGAATGAGAAGGCAAGGATCATGGGTAACAGCACTGCTGCAGTAAAGGAAACCCAGGACTGAATTCTCTCCAGAAAGCTCACGCATCCAGTCAAGATACTGCCAAGTCCCTCCCAAAAGCAAATAGGGATGGATATACTAGTTGATGGAATGTGCTCCAGGCTATATCCTCTGATGTCTTGGCCCAACATACTTTGTACTAACCCAGAGAAGTCAGGGAGGGAAATGTGGAACATATTCCTAATATTATCTTTTCCTTTTGATTGTTTCAAAAGGGAAATACTTAAAATCATCAACCAACATTTACTAAGCACTGAGTACTATCACTATGCCAAGGACTAGACAGTAGGGAAAAAGGCTATTAAATGAGCAATGCTCCATTATGACTCCTGGGTCAGTGGACAAGACATGCAAACAAATATTTACAATACCATCACATGGCAATAGCTGCTCCTGGGGGAGCCTTCATTTTGGATATTGAGGAGGGAGTGATGACTCTACAGGGGAATTTACCAACTGAGAAAGAGGGAAGGGTATTCCCAGCAGAACTAACAAAGCATGCAGTTGTATTGAGGCATGAAAAAACAAAACATCTCTGTGTGTGGAAGGTAAGGGCAGTGGGGTGTGAAGGAGGACAGAGTATATGGCAGGTGTAGAGAGGGTAAGTTAGCCTTAGAACATAAAGGATGTGTACTGCTAACCAGAAGGCTGGGAGTTCAAACCCACCAGCCACTCCTTGAAAGGAAGATGGAGCAATCTACTTCTGTAGTGATACTGCCTTGGAAACCCAAGGAGGGGTCGCTATGAGTTGGGTCTGACTTGACGGCACATAACAACAATGCCATGCCTCTATGGAAAGTTAGGATTTTTGTCTGAAGGTAGCAGGAAAGGCAATGGTTTAAAGCAGGGAAATTTAAATGGAATAACATCTTACAGTTTCATAGGACTCACGTGTCATGTAAAGCTCTCAGGAAAACACCAAAATCACACAGTCAATGGATGGCCATGCCTATTTGAAATCTCAGGTCTCTGACTTATGGCGACCTCGTCTGTGTCAGAGTAAAATTGTGCTCCATAAGGCTTTCAGTGGCTGATTTTTTGGAAATGGATTGCCAAGTCTTTCTCCCACAAAGGAGCACTAAGCTGAGGCAAAATATAAGTTTTCTCATGCATTCTTTTATTCACATTAATTTATTTTCTTTTTTAATAGTATATACCTATAGGTAGTCCAGCTAATCTACCAGTTTTCTTCAAAAAAGAAAACAGACAAACAAACAAACAAATCCAATTAATCCCAGCACTCTGAGAATGACCAGTGGATGTTCCTGAAGGAGGTTTGACCACACCTGACTCTACCAGAGCCTTCCAGCCACAGTCAGGTCATCTGTACTTGCCATGTGTTTGTGGCATGTCCCTGTGGCATGTCCACATATGCAGAGGTGCCTAGTACTTCTACCTCCCAAAAGTCTCAGGGACACAGCCTGATATTCTGTTCACCTGTTGTTATTGTTATGTGCCATCAAGTCGGACCTAACTCACAGAGACCCCTTGCTGGGTTTCCGAGGCAGTATTACTACAGAAGTAGATTGCCTCATCTTCCTTTCGAGGAGTGGCTGGTGGGTTTGCACCACCAGCCTTCTGATTAGCAGTCAAGTGCCTTAGGCACTATACTACCAGAGCTCCCCCAGTTCACCTAGTTCACCCTTATTAAAAGATCTCAAAGTTCACTTATATTGTGACCTAAAAACATACCCTGTTGTTTCAGTCTTAGCTAGGAGAAAACCTGGTAGCCCTTAATAACTGCCATAGTCAAATATTTCAGAATCATTTGGCTGTACCAGTCTAGCACAAACACTCTCCCTCACACTTCCTTTGCCTTCCTGAATTCATTACACAAAATATCCATTCCTGCTTCCAGGACTTCTCTTGAGAAGACTTTTCCTGGGTACATCTTAGGCATACTTAGGATGCCAGCTTCCACCTCACCTTTGTGAAGCCTATTCTGATAATACAGCCATATGAGTCTCTCCCGCCTTGAGCTGTTTTGGTTTTATGATCAACAGACTGAACCACAAAGATGCCTGTATCAGAGTGGAGAGCCTTGTTGTTCTTGCTGTGGGAATGGCCAGCCAAGCAGCACCCACATGCCATGGGCATGGAGGCACTTTTGTGTGTGGATATACATGACTCATGTTTTCAGGGTTCTCAGGCATGGTGCCATCTTGAGAAAATCCTGGATTTGAGAGGATAATTAGGGGCACCTGCATGGAGAGTCAGGACTACCTTCTCTCCTGCTCTGCACTCCTAGGGCTGAGTCAGGAGGATGCTGGCCCATCCAAGGTACTAGCTAGGGTACCTAGTGACTTCCTCTATCAGCAGGAGAACCTCAGCAGACTGAAATGCTGATGAGACAGATGACACATTTGTCCCCAGGGGGGAAAAAAGTGACTGATTTATTTTGTTATAGTTTTTTATGTACTTCTGTTTATTATTGGCAGGAAGTTGAATGACTTTCCACTAGGCTAAGTGGTTGTTTTGGTTACCTTAGAGGTCTGGTAGTGTAGTACCTAAGGCATTTGACTGCTAATCAGAAGTCTGGTGGTTCAAACCCACCAGCCACTCCTCGGAAGGAAGGTTGGGCAATCTGCTTCTGTAGTGATACTGCCTCGGAAACCCAGTAGTTTTAATAGGCATGAAGAGATCATTTTGTATCCGACTCAATGGAAGTGAGTTTGGTTTTAGTGCTGCTCTAATAGAAAATACCACAAGGGGATATTCTTAACAAACAGGGATTCATTCTCTTACAGTTAGAAAGCTAGAAGTCTGAGTTCAAAGTGCTAGCTCTAGGGGCACTTCGACTCTGGGCTTCAGCTCTGCCTCTTGCTCCTGGCCTACTGAAGCTGGAGGCATCTCTTCACTCAGGCTTACTGCTGAGGCTGAAAAACCCAAGGTCAACAAGCAAAATGGCACAGCTCCCAAATTATTAAAGCCCATGGAAATCCACTAATTCAAGTCCATCAGTAGTCCCAAGATTGGCAGAAAACATGGCAGGCTGCTGAACGATGATTTGGCTACATGCAGGATTCAAGTGTGCCAAAAACTGCAGAGACCTTTCTCAAAGCTTCTTATGTGCTAGAAGTAGGCCACATCCCTAAGGTAGCTACTCAGCTGCTCCAGTAGATTCCACTACAAAGGTGATTGCCAATCTCGTTATGGGAAATAACTACATCCAGCTGCCCAGCCACTCAAAACCAGACCCAGCCAAGTTGACACACAACTTAATTACCACAGTGGCAATGTTTATGTGTGTGTATCCAATTTTTTGTATCTTTGTTAAGTATGTATATATATATATATATATATATA
>NW_006921639.1:8444570-8447461 GCF_000298275.1 Orycteropus afer afer | reverse complement strand
GGTTCAAACCCACCAGCCACTCCTCAGAAGGAAAGTTGGGCAATCTACTTCCCTAGTGATACTGCCTCGGAAACCCAAGGAGGGGTCGCTATGAGTCAGGTCCAACTGGACGGCACATAACAACAACAATGGCTAATGAAGCTCTGGTAGTGTAGTGCCTAAGGCTCTTGTCTGATAACCAGAAGGCTGGCAGTTCAAACCCACAAGCCACTCTTTGGAAGGAAGGTTGGGCAATGTACTTCCGTAGTGATACTGCCTCAGAAACCCAAGGAGGGGTCGCTATGAGTTGGGTCTGACTTGACAGCACATAACAACAACAAATGGCTAATGATCATGAGTATTTCTTCATAAGTTTGTTGGCCACCTGAATATCCTCTTTGGTAAAGTGTCTATTCATGTCTTCTGCCCGTTTTTTAATTGGATTATTTGTCTTTTCATTCTTGAGGTGTTGGAGTTTCCTATAAAGTCTAGAGATAAGTCCCTTGTCAGATATGTCATTGCTGAACATTTTTTTCCCAATCTGTAGGTTCTCTTTTAACTCTTTTGGAGAAGTCTTTGGAAACACATATAAATTTAATTTTTAGAAGGTCCCATTCATCTAGTTTCTCTTCTGCTGTTTGTACATTTTGAGTTATGCTTGATAGTCTATTTATGCCATATATTATGGCCCCTAAATTTGCCTCTAGTTTTTCCTTGAGGAACTTTATAGTTTTTTGTTTTGGATTTAAGTCTTTGATCCATCTGGAGTTAGTTTTTGTGTTTGATGTAAGGTATAGATCTTGTTGCATTTTCTGCAAATGAATATCCAGTTTTGCCAGCAACATTTGTTAAACCGACAATCTCTTCTCCATTTAATGGATTTTGGTCCTTTGTCAAAGATCAGCTGACCATAGGTCAATGGATCTATTTCTGGGTTCTCAATTCTATTTCATTGCTCTATGTGTCTATTGTTGTACCAATACCAGGCAGTTTTGACTACTGTGGCTGTATAGTAGGTTTTGAGATCTGGCAGTGTGAGAACTCCTACTTTGTTCTTCTCTTCTTCAGTAGCGCTTTGCTTATCTGAGTTCTCTTTCCTTTCCATAAAAAGTTAGCAATTGTATTTTCCATATCCTTAAAGAATGTTGATGGCATCTGGATTGGGATTGCATTGAGTGTATAGACTGTTTTGGGTAGAATTGACATTTTCACAATGTTCAATCTTCCTATCCACGAGCATGGTATGTTCTTTCATTTATGTAAATATCTTATGGTTTCTTGAAGTAGCCTTCTATAGTTTTCTTTGTATAGGTCTTTTGTGTCCCTGGTAAGATTTATTCCCAAGTATTTTATTTTTTTGGTAGCTGTTGTAAATGGTATTGACTTCCTTATTTCTTTTTCAGCAATCTCTTTGCTGATGTGGAGGAATCCAACTGAAATTTGTATGTCGATCTTGTATCCTGCCACTATGCTAAATCTCTCACTTAGTGCCAGTAGATGTTTTACTGAGTCTCTTGGGTTTTCTATGTATAGGATCATATCATCAGCAAATTGTGATAGTTTGACTTCTTCCTTACCAATTTGGATGCCTTTGATTTCCCTTTCTTGCCTTAATGCCCTGGCTAGGTCTTCCAATACAGTGTTGAATAGAAATAGTGAGAGAGAGCATCCTTGTCTGGTTCCTGTTCACAGAGGGAATGCTTTCAGTCTCTCTCCACTAAGAATAATATTGGCTGTTGGTTTTGCAACTATGCCCTTTATTATGTTGAGGAATGTCACTTTTATTCCTATTTTGCTGAGGGTTTTGATCAGGAATAGGTGTTGGATTTTATCAATTGCCTTTTCTGTATTGATTGATATGATTATGTGGTTCTTTTCCTGTGTTTTACTTATGTGCTGGATGACATTGATTATTTTTATAATGTTGAATCATCCTTGCATACCTGATATGAACCCTACTTGGTCATAAGATTTTTTGTTTTTATACCTCTGGATGTAATCCCATTTGGGAATAGGGTTTTCTTTGTTATGTTAATGAGGTTATATCAGTGTTGGTTATGTTTTAAGGCAATCACATTTGAGATATAAAAGAAAAAGATTAGCTGCAAAACACCACATGACATGGATGAACTTGAAGAATTATGCTGAGTGCAATATCTCAATCACAAAAGGACAAATACTGTATTAGTCCGTTATTGTAAAATTCAAGGAAAGGTGTATCTATGGAAGAAAATTTTCTTTGTTGGTTACCAGGGGTGGGAGGGGAAGGTAGGGAGCACTGTTAGATAGACAGAGATAAGTATTGATTTGGGTGAAGACAAGGGCAATGTACCAAATGTGAGTGACCAATATGGTAGCACTGAGGAAGAGAAAGACATAGAGAAGTACATGGGAGGTACAGACAACAGATATGAACCCTTTTGCACATATAGTACAGCATTGTCAGTGAAGGCAAACATGGGTATAGATGTGGATAGATGGGTGGACAGGCTGAACTAGTAGATATGTCTATGAAGTGGGGAGTGTACTCAAGAACATCTATAGAGTTTCAGACAATCATCCTATAAGTTTATGTGTATGATCTGAATTCTGAGATGTACAGTAGAGCTGACAAAGGGTAAGGCTGTAGTCACTGCTTGGTCACAGCCAGCTACCCAGAGGGACCAAGTAGTTGAACCTGTGGGGTCAGGACCATAGTCACACGGGACATCAAGTTCAATTGGCATAACATACTACACAAAACACTGTTCCACCTCCTACTTTGGCAAGTAGCAACTGGGATCTTAGAAGCTTGGAAGTTGCCCTCTAGATGGAACGATGGGTCTCTCCTCGTCCAGAGCAAAGAAGAATGAAAAAACCAAAGATTCATGGAAACGATTAGTCCTAGCAACTGGTACACCATCTGATCTGCA
>NW_006921639.1:8399563-8444181 GCF_000298275.1 Orycteropus afer afer | reverse complement strand
AGTGTATGTGAACTGCTGTATGGAAAGTGAATTTGCTCTGTAAATTTTCACCCAAATCACAATTTAAAAAAAAAAGAAGAAGAAGAAGAAGAGAGAGCCATATACACTGGAGGCTTCTGGGAAAAAAAAAAAAAAAAGCAGATTAGGCACAGAAGCAAGCAGTTATGAATGAGGGAAAGATAGATGCCACATGAAGATCTCCAAGGAACACCAAGAAGAGTGCTAAAGAAGCTGAGATAAGTATTTTCCCCCGAAAGGGACAAAGAGAGCCATTCCCTAGAGCAAGTACCCTGAATTCAGACTTTTAGGTTCCTAAACTGTGAGGAAATACATTTCTTTTCATTGAAGCCACCTACTTATGATATTTCTATCATAGCAAGCAGTAAGAAAAGAAGACAGAGCCTGGGCCATGGATTCCTCAGAATCCAGCAGGTGGCCCAGGGCTTGGTATCATGGTGGTTTCAGGGTTGCAGAAAGGAGAGCAGACCAGTTCAAAATATGCTGAGGCCCCAACATGGGATCATCAAGCATCACTTAGTTGCATCTGATGACTACAACAAATCATCAGATGGGCCACAACCCAAAGTTTGGAAAATAAATTCCATCTCTTGAGGGGTAGATACATGAAGGGGATAAATTTGACTCCACTGCATGTTCTATATCATAGTCTCTGCAACTTATCCTCCTGTCTCTGTTTCTTACCTGGCTGAAAAGCAGCAGAGGAAGTTGTGGCCTGGCCACTGTCCTTTGGCTCCCTTGTGGATGTCAGGAAATTCAATCTGTTATAAACAAGAGCCACCAGGGCTTACCTAGAGAAACACGTTCTTCATTTTCCATGGATGGCTTTAAACATGACGTGTCCTTGGAACCATCAGTTATAAGCATAAATATGGGAGTTTAAATGGGATATCCAGTTTTCACAGCTGTATCTGAGTTAAATTATCAAGGACAGAAAACAAAGAGAAAGAGAAAAATGACCTGTGGCTTTTACCAACAGAGTGGGGCACCATCAGGAAATTCTTTCAATCAGCACTGCCTGCTCAGAAGCTCCATCATTTCCAGATTGGACTCTTTTAATTAATCAAAGCTGGCTTTTTGCACTTTTACTCTTGGGCTGGTGTTTTATTTTCTTGTTCTAGTGCCCACATGAGCATCCTCTGGCAATAAAACATCCAGGGAGAAGTTATAAAAACATGTCATCTTGGCTATAACATATGGCTAATTGATTTTTGAGAATCGCTTAATTGTACTAACTTGACTTGACTAAACAACAATGCCTGTTTTCACACCCCTGATATTAGCTCATACTATTTCATGACCTGCCCCTGCTGAGACACACTCCATATTTCTGACCATAAATCTGGCCTCTGCGAGGCTTACATATTTGCTTCAGCTTTGTTGTGCTGGTTTTACTGCATTGCTAGCCTTCTTTTTATTATCATTACTATTATTATTTTATTTTATAGTGGATAATAAACATGGAGAAAGGTTTAAGGGTAGAAAGTGTTTGTTTCCAATCCTTGTGAGCAGAATTTTTAATTTCTTCCTTAAATAAAATAATAAAAGGTGTTTTCTTTCATTACTTGGTCTAGTGTGTATCTCTATCAGTTCCACTTAAATGGTGTGTGAGAGAAATGTGAGCCTGTGGCCTTTTTTTTACAGAGGTCTCCAAAAGCTCTGTGAGTTAGATTAATTGCCTGGAAGTTTCATAGTTACGAGAGGGTTTTAATGGGGGAAAGTCAAGATGATAAGCATATGGAAAGGGGATGGAAGGGCCTTGAGAGAGGTCTTTCAGTAGGAAGGAGTGGGTAGAAGGAAAACAAAGGTCTCCGGAGCAGGCAAACTTGTTTGGTGGATAATAAGGAAGTGGGACTAAGACATGGGAATATTTCTCCAGCTCATGTTCAAGGTACAAAGAAAAGAGAATGAGGAGGGACCACATTTCAGTTGTTAGCTGCTGTCGAGACTGCCCTTGACTCGTGGTGACTCGATACACAATAGAATGAAAAATTTCCTGTTTCGGTGCCATCTGAATGATGCATTGCAGATTGGATGGTTGGAATCCATAGGATTTTCCTTGGCTGATTATTGGAAGTAAATCACCAGGGCTTTCTTCCTACTCAGTCTTAGTCTGGAAGCTCTGCTGAAAACTGTTGAACATCATAGCAACATGCAAACAACCACTGAGGGATGGGTGATGGCTGTGCGTGAAGGTGCATTAGCCAGGAATTGAATGCTGCGTGGAAGGTATCCTGCACGTTGTTGTTGTTAGGTGCTGTCAAGTGGGTTATAACTCACAGTGACCCTACATACAACAGAACAAAAACACTGCCTGGTCCTGTGCCATCCTCACAATCCCCGTTATGCTTGAGCCCGTTATTGCAGCCACTGTGCCAACCCATCCTGTTGAGGGTCTTCCCCTTTTTCACCGATATCATCCTCCAGGAACTTGTCCCTTCTGACAACATGACCAAAGTAGGTGAGACTAAATCTTGCCATCTTCACTTCTAAGGGACATTCTGGCTGTACCTCTTCCAAGACAGATTTGCAGTCGATGTTATTTTCAATATTCTTGGCCAACACAATTCAAATTCATCAATTCTTGAACAGCCTTCCTTATTCATTGTCCAACTTTCATAGTCATATGAGGCTATTGAAAAGACTATGGCTTGGGTCAGGAGGACCTTAGTCTTCAAAGTGACACCTTTGCTTCTTAATGTTTTAAAGCAGTATTTTGCAGCAGATTTTCCCAGTGCAATACTTCTGATTTCTTGACTGTTGCTTTCTTGGACACTGATTGTGGATCCAAATAAAATGAAATACCTGACAACTTCAATCTTTTCTTCATTTATCATGATGCTGCCTATTGGTCCAGTTGAGAGGATTTTTGTTTTCTTTATGTTGAGATGTAATCCGTACGCAGACTGTGATCTTTAATCTTTATCAGTAAGTGGTTCAAGTCATATTCACATTCAGCAAGAAAGGCTGTGTCATCTTCTTATCACAGGTTGTTAATGAGTCTTCCTACAATCCTGAAGCCACGTTCTTCTTCACACAGTCCAGCATCTTGGATTATTTGCTCAGTATACAGATGAAATAAATTTTGGGAAAAGATATAACCCTGGCACACAACTTTCCTGATTTCAAACCATGCAATATTCTTTTTTTCTGTTCAAAGGCCTGCCTCTTGGTCTATGTACAGATTCCTCATTAGCACAATTAAGTGTTCTAGAATTCTCATTCTTTGCAATATTATCCATAATTTGTTATGTTCCAGAGTCAAATGCTTTTATGTAGTGAATAAAACACCAGTAAACATCTTTCTGGCATTTTTGCTTTTAGCCAAGATCTATCTGACATCAGCAATGATATCTATCCCTTATTCCATGCTCTCTTCTGAATTTGGTTTGAATTTCTGACAATTCCCTGTCAATATACTGCTGCAACCATTTTTTAGTTACCTACAGCAAAATTTTCCTTGCGTGTGTTAGATGATTTCCACATTCTTTTGAATTGTGTTTCATTGGAATGAGTACAAATATGAATCTCTTTCAGTCAGTTGGCTAGTTAGCTGTCTTCCAAATTTCCTGGCATAAACAAGTGAGTGCCTCCACAATGCTGCATCCATTTGTTGAAACATCTCAGTGGGTATTCCATCAATTCCTAGAGCCTTATTTTCCCCAAATTCTTTCAATGTAGCTTGGACTTCTTCCTTCAATACCATCAGTTCTAGATCATATGCTACCTCCTGATATGGATGAATGTTGGCCAATTCTTTTTGGTACAATGACTCCATTCCTTCCATTTTCTTTTGATATTTTCTGTATTATTCAATATTTTTTCCATAGAATCCTTCAGTATTGCAACTCGGGGTTTGAAATTTTTCTTAAGTTCTTTCAGCTTGAGTGATGTCCAGAGTTTTCTTCTCTTTTGTTTTTCTAATTCCAGGTCTTTGTACTTTACTTTGTCTTCTTGAGCTGCCCTTTGAAATCTTCTGTTCAGCTCTTTTATTTCACCATTTCTTCCATTTTTCACTTTCTTCTTATATCCATTATGATCTTCTCTTCCTTTCCTTTCTTTTAAATTTCTTTTGCTTTCTACATGTATGATATCTTTGATGTCATCTTACAACTTGTCTAGTCTTTGGTCATTGGTGTTCACTCTATCAAATCTGTTCTTTAGATGGTCTCTAAATTCAGGTGGGATATACTCAAGGTTGTATTTTGGCTCTCATGAACTTGTTTTAATTTAATTTTCTTTAACTGCAACTTTATCTTGTGCATGAGCATTTGTTCCACAACCAGTTATTGGCCTTTTTCTGACTGATGATATTGAGCTTCTCCATCACCTTTTTCCATAGTTTCCAACATAGCAGCAATATGCAAGCCACCACCCAACGACAAACTGACAGACAAAGATCTCTTGCATGAAAGGTGAGAATTCTACCACTAAACTACCACTCTCCCAAATTTTACTCTTCTGGGTATTGTGTGACTGATTAAAAGGTGTAGTCAATTTGATTCCTCTGTATTCCATCTGGTGAGGTCCATGGGTATAGTTGTCATTTGTGTTGTTGAAAACAGATATTTACAGTGAATAGGTCCTTGGTCTTGCATAAACCTATCATGTGATCTCTGGCATCATTTCAATCAACAGGTCTGAATTTTCCAACTGCCAAAGCTTTTTTCTTTGTTTCCAACTTTCTCATTCCAATCACCAGTAATTATCAATACATCTTGATTGCATGTTTGGTCAATTTCAGATTGCAGAATTTGGAAAAGCTTCATTTACATCATCTTTATCTTTAGTGGTTGGTCCCTAAATTTTAATAATAGTCATATAAACTGGTCTTCTTTGTTGGCATATGTATATTGTCCTATCACTGATAGCATTGCACTTCAGGATAGATCTTGAAACGTTCTTTTTTGACAATGAATGTGACACCATTCCTCTTCAATTTGTCATTCCTGATATAGTAGACCACATGATGGTCTGATTCAAAACAGCCAATACCAGTCCATTTCAGTTCACTAATGCCTAGGATATTGACCTTTAGGCATTGCATTTCATTTTTGACAACTTCCAAATATCCTAGATTCATACTTTGTACATTTCATGTTCTGATTATTAATGAATATTTGTAGCTATTTCTTCCCATTATGAGTCATTCCTCATCAGCAAATGAAGATCCCTAAGCTTTACTCCATCTACATCATTAAGGTCAACTCATCTTCCAGCACTATATTAGGCAATGTTTCATTGCTATTCATAAAATTTTCCAGTAGCATATCAGACAAATTTTCACTACTATTCATAAGATTTTCAGTGGCCATTTTTTTTTTTTTCCCAAAAAAGTGAATGTCTCCATCCCAGTCTGTCTTGGTCTGGAGGATCTGATGAAACCTGTACACCATTGGTGGCCCTACAGGCATTTGAAATACAGGGGACATAGTTTCCAACGTCATAGCAATATACAAGTCACCACTGTACAATAAACTGACAGACAAAAAAAGGTCTCTTGCATGGAAGATGAGAATCCTACCACTAAACTATAGAACTCTCCCAAATTTTACTCTTCTGGATATTGCATGATTGATTAAATGATTGTCTAGCATGGTTATTTATTTATTTATTTTTAAATTTTTATTGTGATTTGGGTGGAAGTTTACAGAACAAATTTATTTTCCATACAGCATTTCACATACACTTGGTCTCATGACATTGACTGCAATTTCCTACAATGCAATAGCTATCTTCCCTTCCTCCCCCTAGTTGCCTCTTCCCTGTGTCCTTCCCTCCCAAGCACTCCTGCCCCCTAAGTTGTTTCCCTGTGTACACATAGACCTTCTACTCCCCCATGATTGATCTCTCCAAGGAGTGTATCTCCCTAATGTAAATGTTCAGCTCAGATGCCTGTCTTTTGTTTGGCTGGAAGCGACAGGAGTTGGTTCAATTCCAGACCTGAAAGGGAGTTAGGGCTGTAGTCTCAGGGGTTCCACCAGGCTCTATCAGACCAGCAAACCTGGTCTTCCCCTCTGGTTTTTTTGTTTGTTCGTTTTATGTTTTTGAGTTTTGTTCCACATTGTTCTCCCACTCTATCCAGGATCTCTTACATGCCTGCTGTGATTATTATAAAGTATCAAGTTCTGTATATATATATATTTTTATCTGGAATTTGAGAAGCAACCTTAACTTTCTAAAGCTTAACTTGAGACTGCTAACTTTTACTTTCTTTGATAATAAATAAAACCCAAAGTAAAAAATTCTCATAATATATAATACTTCCATATACTTATCTATGACTGGCAGTTTTCTAGGTGCTTTGCAAATATTAATTCCTTGAAACCTCAACATAGAGCTATTACATTTCTTCACAAGTAGAACTGAGGCACATGAGAGAGATTTGTGTGCAGTCACACAGGGCTTCATACAGGGCAGGACCAGCAGTCTGATTTCCTCCTCCTCCCTCCTGAATTCTTGCTGCATTGTTTCCTTGTTTAGATGCTTCATAGATAAAGACATCAACAAAGCATGGGGACCTGGGCCCATGCACTCATTGTGCTAGGAGAGTATACTGGGTCAGATTTCCAAGGCAGAAGAATAGGACCACACAACAGGTGATCAGACACAGCAAACCCACAACCTGCAACCAAGTATGGATGTGAGCAAAGGCAAAGACTTTGCTGTAACTACTAGTGCAGCAAAGGGTGATCCCAGTCTTCAGAGGAGTAAAGAGCCAGGAATGGGGACCTTTTTTTTTTTTTTTTTTGCTTTTGCTTTCCAGAGGGGTTGAATAGGAAGTAGAAGCTGGAAAAAGTATGTTGTTGTTGTTAGCTGCTGTTAACATGGTCCCTGATGCATGGCATCCCCATGCATGCAAAAACACAAACTGCAACCACTACCGTGGAGTCAGATCTGACTCATGGTGACCTCTGCATGGGTTTCCAAGGTGACATGACTATGGAAGTAGATTGCACAACCTTCCTTCCAAGGAGTGGCTGGTGGGTTTGAATCGCCAGCCTTCTGGTTAGCAGTCAAATGCCTTAGGCACTACACCATCAGAGCTCCTATCCCCATGCACAATGGAGTGAAATGCTTCATGATTCTGTGCCTCCCTATGATCTGTTGCAGATTGAACCACTGTGATTCATAGAGTTTTCAATGGTTGATTTTCAGAAGTAGATACCAAGCCTTTCTTCCTAGTCTGTCTTAATCAGGAAGATCTGATGAAACCTTTTCAGCATAAAAGCAGATCACAAACTTCCACTGACAGGTGGGTAGTGGCTGGGCATGAAGTGCATTGGTTGAGAATCAAACCCCAGTGTCCTGTATGGAGGTACTAAGCATTGTGTGGCTTTGTTCCAGCAGCTGAAGAACTTCTGTGGGAAGGACTTCTGAGCTGGGTGTCCCTGATACCAGGCAGCAGGTGTGGAGGCTGGAAGTCTGACTTCACTGAGCTTGGCTTTGACAAACTATGCCATGCTCACTTCCTCACACAGAGCCATTCACAAGGAGGGGAGTGGTGTTCTCAGATCAGACAGGTGCTGACATGCTACACACACACCTAGGCCTGAGAGACTCTGCTCCCATTCAGATGCAGGTCCCAGGCAGTGCTGAGAGAGGGAAAGGGAAGAAGGATGTAAAACATGGGGAACCTGAGTCATGGTAATGCTGGATGGCTAGAACTTTCTCAGATGTTTGGGACTGCCCTGGCCAGATACTATGGAGGAACCCCACTGGACTACATGGTGAGTGCAGACAGACACCAAGAATGAGGGGAACACACCTACGTGTTATTATATGAGTCATTCTATTCTCGCAAACAAATAAAAAGTCAGAGAGGAAGGTCCTGGCCATGGGTGCTTGGCCTGCATTCTATGCTAGATGCTGAAGCATGACCCACTGAAAAGCTTTTAATAGTGACATCTAATTTTCCAGCAATTTTCAGTGTATAGAAACAAAGGCTTTTGCAGGAATGCAATACCCTCAGCTATCAACACTTGCCAATCCCCCCCCACACACACACACACATCTCACAATTACCACCATTATGAAGTTAAAATGTGTCCTTAGGAAGAAGGACGTTATGGTGGCAGGGCTGGGTCACCATTCCAGATAGGCCCTCCTCCACCTTCAATCTACCCATACTTTCTGCCTTTCCTGTGAGACACAGTCCTTGCTTTGTGTCTTGGTTCTGACATATCAGTTTTGGCCTGATTACCTTGTCTGACCCTTTCCTAATACCTAGGGTGACCATATAATTTATCTTCCAGACCAAAAATGGGGCACTTTTGTGAGTGATTATACCAGAACAAGGGGTCAAAATGAAGTTGTTTTGGGCCAACTGGGACATACAGTATTTGAGGTTCTCCAGAACCCAGTTCTGCACTGTTCTTGGCTTCTTCTTCCTCAGACCAAGTCAGGCACAGAAGTTCTGCCCTATACCTTACCTGATGACTAGGATTTTTCTCTCATTTTCTAGAAGCCACTGAGATCTTGCTCTGGGATCTCTAAAAAATTGATTACCTGAGTCATGAACACCACTATGAAATTCTGATAGCACATGGAGACCTCCATTCACAGTCCCCAGCACTAAATGTAGTTTATCTTATGTGACCTCTTTCCTGTAATTTTCCAGACTTCATTGTGAGCAATTTACTATGTTTTCTCTCCCCACACAACCCAGACTTATTTAGTACCTACATACTCCTTTGCTATCTCTCAGAACCCCACCCCTTCTCACTGATAACAGAGTAGTAGATTGAATTAGCTTCCACTGGCTAGAAAGCTGAGGGCTCTATGCAAACCAAAATGCAGTCTTAATCTTCTTACTATTTATACATACTGTAGCATGTTTCTCAGTTTAGAACTTAGATCACAAGGCTCAGAAAAGTTGAGAAAGTAAATTCCCATACCTTGGAGGTAGCCTCAGGGTGGAAAGCCAGGTCTAAGTAGGGCAAAACTTGCCTTCATTTACAAGAGAACTACTAAGAATGGCCTCATTTTTGTTTCATGGTACATCATTTTGTTTGCTTACCAAGAACATTTCTTATCTCACCCTCTCCTCTTAGTCATTATTTTCCCTTTTCTGGAAGCTCCTACTACCTGGCTTAATCTTCATCAACTGTGTGGGCTATTAAGAGGATACTGGCTTTTTCTGGGGAATTCTTCATGGATACACAAAGCTAGGCTAGCGCCTGCTGACTCCTTGCATCTGAGGTACCCTATGAAGCTTCAAGTTGGCAGGCATCTCATTTTGTAATTGGATTATTTGCTTTTTCAATGTTGAGATTTTAGCCTCCTGTTCAAGATATGAGTCCTTTGTCAGATATCTGTTTTGCAAGTATTTCCTCCAGACTGTACATTATTTTTGTACGCCCTTAACAGGGGCTTTCACAGAACCAGTGTTCTTAATTTCAATGAAATACAATTTGCCAATTTTTATTTTATGAATCATATGAATCATACTTTTGGTTTTTGTCAAACTGTTTGCTGTTGTTGATGATGTTTTTAGGTGTTGTCAAGTTGGCTCTGACTCAGCAACACTGTGTACAACAGAATGAAACACTGCCCAGTCTCATACCATCCTTACAATCCTTGCTATACCTGAGCCCATTGTTGCAGTCACTGTGTCAATTCATCTCATTGAGGGTCTTCCCCTTTTTCGCTAACTCTCCACCTTTCCAAGCATGATATCCTTCCTAGGGTATGGCCACTTTTAACACCATGACTAAAGTAGGTGAGATGAAATCTGGCCATTCTTGCTTTGCCAACGAGCTTTCCAGCTGTGCTTCCTCCAGGATAGATTTGTTCTTCTGGCATTCCATGGTACTTTCAGTATTTTTCATCAACACAGCTCAAAAGCATCAGCTCATTTTCAGTCTTCCTCATACAAAGTCCAGCTTTCACATGCATATGAGGCTATTGAAAATATGGCTTGGGTTAGGCATAGCTTAATCTTTAAAGTGGCATCTTTGCTCTTTAACACTTTAAAGACGTCTTCTGCAGCAGATTTGTCTAGTGCAATATATCATCTGATTTCTTGACTGCTGATTCCATGGAAGTTGATTGTGGATACAAGTAAAATGAAATCTTTGACAACTTCAATCTTTTCTCAATTTATTGTGATGCTACTTATTGGTCCAGTGGTGAAGAATTTAATTTTCTTTATGTTGAGGTATAATCCTTATTGCAGATTGAAATCTTTAATTTTTATCTGTAAGTGCTTAAAGTCATCTGCACTTTCAGTAAGTAAGGTTGTGTTGTCTGTATATCGCATATTGTGTAAGAGTCTCCCTCCAATCCGGATGTCACATTCTTCTTCATATAGTCCAGCTTCTCGGATTATTTACTCAACATACAGATTGAGTAAGTATGGCAAAAAGATACAACCCTGATGCACTCCCTTCTTGATTTTAAACCATGCAGTATCCCCTTCCTTTGTTCGAATGACAAGCTCCTGGTCTATGTACAGGTTTCTCCTGGTACAATTAACTGTTCTGGAATTCCCATTCTTCTCAATATTATCCATAATTTGTTATGATCCACACAGTCGAATGCTCCTGTGTAGTCAATAAAACACAGATAAATATCTTTCCGGTATTCTTGGCTTTTAATCAAGATCCATCTGACATCAGCAATGATATCCTTCATTCCATGTCCTCTTCTGAATCCAGCTTGTATTTCTGGAAGTTCCCTGTCAATATACTCCTGCAACCATTTTTGAATTATCTTCAGCAAAATTTTACTTGCATGTGATATTAATGATATTGTTTGATAATTTCCACATTCAGTTGGCTCCCTTTTCCTTGGGATGGATACAAATATGGATCTCTTCCAAACTGTTGGCCAGGTAGCTGTCTTCCAAATTTCTTGGCATAGACAAGTAAGTACCTCCAGTGCAGCATCCATTTATTGAAACATCTCAGTGGATATTCTGTCAATTCCTGCAGCCTTATTTTTGTTTTGCCAGTTCCTTCACTGCAGCTTTGACTTCTCCCTTCAGTACCATTGATTCTTGATCATTTACCACCTCCTGAAATAGATGAGCATTGACCAATTCTTTCTTGTACAGTGACACTATGTATTCTTTCCATCTTCTTTTGATGGTTCCTGCATCATTCAATATTTTGCCCATAGAATCTTTCAATATTGCAACTTGAGGCTTGAATGCTTTCTTTAGTTCTTTCAGCTTGGGAAATGCCAAGCAGGTTCTTCTCTTTTGGTTTTCTAACTCCAGGTCTTCGCACATTTCATTATAGTAATTTACTTTGTCTTCTTGAGCTGCTCTTGAAATTCTTTTGTTCAGCTCTTTGTCTTGTCATTTCTCCCATTTGCTTTAGCTACTCTCTGTTCAAGGGCAAGTTTCAGCATCTCTTCTGCCATTCGTTTTCTTCATTTCTTGTCTTTTTAATGACTTTTTGCTTTCTTCATGTAGGATGTTCTTGATGTCATTCCACAATTTGTCTGGTTTCTGGTCATCAGTATTAAATGTGTTTATTCTTTCCTTTAGATAGTCTCTAAATTCAGGTGGGATATAATCAAGGTCATATATTGGTTCTCATGGGCTTGTGTAATTGCCTTCAGCTTCAATTTGAACTTGCATAGGAGCAATTGATGATAGTCTGTTCCACAGTTAGCTGCTGACCTTGTTTTGGCTGAAGATATTGAGCTTTTCCATCACATCTCTCCATAGATGTAGTCAATCTGATTCCTGTGTATTCCATCTGGTGTGGCCCATGTGTATAACTTCCATTTATGCTGTTGAAAAAAGGTATTTGCAATGAATAAGTTGATGGTCTTGCATACTCTATCATGTGATCTCCAGTGTCATTTCTATTACCAAAGCCATATTTTCCAAGTACAAAAGAGTCTTCTTTGTTTCCAATTTTCACATTCCAATCATCAGTAATAATCAATAAATCTAGATTGCATGTTTGGTCAATTTCAGACTGCAGAAGTTGCATAAAATCTTCAATTTCCTTGTCTTTGGATTTAGTGGTTGGTGTGTAAGTTTGAATAATAGTAGTATTAGCTGGTCTTCCTTGTAGGTGTCTGGATATTATGCTATCATTGAAAGCATAGAGTGCTGTCAAGATCAGGATAGATCTTGAAACATTCTTTGTGACAATGAATGCCACACCATTCCTTTTTAATTTGTCATTCCTGACATAGTAGACCATATGATTGTCTAATTTAAAATGGCCAAAACCAGTCCATTTCAGCTTGCTAATGCTAGGATATCAATCTTTATGCATTCCATTTCATTTTTTACAGCTTCCAATTTTCTTACATTCATAGTTCATACATTCCATGTTCTGATTATTAATGGATATTTGCAGCTGTTTCTTCCCAGTTTGGGTCATGCCCCATCAGTAAATGAAGTTCTCAAAAGCTTTACTCCAGCCATGTCATTAAGATGTCTCTACTTTGAGGAGGCATCCCTTCCCCAGTCGTAATTTCAGTGCCTTCCAACCTGAGGTGCTCATTTTCTGGTACTATGTCAGACAGTATTTCAGGACTATTAATAAAGTTTTCCAATAACATATTAAACAGTGTTTCATTGCTATTCATATGGTTTTTGCTGGCCAATTCTTTGAGAAGTGGATGGCCCCTTCCTTTATCAAATCTGTGTATGGAAGCTCCTCTGAAACTTGTCCACCATGGGTGACCCCGCTAGTATTTGAAGTACCAGTGCCATAGCCTCCAGCTTCACAGCAACACACAAGCTACCAGTGTGGTGATTAAGTTTGTGTGTCAACTTGGCTGGGCCTGGATGAGTGGCTGGGCTGCTGGATGTAGTTATTCCCCATGGTGAGATTAGGAATTAACTCCAAGGTGGAATCTATTGGAGCAGCTGAGTAGCTGTTTTGGGTGTGTAGTCTGCTTCCCGTATATAAGCAGCAGCTTTGGGAATGGTCTCTAGCTTATGGCACACTTGAACTCTGCATGTAGCCTTGTTGTTTAGCAACCTGCCATGCTCTGAAAATCTTGGGACTTTCAATGGACTTGAATCAATGGCCTTCCGTGTGGTTTGGTAACATTGGGACCATGCCATTTTATTTGTTAACCTTGGGCTTGTTAGCCTTAGCCCCCAGTAGCTGCCTGAGTGAAGAGATGCCTCTAGCTTCAGTGGGCTGGGAGCAAGAGGCAGAGCTGAAGCCCAAGGTTGAGGGGCTTTCACACAGCCCCTAGAGCCTGGCACTTTGAACTCAGACTTCTAGGCTCCAAACTGTAAGAGAATAAACTCCTGTTTTTTCAAGCCATCCTATTTGTGGTATATTCTTGTCAGAGTGGCACTAGGTAACCAGAACAACTACAGTATGACAAATTGACAGATTAGTCGTGGCACCAAGGTCTAGGTCCCAAAAATTTGCTCCTATGTTTTCTTCTAAAAGTTTTACATTTCACATTTAAATCTATCATCCCTCTTGTGTCAAATTTTGTATAAGATGTGACGTCTAGGTCCATGTTTTTTATTTTGGCTATGAATATACCATTGCTGTAGCATTATTTCTTGAAATGACTATTTTTCCTCATTTTTTAAAAAAACTTTTAATTGTGATTTGTTGAAAATTTACAGAGAAATTTGGTTTTCCATTCAATAATCCATACACATTTTGTTTTTTGTAACATCGATTGCGTTCCCCACAATGAAACTGAGTTCTAACCACTTATTCTCTGTGTTTACAGTTTAATTCATCCTTCTTTTCTTATCTCTTCCTGCCTTCTGATCTTTGTCCCTAGGCAAATGCTCTTCTTTTGATTTCATATGGTGATTGCTATATGGAGTGTGTATCTTCCTGATGTTATTGTTATAATAAACCAAAAAAAAAAAAAAAAAATCCAAACTCACTGCTGCCGAGGTGTTTTCCTACTCATAGTGACCCCTCTGTGGGTTTCTTGTCTATTGTTTGGCTGAAGTTCACCAATAAGGGTGAGTTCATTTCCAGCCTTGAAGGATTTCTAAGGGCCATATTCACAGGGATGGCATCCACAGCAATGGTTGCTGTTTGTGTTTTTGCATGCATGGGGATGGCATGAGTCAGTCTCTATCAGACCAATAATACTGGTCTTTTTTTCTTTTTTTAATCGTTTTGAGTTTTGTTCCACATTTTTATTTCACTCTATCCAGGACCTCCTATAGTGATCCATTTCAGAGTGGTCAGCAGAGGCAGTTGGGTACCATCTAGTTCTTCTAACCTCATGATCATGCAGGCTGGGATTTGTGTAGTCCATTAGACCTTTGAACTAATTGTTATCTTTCATCTTTGATTTTCTTCACTATTCTTTGCTCCAGACAGAAAGAAATCAATAGTTACCCCTTAGATGGCCACACCCAAGATTTTAAGACCCTGTTCACTTTCACTTCCTGGTCTTCTGGGAGACCAGGAAATGAGCCAGGGGCAGTTTGGAACAACTCAGGGAGACCAGAAAGTGAGCAGGTGATGCTTTGGGACAGCTCAGGGGGACCAGGAAGCAAACCATTGGCAATTTGGAACAGAACAGGAGAACCAGGAATTGAGCAGAGCAGTTAAGTTAACAGCTAAGGGAGATGAACTTGTCTGTTAGTTTGTCATACTGTGTTGGTTTGCATCTTGCTGTGAACCTGGAGGCTATGCCACCAGTGTATCAAATACCATCAGGGTTACCCATGGTGGACAGGTTTTAGCAGAGCTTCCAGAATATGACAGACTCAGAAGAAGGAAGAGGCCATTCACTTCTCAAAGAATTGGCCGGTGAAATCCTGATGAATAACAATCAAACACTGTCTGATATATTGCTGGAAAACTTTATGAATAGATCTAAAACAATGTCTGATATAGTGCCTGAAAATGAGCCCCTCAGATGGGCAGGCACTCAAGATACAAATGGGGAAGAGCTGCCTCCTCAGAGTAGAACCAACCTTAATGATGTGGATAGAGTAAAGCTTTAGGGATCTCCATTTGCTGATGTGACATGACCCAAAATGAGAAGAAAGAGCTGCAAACATCCATTAATAATCAGAACGTGGAATGTATGAAGTATGAATCTAGGAAAATTAGAAGTTTTCAAAAATGAAATGGAACACATAAAGATTGATATCCTAGGCATTAGCGAGCTGAAATGAACTGGTTTGGGACATTTTGAATCAGACAACCATATGATCTACTACGCTGGGGATGACAAATTGAAGAAGAATGGCTTGGCATTCATCATCACAAAGAATGTTTCAAGATTTACCCTGAAGTACAATGCTGTCAGTGATAGGATAATATCCATACACCTGCAAGGAAGAGCAGTTAATACTACTATTATTAACATTTATGCACCAACCACCAAAGCCAAAGATGAGGAAATTGAAGATTTTTACCAGCTTCTGCAGTCTGAAATTGACCAAACATGCAATCAAGATGAGCTGATTATCACTGGTGATTGGAATGCAAAAGTTGGAAACAAAGAAGAATCACTGGTAGCTGGAAAATATGGCCTTGGTGATAGAAATAATGCTGGAGATCGCATGATAAATTTGCAAGACCAACAACTTATTCATTGCAAATACCTTTTTGTCAACAACACAAATGGCAGCTATATGTGTGGGTTGCACCAGATGGAGTACAAGGTAATCAGATTTACTACATCTGTGGAGAGAGGCAATGGAGAAGCTCAATAGCTTCAGCCTAAACAAGGCCAGGAGCTGATTGTGGAACAGACCATCAACTGCTCACATGCAAGTTCAACTTGAAGTTGAAGACAATTAAAACAAGTCCACAAGTCCATAAAGCCAAAATATGACCTTGAATATATCCCTTTTGAATTTAGAGACCATCTAAAGAATAAATTCAGTCTTTGAACACCAATAACTGAAAACCAGAGGAATTGTGAGATGACATCAAGGACATCATCTATGAAGAAAGCAAAAGGTCATTAAAAAGATAGGAAAGGAAGAAAAGATCAAAATGGTTGTCAGAAGAGACTCTGAAACTTTCCCTAGAAAGGAAAGTAGCTAAAGCAAATGGAAGAAATGACAAGATAAAAGAGCTGAAGAGAAGATTTCAAAGAGCAGCTCAAGAAGACAAAGTCAATTATTATAGTGAAATGTGCAAAGACCTGGAGTTAGAAAACCAGAAGGGAAAAACACGCTTGGCATTTCTCGAGCTGAAAGAACTGAAGAAAAAATTTAAGCCTCGAATTGCAATATTGAAAAATTCTATGGGCAAAATATTGAATGATGCAAGAAACATCAAAAGGAGATTGAGGAAATACACAGAGTCACTGTACCAAAGAGAATTGGTTGATGTTCATCATTTTCAGGAGGTGGCATATGATCAAGAGCCAATAGTACTTCCCTCCACACACGGAAGATGGAAATCAATCTAATCACATAAGGCACTGTGAGTTCTTCTTCTTTATTTTATTTTTTTTAATTAATTATTATTTTTTTTATTGTGCTTTAGGTGCAAATTTACAGAGCAGAATTTGTTTTACATTCAACATTTTGTGTACATTTGGTTTTACTCCCCAATTGTCATGCCTAACCCTAACCCACTCTCCTCATCTCCCATCCCAGTAACTGCCCCCTCCCTGTGCCCTTCTCACTTATGCACTCCTGTCTGTCCAGCTTTTCCTCCTTGTGAATGTGGCCCCTCTGGTGCCCAATGGCCAATTTCTCCAAGAGATTTATCTGTAGAGTAGGTGGGTGCATTGCCCTGAGATGAGTGTTCTGCATGTTAAGTCTTATTTACTGTTGGGCTGAGAGCCAGCCCTTGGGAGTGAGTTTTATCCCAGGTCCAAGGTGTATCCCAGGGCCACAGTATTGGGGGTCCCAACAGACTCTGTCCAACCAGTAATTCTGGTCATTATTGTGTTTTTGGATTTTGTTCCACATTTTTCCTCCCACTCTACCTATCCAGCATCTCCAGTTTTAACCCCTACCTGAGTGGTTGGCATTGGTAGTTGGACACCATCTAGTTCTTCTGGTCTCAAGGTCCATTATGTCCTAGGGCTGATTGTTTCCAAATGCCCTTGGTTTTCTTCACTCTTCTTAGCTTCCAATGAGAGGAAAACATTAGCTGCATCTTAGATGTCTGGTCGAAAGCGTTTAAGATCCCAGTCATTACTCACCAAAGTAGGTTGTGGAACAAGATTTTTATGTATTTTGTTGTGCCAATTGAGTCTCATGTCCCCCAATCCTATGGTCCTGAGTTGGCAAATCTGGTGGATCTCCCTCCCACAGTGTCTGGCTGTCTATGAGGGATTGCTCTATGTCTGTAGCTTCTGTAATGATTGCAGGTATTTTGTATCTCTAGTATCTGTGCAAGATTAGCTTCAGATGAATCTATCATTGGTCTAGAGTATATTCCTTTTCACTGACCCCCATCTGATTTTCTCAGTAGTCTATATATTTATCTGTAGCCAGGTGTTTGGTGTTAATGGTAATTCAGTATTGGGAATATACTGGTATTAGCTTCTGTCATCTATATCTTATGTGCACAATTCGGTGTCCTCCCTTTCCCTAATGTTATCATGCTAGTCACAGACTCTTTCCATACCATCCTTCCCCTTACCCAACTCAGTGTGTGACCCTCAACTAGTCTGAAATTATCCCCTCTCCTTCCCTTCCATCCCCAGTAAACTACAAAATGAGTTCCCTTCCCTAAGTAAACCCTTCCTTGACATTTTGCAGTAATGGGCTTATATAATATTTGTCTTTCTGCGATTGACTTATTTCACTTAGCATAATGTCCTCCAGGTTCATTCATGTTGTGAGACGATTCGTGTGTATTCTTCTTCTTTTTTTTTTTTTTCAGATTTTTATTCAAAAATTCAAAACCCCAGAAGATCATAAATCAACAACTGAGACCCAGTAGGGAAACATTGTGACTCAGATGATAATATATTCAGTAAAGTGCAATCCATAGTTTAACCATGAGCTGTCATGGGGTGACTCTGTGTTCATGCCCACCCCCACCACCATATCAGCAGTGCCCAGAGTCTGTGATTTCTGGACTTCAGGCCTCACTGGTGAAAACTTGGGAGAGGAAGGAGTTTGTTCTTCTTTCTGGTCTGGAAACTCAGTTGCTTTCGGGGGAATTCCCCAGGGCCACATGTTTGCCCACAGCCCCTCAAGAGAAAAGTATCACCAGATTATCACAGTCCACCATTGCATTCTGGTTATTGTTGTTGTTAGGTCCTATAGAGTCAATTCAGACTCATGGTGACCCCATATGGTACAGAGTAGAACTGCCCAATAGGGCAGAGTTTTCTGGGCTGTAATTTTTACAGAAGCAGATCACCAGGTCTTTCTTCCAAAGAGCCACTGCGTGGGTTCATCATTATTATTCTTTAATGTAGCACAATATTCTGTTATGAGTGTACCATAGTTTGGTTATCCATTCTTCTGTCAATGGGCATTTAGGTTGTTTCCATCTCTTTGCTATAGTGAATTGTGCTGCGATGAACATGGGTGTGCATATATCTTTTTGTGTCCTGTCATCTCTTTAGGATATATTCCTAGTAATGGAATTGCTTGTTCAAATAGTATTTCTATTTTCAGTTTTTTAAGGAAACACTATACCATTTGCCACAGTGGTTGTACCATTTTACAGTCCCATCAGCAGTATGTGAGAGTTCCAATCTCCCGACAGCCTTGTCAGCATTTGTTATTTTCTGTTCTGTTGAACTTTGCTGTTATTGCTGGGGTGAGATGATATCTCATCATTTTTTTGATTTGCATCTCTCTAATGATTAATGATCAAGAGCAATTCCTCATGTGTTTGTTTTCTGCCAGCATATCGTCTTTAGTGAAGTGACAATTCATCTCCCTTGCCCATTTTAGAATTGGATTGTCTTTGGTGTTGAGGTGTTGAAATTTTCTATAAATTTTGGAGATAAGTCCTTTGTCAGGCATGTCATAGGCAAATATTTTCTCTCAATCTGTAGGTTCTCTTTTTACCCTTTTGGATAAGTCTTTTGATGCACATAAGTATTTAATTTTTAAAAGGTTCCAGTCATCTAGCTTCTCTTCCACCTCCTGCTCATTCTAGGTTATGCTTGATAACCTACTTATGCCATAAGTTAGGGTGCCTAGATTAGCCCATATTTTGTCTTTGATGAACTTAATAGTTTTGGGTTTTACAATTAAGTCTTTGATCCAACTTGAATTTGTTTTTGTGTATGGAGTGGGGTCTTATTTAATTTTTCTGCTAGTGAACATTCAATTTCACCAGCATCATTTGTAAAAAAAAGTCTATCTTTTCCCCATTTAATGGGCTTTTGCCAAAGATCAGCTGTCCATAGACGGATGGGTCTATTTCTGGGTTTTCAATTCTGTTCCATTGGTCTATGTATCATTGTACCAATACCATGTTGTTTTGACCATTGTAGCTGTATAATAAGTTTTGAGATCCAGAATGTGAGACCACCCACTTTGTTTCTATTCTTCAGTAGTGCTCTGCTTATCCGAGGTCTCTTTCCTTTCCATATGAAGTTAGTAATTGGTTTTTCCATATCCTTAAAAAATGTTGTTGGGATTTGGATCAGGATTGTATTAAATGTGTGGATTGCTTTGGGTAGTATTGGCATTTTCACAATATTCAGTCTTCCTATCCATGAATAAGGGAGGTTCTTCCATTCATGTAGATCCCTTGCTGTTTCTTGTAGTAGTGCTTTATAGTTTTCTTTGTATAGGTGTTTTGTGTCTCTGGTAAGATTTATTCCTAGATATTTTTTATCTTTCTGATAGCTATTATAAATGATATTCTTTTCCTTATCTCTTTTTCAGAGATTTCTTTGGTGATGTAGAGGAAACCAACTGATTTTTGTGTGTTGACCTTGTATCCTGCCACTTTGCTGAACCTCTCTGTTAGTTCCAGTAGTTTTTTTTTTTTTTTTTTTTTTTGAGTCTCTTGGATTTTCTGTGTCTAGGATCATGTCATCCACAAATGAAGATAGCTTTACTTCGTCTTTGCCAATTTGGATGCCTTTTATTTCTCTTTCTTGCCTTATTGCTCTGCTAGGACTTCCAATACAATGTTGAATAGAAGTGGTGATAGAGGTCATCCTTGTCTGGTTCCCGTTTGTAAGGGGAATGCTTTGATTCTTTCTCCTTTAGCCATAATGTTGACCTTTGGCTTTGCATATGTGTCCTTTATTATGTTGAGGAATTTCCCTTCTCTGTCTATTTTGCTGAGAGTTGTGAACAAGAACGGGTATTGGATTTTATCAAGTGCCTTTTCTGTGTCAATTGATATGATCATATAGGTCTTTTATTTTTTGTTTGTGTGGTGGATTACATTGATTGTTTTTCTGGTGTTGAACCATCCTTGCATACCAGCTATGAATCCCACTTGGTCAAATTTTTTTTTTTTTTTTTTTAATGTATATTGTTGGATTCTGTTGGCTAGGATTATGTTGAAGATTTTTGCATCTATATTCATGAGGGATATTGGTCTGTAGTTTTCCTTTTTAGTGTTGTTTTTCCCTGGTTTTGGTATCAGTGTTATGCTTGCTTCATAAAATGAGTTTGGAAGTATTCTTTTTCTCTGTTCTGGAATAGCTTGAGTAGTATAGGTGTCAACTCTTCCCTGAATGTTTGGTAAAATTCTCGAGTGAAGCCATCTGGGCCAAGACCTGTTCTTGTGGGAAATTTTTTATGACATGTTCAATTTCTTCCTTTGTTATGGGCCTGTTCAAGTATTCTGCCTCTGAGTGGGATAGTTTAGGTAGGTCTTGTGTTTCTAGAAACTTGTCCACCTCTTCTAGGTTCTTGAATCTGTTGGAGTACAGTTCTTCATAATATTTTGTCAGTATCTTTTTTATTTCAGTTGGTTCTGTTGTGATGCCACCCTTTTTGTTTATTATTCTTGTTATTTGCCTCTTCTCTTTCTTTTCTTTAGTTAAATTTGCCAGTGGCTTTTCATTTTTGTTAATCTTTTGGAAGAACCAGCTTCTTGTTTTGTTGATTTTCTGTTTTTTTTTTTTTTTTTTTTTTTTTTTTTTTTTTTTTTTTTTTTTTTTTTTTTTCTGTTTTATTTATTTTGGCTCTGACCTTTATTATTTCCTTACTTCTGGATAGTGTAGGGTTCTTTTGTTGTTCTTTTTCTAATTGTTGGGGTTTTTCAGTTAGAATGTTGATTTTGTTTCTTTCCTCTTTTTTGATGTGTGCATTTATTGCTATAAATTGACCTCTAAGTACTGCTTTTGCTGTTTCTCATAGGTTTTCGTAAGATGTATCTTCATTCTCATATGTTTCTAGGAATTTTTTTATTTCACTTTTTATTTCTTCTATTACCCAGTAGTTTTTGAGCAGTGTATTATTCAGCTTCCACGTTTGATGTTTTTTCCTTGATCTTCTAATTAATTTCTAATTTTATAACATTGTGGTCAGAGAAGATGCTTTGTAGTATTTCAATTTTTTAAAATTTATTGAGACTTGTTTTATGTCCTAACATATGATCTATTTTTGGAAAATGATCCATGTGCACTGAAGAAGAAAGTGAATTGTGCTTTTGTTGGGTGGAGTACTCTGTATATGTTTGAGGTCAAGTTGGTTGATTGTGTTGTTGTGTTCTTCCATAACTTTGTTGACTTTTTTTTTTTTTCCTAGTTGATCTGTCCCTCTTTGAAAGTGCCGTGTCTCCTACTACTAGTGGTCTCCTACTACTATTGTAGAGTTGTCTATTTATCCTTTCAGTTCACTTAATATTTGCTTCACATATTTTGGAGCACTTTCATTGAGTGCATAGATATTTATTATAATAATGTTTTCTTGGTCAATTGACCCTTTCTGCATCATATAGTGTCCTTCTTTGTCCCTCATGCTGTTTATGCTGTTTTTCACCTTAAAGTCTATTTTATCAGAAATTAATATTGCCACTCCTGCTCTTTTTTGATTACCGTTGGCTTAGTATATTTTTTTTCCACCACTTAACTTTTAATTTGTTTTTATCTTTGTGTCTAAGATGGGTCTTTTGTAGACATCATATCAATGGGTCTTCTTTTCTTATCCATCTGTCACTCTCTTTCTCTTAACTCGTGCATTTGGTCCATTCACATTGAGTGTAATTAGTGATAGGTATGAATTGATTGCTGTCATTCTATTGTGTTTTTTGTCATATTTTTGGAGATTTCCTTGGTCCAAATACTTTTCTGTGCTGAGTTCATTTTGTTATAAAGTGTTTCCTCTTTTTTCTTCTTTATTGTTGGTTTTGTGCTTATTAAGCCCATATATTTTCCTTGTTTCTGGGTTTGCTTAGGGGAATTGTTAATTTTCTCTGTGATTACCTTGGAGTGAATTGTTGTTCTACATTTTTGGAACAGTCTGCTCTATAAGGATATTGTCCTGTTTCCCTCTCCCTTTGGAAGTTTTGTACCTAGAATTTTATTCCCTCTGTTTGATTAGTTGCTGTTGTCATGTGCAGATTGACTTCCTTGTTTTTTAGTGTACAGTGTGTTATGGTCTTGTTTTGAACATCTATTTCTGATTTGGTTTCAGAGTTGATGTCATGTGTCCTGATTTTGTTGTTCTCTGTTGTGGGTTCTCTATTGGAAGGACTTCCTTAAGCATTTTTTGTAGGTTTGGCTTAGTTTTCACAAAATCCCTTAATTTCTGTTTGTCTGAGAATGTCTTGATTTCAACCTCATATTTGATAGATTTAAAACAATTTAGCTGGATATAGAATTCTTGGTTGGAAGTTCTTTTCCTTCAGTGTTTCATATATGCTGTCCCATTGCCTTCTTGCCTGCATGGTTTCTGCTGAGTAATCAGAACTCAGCCTAACTGCCTCTCCATTGTAGGTGACATTTCTTTTTTCCCGGGCTGCTCATCTTTGGTTTTAGAGAGTTTGATTATGATATGTCTTGGTGAATTTCTGTTGGGATCTATCCTATAGGGGGCTCATTGAGCTTCTTGGACAATTATCTTTTCTTCCTTCATGATATGGGGAAAATTTTTCTGTTAGCAAGTCTTCCACAGTTTCCTCAGGTTTTTTTTTTTTTTCCCCTCTTCTTGTTCTGGCATTCCAATGAAGCATATATTGTTTCTTTTCATGTCATCCCCTATAACTCTTAGGTTCTCTTCATTTCTCTTAAATCTTTGTTATGATTTTTCTTCATACAGGCTGGTGTCAAGGGATTTATATGTTAGTTGGGAAATGCATTCTTCAGCCAGTTCTGGCTTACTCTTTTGTGCTTCCACTGTGTTGTGTAATTGTGTAATTTTGGTATTCATCTTCTAGGTTGCTAACTGCTGTTTTTGTTTAAGTTCTGATTGTGTATTAATCTTGTTATTTTGTTCTTGAATGTTTTCCCTGAGTTCTTCCAGAGTACTGTCTGTGTTCTGTTTGAGGTTTCCTTAAGCTCTTGTAGAGTTCTATGAACATATCTTCTAAATTCTTTCTCAGATAATTCTATTGTCTCCACTTCCTCCATGTTTAATGAGATTTTTGTTTGGGATTTAATTTCTATTGTCTTGTCCTTCTTTTTTTTTTTTTTTTTGCTTGATTTGCAATTGCCTGTTGTTTCCTAGATATTTTGAAGTTGTTGTCTTTAAGTGTTAGTTATGTATTGATTTGCTTTGCCTTGATTTTATTTTTAAATATTTTTACAAGGGTGGAGCTGGTGTATTTTATTTATTTTTTGGTTATTAATTCAGGTGTGCTGGGTTGCTCTGCAGTTTTCTTTGTATTGATGGAATCACTGTGGGGAATGTGGATGCACATTTCTGTTTATCATGAAGGAGATTTAGAGTTGGGATGAGCAGGTGTTGTGGTGGCTTAATGTGGTTCTTCTATTGGGTGAGGCAGGGAAAAGGGGGAAAAAGGAGGAAGAAAAGAAAAAGGAAATCCAAAGCACCAGCAGTACATCTCTACTTTCTGTGTGTCTGTGGTTACTGCTGTTTCCTGGGTTTTGTTTTAAGTTGGCTTGGGTTGACTGCCAATGATGACATTTTATTGTCACTCACAGACCCACAGTTCAAAATCAGCAAAGACCCCAATGGTTAGGGTGCTGCTATCTTCCACTTGGGATGGATAGCCACAAAAAGTCCATACTCCAGACCCCTCTGTGCTAAAAAGCTATCCTGGAAGAATTGGATCCCAGCCTTAAGCTGTGAGCTCCTCCCAGGGCCCACCTACCTGTAGCGTGTTTCTTCTCTTCTCCATTTCTGCTCCCAGCTCAGTGGCAACCTGAGCCAGAGGGGTTTCTGCTCTATTTCTCAGAAATGTTGTCTACTTTTTCAGCTCAGTTCCCAAGGTTACCATCAGAAGTTGCTGTTGTGGGTAGTCTGAGTCCACGAAGCCACTGTTGGATCTCTGGTGTTCTGGCTTTATTGGTTAGAGAAATTTCTGTTTCTCCATCTCACAGTCTCACATGAATTGCAGGGCAAATTGATTTATTTTGATTTTGCCCCACTGTTTACCCTGCTGCTTCTTTTTCTTTTTTTTAATTTCTTCTCCACTAAATCTGGGCTTCTCTAACTTAATGAGCTGTTGAAAACCTGCTTCAAATTGCTGTACCTAGTTTTTCAGGCATTAGGATGCTAGAGGGAACAAACATGTAGGCTACAGGTACAACACTATCTTCACAGAGCTCCTTTATTCAGATTAGGTTATTTTTATTGTTATATTTTCATATTCACTGTTTCTCTCTTCTCTCCATTGCATTCTGCTGTTATGCTTATTTACTGTGGTTTTCAATTTCAGTTACTTTTTTTTTTTTCATTGTAAAATTTCTATTTGTTGTTCTTTATACCTTCTCTATATTTGCTGATATATTTTTTCTTTTCATTTCTTTCAACTTTGTTTGTAATTGCTGGTTAAAACATTTTTTATGATGGCTGCTTTAAAATCTTTGTCAAATAATTTGAGCATATGTCATACCAGTGTTGATGTCTGTTGAGTTTCTTCTTATTCATGTTTGAGATCTGCTTATTGTTTGTTATGATGAGTGACTTTAATTGAAATCTGGAATTTGTATTTTATGCTATAATTTTATTTAAATTGATTCTTACTTAAATAGTGTGAGTACTAGATGTTCTTTAAATGACACTGCTTTAGTGAGTGAAGGGTCACTGCCTTGTTACTGTAGGTATGAATAGAAGTTCATCTTCTCTACTCAGCCTCTGTAGACCTAAATGTGAATAAGTGATTACTCATAACTGCTGGGAAGGTATGGGAGTTCAAGCTTTCCATTAGACCTCTGTCAATATCATTCTTACTTGGGCTGCCTCATTACTATTCCCCATAGTGGATATCATTGACTATGTTGGGGAAGTGGCCTTGTTACTGATAAGCAGTAGTGAAATTGCTGACTAGGCCTCCTCTTCCTACATCACCACAGAAAAGGAGAGAAACATCTTTACTTTGGGGTTTCACACTGACAGAGTGAAGAGTAGGAATGAAAGCCCTGGGTTCCAAATTGGCCTGCTCTGATACCATTTGGACATGGGCCATAGACAACTCATTCCAATCTGGCAAGAGTGGAAGTCTAGGCTTTTCACTTGGCTTTTGCTAGCGTGGATGAGGTGAGCCACAGTTTTTCATGTGGTGTTTGGCTGGAATAGGATAGTTATTGTCTAAATGTTTTCTGTCTTAATAGGCTGCCCTTTGCCTAGTCATCTGGTTGGCCTATCCTTAAAATAGAGACTAGATGTTGAATTAGAGAGAAAACAAAGAAACCCAAGTAATGCTGAGGGCTTTGGATGGAGCACCTGGCTGATGGAATGGCCACATCCGGAGCTGAGTCTGGGACACATTAAATCATGATGCCTATTATATGAACTTCCCAGGGATCTGTCAAACCAGTTGTCAACATGTGTGTCTGAAATTCAGAGAGAAGAGGTCCAGGCTGGGCATATTTGCTTGAGAATCATCTGCATATTGGAAGCATTTAAAGCATGAGATTATAAGGGTATGAGTGTGGGTGGAAACAAGGAATTTGGGAGGCCTAAGGAAAAGGAGCTACCCAAATCTTAAGAGAGTCCCATCTCTTAAGACTGGAATCTTTGCTTATAGAGGTGGGATCCTCACACTTCCTATTACTATGGGAGACAATTCTACAAGGACCTCTCTCAGGGGTCAACTTTTCCAACAAACAGATTTATTTGCCTTTATATACATCCCTTTATTTCTTTCCAAAGCAGTTCCTCTTACCAAGCTCCTGCCCTCTGCTCCACATCATGTTTGAGCTGTCCCCATGCCTAGCTAATACTAGTACTGCTCCCTGCACTGTAGTAGTGCATTCCAGGAACTTTGATCAAAGATGCAGAACAGTTTTAAATCTCCTCAGGGATTGTTTATATGCTCAGAGGAAACTTCTCTTTGCCTATTTTCTTACTCATTTCTTAACCCCCTTGCTGGTTTCCCCAAGGCCATATAGAGGATCAGGAATTTCATTTAACATAGGACAGCTTAGTCTTATTTTGCTTTGGATTTTTCATGTTTCAAGAAATGAATCGTTTTGTTAATAATATTTAGCATGTACCAAGATCACAGAAAGCCCAGAATTGGAAAAATTATAAGGAAATACAACCTAAGTTTTGTTTCTGAGGCCTCCAGGACCATAGCATGAGTAGTAGAATCAATAGAATTAGCTTTCCTGTGAGCTATGTTAGAATTGGGGGAGGTCTTCTGGAAAATATTATCTCTGTCTTTGTGTGGTTAAGATTTCCTGCTGTTTCTGTTGTTGTTAGGTGCCATTGAATAGGCACCAACTCATACAGACCTTATGTTGCCCAGTCCTGAACCACCATGATTTCCCAAATTGTGGCCTAAGTAAATTTAGACACACTATCTATGCTGGTCTCATCTCTAGCACTCACTCAGTGAAATAATTTTAACAAATCCTAAAATCTATGAACTTCAGGTATGGAAGAGGAAGGAGCCAGACCATGTGCTCCCCAAGGGACTGTCCATCTGCAGTGTAGCATGTCCCATGCTGCCTAGTTCATGGAAAAGAGCGCTTGGTATTGCTCTTTAGAGTCATGCTGAATATAGTGCAGCTGGTAGCATAATGCCTAAGGCACTTGACTGCTAACCAGAAGACTGGCTGTTCAAATCCACCAGCCACTCCTCAGAAGGAAGATGGGGCAATCTACTTCCATAGTGATACTGTCTCAGAAACCCAAGGAGGAGTTGCTATGAGTCGGGTCCAACTTGACAGCACATTAACAACAACAACATAACTATCTGCAGCTGCAGGGAGATGTTTCCTTGCATGACTGGCAAGCCCACCATGGACTACCTTCTACCATTCCACCTCTTGTTCTTCCTTCCCATGAGAAGTCAATCCACAGGCTCCACAGCAGTACCATCCAGCCCGCAGGCAGGGGGAGAATGTTATCCTCAAGATTTGCTTTATCTCAGGCCTCTTTTTATGTTTCCCCTGGGGAGTCTCCAGAGACCATCAAGTTCCAATTATACAGCAGATGTGCACTGAGAAACAAGTCTTGTGGTTGGTTTTTACTCCTAGATGGAGTAGGTACCAAATAACAGATATTCTGCAGGTGCCAGAAGGATACATACAAATGGGAAGGGTACAGAGAGAGGTAGCTGGTTGCCTTTCTGGGACACTCAAGTCAAATATGTGAAGTGTCTTGAAAAATATAAAAATATCTTAGCAGTATAGAACAATTGGCATTTCTGGAAACCTATGGTAACAGTGTGTGTGTGTGTGTGTGTGTGTGTATGTGTGTGTGGACATGTAGGGACACTGATACCTGACAATAATCTCCTGCTACTTGACCTATTTCAACAATCCTCAGAGAAATCTCTAAGAGGGAAACATTACCCCAGTGTACTCAGTGGAGTATCCTGAGTACACATTACCCCAGAGTACCCAGTGTACTTAGTGGAGTACACTGAAGGTCAGAGCAATTAATGGACAAGCTAGAAAGCTGTTGATCTGAGCTGAGGAGTTAGTACTGGATCCAGCCAATTGAAAAGGTGACTGTTTTCTTTCCATTTTGCAGACTTGCCTACCTTGGGCTGTGACATGGAAGCCTGTGAAGAAGAGATTGAAGGCAAATATTTTACTGGGTTCTTACAACTTTTTCTGATATGCACAGAGAGTGACACATGCAAACTCTTCTCAACAGTCTTCAAGGCCTAGGAATCTAGATAAAGAGAACAGCAGGCTCCCAAAAGAGCAACTCCAGCTGCACAGCTTGGAGATGCACAGGATTCTCAGGCCTGAGTGCCATTCTTGGCTCTGCTGTTCATGTACCAAGTGATCTAGAAAAATTACTTGTGTTATCTCCTTATCATTTGCAAAGTGGGCACTGCAACTGCTTATCTCATTGGAATGCAGCAAAGAATACTATATAGAAATTATTTCAAAGAGTTGAGTCAAGTTTATGGAGTGCTGTGTAGAACAAATATGACAATAAATATAGAAATCCATGTCCTTTTTCTAGGAAGCTTGTTCCTGTGGACTAAAAAAAAAAGAAAAGAAAAGAAAGAAAGAAAAAGAAAATCCAGTTTGAATGAAGACTTTCAGTAAACAAGCATTGGACACTTATTTGTGTCACATTCATATATAAACCCCTCCAAAGTTTGCAGATGGATGAGGTTAGTTGGAACTTGGCATAGCAATAGCACTATGTTTGTACTTAAATGTCTCAACAGAGCACATTGTATTTAATTTTTTTTTAACTTATGGAGAAAATTGTGTTCAGACCTTAATTCTCTTTGACTGATGGCCCATTTTACCCCTTCTGGTTTTAATTACATCTGTCTCTGATTAATCCCTCTGTGTCTTTGCCTTCTCCATTTTTATTGGCTGAATATATTGCAAAGTGCAAACGCCTTTTGTTAATTTACCTAATCCCAACTGTAGAGGTGAGTTTAGATCTGGGATTTTTCACTTGACCATCAGAATTTTCTAAGTGCTTTCTCACTGTCTTCAATGAACCTGTTGGGGAAATGCTTTATTTGCCATTTTATTTTTTTGTAAAAATAATTTTATCTATATTTACTTAAGGTTCTATCAACAAGAAGTGTATCTTTTTCACAAATATTAAAGTCAAAAGTGTAATCAGTAGGCCCCTGTGTCCTGCCTCTTCTTCCTTCTGAAGATGGCAGTTAATGTCTGTGTCTCATATTATGGGAGCTCTGGTGGCTCAGTGCCTAAGTTAGGCATTTGACTGCTAAGCAGAAGGCTGGTGGTTCAAACCCACCAGCCACTTCTCAGAAGGAAGATTCAGTAACCTACTTCCTTAGAGATACCGCCTTAGAAACCCAAGGAGGGGTGGCTATGAGTCAGAAATGACTCAATGGCAGTGAGTTTTTTTGTTTTGTTTTGTTTTTTTGGTCTCATAATATGGCATATTTGATGTTTTTAAATAATATTTTATTTCATTTTGAAATTATTTGTTCCTGGTATATAGAAATACAATTGAATTTTGTATGTTGAACCCGAATTCTGTGATTTGTTGTTGTTGTTATGTGCCATCGAGTCGGACCTGACTCATAGTGACCCCTCCTTGGGTTTCCGAGGCAGTAGTATCACTAAGGAAGTAGATTGCCCCATCTTGGTGGAACTCATTTATGAATTCTTGTAGCTGTGTATTTTCTCACAGATTCCATAAGATTTCCATGTATACAATTGTGTCATCTGTAAATATTGACAGTTTTACTTCTTCCTTTGTAATATTTATGCTGTTCATTTCTTTTTCTTACTTTTGTCCTTGTTAGGACTTTCAATATAATAATTTGGATAAAAGTATTGAAAGTGGACATCCTTGTCTTCTTTGTGATCATAGGGAAAAAGTGTTCACTTTTTCCTTATAAAGTATGGCATTAACTGTAGGTTTTTTATAAAAGCCCTTTATCTAATTGAAAGAGTTTCTTTCAATTCATAGTGTGTACCCCCCCCACACACACACAAATTATTGCCTCTTATTTCCTGCCTACGTGATGACCTTAGTTCGATTGTATCAGGTATCTATCTAATTCATGCAGATTTGCCTCTGTCAAGATCTTAATCCTTCTTCTTTCATAAAGTCAGCAGAGCCTAAAGAATTTCCAAGTCTTTTTGGCATGGACATCTGTTAAACTAAACATTACACACTCTGTTTGTGTGGTTTTGTTTAGAGACTACATATGATACTTTAAACTGATTGTTGTAATACTTGCTATTAATCATCTATAAGTTCTTTCATTCCATACAGTTTTTGTTCTTTTCACAAGGATGTCATTGGAATTTCATAACTACATTATTAAAATTTTTTATGTTGCCTGCACAAAACTCCACCAATCAGATATAAAATGAAGAAAGTTAGTCTATCTTAACCTGTTATCCAAGAATGTAGGCTGGCTTCTTGTGATAACTGCTTTCTTTCTAAGTGTTTAATGTTTCTAACATTTAAGTGCTAACAAGTGGCATGAATAATCTCTTTTAGAAGGATCAGCAGAAAAATACGCCCGAATGTCCAACTTTTCTAAACTACTGTCCCCCATCATCTCTAACATCAGTTCCTCCTCCCCTCAGTACTCTCTCTCCTATCTTCTGTTGTGTAATTTGCTGCAATGTCTCACAGAACTCATGAACTGTCAAGGAAATGGCTCAACAGTTGTGGAGGCTGGCAAGTTCATAATCTGTGGGTCAGACAGGTGCCATATTAACTAATTCACTGTACCATAGGCCATCTCTGGTTCTTCTAGTCACTGGCCCTTTCATACTTGAAAGGGCATTAACTCACCCCTCCTAATCATTTTATCAGTCCAAAATAGTCATTAACAATATGTCCTTCAGTAAGGCAAAGAAGACAACCAGCTCAGGAGTCTAGGATATCTTTTAGCATTTCAGACCAGGCAGCATCTTCTTACCCTGATAGGTAAGGTCAATGGACACCACCTGTAGGCTCAGGAGTCCACACAACTCAATGCCCTGCAGACCAGCTAACTCCCCTCTCTCAACCCTAGCCTCTGTTGGCTAGGTCAACAGGTGCCAATGGAACATGTCCAAACTCAACATGTCTCTTAATTGCTGTGTCTTTCCCATTTCCACTCACCAGTGGACACAGGTGGTCACAACAAGCAAGCATAGAAACTGCCTACTACCAAGCTTCTTTTACCTTCCAGTCCTGGAAAGGAATTCTTCTTATGGGCACTGACTTCTGCTTTGATGAATCCAATGGCAAACTTCTTGCTTGAAATTCACAAAGAAACACTGTCATTTTTTTTTTTTTCCCCTGGAGGTCATTCCTTCAAAAACAAATCTCTTGTTCTCTCAGCAATTCTGTGTTAGTCTGAGTGTGTTCTCTAATGTAAATTTCCTGGGGGAGGCTCAGGTTTTTGAGCTAAGCCCCCAGTACTCCATACACAGGGCTACTGCATTCAAACCAACAGACTGTGTCTCCTTCTGGCAACTCCTAGTTTTCTTTTGAGCATAGCCAATCAAGTACTGGGTGAAGGCAGAGCTACATGCTCTGTGTAATACCCAATAGTAGGGTATTATCACGTCTGTTTTACAGCACTCCAAAACCAAAAAAACCGAACTCACTGCCATTGAGTTGGACCCGACTCATAGCAACCCCTCCTTGGGTTTCCGAGGCAGTATCACTATGGAAGTAGATTGCCCAACCTTTTTTCCCAGAAGTGGCTGGTGGGTTTGAACCGCCAGTCTTCTGGTTAGCAATCAAATGCCTTAGGCACTATGCTACCAGAGCTCCCATATCACCACTAGCTAAGAAAAATATTTAATACCCATAGTACATTCAGATAAACACATAACTCTACGTGCATAACCCTTTTTAAAACATTCCTATTTCATCTTCTCTTCTATACACTTTGACTATCTTCATGAGAATATGGTCCTGACTCCCTATCAAACATTTTGTTTATTCAACCTTTTTCTCCAGGCCACTCCAGGTGAAGATTTACTCCCCTCAGCTCCAGTATAACATCTCTTACTTTCTTTTCACCCATTACAGGTAACAGCAACTACAGTAACCATCTAAAAACCAAAAGTTTCACTTCCTACACCTCTTCATTCTTTCTTTTACAAGTCCTACACTTCCATAAGTCTGGAGTAATTCCAACAAATCCTGCTTCTGATACCAATTGCATGAATAATTTCTTTTAAAATGATCAGCACAAAGATGATTCCTATGAGGAAGAAGTTATATATGTCCCAGCTGTCCAACTTTTCCAAACTGCTTCACCATTCCATCATTTCTAACACTCATCCTCCCCTCAATACTCTCCCTCTGGTCTATGGGTTCTGTAAGTTGGTGCAACATGTCACAAAGCTCATGAACCATCAAGGAAATGGCTTGCATGGCTGTGGAGTTTGGCAATTTCCAAATATGTAGGTCAGGTGTCAGTCTGGAGGCTTCTTCTGACAGATGTGGTTGTAGGGGCTGATGAAACCAAGTCAGTATTTCACACAACAGGCTGCTGGCTCACCAGGCTGTGGAAACTGGCAAATCAGGTCAGATGATAGGCTCATGTTCTAAGGAGCAGAAGTCAGATGAGGATGAACCATATTCAAGATCCAGAACAAGAGAGAGAAGTTTGCCAGATCATTCATATGTATTGGATGAAGACCATACATACCTTCCAGAAAACTCTCCTTACTTGAGCAAGGTGATACAAAAGTATGAAAGGTAGTGACTGGTGTAATGGTGGTGACTTGAATCACACTATCTAGTAAGGTGGTAATTCAAGATATATCATACCCTAATTCTGCTTCATTAACATAAATGGGGCAATAACCACAGGCATAGAATGGTCAAAGGTTTGAACCCACCAGCTGTTCAATGAGAGAAAGAAACAATCTTCTTCTGTAAGTTTATAGTCTTGGAAACCCTATGGTGACAGTTCTACTCTGTCCTATAGAGTTGCTATGAGTCAGAATCAACCCCAAGGCAGTGGCTAGAAAGGCCATATTAAGTAATTCACTGCACTACACAGGTAATCTGTATAATAGAAGCTTACTATAGAATCCATTTCATGACCCTGTATTATTATTATTATTATTTAATATATATGAAAACCAAAGAGGTTAGGTAAAAACTATGTGATTTAAAATTTGTAAGAAATTTCCATAGGAACTTACAATGTGTTTATTTATTTTCTTTTCAAAGAAGACACTTATTTTCTAGCTGTGCTCTCTGAAAAAATCTATTTACAATGACATCTCCATCACAATTAGCATCCCTAAAACCCATTTTGTTGAATGTAGAGGCCAGTTTAATAGAATTTTCCACTAAAATATTCAGGTTTTCTTGTAGAAATGACTTATTTTAGGTATAGAGACAGAATGAGCTTTTACTTTATTTCATCTTGAAGAGCTGTCACTGGGATGATTTGAACACTATAATGAATAATACTTCAAGAGATTGAATACAACAAAGATGTTTAAAATTTGTATGAATTCTAATTACAGTAAAAAAAAAAAAAATTTTTTTGAGGAAACAAAACCCTCACTTGTCACCTTAACATTTCTCACCTATACAAACTATAACCAAATAATTGCTGAAGAAAGGATATCCTGTACAAGATATTTCTCGTTAATGCAAATAGAAAAAATCGCAGAAAGAGAAAATCATGGCTTTGTAAGTCCTAATGAAATAGGGGATTTAAGTGCCAAAACCATGAAGTGAAATTTTGATGGGGAATGTCATAGAACATGGATCTGGGTGAAAGCTCACTGATAAATCCTGATAACACAAAGAAAGAGACAACTGGACATTGACTGCTTCTTTATGTTATATAATAGGTAGCATACAATCTATTTGGTAAGAAATAATCTTGTCAAAAACCCTTGAATTTGAATATAATTAAGCCTCTGGACCTAACTACCATATACAGGAAATCAGGGGATAGAGAGATATGTTAAATGACATCACAAAGATGTTATATCTATAATTTGGGGAAATTTCCAGGGAAATTAACATGTTTATTAAATAAATGATAAGAAAGAGGAGTGAAGTTAAAGAAAAATTAGGGACTTAATGGACATATTGATCAAATGCAATATATGTACCTTGTTTAGACTCTAACTAATATAAGTCAATTGGAAAAAACGTATTTTTGAGTCAACCGGAGACAATTTAATTCTCAATAGATATTAATATCAATATTAATATCAATTTAGATATAGATATTGATGATTATTAAGTAATTGGTGATAATTTTGTTAAGTAGGATAAGGATATTGTGTCTATCTCTTGTTTTGTTGCCTATAGTCATTAAAAACCAAAACACTGGCAGATGAAACACTATAATATCTGATATTTGCTTTAAAATGTTCCAGTGTGTAAGTGAGAGTAATATAAAAAAGGTGTGGAGAGATATATATAGAGTGTCCATATAATTTATTATCGAAACTGGAACATTTATACTTAGTGGTGGGTACAATTAATAACTGTTGTGGTTGTTAGGTGCCATTGAGTCAACTCCAACCCATAGTGACCCTGTGTACAACAGAGAGAAACATTGCCCAGTGCTGCACCATCCCCACAATTCTTGCTATGTTTGAGCTCATGCTTGCAGCCACAGTGTCAATCCATCTCATTGAGCATCTTCCCCTTCCTTGGTGACTTTCTACTTTACTGAGCATGATATAAACCAAGCTCACTGTTTTCAAGTTGTCTCCAACTCATAGCAACCTCTCCTTGCATTTTCAAAGCGGCATCTTTATGGGAGTAGATTGCCCTTCCTTCCTTCCTTAGGTATTAATTACTATACCTAACCAAAAGGTTAGCAATTCAAACTCATTAACCACTCCTCAGTAGGAAGACTGGGCAATCTACTTCCGTAGAGTAAACCCAAGGAAGGGTCGCTATGAGCTGGGATCGACTCCATCGATGAGAGTGAGTTTGGTTTGGTGGTTTTTTGGCTTCCATGGGTGTTGAGTGTGGATCCTATAAAATGAAATCCCTGACAATTTCAATCTGCAAGCTGTAGCCTTTGATCTTCATCAGTAAGTGCTTCAAGTTCCCTACACTTTCAGCAAACAAGGTTGTATCATCTGCATATTGCAAGTTGTTAATGAGTGTTCATCCAATCCTAATGTTCTTTTTCATGTAGTCCAGTCTCTTGGATCATATGCAAAGGATACAGATTGAAGTATGTTGTTGTTGTTGTTGTTATGTGCCGTTCAGTCAGACCGACTCATAGCGACCCCTCCTTGGGTTTAGGATATAACCTCAATGCACATTCTTTTTTATTTTAAACCATGCAGTATTCCATTGTTCTGTTCAAATCTTGGTCTATGTACATATTCCTCATGAGCACAATTAAGTGTTCTGGAATTCCCATTCTTTGCAATATTATCCATAATTTGTTATGATCCATTCAGTCAAATGCTTTTGCATTGTCAACAAAGCATAGATAAACATCTTTCTGGTATTCATTGCTTTCAACCAAGATCTACATGACATCAGCAATGCTGTCATTCCACATACTCTTCTGAATCTTGTCAGAGCTTCTGGAAGTTTCCTGTCAATATACTGCTGCAATCTTTTTCAAAATATGGACAGTAAAATTTTACTTATGTGTGATATTAATGATATTGTTGAATAATTTCCATATTATGGTGGATCACTTTTCTTTGGAAAGGGTAGAGATATGTTTCTCTTCCAGTCCAGTTGGCCTGGTAGCTGTCTCCAAATTTCTTGGCATAAATGAGTAATTACCTCCAGCACTGCATCTGTTTGTTGAAACATTTCAGTGGGTATTCCACCAATGCCTGAAGCCTTGTTTTTTGCCAATACCTTCAGTGTAGCTTGGACTTCTTCCTTCAATATCATTGGTTCTTGATCACATGCTACTTCCTGAAAGAGCTGAAAGTCAACCAATTCTTTTTGGTACAGTGATTCTATGTATTCCTTCCATCTTCTTTTGATGCTTCCTGCGTTGCTCAATATTTTGCCTATAATCCTTCAATATTGCAATACGAGGCTTGAATTTTTTTCCTTCAGTTCTTTCATCTTGAGAAATGCTGAATATGTTCTTTCCTTTTGTCTCTTTACATCTGTAAGAAAAACTTGAGCTCAAGTTTCCAGCTCAGAAGGCTACATTCTGTGACTGAGTAGAAACACCCACAGGTCCAGAGCACCCTTTTGGTTTTCTAACTCCAGGTCTTTGCACTTTTCATTATAATAACTGACTTAGTCTTCTCAAACTGCTCTTTGGAATCTTCGGTTTCCCTATTTTATTTCATCATATCTTCCATTTGCTTTAGGTGCTCTACATTCAAGAGCAAGTTTCAGAGTCTCTTCTGACATCCATTTTGGTATTTTATTTTGTTCCTGTCATTTTAATGACCTTTTGTTTTCTTCATGTATGATGTTCTTGATATTATCCCTTGTGTGATCTTTGGTCATTGGTGTTCAATGTGTCAAAACTATTCTTCAGATGGTCTCTAAATTGAGGTGGAATATAATCAAAGTCATATTTTGGCTCTCATGGACTTGGACTTGTTTTAATTTTCAAAAGCTTCAACTTGCAATTGATAGTCTGTTCCATAGTCAGCTCCTGGCCTTGTTTTGACTGATGATATTAGCTTTTCCATTGCCTCTTTCCACAGATGTAGTTGTTTTGCTTCTTTTGTATTCTGTCTGGCACGGTCCACATATATAGCTGCCATTTATGTTGTTGAGAAGAGGTATTTGCAATAAATAAATTGTTGGTCTTGCAAAAGTCTATCATGTGATCTCTAGTTTCATTTCTATCTCCAAGGTCATATTTTCCAACTACTGATGCTTCTTTTTGTTTTCAACTTTCACATTCCAATAAGTGGTAATAATCAATACATCTTGATTGCATGTTTGATCAGTTTCAGACTGCAGAAGTTGGTAACTACTCAGGTGTAAATAGGCATAAACAAGCATAAACTCGAATTATCCCAGGAAAGTTGGGACATATGGTCACTCTAGGCATAGATGAAACAAATCTGATCATAGATACATGGGTGGTAGGTATATGGAGGTGTATTACATTATTCTCTTGACTTTTGTGTGCGTTGGGAAATTTTCATAATAAAAATTTGAAGTAATAAAACAAAATGATTTGCATTAATAAAAATGTGTACATGATCCTTAGTCTCCCCACTCTTCTCTGTTATTTCCAGACATTGCAGTAGTGGTGCTCTGGACCTGTGGGTGTTTCTACTCAGTCACAGAATGTAGCCCTCTGAGTTGGAAACTTGGGCTCAAGTTTTTCTTATAGATGTAAAGAGACAGAACTCCCACAGGGAAGCACTGTGCTCCAACAGCTGTAAGGTGCCCAGCTGTGGTCCAGATGGTGTCTAATTTAAGCAAGGGTTGTATGCAGTTTACAGACTGCTCTGAGATTGGCCTCTTTTTTCTTATGTGCTTGGCTGAAATAGAGAAACCCCTTGTCTGAGTTAAAGGACACAATTAAAGGGCCTCCAAAACAACTTATTGTTCTCAGGTTCCTGGGATTCTGGTCTGGCTTTTCATGGCTACAGTATCTCTAAGAGTTCAAGGACAGCAGCTAAGGATAGCTTAGCTATCCTCACGGTGAAAAGCAGGAAAAGCAGGGCTGGACCAAAAGAGTCTCCAGATCTGGCCTATGGCATGACGTTCTCCCTCAAATACTCCCACACTATCTCATCTATTCATTCATTTATTTATTGCACAAATATTTGTGGAGGCTTCACTATACTGCATGTTTTAGGCAAGGCTGTGGGAAAACTGAGATGACAGACACAATCCATGTTCTTGAAGAGTTCAAAGTCTAGTAAGGTAGGTAAGTATACAGGCCATTTCCAGTGAGGAGCATTAGCCCACAGACCTATTCTTTATTAGTTCATTCAAAGAACACTGCATTATTTTAGACACAAGAGGAACAAAGCTGAGGGAGATAGTGATTACCTTTCCTTTTGGGAAGCTTAACATCATTTGAGTGGCCAAGAAAGGCTTCCCACGTAAGCAAATACTGGGATTAAAGGAGAAAAGAGAGAAAACCTGAGAGAGGAAACTAGGGTTGGGTATTCCAAGTAAAGAAAAAACACAGGCCAAGAGACAGAGGCAGATGAGAACTAATACAAGTGTCAGAGGAAGGAAACCCTACATTTTTTATTTCTGAGTGGATATTGGCCCTGGAGCTAGCAGTTACATGTGCTAATTGATTGCTCTATGAGCTATTATTCCAGAGTTATGAACTTGCTTGTTAGTTGAGTGTAGGCCCAGTTTGCATCTCTATTGAAGCTCATGACCAACTCTTGTGCTTCCCACAGCTTGGTAAAGGCATCAGGATGAACAAAACATGCCCAGACATCCCTGCACTTTCCACCATGCTGGCCCAGATCCTTTGGTTGGCATTGTCTCCAAGGGTTTTCTTTGGGCTGTTCTTGGGCATCAGGGAACTCTAAATATCTTTATAGGAAAATCAGTCTTACTAATGAAATAGGAAATATTTCTAATAGCAAAGTCTAAGAGAACAGAACTTAGCCAAAATTGTTGAGGGAACCCTAAGCTAGGTTTCCAATTAAAAAAAAAAAAAAAAAAATTACTTAGGGTTTTTGGGGTGGGGGTGGGGAGACCCTAGGTTTGATAACTAACCCCATAGGTCACAAAGATGACAGGCATTCAATAAATAGCTGTTCTGGTTACCTAGTGCCTCTCTGACAAGAAACATACCACAAATGGGATGGTCTTAACAAACAGGATTTTATTCTTACAATTTGGAGGCTTTAAGTCCAAGTTCAAAGTGCCAGGCTCTAGGGGCTGGGTGAAAACCCCTCAACTTTGGGATCCAGCTCTGCCTCCTACTCCCAGCCCACTGGAGCTAAAGGCATTTCTTCACTCAGACAGCTGCTGGCTGCTGATGCTGAGAAACCCCAAGGTTGACAAGTAAGAAGGCACAGTCCCGATGTTACCACATGGCAGGCCATTGGCTTAAGTCCATTGTAAGTTGGCAGAGCATAGCAGGCTGCTGAGCAATGACATGGCTAAATGCAGGGTCCAAGGATGCCATAGGCTCGAGACCATTCTCAAAGCTTCTCCTTATATACAGAAAGCAGACCACATACCCAAAGGCGGCTACTCAGCTGCTCCCAATAGATTCCACCATGGAGTTGATTACCAGTCTCATCATGGGGAACACTACATCCAGCTGCCCAGTCACTCAACCAGGCCTAGCCAAGCTGACATACAAACATAGCCATCACAATTCCACCCCTTGTCAACTTGGCATCTACAGATCTTCAATGGGTGGTATCTGTACAGGTCTCCTCCACTGGGTGGCTCCAGTCCCCTAGTTCCTGAATAGTGATCTTACCCCCTTGGCCTAGAAATGGGCCCCGTTCCTCTCCCTCTTGGGCATGGCAGCCCCACCCCCTCACTCTTGGGCAGCAGCTATGGCTCCATCCCACTGGCTCACATGAACAAGCAGCCCTACACTCCAGAACCAAGTTGGTGAAGGCCTGGCTCTTTGAAACCTAGGGGGCTGTGGTTGTTCCACCACCAGAGGCCATGGTCCTACACTTGAGGCTGAGGCAGCTCTGTTTCCGTTTCTTTGGTCTCTCCGCTTCTGCCGAATGCCCGAGGGCAACCCACTCTGCCAGAAATCTTTCTGCCCAAAAGACAATTGGCTTTCTTAGTCAATGGGCCGGCCAACCTGCTACTTCATTTTATGCCGGTCTTCTCTACCAATTAACACCCGAAGGCAACCCATTCCACCAGGAAGCTGTCTACCCAATGGCACCCAGCTTTCTCCTCCGTGGGCTGGTAAGGCTGTCACTGTCTCATGCCGGTTCTCTTGGCTCTACTCCTGCTGTATCTCATTGCTGGTCTCTGGGCTCTGCTCCTGCTGTCTCTCATGCCAATCTCTTGCCGTCTGTCCTGCCATCTGTCATGCCATATACCAGGGTCTTTCTGCCAGGGTCTCAGGTCAAGGACACATTCCACTCCTGTTTCCACATTTTAGGTACCTGTCAGAGCAGCACCCCACTCTGTCAGTACCAAATTCTATTCTGGTTACTTAGTGCCATTCTGACAGGAAACATACCACAAATGGGATGGCCTTAACAAACAGCAGTTTATTCTTACAATTTGGAGGCTTTAAGTCCAAGTTCAAAGTACCAGGCCCTAGGGCCTGGGTGACAGCCCCTCAACCTTGAGATCCAGCTCTGCCTCCTCCTCTCCCCGGCCCACTGGAGCTAGAGGTGTTTCTTCACTCACAGCTGCTGGCTGCTGAGGCTGAGAAACCCCAAGATTGACAAGTAAGAAGGCACAGTCCCGATGTTACCACACGGCAGGCCATTGGCTTAAGTCCCTTGTAATGCCCAAGGTTGACAGAGCATAGCAGGCTGCTGAGCAACGACATGGTTACATGCAGGGTCCAAGCATGCCATAGGCTAGAGACCATTCTCAAAGCTTCTCCTTATATACGGAAAGCAGATCACATACCCAAAGGCGGCTACTCAGCTGCTCCCAGTAGACTCCACCATGGAGTTGATTACCAGTCTCATCATGGGGAATACTATATCCAGCTGCCCAGCCACTCAACCAGGCCGAGCCAAGTTGACATACAAACATAACCATCACAATAGCCCCACAAGAATCCATTACTTCCACCATTCTCCATCTATAGTCTGTTTTTCTGTCATTTAAGCTCCAAATTCCCAACCACTGAATGACAGTAAAAGACTACATCCTACCACCTAGAAATATTAGAGCAAGTAGTATAAAAAGACATTTTTATCGAATGACAATGAATAGAAAGAGAGAATATAACCATTTTGTATAAATTCATATTTTCAGGGACAAGTAAATTTCATTAACAGTGTAGAAGAATTTCTAAGTATCATGATAGTGCAAAGTTGTATTACTATCATTGTTGTTGTTGTTGTTATGTGCCATTGAGTCAGCCCTGACTCATAGCGACCCCTCCTTGGGTTTCTGAGGCAGTATCACTACGGAAGTAGGATTGCCCAACCTTCCTTCCGAGGAGTGGCTGGTGGGTTTGAACCGCCAGCCTTCTGGTTAGCAGTCAAGTGCTTTAGCCACTATGTTACCAGAGCTCCTATTACTATCATTAGGGTATCATAAAGAGTAAAATAGATTTTTCATATGTAAGGACCTTGGAAGGCAGTACTCTTGTCCTCACACCAAGATAAAAGCTGGACAAACTGAAAACCAACAATCCTTAGATCCATAAGAATACTAAAGTCATAAATCCAACTAATGCCCTGAGAACTAGAAGCATAGGAATATAGAGAGAATTACAGCTTACTAGGAGAAAAAGTTCATGAAGACAGGCACAAGGTACCTGTATAACAACAAATAATTAGAAAAGAATGAACTACAAGGTTCAGACTCCATTTAAGAAGGAGTTTCTAGGCAATATTAACAGAGAGATGGAAACTCTAAGAAATAATGAAAAAGAAATGCAAGAAAATAAAAAAAAATACTGTAAAAGAAATAAAGAGTACCTTTGATATAGACTGAATAACTGAGGAAAGAATCAGTGAACTTGAAAATACATCAATAGAAACTTCCCAACTAGAAATGCAAAGAAAAACAGAATGAAAAAAAGAGCAAGAAACAGAATTTCCAAGAAATTTAGGACAGAAGCTGAAACATAAATCATGAGAATGGTAATATGAGAAGAAAAAGGAAAATGAAGTGGGAAAATAACTGAGGTAATTATGGTTAAGGAATTTCCAAAATGAATGACAGACACCAAACCACAGAATCCAGAAATGCACAGGACCCCAAGCAAAAGAAATCGCAAAAACAAACAAACAAAAATAACACTACACTTAGGCATATTATATCCAAACTATGTTGCCATTGTTGTTAGGTGCTGTGGTGTTCTCTTCGAATCATAGTGACACTACGCACAACAGAACAAAACACTGCCTGGTGCTGTGCCAGCCCCATGATCCCCACCATACCTGAGTCCATTGTTACAGCCACTGTGTCAATTCATCTCATTGAGGGCCTTCCTCTTTTCTGTTGACCCCCCACTTTACTGAGCATGATATCCTTCTCCAGAGAATCATCCCTTCTGGCAACATGACCAAAGTAGGTGAGATGAAGTCTGGTCATTGTCACTTCCAAAGAGCACTCTGGCTGCACTTCTTCCAGGACAGATTTGTTAGTTCTTTTAGTAGTCCCTGGTACTTTCAGCATCCTTCACCAACACCACAATTCAAAAGCATCAACTCTTCTTTGGTCTTCCCTATTCATTGTGCAGCTCTCACATGCATATGAGGCAAATGAGAATACCATGGCTTGAGTTAGGTACACCTTAGTCTTCTAGGAGATATTTTTGCTCTTCAGCATTTGAAAGAGGTCATTTGCAACAGATTTGCCCAGTGCAATATGTCATTTGATGTCTTGACTGCTGCTTCCATTGGTGTTGATTGTAGAACCAAGTAATATGAAGTCTTTGACGACCTCACTCTTCTCCATTTATCGTGATGCTGCTCATTGATCCAATTGTGAGGATTTTTGTTTTCTTTATACTGAGGTTTAATCCTTACTTCAGACTGTAGTCTTCAATCTTCATGAGTAAGTGCTTCAAATAATCCTCACTTTAAGCAAGCAAAGTTGTGTCGTTTGTGTATCACAGATTGTCGATGAGCCTTCCTCCAATCAATGCCATGTTCCTCTTCATATAGTCCGGCTTCTCAGATTATTTGCTCAGTATACAGATTGAATAAGTATGGTGAAAGGGTACAACTCTGACACATTTCTTTCCTGATTTTAAACCATGCAATATCCCCTTGTTCTGTTTGAATGACAACCATCTAGTCTAAATACAGGTTCCTCATGAGTATAGTTAGGTGTTCTGGAATTATCATTCTTCTCAGTGTTATCCATAATTTGTTATCATCCACAAAATTGAATGTTTTTACATACTTAATAAAACACAAGTAAACATTTTTCTGCTATTCTTTGTTTTCAGCCAAGATGTGTCTGACATTGCCAATGATATCCCTCATTCCATGTCTTCTTCTGAATCCTGGAAGTTCTCTGTCAGTATACTGCTTCAACGTTTTTAAAATTGTTTTCAGTACAATTTTACTTGCATGTGATATTAAAGATATTTATTGATAATTTCCACATTCTGTGGGATCACCTTTCTTTGGAATGGGTACAAATATGGATCTCTTCCAGTCAGTTGGCCAGGTAGCTGTCTTCCAGATTGCTTAGCATAGCCAAACAAGTGCCTCCAGTACAGCATATGTTTGTTGAAACATCTTAATGGGCCTTCCATCAATTCCTGGAACCTTGTTTTTCACAAATTCCTTCAGTGCAGTTTTGCCTTTGTCCCTCAACACCATTGGTTCTTGACCATATGCCACCTCCTGAAATGGATGAACATCAACCAATTCTTTTTGGTACAGTGACTCTGTGTATTTCCCCCATCTTCTTTAGATGTTTCCTACATCATTCAATATTTTGTCCATAGAATCTTTCAATATTACAGCTTGAGGCTTAAGTTTTTTCTTCAGTTCTTTCAGCTTGAGAAATGCTGAGCATTTTCTTCCCTTTTGGTTTTCTAACTCCAGGTCTTTGCACATTTCATTATAATAATTGACTTTGTCTTCTCAAGCTGTTCTTTGAAATCTCTCTTCAGCTCTTTTATCTTGTCATTTCTCCCATTTGCTTTAGCTACTCTCCATTTAAGGGCAAGTTTCAGAATCTCTTCTGACATCCTTTTTGGTCTTTTCTTCCTTTCCTATCTTTTCAGTCACCTTTTAGTGTCTTCATGGATGATGTTCTTGATGTCATCCCACAATTCTTCTGGTTTTAAGTCATTGGTGTTCAATGCATCAAATCTATTCCTTAAATGGACTCTAAATTCAGGAGGGATATTATCAAGGCCATATTTTGACTCTCATGGACTTATTTTAATTGTCTTCAACTTCAACTTGAATGTGCATATGAGCAGTTCATGGTCTGTTCCACAATCAGCTCCTGGCCTTGTTTTGGCTGAAGAAATTGAGCTTCTCCATCACCTCTTGCCACAGATGTAGTCAATCTGATTCCTGTGCACTCCATCTGGTGAAGTCCACGTGTATAGACACAATTTGTGTTGTTGTAAAAATGTATTTGCAGTGAATATGTTATTGACCTTGCAAAATTCTAACATGTGATTACCAGCATTATTTCCATCACTAAGACCATATTTTCCAACTACTGGTGATTCTTCTTTGTTTCCAACTTTTGCATTCCAATCACCAATGATAATCAACACATCTTGATTGCTTGTTTGGTCAATTTCAGACTGCAGAAGTTGGTAAAAATCTTCAGTTTCTTCATCTTTGGCTTTGATGGTTGGTGCATAAATTTGAATAATAGTAGTATTAACTGGTCTTCCTTGTAGGCATATGGATATTATCCTATCACTGACAATGTTGTACTTCAGGATAGACTTGATAGATTTTTTGTGATGATAAATGCCATGCCATTTCTCTTCAATCTGTCATTCCCAGCATAGTAGATCATATGATTGATTCAAAATGTCCCAAACCAGTCCATTTCAACTGACTAATGCCAAGGATATCAATTTTTATGTGTTCCATTTCACTTTTGAAAACTTCCAATTTTCCTAGATTCATACTTCATACATTCCATGTTTAAATTATTGTGATAGTTGGAGCTGTGTGTCAACTTGGCTGGACCCCAGTTCTGTGTGGTTGTTCCCATGATG
>NW_006921639.1:8392445-8399192 GCF_000298275.1 Orycteropus afer afer | reverse complement strand
TAGAGAACCCAATCTAACACAATTATTAATGGATATTTGCAGCTGCTTCTTTTCATCTTGAGTCATTCCACATCAGCAAACGGAGGTCCTGAAAGCTTTACTCTTGCCACATCTTTAAGATCAACTCTACTCTGAGGAGGCATATTTTGCCCAGTCGTATTTTGAGTGCCTTCTGACCTGATTGGTCATCTTCTGACACTATATTGGGCAGGGTTTCAAGGCTATTCATAAAGTTTTCCAGTAATAGATCAGACGGTGTTTCATTGCTATTCATAAGGTTTCCACTGGCCAATTCTTTGAGAAGTGGATGTCCTCTTTCTTCTTCTGAGTCTGTCTAAGCCTGGACACTCCACTGAAACCTGTGCATCGTGGGAAGACTTGCTAGCATTTGAAATATAGCCTCCAGCTTCAGAACAACACACAAGCCACAATATTATGACAAATTGACAGACAAGTTCTTCTCCTTTAGCTGTTCCAAACCACTCTCTTCCTGGTTCCCTCCTCTGGCTGCTGGCTCCAAACCCGCCATACGCCACCTCTTCTCTCTTCCTAGTTCCTTCCTTCAGCCACTGGCTGTGTACCCACCACATGCCACCTCCTCTCTCTTCTTGAAAGAAGCCAGAAGAGTGGGGGGTAAAAAACAAAACAAAACAAAACAAAACAAAACAAAACACCTTACCTATAGAGAAACAAGAATAAAAATTATATTAAGCTTCTCTTCAGAAATTGCAAGCAAAACAAGAGAGTTGATTGAAATGTTTAAAGTATTTAAAGAAACAAAACAAAATAAAATACCAACTAGAATTCTATATCCATTAAAACTATCCTTCAAAAGTGAGCACTGTCCTAGACAAACAAAAACTGAGGGACATAATTGCCAAAAGACCTTAGAAGTTTTTCAGAGAAAATGAGAATGATATACTTTAGTCATGCAGATCCACATAAAAAAGGAGGAGTGTCAGAGAAGAATAAATGAAGGTGAAATCCTTTATTTTTCTTATTTTTAATTGATATAATAGGTAACTGTTTAAAATAATATTGCTGTTCTCTTCACCCATATCAACACCTGTCTCTTAACTATCCATTTACTTTCCCTTCCTTCACCCTGTCCCATATCTGGTATGATAGTTGGAGCTGTGTGTCAGCTTGGCTGGACCACCATTCTATGTGGTTTAAGCAATTGTGATGTGGGTTATTCCTAAGATGGGATCAGATGTATATGTTTTGAGCAGCCAGTCTGTTGAAAGGGAGTTTCCCTTGAGATGTGGCCTGTTTCCAATATATTGATGGACATCCTGGAAAGAGACATTCTCCAGTGATCAGGATCCTGTTGTGCTGCCTACAACTGTCCATGAGCGAACAATCTACCATTTGGCCAGGAGATCTTCAGTTTTTCATTCATTGGCATCAACAGCCAGTATACTGCCTGCCAACCTTGAGCTCATCAAGCCCTGCAGCTGCATGAGTTGGGAAAAGCCTCCAGCTTGACATTTGGTCCAAGAACTTGGGACTTGTCAACTTCTATAAGTGTGTGAGCCATTTTCCTAAGATAATTTCTCTTTCTCTATAGATATATATAAACTTTACTGGTTTTGCTTCTCTAGAGAATCCAGCCTAACACATTTGGTAACCAAGAAAGAATGTTTCCTTCCTTGTGTAAACTTTCCCTTGACTTATAACAACAGACTCATACAATGTTTGTCCTGTGATTGACTTATTTCACTCAATATAATGTCTTCTATGTTCATCCATGTTAAGAAGTGATTTGCTGATTCTTTTTTATTCTTCAGTGGAGTGTAGTATTCTATTTTGTGTATGTGCCATAGTTTAGTTATCCAGTCATATGTTGATAGGCATTGTGGTAGTTATGTTTGTGGGTCAACTTGGCTGGGCCAAGTTGAGTGGCTGGGCAGCTGGTGGTAGTTATTCCCCATTATGAGACTGGCAATCAGCTCCATGGTGGGATCTACCACTACCAGCTGAGTAGCTGCTTTTGGGACGTGGTCTGCTTTCTGTATATAAGGAAGAAGCTTTGAGAATGGCCTCTAGCATATGACATGCTTGGACCCTACATGTAGCCATATCATTGCTCAGCAGCCTGCTATGCTCTGCTGACCTTGGGACTTACAATGGACTTAAGTTAATGGCCTGCTGTGTGGTTTGGTACCATTGGGACTGTGCCTTTTTACTTGTCAACCTTGGGATTTCTCAGCCTCAGCAGCCAGCAGCTGTCTGAGTGAAAAAAAACGCCTCTAGGACCAGTGGTCTGGAAGCAGGAGGTGGAGCTGGACCCCTCGGTTGAGGGGCTTTCAGCCAGCCCCTAGAGCCTGGCACTTTGAACTTGGACTTAAAGCCTCCAAATTGTAAGAATAAACTCCTGTTTGTTAAGGCCATCTCATTTGTGGTATATTTCTCATCAGAGCGGCACTAGGTAACCAGAACAGGCATTTAGGTTATTTGCATCTCTTTGCTCTTGTAAATAGTGCTATGATGAACATAGGCATGCATATATGTGGATTTCACCACTTTAAGATATATTCCTAGTAGTGGGACTGTTGGATCAAATGGTATTTCTATTTCCAAGTTTTTACCATAACATTTTACACAATGGTTGTACCATTTTACAGTCCCACCAGCAATGTATGAGAGATTAAATCTCTCCATATCCTCTAAAGCATTTTTTGTTTTCTGTTTTGTTGATTTTTGCTGGAGTAAGATGATATCTCATAGCTGTTTTGATTTGATTCTAATGGCTAATTATTGTGAGCTTTTCTTTCTGTGTTTGTTGACTGCCTGAATAACTTCTTTGGTGTAATGTCATTTTTTTTTTGCCCATTTTTGAATTGGATTTTTTGTCTTTTTGATAATGAGCTGTTGAGGTTTTCCATCATTTTTGTTTTTTCAATTGTGATTTGGGAGAAATTTTACAGAGCAAATTCGCTTTTCATACAGCAGTCCACATACACTTTGTCTCATGACATTGACTACAATTTACCCCAATGCAACAGCTCTCTTCCACTTCCTCATGATAGTTACCTCTTCCCTATGTCCATCCATCCATGCACTCCTGCCCCCTGAGCTGTCTTCCTGTGCATAAACAGCCTTTCTTTCTTCCATGATTGTTCTCTCCAAGGAATGTATCTACCTCAGGTAAATGTTCAACACATATGCCTGTCTTTTATTTGGCTGGAAGCCACAGGTGTGAGTTCAATTTCAGACCTGAAGAGCAACTTTGGACCATAGTCTCAGTGGTTCCACCAGGCTCTATCAGACCAGCAAATCTGGTCCCCACATTTTTTTTCCAAATTATTTTGAGTTTTTTTCTACCTTGTTCTCCCTTTCTATCCAAGATCTCCTACATAGATCCCCCTCTGGGTGGTTGACAGTGGTAGCTGGGCACCATCTAGTTCTTCTGGTCTCATAGAGGTATAGGCTGTGGAAGGCATGGTATACCAGTCACTAGGACTAATTCTTTCCACGCATCTTTAGGTTTCTTCTTTCTTCTTTGCTCTGGATGAGGAGAGATCCATCGTTGCATCTAGATGGCTGCTTGCAAGCTTTTAAGATCCCAGTCGCTATTCACTGAAGTAGAGGTGGAACAATGTTTTGGACTGTATGTTATGCCAATTGAGCTTGATGTCCCCTGTGACTATGGTCCTAATCCCACTGGCTCAACTACTCAGTACCTCTGGGTAGCTGGCTGTGACCAAGAAGTGACTACAAACTTGTCCCTTGTCAGCTCTACTATACACCTGGGAATTCTTACAGACCATACAAATACACTTATAGGATCATTGTCTGCCAACCCTATACATGGTCTTGGGTACACATACTGCTTCATAGACATACCTAATAGTTCATCCTGTTCACCCATCTATCCACACATACCCATGTTTGCCTCCATTGACAACACAGTACTGTATATGCAAAAGGGTTCATCCTTGTTGTCTGTACCTCCCATGTACCTCTCTAAGTCTTCCTCTACCTCAATGCCACCATGTTGATCACTCACATTTGGTACATTGCCCTTCTTGTCACTGAAATCAATACTTATCTCTACCTATCTAGCAGTGTTCCCTCCACTCCCCTCTCACTCCTGGTAACCAACAAAGAAAATTTCCTTCCGTAGATAAACCTTTCCTTGACTTTTACAATAATGGACTAATACAATTTTTGTCCTTCTGTGATTGAATTATTTCACCAGTAAAATGTCCTCCAAGTTCATCCACATTATATGGTGTTTTGCAGATTCTAGGTTATTCTTTAGGGTTGCATAGTATTTCATTGTATGTATGTACCATGGTTTGATTATCCATTCCTCAGTTGTTGGACACCTAGGTTGTTTCCATCTTTTGGCTATTGTAAATAGTGCTGCGAATAACATGGGTGTGCATGTCTGTTCTTGTCATGGCTCTCAGTTATTTAGGGTATATACCTAGTAATGGAATGGCTGGGTCAAATGGTATTTCTAATTTCAACTTTCGAAGGAATCTCCATACTGCTTTCCACAGTGGTTGTACCATTTGACAGTCCCATCAGCAGTGTATGAGAGTCTCAATCTCTCCACATCCTCGCCAGCATTTGTTATTTTCTGTCTTTTGAACTTTGTTACTAGTGCTGGGGCAAGATGGTATCCCATTGTTGTTTTGATTTGCATCTCTCTAACGGCTAATGATCATGAGCATGTCTTCATATATTTGTTGGCTGCCTGAATATCCTCCTTGGTGAAGAATCTATTCATATCTTCTGCCCATTTTTTAATTGTATTATTTGTCTTTTTGTTATTGAGGTGTTGGAGTTTTCTATAACTTCTAGAGATAAGTCCCTTGTCAGATATTTCATTGCCAAATATTTTTTACCAATCTGCAGGTTCTCTTTTGACTCTTTTGGAAAAGTCTTTAGAAGCACATAAAAATTCAGTTTTTAGAAGGTCCCATTCATCTAGCTTCTCTTCTGCTGTTTGTGCATCTTGTGTTATGCCTGATAGTCTATTTATGCCATATATTAGGACCTCTAAATTTGCTCCTAGTTTTTCCTTGAGGAGCTTTATAATTTTAGGTTTCACATTTAAGTCTTTGATCCATCTGGAGTTTGTTTTTGTGTATGATGTGAGGTCCAAATATTGTTTCATTTTTCTACAAATGGATATCCAGTTTTGTCAGTATTATTTATTAAACAAACATTCTTTTCCCCATGTAATGGATTTCGGCCCTTTGTCAAAGATCAGATGACCGTAGGTTGATGGATCTATTTCTGGGTTCTCAATTCTATTCCATTGGTCTATGTGTCTGCAATTGTACCAATACCAGGCAGTTTTGACTACTGTGGCTGTATAGTAGGTGTTCTGGTTACCTAGTGCTGCTCTGACATGAATATGCCACAAATGGGTTGGCCTTAACAAACAGGAGTTTATTCTTACAATTTGGAGGCTTTAAGTCCAAGTTCAAAGTGCCAGGCTCTAGGGCCTGGGTGAAAGCCCCTCAACTGAGGGGTCCAGCTCCACCTCCTGCTCCTGACCCATTGGAGCTAGAGACATTTCTTCATTCAGACAGCTGCTGGCTGCTGAGGCTGAGAAGCCCCAAGGTTGACAAGTAAAAAGGCACAGTCCCGATGGTACCAAACCACACAGCAGGCCATTAACTTAAGTCCATTGTAAGTCCCAAGGTCGGCAGAGCATAGCAGGCCCCTGAGCAGTGATATGGCTACATGCAGGGCCCAAGCGTGCCATATGGTAGAGACCATTCCCAAAGTTGCTTCCTATATATGGGAAACAGACCACATATCCAAGGCAGCTACTCAGCTGCTTGTGGTAGATCCCACCATGGAGTTGATTGCCAGTCTCGTCATGGGGTATAACCACCACTAGCTGCCCAGCCATTCAACGTGGCCCAGCCAAGTTGACACAAAAAACACAAGTAGGTTTTGAGATCTGGCAGTGTGAGACCTCCTACTTTGTTCTTCTTCTTTAATAGTGTTTTGCTTATCTGAGATCTCTTTCCTTTCCATATAATGTTAGTGATTGGTTTTTCCATATCCTTAAAAAATGTTGATGGGATCTGTATTGGGATTGCATTGAATGTATAGATTGATTTGGGTGGAACTGACATTTTCACAATGTTCAATCTTCCTATCCACGAGCATGGGATGTTCTTCCATTTATGTAGATCTCTTATGGTTTTGTGAAGTAGTTTTTTATACTTTTCTTTGTAGAGGTCTTTTGTGTCCCCAGTAAGATTCATTCACAAGTACTTTATTTTTTTGGTAGGTATTGTAAATGGTTTTGATTTCTTTATTTCTTTTTCAGCAATCTCTTTTCTGGTGTACAGGAATCCAACTGATTTTTGGATGTTGATCTTGTATTCTGCCACGATGCTAAATCTCTCAATTAGTTCCAGTAGATTTTTGACTGAGTCTTTGGGTTTTCTAAGTATAAGATCATATCATCAACAAACAGGGATAGTTTGACTTCTTCCTTATCAATCTGGATGCCTTTGATTTCCCTTTCTTGCCTTGTTGCCCTCGCTAGGACTTCCAGTATAATGTTGAATAGAAATGGTGATAGAGGGCATCCTTGCCTGGTTTATGTTCACAAGGGGAATGGTTTCAGTCTCTCTCCATTGAGAATAATGTTGGCTATTGGTTTTGCATAGATGCCTTTTATTATGTTGAGGAATGTCCCTTCTATTTCTATTTTGCTGAGAGTTTTGATCAGGAATGGGTGTTGGATTTTATCAAATGCCTTTTCTG
>NW_006921639.1:8372236-8391935 GCF_000298275.1 Orycteropus afer afer | reverse complement strand
TCCACATCAGTCTGTTTAGTTTAGGTAAGTGGTGTGTTTCTAGAAATCTGTCCATTTCTTCCAGATTTTCAAATTTGTTGGAGTACAGTTCTTCATAGTGTCCTGATATTATCCTTTTTATTTCAGTTGGTTCTGTTGTGATGTCACCCATTTCATTTGTTATTCATGTTATTTGTATTCTCTCCCTTTTTTCCTTTGTTAAATTTGCCAGTGTTTTGTCGATTTTATTGATCTTTTCAAAAAACCAAGTTCTAGTCTTATTGAATTTTTCTATTGTCTTTCTATTTTCTGTTTTATTGGTTTCTGCTTGAATCTTTATTATTTCCTTTCTTCTGGTGACTGTAGGCTTTTCTTGCTGTTCTTTTTCTAATTGTTGGAGATGTTGGTTTAAAGTGTTGATTTAGGCGCTTTCTTCTTTTTTGATGTGTGCATTGATTCTATAAATTGGCCTCTGATCACTGCTTTTGCTGTGTCCCAAAGATTTTCGATGTTGTGTTTTCATTCTCATTTGATTCAAAGAAGCTTTGAATTTCAATTTTTATTTCTTGTCTTACCCAGTCTTCATAAGGAGGGTGTTGTTCAGTTTCCATGTGTTTACTCTTTTTCCGCTGATCCTCCTATTGTTGATTTCTAATTTAATAACATTATGATCTGAAAAGATGTTTTGCAGTATTTCAATATTTTTAAATTTATTAAGGCTTGCTTTATGGACTAACATATGGACTATCATGGAAAATGTTCCATGTCTATTAGAAAACAATTTATATTTTGCTGCTTTTTGGTGAAGTGCTGTGTAGATGTCCATAAGATCATGTTGGTGAATTGTATTGTTTAGCTCCTCTGCATCTTTATTGAATTTCTTTCCAGTTGTTCTACGTTTCATTGAAAGAGATGTATTAAACTCTCCCACTATGGTTGTGGAGTCATCTATTTGGCTTTTCAACTCTTTTAAAGTCTGATTTATATATTTTGGGGGCTATTTCATTGGGTCCATAGATATTTATTATGGTTCTATCTTCTTATTTAATTGATCCTTTATTCATTATATAATGTCCTTCCTTGCCTCACATGGTTGTGTTTGTCTTAAATTTGATCAGAAATTAATATTGCCACTCCTTCTCTCTTACTGTTGCCATTTGCTTTATATATCTTTTTCCAACCTTTGATTTTTAGTCTATTTTTGTCTTTGTCTCTAAGGTATGTCTCTCGTAGACAGCATATTGATGGATTTTGTTTTCTTACCCAATCTGTACCTCTATGTCTCTTGAGTGGTGCATTTAATCCATTAATTATTGGCAACTATGAATTGTTTGCTGTCATTTTGTTATGTATTCTTTCATAGTGTCCCTGGTTTATTTGTTCCATATTATTTTCTGTGCTGAGCTCATTATGTTTATGAATTGTCTTATCATTTCCTTTGCTTCTATTGTTTTAGTATTTGCTGAATATTTGTGCTTGTCCTCTTTTTTTATTGTGATGTGAAAGTTTATTATTTTTCTTTGAAGTTACCCTGTGATTTGTAGTTTTCTCCCCGAGATTAGAACAGTCCATTCTACCTTGTAGCTCTCTTGACTTCCTCACCATTTAAAAGTTCTGTTACTACACAGTATTTTCCCTCTTTTTGGTTTATATTTGTCCTTACTTGACAATTGAAGTCTCTGATTCCCTGTTTACAATCTTGTAAGCTTATTTTACCTTGGATGTGTCCATAGCTGTGGTTTCTGGGTTATGTCATCTTGTGTATTAATAGTTGGTTGTTATTTGCTATTTTTGGTTCTCTGTTCAAAGGAGTCCCTTTAGTATCTCTTGTAAGGTTGGTCTGGTTTTAACAAATTCTTAGTTTCTGCTTATCTGGAAATCTCTTAATTTCACCCTTATATTTGAGGGATAATTTTACCAGGTATATAATTCTTGGTTGAAAATTTTTCTCTTTCAGTGTTTTAGATATATTATCCCATTGTCTTCTCACTTGCATGGTTTCTGGTGAGAAATCAGAGCTTATTCTTACTGGTTGTCCTTTGTAAGTAAATTTTTGTTTTTCCCCATGCTGATTTCAGAATTCTTTCTTTTTCTTTGGTTTTGATGAGTTTGATGATAATATGTCTTGGTGATTTTCTTTTGGGGTCTATACTGTTTGGGGTTCATTGGACTTCCTGAATGGATATTTTCTCATCTTTCATCATATCGGGGAAGTTCTCCTCCAACAAATCTTGAATAATTTTCTCAGTGGTTTTATTTTTCTCTTCCTGTTCAGGAATTCCAATGACATGTAGGTTATTCCTTTTGATGGTATTCCACATGAACCTTAAACTTTCTTCCTTTTGTTTTGATATATTTTTCTGATTGATCCTTTTCCAAAGAAGTATTCAGGTATTTGTCTTCAATTTCATTAATTCTGTGTTCCATTGCATCAATTCTATTCCTTTGCCCTTCCAATGTGTTATCTATTTCTGACAATTTGGTATTAATCTTCTGGATTTATATCTGGAGATTTAGAATCATTTCTAATTTTTCATTTATTTTGTCATTTTGTTCTTGTATTTTCTTCCAAAATTCTTCTAGGGTTTTTTTCTGTGTTTTCTTTGGTCTGTCTCTCAATCCATTGAAGATACCTGAATATAATTCTTTTGAGTTCCTTATCAGGGAGTTCCAATGCTGCTTCTTTCTCAGGGATATATTCTGGGCCTGTATCCTGCTTTCTTGTTTCTGCCACTTTATCTTGCTTCTTTGTGTGTACTGTGATGATCTGTTGTCTCCGAGATATTGTGGCATTGTTGTATTCAGATCTCTGTTAACCATTTGTGAAGAGCAGCCAAGGGTGAGTCAGGCTCTTTTTGGTGGTTGTTTATTATTGGCCCTCTGGTGCAGAAGGAAGTGGTGGCTCTCACTCAGTAAGTGAAGTTGCAGGAGGTGTGGGTGTAGTTGTGTCATATGGGGACTGTTGCTGCCTTCTACTCAGTTAAACAAAAATAACAATTGATTAGCCATCAAAAAAGCAAAAGCAAATGGACAAAGAACACACTGTGTAATCACATAAGAACAGTAATCAAAAAAAGTAAAAAGGGGGAAAAATAACCCTGTAATATCTGGGTGAGGATGATAATTGAAAAAAGGTAGAGAAGCAGAACTGTGAAGGAAAAAATGGGAAAAATTCAAAAAGAAAAACAAGGAATGGTGTTAACCATGAGAGAGAAAAAGAATTGCCACCAGGGACAGGGAAAAGTAAAAAAGCTGAAAACTAGAACCTGGAGGGGAAGAATAAAGAATAATAGTAAAAAGGACAAAAGTAATAACAATAATAGTTGTTTTAGAACAGACAAAGACAAACAAACTAAAAAACAAAAAATAGGAAAAAAAAAATCAGGGCAGGGTGCCCAGGCTCCTTCCAAGCACACAGACTGGGATGGAATTCCTGCCTGCGTAGACATTGTGAGGGAGTGAGGGATGGCTGCACCTCCATTCACCAAGAGGGTGTGGGGTAAAAGAGTAACAAGGGGAATGTTGCACCTTTCGAGTCATCTGCATCCAGAATGTCCTTGCGGTTCCTGGCAAGTGGAAACTGTTCTTAAGTCCCTGAATCTGGGAGAACACTGTCCCTTTCAATATCCAAAATGGTCAAACTGCTTGTATTCAAACATTCAAAATGGCTGTGCCCTCTGGGCAGGCAAAAATCCATAGCTCAGCCTGCCTTCCTCTTTGCTGCTTCCGCTTTTATTCCCCAGCCACCAGAACATTCCTCCACGCAGTTGTGGCTTGTTGTTGTTGTTGTATGCTGTCGAGTCAGCCCTGACTCATAGCGACCCCTCCTTGGGTTTCCGAGGCAGTATCATTACGGAAGTAGGATTGCCCAACCTTCCTTTTAGGTTAATTCTTAGGTCCCACCACTTAGCAATATCCAAGCTGTCTGTGCTGTCAGAATTGCTGCCAGACAGCAGTTTTGTATGTTTCCTTTTTTGGTGTTTTCATGCAAATTCTTCTGTTATTTGGAGTTTATTCCACTTCTATATCATCCCCTTCAAGGCTGCGGGGTCCAGGATTATCTTCTGTATCTGTGTTAATTGGTTCCCCTTTACTTTGTTGAAGAGGGTCTGTGTAGTTTTTCTGCCTATTCTGCCATCTTACAGGAACTCTGGTTTTCCATAAATTTGAAATATAATTCTCTTGCTAATGATGTCATTGCCAATATTTCTTTCCCAATCTGTAGGTTCTCTTTTTACTCTTTTGAGAAAATCTTTTGATGCACATAATAATTTAATTTTTAGAAGGTCCAAATCGTCTAGTTTCTCTTCTGCTGTTTGTGCACTTTGGTGTATACTTAATAATCTATTTATGCCATGAATTAGGGCCCCTTCCCTAAGTTTGTCTCTATTTTATCTTTGATGAAAGTTGTAGTTTTGAGTTTTGCACTTATGTCTTGTATTCATTTTTGTGTATGATGTGAGGTATGGAACTTGTTTCATTCTTCTGGAATGTGTATTCAGTTTTGCCAGCAAGATTTGTTAAAGAGACTATCTCTTCCTCCATTTAATGGTTTCAGTCCTTGCAGTGTAGTAAATTACTTAGTGTGGCTTTTCTACCCATAAGTCTTTGTACTCCAAGGTGGGATTTGCTATGAGCAACTGAGGAGCTACTGATTGCTAAAGTTGTCCACCTGGAGTATTTCTTTTGGGAGTGGCACAAAACAATGTTCTGGGAGGTTCCCACTCTCTCAGGTGCTTAGAATTCTGATGCTATGATTGGTTAGTTTGACCACTCTGCCAGGCTCAAAAGGAGACCTCCTAGAGGCAGAACTCTCTCTGACTGCTGGTTGAGGAAGACGTGCTGCTGAAAGAGACACCCGCTCGTGGCCTCCTTGCCATTTTTGCAGTCCTTTATCAAAGATCAGCTTTTTGTAGGTGAATGGATGTATCTCTGGATTCTCAATCTATTACACTAGTCTATGTGTTTATCATTGTACCAATACCAGCCTGTTTTGATTATTTTGGCCATATTTTAAGTTTTGAGATCAGGGAGTGTGAGACTGCCTTCTTTGCTTTTCTTCTTCAGTAGTGCTTTGCATATCTGAGCTCTCTTTCTTTTCCATATAAAAACAGTGGGTGGTTTTTCCAAGTCCTTAAAAGATGTTAATGGAATTTAGATTGGGATTGCATTGAATCGATGGATTGCTTTGGATAGTATTGACATTTTCACAATGTTCAGTCTTCTATCCATGAGCATGGCACATTCTTCCAGTTATGTAGATCTCTTATTTTTTCTTGTGGTTTTCTTTGTATAGGTCTTTTGTTTTCCTGCTAAGATTTATCCCCAAGTATTTTATCTTCTTGGTAGTTACTGTAAATGATATTTTTTCCCTATTTCCTTTTCAGTTCTCTTTATTGATGTAGAGGAATCCTACTGACTTTTCTATGTTGATCTTGTATCCTACCACTTTACTGATTGATAAGATCATGTTGTTCAGTTCATTTCCTTTGTTTTACTTATGTGATGGATTACTTTGACTGTTTTTCTAATGTCGAGTCATCCTTGCACACCTTGTATGAATTTTACTTGCTCATTGTTTTGGTTCTCTAGTGCTGCTCTAGGAGCTCTGGTGGTGTAGTACCTAAGGTATTTGACTGCTGACTGGAAGGCTGGCAGTTCAAACCCACCAGCCACTCCTCAGAAGGAAGGTTGGGCAATCTACTTCCATAGTGATACCACCTTGGAAACCCAAAGAAGGGTCTCTATGAATTGGATCCGACTCCATGGCAATGGTTGCATTTTGCGTTTTTTAGTGCTGCTCTAGCAGAAAATATTACAAGAGGATGGTTTCATTCTCTTACAATTTAGAAGGCTAGAAGTCTGAGTTCAAAGTGCCAGCTCTAGGAGTGGTGAAAGCCAGCTATAGGAGGGGTGAAAGCCCCTCAGCCTTGGGCTTCAGCCTGTTACCCCTGGCCCACTGGAGCTGGAGGTGTCTCTTAATTCAGGCAGCTGCTGGCTGATGAGGCTGACAAACTCAAGGTTCACAAGCAAAATGGCACGGTCCTAAGATTGTCAAACAACATGGAAGGCCACTGTTTCAAGTCCAAAAACAGTCCCAAGTTTGGCAGGCAATATGGCAGATTGCTGAATGATGACTTGGCTACGTGCAGGGTCCAAGCATACCAAAAAGCTCAAGATCTTTCTCAAAGTGTCTTCTTATATACTGGAAGCAGACCACATCCCTAAGGCAGATACTCAGCTGCTCACAGCAGATTCTACCATGGAGTTGATTACCAGTCTCATCATGGGGAATAACTACACCCAGGTCCCCAGCCACTCAAAACCAGGCCCAGCCATGGTGACACATAATCTTAACTACTACAGTTATTAAAAAACAAAAAGAAATAAACAAACTTACTGTCATTGAGTTGTTTCTGACTCACAGTGACCCCAATTGGGTTTCTGAGGCTGTAAATCTTTACAGAAGTAGTTTGCCCAGTCTTCCTTCTGTGGAGCAGCTGGCAGATTTGAAATGATGACCTTCTGGTTAGCAGTCAAGTGCCTTATCCACTATACCACCAGACCTCCTATACTACTGTCATGGAGTATTATTATTTTTAAATAGTGTTGGAGTCTATTGGCTAGGATTTTGTTGAAGATTTTTGCATCTATATTCATGAGGGATATTGATCCATAGTTTTCTTTTTAAATGTGTCTTTGGCTCATTTTGGTATCAGGATTATTCTTTCCTCATAAAATGAATTTGGGAGTAGGCCATCTTTTTCTGTGTTCTGGAATAGTTGAGTAGAATATGAGGGTCTATCCTGTATGGATAAGAGAACTTCCACAAATGCAAGCTGGATTCAGAAGGGAACAAGGAGTGAGAGATATCATAGCTGATGTCTGATGGATCTTGGCTCAATGCAAAGAACACCAGAAAGATGTTTACTTGTGTTTTATTGACTATGCAAAGGCATTCAATTGTGAGGATCATAAGAAATTGTGGATAACATTGAGAAGAATGGGAATTCCAGAACACTTAATTATATTCATGAGGAACTTGTACATAGAACAGGAGGCCATTATTTGAACAGAACAAGGGGATACTGCATGGTTTAAAATCAGGGAGTGCATCAGGGTTGTATACTTTCACCATATTTATTCATTCTGTATGCTGAGAAATAATCTGAGACACTGAACTATGTGAAGAAGGACATGGTATCAGGATTATAGGAAAACTCATTAACAACCTGAGATATGCAGAAGACACAACTTTGCTGAAAGTGAGGATGAAGCACTTACTGATGAAGATTGAAGACTACAGTCTGCAGTATGGATTACACCTCAATATAAAGAAAACAAAAATCCTCACAACTTGACCATAAGCAATATAATGATGAATGGAGAAAAGATTGAAGTTGTCAAAGACTTCATATTACTCGGTTCTACAATCAATGCCAATGGAAGCAGCAGTTAAGACTTAAAAAAGATGTATTGCGTTGGGCAAATCTGTTGCAAAAGGCCTTTTTCAAATGCTGAAGAGCTAAGATATCTCCTTGAAGTCTAAGATGTGTCTAACCCAAGCCATGGTATTTTCAATCACCTCATATGCTTGTGAGAGGTGGACAATGAATAAAGAAGACCAAAGAAGAATTAATGCTTTTGAGTTATGGTGTTGGTGAAGAACGCTGAAAGTACAATGGACTGCTAAAAGAACTTACAAATCTGTCCTGGAAGAAGTACAGCCAGAATGCTCTTTGGAAGTGAGAATGACCAGACTTCATCTCACTCACTTTGGTCATGTTGTCAGAAGGGATCATTCTTGGGGGAAGGATGTCATGCTTGGTAAAGTAGAGGGTCAATGAAAGAGGTGAAGGCCTTCAATGAGATGGATTGACACAGTGGCTGCAGCGATGGATTCACATATAGTAGGGATTGTGAGGCTGGCACAGGACCAGGCACTGTTTTTCTGTTGTATGTATAGTCACTATGAGTTGGAGATGACTCAATGGCACATAACAATAACAACAATCCTGTATGGGGTTTATTGAGATACTTGGATGGATATATTTTCATCTTTCATGATATTGGGGAAGTGTTATGCTACCAAGTCTTCAAAAATTTTCTCTGTTTTTTTTCTGGAATCCCAATTAGTATATGATATTTCAGGAGCTCTGGTAGCATAGTGCCTAAGGCACTCGACTGCTAACCAGAAGGCTGGCGGTTCAAACCCACCAGCCACTCCTTGGAAGGAAGCTTGGGCAATCTACTTCCGTAGTGATACGGCCTCAGAAACCCAAGGAGGGGTCGCTATGAGTCTGGGCTGACTTGATGGCATACAACAACAACAACAACAAATATGATATTTCTTTTGATATCATCTGTTTTAGGCTGGGTTCTCTAGAGAAGCAAAACCATTAAAGTTTATACATGTATATAGAGAAAGAAAACTTTATCTTAGGAAAATGGCTCACACACATAGAAGTTGGCAAGTCACAAGTTCTTGGATCAAATGTCAAGTTGGAAGTTTTTCCTGACTCATGCAGCTGCAGGGCCTGATGAGCTCAAGGTTGGCAGGCAGTATACTGGCTGTTGACTCCAACAAATGACAGATCCAAGATCTCCAGGCCAAATGGTGGATCTTTCATGCAAGGACAGTTGTAGGCAGCACAACAGGATCCTGATCCACAGAAGGGTGTCTCTTTTCCCAGGCTGTCCCTAAATATATTGAAAGGAGGCCACAGCTCTAGGGAAACTCCCTTTCAACAGATTGGCTGCTCATAACATATACATCTGATCCCATCTTGGGAATAACCCACATCACGATTGCTTTAACCACACAGAATTATGGTCCAGCCAGGTTGACACACAGCTCCAATGATCACAGCCCACCGCTTGTCAACTTGGCAGTTGTACTCATCTTCTTAACCATATATAAGCTCTAATTAAGGACAATTATAAAATCATATTTGTGCCTAACATGATATGCTAACACATATACAACCGAAACCCTTTAACCTTGTTTACATTTCACAGGTCATAACAGAAGGAAACAAAAATATTTGATGCACATATACAATGAAGAAATATAACAATCACCCTCCTCATTTCTGCTATAGGTCACATGGTCAATAGCTGATATTCAGAACTACTTTTTTCCACCACCCATTCTGTATTTCCCTTGCCCTCAGCAAGCACCTCAGCTGGTCGTGGTTCTTTGCCTGGTTGGGTGACCCAAACTTTCATTCCTGAAGGGTCTGGGCCATTAGTAGTCATATCAGAATTGGATTGCTATAATTTTCTATTGACTTTAATCATAGGGCACGGTCATACTAAGAGACATCCTAAAGGATCTTCTGTATTCCAGACATATTCTTCTTTACCTCCATTATGTAATGTCAATCCAATTTCCCCTTAGTAATCAGGATCTATCATACAAGATAGTACAGTAATGCCCTTCTTTGTCTGTTGATCCAGGGGCATGAGGAAGCCAAAACAGCAGGGTGGCATTCTTAAATTCCAGTTCAGTGCAATGAATATTGTGTTTACAGGTGGGAGTGTTCCTCCCTTTGGGACCCGCAGATCATAGGGTAGCAGGGACAGGAACCAAACATTTCTTGAGTGGGTCACTAGAGGTATTAGTGAGTGGTACCACTTCTGTTTCCACCCCTTGGTTCCTGGACTTGTGAATCCTGGCTATTGGAGAAATACCACTGTATTTTGGATGCTGGTTTAGAGCATATACAGCCTCCTGGAGAATATTGCCCCAACCTTTCAAGGTATTGCCACCTAGCTGGTGTCATAATTGTGTTTTTAGTAGGCTATTAGGCCATTCCATTATTCTATCAAGCCAACTGCTTATGGGTGATGGGGAACATGGTAATACCAGTGAATTCCATGAGCATAGGCCCATTGCCACACTTCATTTCCTGTGAAGTGAGTTCCTTGATTTGAAGCAATGCAGTGTGGGATACCATGATGGGTGGACAAAGTATTCTGTAAGTCCATGGATGGTAGTTTTGGCAGAAGCATTGAGTGCTGGGAAGGTGAATCCATATCCAGAACAAGTATCTATTCCAGTAAGAACAAAACATTGCCCTTTCTGTGATGGAAGTGGTCCAGTGTAATCAACCTGCCACCAGGTTGCTGGCTGATCACCTTGAGGAATGGTTCCATATCACAGACTCAGTGTTGGTCTCTGCTACTGGCAGATTGGGCACTCAGCAATGGCGGTAGCCAAATCAGACTTGGTAAGTGGAAGTCCATGTTGCTGTGCCCATGCATAACCTCCATCCCTGCCACATGGCCACTTTGTTCATGAGCCCATTGAGCAATGACAGGAGTAGCTGAGGAAAAAGGATGGTTGGTTTCCACTGAATGTGTCATCCTATCCACCTGATTGTTAAAGTCCTCCTCTGCCAAGATCTCCTTTTGGTGGGTATTCACATGAGACACACAAATATCTTTACTCGTTTAGCCCATTCAGAGAGACCTATCCATGTACCTCTTCCCCATACATCCTTGTCACCAGTTTTCCAATCATGCTCCTTCCAAGTCCCAGACCATCCAGCCAAGCCATTAGCCAGAACCCATAAATCCATATACAATCGTACATCTGGCCATTTCTTGTTCCATGCAAAGTGAACAGCCATATGCACAGCTTGAAGTTCTGCCCATTGGGAGGATTTCCCCTCACCATTGTCCTTCAAGGAAGTCCCAGAATGGGGTTGCAGTGCCGCTAATGTCCACTTTCCAGTGGTGCCTGCATATCGTGCAAAACCATCTGTAAACCAGGCATGAGTTTCTCTTCCTCAGTCAACTGATCATAAGGAACTTCCCATGAGGCCATAGGTGCAGACCGGGAGAAGGAAGGTAATGTGAATGGAGTGGAGACCATAGGCATTTGGGCCATTTCCTCATGCAACTTACTTGTGCCTTCAAGTCCTGCTCAAGCCTGATCTCTGACATATCACTTCCATTTAATGATGGAGTGCTGCTCTGCATGTCCCACTTTATGACTCTGTGGGTCAAACAACACCCAGTTCATGATGGGCAGCTCAGGCATCATGGTGACTTGGTGGCCCATGGTTACGGGGTCAGTCTCTACTAAAGCCTGGTAACAAGCCAAAAGCTGTTTCTCAAAATGAGAGTAGTTATCTGCAGATGATGGCAGGGCTTTGCTCTAAAATCCCAGGGGTCTGTGTTGCAATTCACCAATAGGTACCTACCAAAGACTCAAAATAGCATCTCTATATGCTACAGACACTTCAAGCACCATTAGATCAGCCAGATCATATGGCCCAAGTGACAGAGAAGCCAGTGTGGCATCCTGAACCTGTTGCAGAGCCTTCTGTTGTTCTAGGTCCCACTCAAAACTAGAAGCTTTCTGAGTCATTTGATAAATAGGCCAAAGCAACACACCCAAATGAGGGATATGTTGCCTCCAAAATCCAAAGGGACAACAGATGTTGTGCCTCCTTTTTAGTTGTGGGGAAGAAAAAATACAGTAATTTATCCTTCATTTTAGTAGGAATATCTCAGTGTGCCCCACACCTTTGGACCCCTAGAAATTTCACTGAGGTGGAAGGTGCCTGAATTTTTATTGTGTTAATTTCCCACCCTCTAGCACACAGATGTCTCACCAATAAGTCTAGAGTCACTGATACTTCTTCCTTACTAGGTCCAATCAGCATAATGTCATCAATATAATGGACCAGTGTGATGTCATGTGGAAGGGAAAGGCAATCAAGATCCCTATGGATGAAATTATGAGATAGTACTGGGGAGTGGATATACCCCTGAGGAAGCACTGTGAAAGTATATTGTTGGTCTTGCCAGCTGAAGGCAAACTGCTTCTGATGGTCCTTTGAAATTGGTATTGAGAAAAAGGCATTGGCCAGATCAATAGCTGCATACCAAGGGCCAGGAAATGTACTAATTTGTTCAAGCAATGAAACCATATCAGGAACAGCAGCTGCAATTGGAGTCACCACCTGATTAAGTTTACAATAATCTACTGTCATTCTCCAAGATCAATCTGTTTTTTGCACAGGCCAAATAGGCAAATTGAATGGGGATGTGGTGGGCATCACCATCTGTGCATCTTTCTAGTCCTTCAGGGATGCAGTATTGCATTTGGTTTACTATTTTTGTAGGTAGAGGCAGTTCTAATGGCTTCTACTTGGCTTTTTCTACCATAATAGCCCTATATGTCAGGGACCAATGTGGGAATTCTGTCAATTTCTCAGTATATCTATTCCAATTATGCATTCTGGAACTACAGAAATCACTACAGGACTGGTTTGGGGATCCACTAGACTGACTGTGAGAAGCACCTGAGCTAAGACTCCGTCAATAACTTGACCTTCATAAGCCCCCACCTTGACTGGTGGGCCACAATTGATACTGTGGTTCTCCTGGAATTACTGTCAGTTCAGAGCCAGTGTCCAGTAATCCCCCAAAATCTGATTATTTCATTTTCCCCATGAACAGTCACTCTCATAAAAGGCCTCAGATCCCTTTGGGGAAGGCTGGAAGAAAGGTTGACATTATAAATTTTGGCAATGTAGTAGGATCCATCCTCAAGGGGACCTGGCCTCCCCTTCATTCAAGGGGTTGTGGGTCTGTAAACTGACTCAAGTCTGGGAATTGTTTGAGAGGCCGTGACTCTGTGTTCTAGCAATTTAGTCTAGGCTGCTGTTCATGTGACCTAGAATTTTTCTGTCTATACAGATCAAATAAATATTTAACAGGTTTGCCATGTATTTCACTCCTAGGAGCACCATGTCTAAGTAGCCAATGCCATAATTATACATGAGCCAGAGTATTCTGATTACTTCTTTGACTGCTGTCCATTATGGAAATCACTCCCACCTTGTCTTTGTCTATTAATCACTGCCACTTGGCCCCTACTACCATGGGGTCCAATCAGCCCCATTGTGGTTAAGTGTCTTAGTTCAATTAGGGAAGTTCCCACTGTCAAATCTGGCTTACAAAAATAGCAATCACAGCAGTTTCCAAGATGTTGGGGCTCCTTTCACAAATTTGTTCCTCACCCTATGGTGAAAGGCGTGTCCTCTGTACTCTCAGTTTCTGGCTCTAGGGGTCTAATCTGATAAATCCAGTCTAACATGCCAAGTTCCCTAAGTTTCTACATTATACCTAGGCAGATCTGGTACTTTAACTTGACTTAAGTTAGTCCACCTCATAATCCATGTTTCAGCAAGCCAACCAAAAAACTATTAGATCCTTTCCTAACCTCTTTAGATGAAACATTGAATGAAAAATCCATACTTAGTAGACCTAAATCAATAAACTCAGACTGATCCAATGTTACATTCCTTGCATCATTATCCCACACCCTTAGTAGCCATTCCCATACATATTCTCCAGATTTCTGTCTGTACATGTTAGCAAAACCAAGTAGGTCTTTTCAGATATATTGTACCACCTCCTCAGTCACACTTTCTATTTCACCTTTTGGGGCTTGCTTGGACTTAAGTTTAGTTATAGGTCTAGCAGCAACAATGATTGGCTGTGGAAGTTCCTAAGAACATTCAGCAATGTCTTCCATGGTTTCTGCTTCAGGCAATGACCCAGCAGGAACAGTTGGGTTAATCCCATCAAACTGAGGTGGAAGGGATAATGGTTTTACAGTAATCGTTTCAGATGGGAGGGATTCAACAGAAATTACAGGATCCATATCCTCGTCTTTCTGACTATCTACCCATATGTCCCCATTCCAGGTTTCAGGATCCCATTTTTTCCCAATCAATTCCCTCACTTTAACTTTACTATTCTGGGCTGGCAATTTAATTGGTGTTGTAATTCAGCCACCCTTACAATAGAACTCTAGGTTTGTTTTTTGGCAATATCAGCTGTTACTAGAAGAAATAAGGCTTTCTTTCAGAGCACAACTGGAAACATTGAAGTCTTTTATGCAATGCTTGAGCTTTGACTCAGCAAGCCCTGAACTCATCTTGCTCTTTCACTACTTTGTCTAGTGTAAGTAGGACCAACGAACCAACTTCCTTATACTCCTCATGCTGATACAATTTTAGTAAAGTATCAAATATGTGATCATTCAAAGCCTCACTTCTCAAAAGTACTTGATCTATTGGTGGTGCTATTTGGCATATTAATATTGCCACCTCATGCCATGGATTAGCAGGCTCCTCTTTACCAATGGAGGCAGAGTCATCATTGCCTTTACTATTAATCAAATTGGAGAACCAAAACAGAATTGGTGAGAACTGATTTAAGAATCCCATTCTAATGATTATGTCTCTCTAGAACCACTACCAAATGTGTTAGGCTGGGTTCTCTAGAGAAACAAAACCAGTAACACTTACATATACATATACAGAAAGAGAAATTTATCTTAGGAAAATTATTCACACACTTGTAGAAGCTGGCAAGTCTCTAGTTCTTGGATCAAATGTCAAACTGGAGGCTTTTCCTGACTCATGCAGCTGCAGGGGCTGACTAGCTCAAGGTTGGTAGGCATATACTGGCTGTCGACTCCAACAAATGACAAATCCAAGGTCTCCAGACCAAATGGTGGATTGTTCACTCAGGACAGTTGTAGGCAGAACAACAGGATCCCAATCCACAAGAGAGTGTCTCTTTTCCTAGGATGTCCATAAATACATTGGAAGCAGGCCACACCCCTAGGGAAACTCCTTTTCAATGGATTGCTTGCTTAAAATATATACTTCCGATGCCATCATGGGAATAACCCACATCACAACTGCTTAAACCACACAGAATTGTGGACCAGCCAAGTTGACACAGCTCCAACTATCACATCATCCCATAGAACTCTTAAGTTTTTGTCAATTCTGTTCACTTTTTTCTGATTTTTCCTCATACAAGCTGTTCAAGGGATTTGTCTTCTAGCTGGGATATATGTTTTCAGCCACTTTGATTCTACTCTTCTAATGTATTATCTATCTCTGTAATTTCATCTTTATCCTACAGAGCAATTGGTGGGCTTGAACCACTGACCTTATGGTTAGGAGCTGGATATCTAATTGCTGTTTTTGTATGATCTCTAATTGTCTGTTTACTTTGTCATTTTGTTCATGTTTGATTTTCCTGAATTCTTTGAGGGTATTGTTTGTCTTTTCCTTGTTTCTCTTTGTGGTCTCCTTGAACATGTGGGAGTAATTCCTTCTCAGGTAGTTCTATTCTTCTTCAGGGAGATTTCCCAGTTCTTTCTTTTGGTCCCTTGCTTCCTCTATGTTGTTCTGTTTCTTTGTTTGAATTAAAATTACCTGTTGTCTCTGAGACATTGAGACATTTGAGGTTGTTTTTTTTTTTTTTTTTTTTTTTTTTTCATTTGTTGATTATGTATTTGTTTGTTCCACCATTTTTTCCCCCAATATGTCCAGATGAGTAGGGCAGGTATGCTTCTTTGGTTCTCAGCTTAGAAGCACTGGGACACTCACCAGCTATCTCCAAATTGGTAGAATAACTGTTGGGACTGTGAGTGTAGGTCTCTGTTTGTTTTGAAGAAGAGCTGCAGTTTGGATGAGCAAGCATTGTTCACAACCTCTCATTGATCCAGTGGTGTAGGAGCTGGTAGTAGTGCTCATCCATTGGTTGAGATGTTTGGTGTGCAATAGATATGGCTCACTAGTGGAGAGATAATGTCCTTTACCTTTTGGATGTGGCAAGAAGAAGGAAAAAAAAGGAGAAGAAGAGAAGAGAAAGGAAAAAAAGGCAGAACAAAAATAAAGGATAAATATATAGAAAAAGAAAAAGGGGATGGTTGAGATGAAAGAATGGTAAAAATCTAAGAAGGTGAAGAGGAAGATGGAGCAGTAAACAGTAAAAGGGAGGGAAAATTGGTGAAAGGAAAGGAGAAAAATTAGAGGAAATAAGGAAACTGAGAAGGTAAAATGAGGGAAAAGATATTTCATGTTATGATCAAAAGAAAGCTAGAGTAGCTATATTAATTTTAGACAAAGCTGACTTGATAACAAGAAAAATTACCAGGGATAAAGAGGGACATTACATTATGATAACAGAACCAATTCTCCACAGAGACATAACAATCCTTAATATACATGTGGCTAACCAAACCAAACAATATGAAACCAAACCCACTCCCATCAAGTTGATTCCAACTCATAGTGACCCTTTAGGAGTCCCAAGGCTGTAAATCTTTATGGAAGCAGACTACCACATCTTTATCCTACAGAGCAATTGGTGGGCTTGAACCACTGACCTTATGGTTAGGAGCTGAGCACTTTAACCAGTGCTTGACAACAGAGCATAAAAATATATAAGGCAAAAACTGGTAAAACTGTAAGGAGAAACAAATGAATCCTCCATTATAGTTAGAGATTTCACTACAATTTTATCAATAATTGGCATATCCAGTAGGCAGAAAATTAGTAAGAATATAGTTGAACGGGACAGCACCATGAATCAACGGGGTCTAACTGAAATTTATAGAATATCTCATCCAACAATGGCAGATTACACATTCTTCTCAAGCTCATGTGAAACAATTATCAAGATAGATCATACTCTGGGTCAAAAAGCACATCTTAACATATTTTAAAAAACAAAAATCATACAAAATATGTTTTCAGATAACAAATGAATTAAATTAAAAATAATTAGCAGAACAATAGCTAGGGTATCTGAAAATATTTGGAGATAAAACAACACAATTCTAAATAATACATGGGTAAAAAAATATCAAGAGAAAATATATTTTGAATGAAATGATAATGAAGGTATAACTTATTAAAATTTGTGGTATGCAGTGAAATCAATACTTGGTGGGAAATTTATAGCAGTCAATGAATGTGTTACAAAAGAAAAAAAAAAAAAACTAAAGTTAGTAATCTAAGCTTCAATCTCAAGAGCCTAGATAAAGAAGAACAATATAAACCTAAAGCAAGTAGAATAAAAGAAATAATAAAAATTTAGAGAAGAAATTAATGAAATTGAAAACAAGGAAGCAGTAGAGAAAATCAATGAAACAAAAAGTGGTTTGTTGAAAAGATCAATAAAATTGATAAGCATATAGATAGGCTAATCAAGAAAAAAAGAGAGGGCATAAATTACTAGTGTCAGAAATGAAAGGGGGGCCATGACTACTAATCCTATGGACACTAAAAGGATAATAAGGGAATGTTATGAGCAACTATATGGCCACCAGTTTGATAGCTTAGATGAAATAGACCTATTTCTTTAAAGAACGGATAAGGTAGCAGAAGACAAAGATGAGAAAATGGCAGTATACTTTGTGATAGTTGGAGCTGTGTCAATTTGGCTAGACCACAATTCTTTGTGGTTTAAGCAGTTGTGATGTGTGTTATTCCTATGATGGGATCAGATGTATATGTTTTGAGTAGCCAACCCATTGAAAGGGAGTTTCCCTAGGGGTGTGGCCTGCTTTCAATATATATATATGGACATCCTGGGAAAAGAGACACTGTTCTGTGGATTGAGATCCTATTGTGCTGCCTACAACTGTCCGTGAGTGAACAATCCACCATATGGCCTGGGGATCTTAGATTCACTTTTCGTTGCAGTCAACAGCCAGTATACTGCCGGCCAACCTTGAGCTTGTCAGCCCCTGCAGCTCTGTGAGTCAAGAAAAGCCTCCACATTGACATTTGATTCAAGAACTTGGGATTTGCCAGCTTCTATAAGTGTGTGAGCCATTTTCCTAAGATAAATTTCTCTTGCTCTATATGTATATGTAAGCTTTACTGGTTTTGCTTTTCTAGAGAACCCAGCCTAACACATGCTTGAAAAGGAAAATCAGTATGTCCAGAAACTGTAAGATGTAAACCCAGTCATTAACACAATATAAAAAAAATAATAATAACGAATTAGCACATAATTAAATTGTTACTTATCATTTATAATAAGATTGTGATGATTACAAGGAGAATAGTTTGGGTAATTAAAAGTAAAGAATTTCAGAATAGCTCCATTTTTTTTTCTTTTAATATGTATATTAAATATATATATATAGATAGATACATATAGATAGATAGATAGATAGATAACATATTGTTTATAATACTACTTGTATAAAAATATGTAGCCTGTGTAGCATCTCTGCCTTAATGTTTTGATTAATAGCTTAGTCTCAATATAGCAGGAGAGTTCTGGAGACAACCACTATACTATACTTTGATCCTCTTATTCAAAATTTTTATCAAGGGTTAGAATGAAAACTTAGTGGGAATGTAGTGGAAATAAGTACTGAAAACTAAAGTTAGAGGATGAGCATTCAAAATAATCTTTTTAGGATTAGATTTAATGGAACCAAATATAAAGCACCTGTGCAAGAGCCACTTAATTATTTAATAGCATGATATATACAAAAGTGAAGCTTCTGATGGCTAGAGAATGCCAAAATATCATTGGCATCCATACCTCTTAGAAACTGTAAAGCTTACCCTTTGCCTTAAACAGAGATTTTTATCAGAAATCTTTGAAAAGCGTTGTTGTTGTTGTTAGGTGCCGTTGAGTCATTTCCAACTCATAAGGACCCTATGCACAGCAGAATGAAACACTGCCTGATCCCGCACCACCAGCTCCATGATCCTTGTGATACTTGAGCCCATCATTGCAGCCACTGGGTCAATCCATCTGGTTGAAGGCCATCCCCTCTTTCATCTACCCTCCACCTTACCAAGCATGGCATCCTTCTCCAGGCAATGGTCTCTTCTGACAACATGACCAAAGTAGGTGAGACGAAGTCTGGTCATTCTCGCTTCCAAGGAGCATTCCAGTTGCACTTCCTCCGGGACATATCTCTTAGTTCTTTTAGCAGTCCATGGTACTTTCGGCATTCTTGGCCAGCACCTCAACTCAAAAACATCAACTCTTCTTCAGTCTTCCTTATTCATTGGGCAGCTCTCACATGCATATGAAGTGATTGAAAATATCATGGCTTGTGTCAGGCACACCTCAGTCCTCAAGGAAACATCTTTGCTTCTCAGCTTTTGAAAGAGGTCCTTTGCAGCTGAATTGACCAATACTATACATCGTCTAATGTTCTGACTGCTGCTCCCATAGGCGTCGATTGTAGAACCAAGCTATGTGAATTCTTTGACAACCTCAATCTTTTCTCCATTTATCATGATGTTGCTTATAGGTCCAGTTATGAGGACTTTTGTTTTCTTCATATTGAGATGTAATCCTTACTGCATACTGTATTCTTCAGTCTTCATCAGTAAGTGCCTGAAGTCATCCTCACATTCAGCAAGCAAAGTTTCATCATCAGCATATTGCAAGTTGTTAATGATTCTCCCTCCAATCTTGATGCCACATTTTTCTTCATATAATCCAGATTCTCAGATTATTTGCTCAGCATATAGATTGAATAAGTGTGGGAAAAGCATACAACCCTGATACACTCTCTTCTTGATTTTAAACAATACATTGTTCCCTTGTTCTGTTTGAATGACAGCCTCCTGGTCAATGTACAAGTTCCTCATGAGTACAATTAAGTGTTCTGAAATTCCCATCTTCTCAATGTTATCCACAATTAGTTATGATCCACACAATAAAATGCCTTTGGATAGTCAATAAAACACAAGTAAACATCTTTCTGGTATTCTTTGCCTTGAGCCAAGATCCATCTGACAGCAGCTATGATATCCCTGTTCCACGTCCTCTTCTGAATCCAGTTTGCACCTCTGGAAGTTCTCTGTCAATATACTGCTGCAACTGTTTTTGAATTATCTTCAGTAAGATCTTA
>NW_006921639.1:8362958-8364966 GCF_000298275.1 Orycteropus afer afer | reverse complement strand
ATGCTACCAGAGTTATAGAAGTATCCAAAGTAAATAAGCCTACAACATTGCAATCAGGGAACCAGAGACATCAATTGACAAATGAAGACAACTACAAACCAAAAAGAGGGAAAAAGCTGTGTAGTAACAGAACTTCTGAATGGTAGGGAAGTCAAGGCAACTACAATATAGAACAGGCTGTTCTAAACTTGGGAGAAACTATAAATCACAGGGTAACCTCAAAGAAAAATAATAAACCTTCATATCAAAATAAAAAAGAGAACCAGTATAAATATTTAGCAAATACTTAAACAATAGCAAAGAAGGAAGTGATAACACGATTCATAAACAAACAAAGAAATCAGGAGCACCACGAGAAAGCATAAACATAATGACAGCAATAAATTCATATTTGTCAATAATTACATATCTGACAAGGGACTTATCTCTAAAATTTATAGAAAATTCCAACATCTCAACAACAAAAAGATTAATAATCCAATTCAAAAATGGGCAGAAGACATGAATAGACACTTCATCAAAGAGGATATTCAGGCAGCCAGCAAATACATGAAGAAATGCTCATGATCATTAGCCATCAGAGAGATGCAAATCAAAACATCATATAAGATACCATCTCACCCCAGCACTAATGGCAAAGTTCAACAAGACAGAAAATAGCAAATGCTAGTGAGGATGTGGAGAGATTGGGACTCTGATACACTGCTGGTGGGACTGTAAAATGATACAATCACTGTGGAAAACATAAGGCGCTTCCTTAAAAAGCAGGAATTAGAAATACCATTTGACCCAGCAATCCCATTACTCAGTATATATCCTAAAGAAGTGAGAGCCAAGACAAGAACAGATATATGCACACCTATGTTCATCACAGCACTATTTACAACAGCAAAAGATGGAAACAACCTATGTGCACATCAATGGAAGAGAATCTGCAAAACACTGCATAACATGGATGAACTTTGAGGACATTGTGCTGAGTGAAAGAAGTCAATCACAGATGGACAAATATAATATTAGTTCATTATTATAAAAAATCAAGGATATTTGGAAAAAAACTTTCTTTGTTGGTTACCAGGTGTGGGAGGGGTGGGAAGGGAACACTGCAAAAAAAAAAAAAAAAAAAAAAAATGCATTGACCCATGTCACTTTAGTTTGGTGTATTTCACTATACATAAATTATATTTTAATAAAATGCATTTGAAATAAATAAATAAACCTTTAAAATGTTGTCTTTTGTTGCATATTGCTTACAATACAACCTTTTAAGTAACTATAATGAACACATCAGCAACAGACTCAAGTACATATATATTATATCCTTTCTGTGGGACATAAAAAGTAAAACTTGAATATTAACTCAATTTAATATCAGTAATTTACCTAATCAGTTTGGAAATTATTTTAAGGCTATATACCAAAAAACATAATTACTGTTGAAATAGTTTATTTAAATAGTGTATATTTTCATTAAAATCTTTACCAATTCATTTCAGGTATGTCTCATTGTGATTTCTATGTTTTTAATTCTTAGCATTCCTCTACAACACAGAAAACTTGTTCACAATTCTTTGATAACAATAATAAGAGAGAATTTTTCTTAGCTTTTTTTTGTCTGCAAATGTCTTCACCTAGTTGGGAGGAGTCCTTCAAAAGTTTCCTTGGAGCTGGGGCCAAGGAGACTAGGTCTTGCCCTGTCCTCCCTATCTTTTGGTTCATAGTCAAAGATAATAATCAGTCATCCCAACTAATTTACATATATTTATGTTAACTTACGTAGTTTGAAAGACAAAAGATAACCAAATTATTTCCTTTTTACTGTTCTCTCAGTAAACAGCTTTCTCTTCTCTTTATCCCTACCTTTTATTTACCCAGTAAGTACCAATGTTCTTAGCAATTTTGTAAATGAACCCATCAATTCTTGGCTAGCCACTTTTTTCCTCTGGGATTGCCCTATGAATCTCTTTCCCATTCTAGAAAATATTAGCTTTATTTTAAGACAAAATTA
>NW_006921639.1:8355881-8362858 GCF_000298275.1 Orycteropus afer afer | reverse complement strand
CTTTATTTATAATTTCTTCCATTTGCTTTAGCTACTCTCCACTCAAGGGCAAGTTTCAGTCTCTTCTGTCATCCATTTTGTTCTTCTCTTCTCCGAAAAGCTTTAGGAAGGTTGAACATAAAATATGAAAGGCATGTTGAAATGTAACTCAAACATTTGAAGGTACCGTTTGGAAAAATGAGAACAAATTTATTTTATGGAATTGGAATAGGTAGAGATAAGATATTAGAAACTACAGGAATAATCAGATTGGCTATAATTAAGCACAGGAATAATCAGATTGGCTGTAATGAAGCACATTCTTTTTCTAATAATTGACACTGTCTAATCTGAAATGGAAGACAATTGTAGATAGTGAGTTGCAAACTTTGGAATATGCTTAAAGGTAAATTGGATGAAACATCTGACAAGAACATTGTAAAAGAGGTTCCTGTATTAAGGTAGAATGAAGTTGTTATTCTTGAAGAACATTTTAGGTATGTTGTAGAGAAAATCAGTCAGCCATTTTTTCCCCCCTGTTTGGCATTTCTTCCTATTCTTTTTGGCAATAGCATACTGATTTACCAACCCTTATACTCAGGCTACAGGAGCTCTGGAGGCAGTGTCTAAGGCATTTGACTGCTCTACTGTTTATTTATTAAAGGTAAATAAATATTTATTTATGGCCTCAGAAACCCATTGGGGGGCAGTGTGAGTTGGAATCAACTTGATGGTAGTGATGAGGGGCTGGAGAGGCTGATATTGAGCTTTGGTCAGCAAGCTGGATGCCTTGAGCAGGTCTGTGTCCCGGGAGGAAAATGCACCTTTTCCTCATTCATTAAAAGTGCAGTCTTATCTCCAAGCCATGCTTCCTGGGACTGTGTCTATCCAGAGAGGACTTCTTTGTCTAATCTGCGCAAACTTATCATATAAGATAGTGGTGGTTCAGTTAACATGTCTCACAAAAGTGTTTTGGATAAATTTTGGGCAACAGGTTGAAGTTATTTCTAAGGAAAAATCTGGAACAAAACTGCTATGTGTTCAATAGAGGCCAGATCCAAATATTCAGAAAAATGGCTGGTGAATGACTTTTTTGGAGAAAATTATCAGGTCTGGAAACACTTGTTCCTGAAAAGAGTACTACTCAATCTTCACACAGAGTGGAATGAAGAACTACATTTGAGCAGAGCTAAGAAAATCATCCTGATATGCTTGAAACAAAGAGCAAAAGGAAGCCAAGGCCATAGCATTCTGAACCATAAAGTGTAGCCATAGTCACTCTGGCTTGAAAATGTTTGGAGCATTTATAGTGATGGTATCATGGCCATAAAACCTTCCAGTAATACACCCAGAAAATGATGAATTTTAAGCAATGTCATTACTTAATGAAGCTTCCAAGATAAATTAGTTGTAAAAATGTGCATTTTGGTGAGTATATAGGTTGACCCGCAGAGCAGAAGTAAGCCAGTTCAATGTTGGTTGATGGCTGACTTGGAGTTTGGAAAAGTTAATTTTTATTTATTTTGTTGGATTTAAATTAAATACAAACTCCAGTGAGTGATCTGTTGGAAGCCAATCCATACTTATGATTATTAATGAAAGATCGTTCCAGTTTTTTTTTTTTTTTTTTCCTGAAAGGGCTTAGATAAAATTTAAAGAGAAGGAAATGGGAACAAATTGGTCTTTTAGTGCATTCTAGTTTAACACCTCATCAATAATATTCCTATAGAATGCATAGATGGTATAATAGACCACTAATATAGAACACATTTTTTTCAGGGACATTGAAAGTCAGTGGAATTTGATATTAAATGGGTCAATGGAAAGACAATAATAAATAAATAAATAAATAAATAAATGGATTCTCCTTAATTTCCCCCATACATTTAAAACAATTCCCATCAAATGTACACAACCACTTTTTATGAACTTAGGAAAAGAGTTCTAACCATAAAATGCTAGGTAACAAATAATATAATGTAATAATGATAATTAGGGAGAATTTTACTAACAGATAAGAAAACATTAAATGGTTCAGAAATAGACACAAGTATATCTATAGAATTGACTCTTGTATGAGGTTAGGATAAGGTAAAATATGACTTATTTAAAAATCAAGATTGACTGGATAATCATTTTGGGACAAAAATGTTGTTTTAGAATAAATGATCTGGCACTCTGTAAAAGCATATATGTCAAGGTTTATTGAAGAATAGAATTGTCAGAACCAGACAACATAAAAGTGAAACCATAAAAAGCAAAGTCCACAAAATTCAGCAAGATTCATAGTCTTCTGAGATTTTGGGATAACCTGTCTACCTCAGATGTTGTCAGCTTTTCTGCCCATAGAGACATTTGAAAGTAATCTTTAATTCTCCAGAGGGCTGACTAATCCAAAAAGGAGATTTGGTCCTCTTGATTTGTGATAGGTAGACCCAAAGTTCAACTCCTTCAAGTATAACTGCACTGAGATTGGTGAGAAGAACTAGGTATGGTCCTTTCCAATGAGGTTCAAGTGAGTCCTTGAACCTTCTAATATACGTATTCTCCTGCAGCTATCTTAGCAAAGCTTTGAGAGTCCAATTTTTGTTTATTAAAGGCTTCTGTCACCTGTAAAGGATACTCTTTAGAATATTAGATTAAAGATTAACAATACTTTAGTAAAGTTAGGTAAGAGTTTTCTTATTAAGCCCAGTCCATAATTTAGTAATAGTATATTGCTAACATCCTGCCTTTTTACATATATCTATCTTGCTCATCTGGGCTAATTCTTGGTGTTTTAGAAGTTTTTTAAAGTAAATTCTTGAAGTTTGAAATGGTCAGTAAGCAAATTTGGGGAGTCTCTGTTTTTATGCAGAATTATTTGAGAGGCATTTTGTTTGGCTGCCATATCAGCAAGATTATTCCTCCTAATTTTCTTAGTCTAGGGTACTACTTTCTTCTACTACCCAGATTAACATAAACCAATATTTACCCCTTGAATGGCTGTTTATAAGCCTTTAAGTCCCCAGGAACTACCTTATGAACTAGGAGATAGAACAACGTTGGCCAATTGACTGAAATAACCTACAAAACAATGACCCTACATCTTTCAACCAAGGAAACAAGTCTCATGAGATGTTTGTTTATACATAAGCAGCATCAGTAACTGCTTGCCATGTATCTCAGCAGCAGCCATATTCTATGAAACCTCAGATTGTGTGTTTTTAATATAAACTGACAACAGTCATAAATTAAGGCACTCCTCCTTGGGTGACTAATGTAAGAATTTTGTAGTTGTTGTTGTTATGTGCCGTCGAGTCAGACCTGACTCATAGCGACCCCTCCTTGGGTTGCCAAGGCAGTATCACTACGGAAGTAGATTGCCCAACCTCCCTTCCAAGACAAAAACTAGTCTCAATCTTCAGGTTAAAAACAAAAACAACAACAAAAAATAAAGCCTATTAGTTAGATAAATTAGGGGGGCAATGGTTTCTTATATCCATAAAATAAAATGTTAAAATATCAGCAATATTCCCACATAAAACCCATAGTAATTCTTTAGTCTATTCAATCATCTGTAGCTAATTTCTGTTCTAGATGGTTTTGGATCAGCCTCAGTCTGTGAACCTGTCAGGTGCTTCACAAAAGTTCTGGAAATCTTGATTTAGTCTAGTGGTATTCACATTCAAAAAATCAAAATCCTTTTCATAATTCTAGTACAGTTCATCTTTTTGTTGAAATATTTTGGCAAGTATTTTCAGTAAGTCAGAAAAGTAAAACATCTGCAGACAACAAAACTTAATAAGCCTTTGCTTAATTTATAATAGTACTTCTTAAAAGTGAAAGACCTGAAGGGAATTAATTACAAAAGTAACACAAAGCCAAATGAACTCAATTATTTTTAAAATAAAGCTTTAGTCAGAAATATGTATTCACAATGATTAATCTTATTTTCAAAGAGCTTCAGATATAACACATAATAATCTTGACACATAATACCATATAGTCAGGATATATCAAGAGTCTACCAAGAGCATCAACTCTGTAAACATTTTAATAGTAGTAGTAATAATAATAACAATAATAATAAACTCTATCAGTAAGCTGTGAATTACCCAGTTAAAACCATTAGTTTTGATGATACTAGATTCAAAAGAAATAAAGTTGTGGCCCAGATGGCAATTTTGAAAATAATAAACTGTGACATAATAGTATGTACTTTAAAACTAATAGCATGCAAAAACATGAGTAAACACTAAAGCATAAATTTTTAACTAAAAGAAGATCAGGCACTTCTCTTGGTTTGACAACATATTTCATGTAACTCAAAACTCATTAAATGAAACTTTTTAGCACCTTTCTCTTTGTAAAACAGAAAAAAAAAAAAAAAAATTTGTGGCTTCCTACAAACTCACTGCCATGGAGTTGGATCTGACTTATAGAGACCCCTCCTTGGTTTCTGAGACAGTATCACTACAGAAGTAGATTGCTCAATCTTCTTTCTGAGGAGTGGTTGGTGGGTTTGAACCACCAGCCTTCTGGTTAGCAGTCAAATGCCTTAGGCACTTCATCACCAGGGCTCCTTTGGTGTTTTGTATGAAGTTTCAGAGTTGTCAGGAGTTTATCATAGATCACTGAGAAAAAAATACTTAAGTGATTTAACCAAAGATCTTAAAGTTAGAAGTCTTAGCTTTTTCTTTTTCTTTTCCTCAAAACCACACAGCTTGGATTTTGACTCAGGGCTTTATTCTAATGAGATGTTGAACTCTTGCCTTCAAGGCAGATTATAGAAAGAAAATTAACACTTTGACCCAATAATCAAAGACAACTTTTATTATTTCATCAGTGAGAAACCCAATTCTTTGGTATTAAACATTGAAGATTTTAAAATTTTTCATAAATTAATGCATCAAATTTTAGCCACACTGATGAAACTTTGACTATATCAAATAAATTTCCTTATTAATAAAACTTTAGGGGACTTCCGGTAAGATGGTGGAATAGGCAGACAAGCTCCACAGACTCTCTTCAATAAAGTAAAGACAAACCAATTGGCAGAAATACAGAAGATAATCCTGGAACCGTGCACTTTGAAAGGAAGCATACAAAAGTGGATTGGGCACCAACCAGTGGAAAAACCTGAATGAAAGCAGTGAGTATAGAGATGGTCAGAGTGGTGGAATGTCAGCTACTCTGACAGGACTGACAGTCTGAATATTTCCAAGTGGTGTTGGGACCTGAGAATTGATCTAAAGATCAGCCGTGGTTGCCGGTGGCTACAGGGATAGGGATGACCGTACTGGTGGCCTATGACTAAGAAGCGAAACAGCAAGGAGGGAGACAACCTGAGCTGTGGAGTCTCAGCTGTCCAGAGGGTGCAGCCATTTTGAATGTTTACACATGGTGGCCATTTTTTATATTTAAAGTGACTGAGGGCACAGCCATTTTGACTGTTTATAAGCAGTGGCCATTTTGGATGGAGGTTGCAGCCATTTTGAATGTTTACAAGTGGTGGTCATTTTGGATATTTAAGTGACCGAGGGTGCAACCATTTTTAATGTTTACATGTGGTGGCCATTTTGGATTTTAAAGTGACAGCATTCTCATCCGGATGCCAGGGACCTAAGAATAGACTCCTTTTGCTGAGGACAGCAGGGACATATGAGAGGCAGACAATGGGAAAGGAGACAGGTGGTGAGTGTATAAGTGCGGACAACTAGCGAATAGAGGAGTACAGCACAGTAGCCTGTTTACATAGATAACATACAAACAAAACAAAGAAAATGAAAATCGTGGTCAAGTCACTCCAACATACAATCACCAATTAAATATAAACACAAAATGGTCACAATGCCTCAGAGACAACAGAGCATCACAGTCCACACAAAGAAGCAAGATAAATCAGGAGAAGTAAGGGACCAGGATACAGACCCAAAACACATTCCTGAGGAAGATGCAGCAGCACTAGAACTCCCTGATAAGGAATTTAAACAAATTATATTTAGGTACCTTCAACAAATTGAGAGAGAGAGATCAAGGAAAACACTAACAAAATTGAGCAAAACACAGAGAAAACACTAGAACAATTTTGAAAGACAACACAAGAACAAGGTGACAAAATAAATGAAAAATTAGAAATGATACAAAATCTATGGATAGAAATCCAGAAGATTAATACTAAATTTTCAGAAATAGATAACTCCTTGAAAGGGCAAAGGAGTAGAATTGAATCAATGGAAGACAGAATTAGTGAGATTGAAGGCAAATACCTCAATATTTCTCTGGAAGGAGAACAATCAGAAAAAAGATCAAAACAAAATGAAGAAAGCCTAAGGTTCATGTGGGATATCATCAAAAGGAATAACCTACATGTCATTCAAATTCCAGAACAGGAAAAGACAAATAAAACCCCAGAAAAAATTGTTGAAGATTTGTTAGAAGAGAATTTTCCTGGTATGATGAAAGATGAGAATATATCCATTCAGGAATTCCAATGAACCCCAAATAGGATAGAGCCCAAAGGAAAATCACCCACACATGTCATCATTAAACTCACCAAAACCAAAGACAAAGAAAGAATCCTGAAAGCAGCATAGGAAAAATGGAAAAGTACCTGCAAGGGGCAACCAATAAGACTAAGCTTGGATTTCTAGGCAGAAACCATGCAGGTGGGAAGACAATAGGATGGTATATAAAACCCCAAAAGAGAAAAATTTCCAGTCAAGAATTATAATATCTCTCAAATATGATGGTGAAATTATACCATTTCTAGATAAGCAGAAATTAAGGGAATTTGTTTAAATCAGACCAACCTTACAAGAGATGCTACTGTTCTCTCAGTAAAGTTTTCTCTTCTCTTTATCACTACCTTTCATTTACCCAGTAAGTACCAATGTTCTCAGCAATTTTGTAAATGAACCTATCAATTCTTGGCTAGCCACTTTTTTCCTCTGGGATTGCCCTATGAATCTCTTTCCCATTCTAGAAAATATTAGCTTTATTTTAAGACAAAATTA
>NW_006921639.1:8349007-8353496 GCF_000298275.1 Orycteropus afer afer | reverse complement strand
TTCCTCTGGGATTGCCCTATGAATCTCTTTCCCATTCTAGAAAATATTAGCTTTATTTTAAGACAAAATTACTCATTTTCCTTAAATAAAACACATTTCATAAAATGCCTAGCTTACATTACTTACAAAGGTTTTGATTTTAAGATTGACATACTACAGAGCGTAAAAATCCTTGTCAAAATGAATTCATTTTCATTAATTCTTGGAAATATTCAGGCTATAAATTTTATATAACCCATCTCAACTCACTGCCATCAAGTTGGATCTGACTAATAGAGACCCCTCCTTGGATTTCTGAAGCAGTATCACTATGGAAGTAGATTGCCCAATCTTCCTTCCAAGGAGTGGCTGGTGGGTTTAAACCACCAGCCTTCTCATTAGCAGTCAAATGCCTTTAGGTGCTATGCCACTAGAGCTCTATCAATAAACCAACTAAAGTTTTTTGAAGGGATATTATAATCTACTTTTAACAAACCATAGAGTCGGGGCCGACTCAACGGCAAATAACAACAACAAACAACAACTTAGGTAGGAAATGATTTCATTTTCAAAACATTGTCTTTTGCATGCTTTCTATCATCTTTTAGAGAAGTAATTTAGAATAATATGTCTCTTTTTAAGTTCTTGTTATACTAATCAAAATAAACAATCCATCTTTTCTTTGTCACTGCAATTTTCACATAGACTAATTTATAGCAAAATTTCTCTAAGTAGCTTTTAAAATTGAAAATCATAAGACAGACACAAGAAGCAATTTTTGTTGGTAGAGAAAATAACTGATCTTTTATATAGCCCCAGGAAAAAAAACACCAGCCATGGCCTTCAACCTAACATACCTCATACACAATGCTGTAGACTAGAGACAAGCTCTCAGAGCAAAACAAAACCAAAAATCCACTACATAAACTTGCCAATCTGTGAGGCCAGCTCAAAACTCAGGTTTATGCATTTTCATACAACACAAATATATGGAGAACTCAGTTTCTCAAAAAGTGCATATGGCAATTCTTGGATGAGACTGACACAATTTAACAGAAAAACAGGTCCTAGGTAAATTATTAATTCACCACAGTCTATGATAAAGGTAGATACGATCCTCTGACAAATCCTAAGCATCAGACAAAAGTTCCCTAGCTGAAAGAAAAGATAACACAAATGGAAATTCATTTTCCTAAAATGGAAGGAAAAAGAGTAGGTTCCATTTCATGTTCTCAAAGTGATCACTCTAATTCCAAATTAAAAACAAAACAAAACACTGCCATCAAGTCAATTTCTACTCGCAGTGACTTTGTAGGACAGAGTAAAACTGCCCCATAGGGTTTCCAAGGTTGTAAATCTTTATGGAAGCAGACTGCTTTATCTTTTTCCTGCAGAGTGGCTGGTGGGTTTGAACAGCTGACTTTTTCATTAGTAGCTGAAGGCTTTAACCACAAAGCCACCAGAGCTCCTTGGAATCCCAGATTAATTCATGTATATTCATCTTAAAAATTTTTGAACATGAACCCCAAATTAACGTCCTGGTAGAGGGAAATCTGGGCTCATTTATTAAGGATATTTAGAATAAGTTGAAAATTTGGTTTCCCAGAGTCAAATAAAATTCTTAACAGGCAGCCTGCCATGGTGTTTAGTCAATGCATTGTTTCACAATGTGTCTGCATTACATGACAGTTTCCTTGCAGCTGCTGGGCAGCCTAATGCTTTGGCCCATCTCATGTCCCAGCTTATCCTTTCACATGTGTCTTTTTGTCAGTGGTGAGCATCCTAAACTCTTTTAAGATACTCAAAGCTGTGTTCATATATGTTGGCAGCTTAACAATTCTGGCACTTTCATATCAACCATATAAAACTTGGATTCATTACCTTTGAAACTAACTCATATTGGCAGCTAGAGATTTAGTCTCTTATTTTAGGCCTTAAACATATTAACCTCTTCAATTGGTAAGTATCCTGCAGGGAAGCAAATTTGCTATTTTGATGTCCCTCTCAAGCTTCTAGGTATCAGTCAAAATAGGCATTGCATTAAGATTGTTTTTATCTTCTAATTTATTGTGCAGAAGAACCAACTTTGATAAATCAAAAGCACCCCAAAGTGATCACATATTTTCCAGACTTTTCTTCATAAAGTATGCCAAATAGAGAAAAACATGCATGTGCTTGTTCATGTAATGAACAGGAGTTCTAGAGGGAAACTTCAAATTACCCATATACATGGCAGTTCCAATTTTCAGAGACTGTGTGATAATCAGAGGTCGAAACTTCCAATCCTTCAGATCCAAATGAAAATCCTATTGGTTGTTTTGCTGCAGAGTTTTGGCTGTGTGTTGTTTGACAGAATATTTGTTGCAGGGTAATTTGTGTTGAAACTGGTGGGCAGCCTAGTGCTTCAGGCTCATCCCCTGTACCATTTTATCTCTGTTATGAAAGTTTTTCAGATGATGGTAGCGCTTTTAAATTACTCAACATGTGCCCACAGAATTTTGTGATGTAAAAGTCTCTGAGATCTCTTGGCTATTACTAGATAACTTGACTCAGAAAGGGTTCCAAAATCTTGCAAGAAAAAAACAGATAAAAACAAATCCTTGATAAAATTCAAAGAACTATGATGCAAAGACATCTCAAAGGCTCATCTTCCAGCAGTGTATTAGACAATGTTTCAGGGCTATTCATAAAGTTGTCCAGTACCATATCCGATAGTGTTTCACTCCTATTGATAAGGTTTTCACTGGCCAATTATTTCAGAAATGGATGAGCTCTTCCTTCTTCCGAGTCAATTTCAATCTGGTAGCTCACTGAAATCCATCCACCATTGACAGCCCTGCTGGCGTTGGAACAAACCTGTCATTTGAACTAACAAGTCTGTCCTGGAAGAAGTGCAGCTGGAATGTTCCTTGGCCAGACTTTGTCTTACTTACGTTGGTCATGTTGTAAGAAAGGACTATTCACTAGCAAGATGGTGGACTACGCAGAAAGACTGCACAGACCCTCTTCAACAAAGAAAAGGGAAACCAATTAACACAGATACAGAAGATAATCCTGGACCTCAAGTAGATACACTTCTTGGAGAGAACAATCATGGTAGAAAGAAGGGCTGCTTATGCACAGGGAGACAGCTCAAGGGACAGTAGTCCATGGAAGGATGGACATGGGGAAGAGGTAACTATGGGGAGGAAGTGGGAGGGGAGCTGTTGCATTGTGGTAAAATGTGGTCAGTGTCAAGAGACAGAGTATATGTGAACTGCTGTATGGAAAGTGAATTTGCTCTGTAATCTTCACCCAAATTACAATTTAAAAAAAAAAAAAAAAAAGAAAAGACTATTCCCTGGAGAAGGATATCATGCTTGGTAAAGTGGAGGGTCCATAAAAAAGGTGAAGGCCCTCAACAAGATGGATTTGCACAGTGGCTACAATGATGAGCTCAGGTGTAGCAGAGATCATAGAGCTGGCACAGGACTCAGCAGTGTTTTGTTCTGCTGTACATAGGGTTGCTGTGAGTCAGAGATGACTTGACACCTAACAACAACATGATGCAAAGAAAGTGGAGCTCAGATTTGAGAGGCTGTTTACCTTGCAGTGACTTTTGAGAGTTCATGGAGGTGGAAAGCACAAGTGGTTTAGCTGGTACCAGGGCCCAAATCCTTGACTACTTGGGGGTCAGAGTAGGTGATACACACTTGGAATCCCATTTCTGACACCAGAAATATAGAGCAAAAGATCTGGCACTCTGTGAAAGCATGAACAATTAAGTTTATTGAGGAATAGGATAGTTTTGAATTGGGCAGCATAAGAAAGTGAAACCATCATGTCTTCTGAAGTCCAAGTAAAGTAAAGGTGTTCTATACATGCAAATCAGCTTGACCATAAAGATTTCTAAAATAACTTATTTTTCTGAGTCAGACATCGTGAGGCTAGATGAGCTAGATGAGCAATTTACAAAATTAGTATTGCCAGAGACCTGGCATAAACATTTCTTCTGAAAACCATTTGTGCAAAGAAGGGAGCTGGTGACAAGTTTCCTGGAACAATTGATTGTAATCTCAACTTCATTCCTCTCCTCTACCCTCATTTGCTAAAGCAGGTAAAGTTTCATGTGTCCAGCTAGGGAGAAAAAGCAAAAGTAAGGGGAAAAAATGGAGTCTAGCATAGTGCCTAAGGCACTTGACTGCTAACCAGAAGGCTGGCAGAAAGCCATCAGCCACTCCTCAGAAGGAAGACTGGGCAATCTACTTCCGTAGTGATACTGCCTCAGCAACCCAAGGTGGTGTCACTATGAGTTGGGGCCAACTCGATGGCACATAACAACAACAAAAGTAAAATGGAGTCTAATCCAGATCAAGTTAGTCAGTTTAATTATGGGAATTGCCTCAGATATTAGAATTTGCTTACACTATGTAGAACCCTGTCTCATGTGAGATTCAATTCAAAAGTTGATTAAAATGTTACATATACAACCTGAAAAAATTATATCCTGAAATGATGTGGATGAGTCTTT
>NW_006921639.1:8326533-8341669 GCF_000298275.1 Orycteropus afer afer | reverse complement strand
GATTATCTTCTGTGTCTGTATTTATTGGTTTCCCTTTTCTTTGTTGAAGAGGGTCTGTGCAATCCTTCTGCCTAGTCTGCCATCTTGCCCCACCTCTTCTTTATATACTTTTGGCAAGGAGTGGCTTAAGTTCCAAAGGAAGAAATCTTTAAGGAGAGTTAGAATGCTTTTAAACATAAAATATACAAATTAGAATACATTCTTTTCAAATACCCTAGGAACAGTCACAAAATGGACTATGATTAATACACAAAGGCATCTACATAAATCCTTAAAAGAAAACATTTATGCTTATTCTTTGACTACAATGTAATTACATATTTTTAGAAAAAAAAAAATCTACTCTCATTTCCCTCCACACCTCCACCCACATACACACAGAGAAAAATCATCAGTTCTACCACTTAACCTGTTACCATTGAATCAATTCCAGCTCATAGTGACCCCACAGGACAGGGAACGACTTCTTCATAAGCTTTCTAAGGCTTTAATTTTTACAAATGCAAACAGTCACATCTTTCTCCTATGGAGGAGCTGGTGAGTCCAGATCCTTGACCATGTGACTAGCAACCCAGCTCTTAGCCAGTTAGAAACTTAAAATTAATACAAGAATATACAAAATTATTGGTTGAAAGCAAAAATCAAAATGGAAAATGAGGACAATGAAAGCATTAAGTAGCTGAATCTGTGAGAAGTGGCCAAAATATTGCTGAAAGGTATTTTACAACTTTGAAAGCTTTTAGTAAGTCAGGACGAAAAATGAAAGGCAGAACACATGTGTGTGTGTGTGTGTGTGTGTGTGCTTTTCTCTATAAAAGTAAAGAAATAAAAATAGATACAGATACTCCAAAGTGAAGAGAATGGAATGGATTTGGGAAGAGACAGATCATTAGCTGATGTGGGATTTCAGCAAATCTAAACATATAAAAGGAGACACTGGTAGTTCAGCAGTAGAATTCTCACTTCCCGTGTGGAAGACCCAGTTTGATTCCTGGTCAGTGCATCTCATGTGGAGGCTTTTGTGTTGCTATGATGCTGAACACATTTCAGCAGAGCCTCCAGACTAAGATAGACTAGGAAGATAGGCCTAGTGATCTACTTCTTAAAGCAGACAATGAAAACTCTATAGTTCACCATGTTTGCAATTGATTATGGGGATGGCACAGAATCAGGCAGCATTTCATTTTGTTGTATGTGGGCAGCTAATGATAATAGACATATGAAACAGAGGAGCCATGAACCAGAATTCAAACACAGAAGGGGCAGAATCACTAGTTCTCATACAACCCAGAGGGGCCTTAAGCAATTAGTCAACTGAGTGGAAAATGACACACAAAAAAGTGATGGGAAAAGGGTATGCCCTGCCTGAATGTCTATAGAAGACCTATGTCAGTTACCAAACTCCCACACACCATACACATACAGTTATAATTCTTCCTTCTTTCCAAAGCACAGCATAAATCACTGTCTAGTTTTTATTCACTAACCAAAAACACAAAGACCATAACAAATCTTGAGCGTTCTTTCGAAGAAAACGTAAACAGGGAGCCTGGAAAAAATCTGGTGTTGGCACCCCAGATCAAAGCCATCTTAATTTAAGAGGGAGCTCATGGTAAAGCTAAGACTCCAGCCCGAGGCACACCTCACCTCCCATTCCTAGATGCCAATCAGGGAAGGAAGGGGGGAAGAGAAGTATCTGAGAGGCTTAATTACTTTGTTTTTTTCTTTAAAGACTGTTTGAATTAAAAGATTAGAATAAACTTTAAATTAACTTGGACATATGGATGGCTGTGTTTCCCACTCACCAGCACTTACGAGCTTGTGAAGGAGATAATTTCAGGTATAGACACATAGAAGTTTCAGTGAAAGTTAGAATGTGTGATTCTGCTACATCTCAACCCATCTAAATGTTGTCCTCTCTAAGTCTTCACACAGGCTTCTGAGTTCCCTCTGCATAGGTTGGTGCCGTGCTAATCTATGGCTTCCAGTTTCTAGAGAACACACAAAGCTGCCTGCCAATCTTTCTGTCCATGTCTCTCATCAACTCTCTTTCCACAATTTTTACTGACTCTTTCAAAACTACTGCATTTACCTCAAACATCCCGTTTTATAACCTTTCTACACTCCTAGAAGGAGCTCTGGTAGCATAGTGCCTAAGGCACTTCACTGCTCACCAGAAGGCTGGCGGTTCAAACCTACCAGCCACTCCTTGGAAGGAAGGTTGGGCAATCCTACTTCCGTAGTGATACTGCCTCGGAAACCCAAGGAGGGGTCGCTATGAGTCAGGGCTGACTCGATGGCAAACAACAACAACAAGAACAACACACTCCAAGAAGATGATTTTAACTCTTACTCGATGGCACAGGACATTTCTAGACATCAGTCAGAACTTCCTGCTTCCTGAGATAACACCTACAAACTGCTTATTAGTATATTTGTGTATTTTTTTCTTCCCTCCAGCTACATTGGAAGACATGTCCCTGATCAAACTTATGGCCATTACCTTGAAGTCCTACAGAAAACATACCCTCTTGCTTTCTCATCCTTTCAAATTATGTGAGAACCACATCTTTCTCCCAATCTCCTTTTAATATCCTAGTTTCCACATCCACACCTGTTCAACTCTCACAAAGATCAGGAGCTGCTCCAAGACCCTGGCTGCTCCCCAGTTGTATACATACTGTGCTAAGCAAGGCTGACAAAGATGGCATATAGGATGGGACCCAAAGCTAGTGCAAATCAGTGTATTCTCTTATTAGAGGCAGTCCCTTCTAGACTTGACTCCAGAACTATTTTCTAAGTCAGATTGCTTCCAAATAAAACTCAAAAAGAAAAGAAAACCAAACTCATTGCCATCAGGTTGAATTCGACTCACAGTGACTCCCTTTGGGTTTCCAAGTCAATAAATCTTTACGGAAGTCTTCCTTCCATGGACTGACTGGTGGGTTTGAACTGCCAACCTTTTGGTTAGCAGTCAAATTTCTTAGGCACTATGCTACTAAAGCTAGGACTAGGTAAGTGAGAGGATATGATTTCCATTTGGTCCTCAAAGCCCTAGTAGAAGCAGTACTGCAGACATCCATTAGCAGAGATGCATGTAGCCTAAAACCTATTCACTGCACCTTTGTCTTCTCATGTGTCCTTCACATGTCCGAAGACTGACAGGATGTTTGCCAGTTTTATGTGTTTTAGTTCATTGTCACTTGACACCCAGATAAATTTGAATTTTGGTCAAAAACAAAAAGCCATTTTTTAGTATAAATATATTCTAGTATATATGGGAATATTGCATAGAACATACTTATATTAAAAATATCACTTGTTATTTATCTTAAATTCAAAATTATCCAGACATTCTGAATTTTATCTGGCAACTCTAGGTGTGAGTGGCATCTCATTGGTATAAGAAAAATCTTCTGGGAAATGTTTAGAAAACAAACTGGCACAGTTGGTGATAATGCAATGGACATGGGGTTTTGTAGCCTTGTGGTTCAAATAAAACTCTCTAAGAAATGGCAACACTGTGGAAAGAGTAGATTATGAGAGGCCAGTAGGCCTAACTTTGATTTTTAGTTCTATCATCGTGTGATCTTGTGAAAGTACCTTGGGTTCACTGAGACTCAGGCTTCTAGTGTACAATGAGGGCTAATAACTACTTAGTTTTCAGAGTTTAAGTAAATATGATGGTAATTTTTAACTATGGTTAAAAAATACAGTAAAACAAAATTTCCTCAAACAAACACTAACTTAACTGAAGAGTCCACATCAATTAGAAAACTAAATGATCAGGGGAGGCCTGCCAAGCAGCTGTGGGGAGAGTGAGAGAGGGTTTTCTAAGTGCACACTGATCTGACCCAGTTGATTTGCAAGTTGCTCTGGTCTGAATATTTGGATTTTTCCCCAAAAGGCTGCCCAACATCTCTCAGAACATTTCAGATGCTTCTCGACTAAGATAAATTTGAGAGAGAAATAATGAAAAGAATTGGAGCTGGTTTGGGATTAGAAGAGTTAAAACCTTTGATCCATTACTTAACTTTGATTTAATATAATATCAGATCCAAAAATTACATTTGTAGCTGGTGATTATGAAGACAATATAGATTTGTAGAAATAGTGCAAAGTTTAACAACAACAACAACAAATCTCAGAACTGAACATTACAGAGTGGCTTCTTTGTGTGCACCATTATATTAAGAAGGGCACAAAAGACTGGAGAGAGAGGGGCCATCTTCTGTGGGTCAGGAACTGTGATTGGTCCTTTTACATACATTTGGTGTTTTAAAATATGTGTACAAATTCCTTGACACTCCATTAAAAAGTGAACCCCAGTTGTCTTCTTGAGTGTAAGCAGGACTTAATAACACATTAAGAATAAGTTGGAAGTGACGTCAGAAGTGAGGTTATAAACTGCATTGCAGATTCCTCCTGACTTTCTTTTTCTCTTGGATCACTTACTCCAGTGGAAGCTAGTTGCCATATTGTAAGAAATCTCAAGCAACCCTACAGAGAATTTCAAGTGGTGAGGAACCGAGGCCTCCAGCCAACAACCAGGTGAGTGATTCTTCTTGGAAGAAGATTCTCCTTCAGTTCCAGTCAAGCTTTCAGATGAGTGCATCCCAGGCTGATATTTTAACTACAAATTATGAAAGATCCTGAATTAGGACCATCTAGCTAAGCTGCTTCTGGATTTCTGACCTTCAGAAACTCTGTGAGATAATAAATGCTTGTTTGCATAATTTGTTAGCAGAAATCATAATTCAAACAACATAATAGATAAAATGTATTGAGTGCAAATACTAATTTGCCAAAGATTTTTCTTAGCATTTTAACACCTTAACACATTTCCTCTATTTCACAAACAGTGAAACTGAGGAACAGAAGGCTTAACTAACTCGCTGGAGGAAAATACATATTAAGTGACCTAAATATGGCTAGATTTCACATGTGTGCCTGTTTCATTGCTACATTCATGTGTTTTTTATCTGTTTTCCTTACTAGACCATAAGTCCCACAGGGTAGGGGAAGATATTCTACCCATTTTAATATCATCCGCACCTAGCACAGTACTTAGAACATAGTAATTCTGAAAGAAATATTTAAATAAAAGATCAATAAGTGGTTGAGAAAGAAGTAAATTTTTAAAAATCATTATTCCCTACTTCATTCTCCATGAAGCATGAACTTTTGGTGCTAATTTAAAGTCTTTTATAGGAACCTCACTCTTGGGTGAACTTGAAAAAAATGAACTTCATTTTGTTGCCAGTTTTAGATGATGCCCAATGCCATAATCTAGCCCCAAAACCCAAATACTTCACAAATCTGTGTTAAAATCCAACAAAAATTGGAAATAACCTAAATACCCAACATTAAGGTTTAATAAATTATGGTGCTTCAGCGTTATGAAATTTTATGTAATCACTAAAATGATAAAACTGTTGAATCAAGAAAAAATATTTCAAACAATATTTAATTGAAAACAGCAAAAAACAAAGTAAATTATAGGAAAATTAATATTATAAAATATTATGTAGATATTAAAGTAACAAATTATATTTGTACTCCATGGAGAGATCTCAGACATATTTCTAAGTAAAAAAAAAAAAAAAAAAAGAAAGGAACTGAGGAATAGTATCAACAACTTTTTAAAAAGGAATAAATATTAAAATGATATATTTCTATATGTGCCTGTTTATGCAACTATGAGAAAAATGATATGAGGCTGCACAACAAATGTGTTAAATTTGGTCATTTCTGGGTTTATGGTTGACAGATGAGTAGTGTCTTATAGGAAACATTTGCCTTTTAATTTATATTATTTTGTAGGCTTGAGTTTTTTGCTATGAAAATTTATTCAGATATTGCTCTTTCCTTAAGAAACAGAACATACATAGTATGTAAGTAACTGATGAACACTATTGTGCAAAATATTACTTTTCATTAAAAAACAAAGAAATATTCTTCTAAGAATAGTTCTGATAGTAATAATACTAAATACTGAAAATGCTTTTTCATGGGAAGCTTTACTCTTAATCATAAAGCTTGGAAGAAGCCTGGCACGTCAGTGAACATGGTAAGCTATGTCAGTGACACAAATATGTCAATGAGCATGTGATCCAGTAAAAAGCAAACTGTGTCAGATATTAGCAAATTGGAGTTTACAATGTTGTGTAGTCAAAACTCCTTATTTTAAAGATATGGAAATGGAGGCACAGGGAAGAAATGAAGGGAAATACCTCAAATCAGAAAGTTATTAAGTGCAAGCTGAGATAACTATATAGATCTCTATAAGATTCTTAATTGAACAATAAAGAATGCTGTCCACTCAGTAGCTATAACATACATGTTTTATGTCATAGTGATCACACGCTATTATTATTCTTATTTTGCACATGGTAAAATCGAAGTTCAGAGATTTAAGTTGCTTAATGTGTTTGTTTCATAGTGTGGCTCCTCTGAGTGTCAGAGTGAGACTGCCTAGGTTCAATTTTTTCCAAGCATTTCAGAAGTATATGAAGTGGTAAAGTTTCTTAATCTCTTTAAGATGTGGTTTCATCTATAAATTAGGGACAAAAATTGCTCTAACTTGTAGGGCTGTTGTGAGGAACAAATGACATAACTTACCTAAAGGTTGTAGTAGGGTGCCTGCAATTGATTATGACTTAATAAATGTTAGCTGTTTGTATTGATTATGCATCAATCATTAGAGGTCAGACTTGGGATTCTAAACTGGTTCTACAGCTCCAAGCCTGACATTCCTAGGCCGTAACAGTATTCAGATGCCACCACTGCAATTGAAAAAAAAAAAGGTATGACCTTGAGTGAATTCTTTCTCTAAATGGGGGTCTTCCTCACCTATGCAAGCGGGTGTGGATATTTGGGGCTGGGTTTGGTGAGCTCTGAGATTGCTTCAAGCCTGAGGACTCCATTCATTCATTTTTCCATTCATGCATTTCTTCCTGGGTGCCAACTATGTAAAAGGAGTGGTCTCAGGACCAGGCAGGATACAGAGATGATCTTACCCAAAAGGAAGCAAACCATGGTTCATGGAGTGAAACAAGAAGGAGGTGAGGCAACAGGAGCATGGGGTGTGGAGACAATAACACTGGAGAATGAACCTGAAAGGGGATGAAGGAAGGAACCCCCTTGATGACAGAAAGCAGAAGCTGCTATAGTCTCTGAGTTTCTACATGGGGGACCATGGGATGCTACAGGGCTTGTCGGGTGCATGACCAGGGGGTTGAAGCTAGAGTAGGCTTTTTACCTGAGACATCTAGGAGTAAAGAAAACCAGAAGGTGAGCTCAGGAATAGTCTTCTGAGTTTCCCAATTACAGAGTCAGGAAAATAAAATATTGAAATTCATGAGCAGGGAAAACATAGAATATAATGGTTAATGATGAACAGTTAACATACATGTAACATAAAGGAAATCATGGTGGTTTATTCATCCAGAAGTCTGTGGCCATTCATTTTTACATGCACTTTGATTTTTAGAACAATTTTAGATTTACAAAAATATTATGAAGATAATACAGAGAGTTTCTGTATACCCTACATCCAATTTCTCCTATTATTACCATCTTACACTGTTTCTGTTGCCATTGAGTTGGTTCTCACACCATAGGACAGAGTACTATTGCTCCATAATGTTTTCTAGGAGGAAATCTTTACAGGAGCAGATGGCCAGGTCTTTCCTCTCTTGGAGCAACTGGTGGCTTTGAATGGCTGATCTTTTGCTTAGCATATGATTGCTTAAATGTTGTGCCATCAGGTCTCCTAGCATGATATATTCATCACAATTAATTAAGAATATTAATACATCATCATCATTATTATTAAAGTTCATACTTGTTTTACTTATCTAGTACTGCTATACAAACCCACACACACACACACACACAAAGAGAAGGCTTTAACAAAGAGAAATTTATTCTCTCACAGTTTAAGGGGCTAGCAGTCAAAATTCAGGGCATCAGCTCTAGGGGAAATTTTCCTTTCTGTGTTGGATCTGGAGGAATATCCTTGTCTCTTTTCAACACCTGTGGGCCAGGTGTTCCTTGAAAATCTCCCTGTTTCTTGGCATCAATCTTCCCCTGAGTCTAGGATGTTCTCAGTTCAGGGATCCTGGGTCCAAACAGCATGCTCCAATCCTGGCTTTTCTTTTTTTTATGGTAGTCATGTCCCTTCAATCTCTGCTTGCTTGTTTAATTTCTTTCATATCTCAAAAGATAAAACCTAATCCTATAAATTGCAAACTGCCTCATTACTATAATTGCCTCTAACCTTGCCTCATTACTATCATAGAGGTTAGGATTTACAACACAGGATAACTAAATTGGATTATAAAATAGAAGATAATAACATCAGATCACATAATGGAGGATAATTACGTAACACTAATGTAATGTGGAATGTACAAAGTATGAATTAGAAAAATTGGAAGTTGTCAAAAATGAAATGGAATGCATGAAGACTGATATCCTAGGCATTAGTAAACTGAAATGGACTGATTTTGGCCATTTTGAATCATACAATCATATAGTCTACTACACTGGGAGTGACAAATTGAAGAGGGATTGTGTGGCATTCCTCAGTAGTAGTAGGTGTGGCATTCAACATCAAGAAGAATGTTTCAAGATCTATCCTGAAGTATAATGCTGTCAGTAATAAGATAATATCTATACACTTACAAGGAAGATCAGTTACTACTACTATTACTCAACTTTATGAACTTTATGAACCAACCACCAAAGCCAAATATGAAGAAACTGAGGATTTTTACCAACTTCTGCAGTCTGAAATTGATCAAACATGCAATTAAGATGTATTATTACTGGTGATTGGAATGAGAAAGTTGTAAATGAAGAATCATCAGTAGTTGGAAAATATGACCTTGCTGATAGAAATGATGCCAGATATCACATGATAGAATTTTGCAAGACCAATGACTTATTCACTGCAAATACCTTTTTCAACAACATAGATGGCAGCTATACACATGGATCTCACCAGATGGAATACACAGGAATCAGATCAACTACATCTGTGGAAAGAGGCAATGGAGAAGCTTCAGCCAAAACAAGGCCAGGAGCTGACTGTGGAAAAGACCATCAATTGCACATATGCAAATTCAAGTTGAATCTGAAGACAATTAGAACAAGTCCATTAGAGCCAAAATGGGACCTTGACTATATCCCACCTGAATTTAGAAACCATCTGAAGAACAAATTTGGCAAATTGAACACCAATGAATGGAACCAGATGAATTGTGGGATGACATCAAGAACAGCATCCATGAAGAAAGCAAAAGGTCACTAAAGACAGAAAAGGAAGAAAAGATCAAAATGGATGTCAGAAGAGACTCTGAGACTTGCTCTTGAATGGAGAGTAGCTAAAACAAATGGAAGAAATAACAACATAAAAGAGCTGAACTGAAGACTTCAAAGAGCAGCTAGAGAAGAAAAAATAAATTATTATAATGAAATGTGCAAAGACCTGGAGCTAGAATATTGTGATAGTGAGGTTGTGTGTCAGCTTGGCTGGGCCTGGTTTTGAGTGGCTGGGCAGCTGGGTGTAATTATTCCCCATGATGAGGCTGGTAATCAACTCTGTGGTGGAATCTATTGGAGCAGCTGAGTAGCTGCCTTAGGGATGTGGTCTGCTTCTAGTATTTAAGGAGCACTGTGAAAAGTCTCTGCAACTCTTTGTCAAATTTGGACACTGCATGTAGCTGAGTCTTCATTCAGCAGCCTGACGTGTTTCCTGCCGATCTTGGGCTGTCTCTGGACTTGAACTAGTAGTATGTTCTGTTGTTGGTAATCTGGGGACTGCACAATTTCATTTTTCAATCTTGGGTTTGTCAGCATCAGCAGCCAGGTTCCTGAATTAAGACACCTCTAACATCAGTGGTCCAAGAATAAGACATAGAGCTGAAACCCAAAGTCAAGGGGCTTTCACCCGGCCCCTGGAGATGGCACTTTAAACTCAGACTTCTAGACTCCTAAATTTTCAGAGAATAAATTCTTATTTGTTACAACCATCCATTTATAATATTTCTGTTAGAGTGACACTAGAGGACCAAAACAAAAAACAAAAGGGAAGAGCACACTTGGCATTGCTCAAACTGAAAGAACTGAAGAAAAAAATCAAGACTTGAGTTGCAATATTGAAGGATCCTATAGGCACAATATCAAATGATGCAAGAAGCATCAAAAATAGATGACAGGAATACACACTTTCACTGTCCAAAAAAAATTTTTTTCTACATTCAACTATTTCAGGAGGTGACATATGAACAAGAACCACTGGTATTGAAGGAGAAAGTTGAAGCTGCACTGAAAGAATCGGAGAAAAACAAGGCTCCAGGAATTGATGGAATACCCATTGAGATGGTTCAATAAATGGATGCAGTGCTGGCACACTTATTTTTCTATGCCAAGAAATTTGGAAGACAGCTACCTGGCCAACTGACTGGAAGAGATCCATATTTATATGCATTCCAAAGAAAGGTGATCCAACAGAATATGGAAACTATTGAACAATATAAGTAATATCACACATGAGTAAAATTTGCTGAAGATAATTAAAAAATGGTTGTAGCAGTATATTGACAGGGAACTTCAAGAAATGTAAGCTGGATTCAGAAGAGGATGTGGAATGAGGGATATCATTATTGATGTCAGATGGATCTTGGCTGAAAGCAAAGAATACCAGGAAGATGATTACTTGTATTTTATTGAGTAGTCAAAGGCACTCAACTGTGTAGATCATAACAAATTATGGATAACATGGAAAAGAATGGGAATTCCAGAACACTTCATTGTACTCTTGATGAACCTGGACATAGACCAGAAGGTTGTGGTTCAAACAGAACAAGAGGATACTGCATGGTTTAAAATCAGGAAGGGAATGCATAAAGTCTGTATATTTTCACCATACTTATTAAACATAAATATTAAATATGCCTAGCAAATAATCTAAGAAGCTGAACTATATGAAGAAGAAAGTGGCATCAGGATTGGAGGATGACTCATTAACAATCTGCAATATGCAGACAGCACAACATTGCTTGCTGATAGTGATGATGACTTGAAGCACTTACTGATGAAGATTAAAGACTGCAGTCTGTAGTATGGATTACACCTCAAAATAAAGAAAACAAAAATCCCCACAAATGGATCAATAAACAGCATCATGATAAATGGAGAAAATAATGAAGTTGTCAAAGACTTCATTTTACTTGGATCCACAATCAATACTTACGGAAGCAGCAGTCAAGAAATCAGACATCATATTGCACTGGGCAAATCTGCTGCAAAAGACCTCTTTGAAGACCAAAAATATCACTCTGAAAACTAAGCTGCTCCTGGCCCAAGCCATGGTATTTTCTTTCACCACATATGCATGTGAAAGCTGGACAATGAATAAGGATGAGTGAAGAAGAGTTGATGGCTTTAAATTGTGGTGTTGGCAAAGAATACTGAAAATAACATGGACTGTCAGAAGAACCAACATATCTGTCCTGGAAGAAGTGAAGCCAGAATGCTCCTTGGAAGTGAGAATGGTCTGACTTTGTCTCACCTACTTTGGTCATATTATCAGAAGGGATCATTCCCTAAGGAAGGATATTATGCTCGGTAAAGTGGAGGGTCAGTGAAAAAGGGGAAGACCCCCAACAAGATGAATTGACACAGTGGCTGCAATGATGGGCTCAAGTATAGCAAGGGTTGTGAGGAAGGCCCAGGACCAGCCAGTGTTTCATTCTGCTGTACATAGTATCAATATGAGTTAGGGCTGACTAAAGACACCTAACAACAACAAGAACAAGAATCATGACCAAGTCACATTGACACATATTTTGGGAGACACAGTTCAATCCATACAATCCATGACGATACTTTATTTATATTTCCTTGATATTGAAAATATGCCTCCCCCAGGATCTCATCCAAGATACCACATTGTATTTTGTTAGCATGTCTCCTTAGGCTCCTGATGGCTGTGTTTCTCAGGCTTTCCTTGTTCTTGAAGACTTTGAGAGTTTTGAGAAGTACACTCAGGTATATTGTAAATACTACTCTTTGGAGATCCATATGATGTTTTCATCATGATCCAACTGGAGTTATGGGTTTTGGGGAGAAAAATTACAGAGATAAAACACCATTTCCGTAACATCATATGAAAGGCACATACTCTCAATATGAATTATCACATTAATCTTGACCTGGATCACCTGGCTGAAGTAGTGTTTTTCAGGTTTCTTCACTGTAAAATTACCCTCTATATTTTTCCATTTCTATACTGTGCTCTTGGGAATTAAGTCACTAGTACAGCCATACTTAAGGAGGAGGGGTTATTTTCTACTTTATTGAGAATAAATCATTTGGAATTCTTCTATGCAGGAGATTTGTCTTGTCTTCCCCACTTATTTGTTTATTCCATCATTATTTATATTAGTATGGGCTCATTGATATTTTTATGATACTTTGGATTATGTTATTGTTTTAGGTATTCTTGAGTCAGCTCTGACTCATAGCTACCCTATGTACAATAGAATGAAACACTGCCTGGTCCTGAGCCATCCCTACAATCATTGCCATGTTTAGACACATTGTTGCAGCCACTATGTCAATCCATCTCATTGACGGTCTTCTTCCTCTTTTTGTTAAAGAAATGATCCCTCCTAATAACACATACAAAGCATATGAGACGAAGTCTTGTCATCCTCTCTTCCAAGGGGCATTCTGGCTGTACTCTCAAGGCAGATTTGCTCATTCTTCTGTCAGTCCATGGTACATTCTTCACCAACACCGTAATTCAAATGCATCAGTTCTTCTTGGGTCTTTGGGTTATAGTCCAATACTAACTTATTTATTTATTTTTGCTCAAATTGTTCCAGGTTTGGCCACTGGGAACTATTTCAGTTAACTCCTGTGTCCTTTTGACATAGCATCACTGTGTTGATTTTTTTTTTTTTTTTTTAGCATTTCCTTATTTTCTGTCACTACAAGAAACCTCAGGCACATCGTGTATACTCCAGTGTCCCCCCTCCTCCATCATAGAAACAGCCATTTCTCCAAGGAACTCTGATCTCATTTTTTTTTCTCTCTCTCTGAGAATAGTATTAGAAATTAAGATTTAAGTGCTAGATGTGCTCATTGCTAACATAGTATGGTTGCTTCTGGGCTCTGTCTGATGAGCAAGCAAGGTTAATGTATTCTAACCTACAAATTTACCCATGTGTGTAAATATTTCCACAGGAGCCCTCATAGCACAGTAGTTAAGGTCTTGGCTGCTAACTAAAATGTCAGCAGTTCAAATCTACCAGCTACAATATGAGAGAAAGATGTTTCAGTCTACTTCTGTAAAGATTTAAAACCTTGGAAATCTTTTGGGGCAGTTTTATTCTTTCCTATAGATTTGTTATAAGTGAGAATCAACTTGACAGCAAAAGTGTATTAATATTTATACATTTAACCATTGAGTATCTATATTAAATTAAACATAACTTTATACTGATTTCTCCAATTTTAATCCATTACCACATGGATCATTTAGCCTCCTTTCTTTGCTTATCTATGATGTCTCCTTCAACCATGAGAAATCAGGATCCCACAATCTATATCTAACAAAATTATCTTCAAAAGTGAAGGAGAAATAAGAATGTAGTCAGGTGAATAAAAACAGGAAATTAATTTTCAGCAGAACTTTCTTGCAATAAATACTAAAAAAGTTCCTCAGTTAGAAGGAAAATGGTATACTTCAGAAATGCAGATCTACATCAAGAAAAGAGGAGAGTTGAGAAAGGAATAGATCAAATATATATACATATATATATATATGTAATTTTCATTCTTACTGTTGTTAGGTGCCATTAGGACAGCTCTGACTCATAGCAACCTTATTTGTAATAGAACAAAACACTGTCCCTTCCTGCATCATCCTCAGATATTTGATTTTCTTGAGCTCATCATTGTGGCCACTGTGTTGATCCATCCAGTTGAGGGTATTCCCTTTTTGCAGACCCTCTACTTTGCCAAGGATGATATCCTTCTACAGGGACCGACCCCTTCTGACAACATGAGCAAAGTACATGAAACAAACTCTGGCCATCTTTGCTACTAAGGAGAATTCCAGCTGTACTTCTTTCAAAAGAGAGTTGTTGATTCTTCTGGAAGTCCATGATATTTTCAGTATTCTTTACCAACACCACAATTCAAAGGCATCAATTCTTCTTTGGTATTCCTGATTCATTGTCCAGTTTTCATATTCATATGAGGCAATTGAAAATACCATGACTTGGGTCAGGCACACTTTAGTCTTCAAAGTGACATTTTGCTCTTTAATACTTTTTTTTTTTGTCTGTGAAGACCTCTTATTTATTTATTTATTTTTAATGTGATTTGAGTGAAAGTTTTCAGAGAAAATTCACTTTCCATACAGCAGCTCTCATGCATTTTATTTCATGACATTGACTACAATTTCCCACAATGCAACAACAGCTCCCCTCCCACTTCTTCCCCATGGTTACCTCTTCCATTATATCCTTCCCTCCATGGACTCCTGCCCTCCAAGCTGTCTCCCTGTGCATGTACAGCCCTTCTATTCTCCCATGACTATTCTCTCCAAGGAGTATCTCCCTAATGTAAATGTTCAGCTCATATGCTTGACTTTTGTTTGGCTGGAAGCCACAGGAGTGGGTTCAGTTCCAGACTGGAAGGGCAGCTAGGGGCAGTAGTGTCACGGGTTCCATCAGGCTCTATGAGACCAGCAAACTTGGTCCCCCCCACCTTTTTTTTAAATGCTTTTGGGCTTTGTTCCATATCGTTCTCTCACTCTATCCAAGATCTTCTGCATAGATCCCCCTCCAACTGGTTGACAATGGTAGCCAGGCACCATATAGTTCTTCTGGTCTCATACTCATATAGACTGATGTTTGCATGGTGTACCAGTCACTTTGACTAAGTGTTTTCATGTATCTTTGGTTTTGGTTTTCTTAATTCTTCTTTGCTCTGGATGAGGACAGAAGAGCAGTCAGCCCCAGGAGCAGGAGAAAGGGAATTAAAAGCCAGGAAGCCAGACAGAGGTACAGTCAGCCACAAGGACCCAGTTGGGGGTGATACGAGAGGTCTCCAACAG
>NW_006921639.1:8272176-8323043 GCF_000298275.1 Orycteropus afer afer | reverse complement strand
GTTTAATGGCTAATGATCAAGAGCATTTCTTCATATGTTTGTTGGCCACCTGATTATCCTCTTTGGTGAAGTAAGTGTCTGTTCATGTCTACTGCCCATTTGTTAATTGGATTATTTCTCTTTTTATTGTTGAGGTGTTGGAGTTTTCTATAAATTCTAGGGATAAGTCCCTTGTCCGATATGTCATTGCCAAATATTTTTTCCCAATCTGAAGGTTCCCTTTTTACTCTTTTGGAGAAGTCTTTGGAAGCACATAAAAATTTAATTTTCAGAGGGTCCCATTCATCTAGTTTCTCTTCTGCTGTTTGTGCATTTTGGGTTATGTTTGATAGTCTATTTATGCCATTTATCAGGGCCCGTAAATTTGCCCCTAGTTTTTCCTTGAGGAACTTTATAATTTTAGGTTTCACATTTAAGTCTTTGATCCATCTGGAGTTAGCTTTTGTGTATGATGTGAGGTACAGATTTTGTTTCGTATTTCTGCAAATGGATATCCAGTTTTACCAGCACCTTTTGTTAAACAGACTTTCTCTTCCCTATTTAATGGATTTGGGCCCTTTGTCAAAGATCAGCTGACCATAGGTCAATGAATCTATTTCTGGATTCTCAATTCTATTCCATTGGTCTATGTGTCTGTCATTGTACCAATACCAGACAGTTTTGACTAATGTGGCTTATAGTAGGTTTTGAGATCTGGGAGTATGGGACCTCCTACTTTCTCGTTGTTCTTCAATATTGCTTTGCTTATCCAAGGTCTCTTTCCTTTCCATATAATGTTAGTGACTGGTTTTTCCATATCCTTAAACAATGCTGATGGGATCTGGATTGGGATTGCATTGAATGTATAGACTGCATTTGGTAGAACTGACATTTTCACAATGTTCAATCTTCCTATCCACAAGCATGGTATGCTCTTCCATTTATGTAGATCTCTTATAGTTTCTTGAAGTAGTCTTTTATAGTTTTCTTCATACAAGTCTTTTGTGTCCCTGGTAAGATTTATTCCCAAGTATTTTATTTTTTTGGTGGCTATAATAAATGGTATTGATTTCCTTACTTTTTTTTCAGCAATCTCATTGCTGGTGTAAATGAATCCAACTGATTTTTGGATGTTGAGCTTGTATCCTGGCATGATACTAAATCTCTTAATGAATCCCAGTAGATTTTTTACTGAGCCACTTGGGTTTTCTAGTTATGGGATCATATCATCAACAAATAGGGATAGTTTGACTTCTTCCTTACCAATTTGGATGCCTTTGATTTCCCTTTCTTGTCTTATTGCCCTGGCTAGGACTGCCAATAAAATGTTGAATAGAAATGGTGAGAGATGGCTTCCTTGTCTGGGCCCTGTTTGCTGTTACCCTGTGATTTATAATTTTCTCCCTCAGTTTAGAACAGTCCATTTTATCTTGCAACTCTCTTGACTTCCTCACCATTTACAATTTCAGTGACTACACTGTTTTCCCCTCTTTTTGGTTTACAGTTGTCTTCATTTGCCAATTGATGTCTCTGGTTCTCTGTTTACAATTTTGTAAGCTTATTTTCCTTTGAATGCTTCCATAGCTGTGTTGGTTTCTGGGTTATGTCATCTTGTATATTAATGTTCTATTGTCGTTTGCTATTATTGGCTCTCTGTTCAAAGGACTCCCTTTAGCATCTCTTGTAAGGTTGGTTTGGTTTTAACAAATTCACTTAATTTCTGCTTACCTATAAATCTCCTAATTTCATCATCATATTTGAGGGAAAATTTTGCCTGGTATATAATACTTGGTTGGAAAATTTTCTCTTTCAGGGTTTTATATATACCACCCCATTTCCTTCTCACTTGCATGGTTTCTACTTGGAAATCAGAGCTTATTCTTATTGATTGTCCTTTGTAAGCAACTTTTCAGTTTTCCCATGCTGTCTTTGGTTTTGATGACTTTGATGATGATATGTCTTGGTAATTTTCTTTTGGGGTTTGTTGGACCTCCTGAATGGATATATTCTCATCTTTCATATCAGGGAAGTTCTCTTCCAAAACATTTTTTAAATTTTCTCAATGGTTTTCACTTTCTCTTCCTGATTCCAAACCAAACCAAACTCACTGTCATTGAATCAGATCTGACTCATAGTGACCCCTTCTTGGGTTTTCGAGGTGGTATCACTACGGAAGTAGATTGCCCAATCTTTCTTCTGAGGAGTGGCTGGTGGGTTTGAACAGCCAGCCTTCTGTTTAGCAGTCAGATGCTTTAGGCATTATGCCATCAGAGCTCCTGGAATTATTATTACATGAAGGTTATTCCCTTTGATGGTATCCCACATGAACCTTAGGCTTTCTTCATTTTGTTTTGATCATTTTTATGATTGATCCCTTTCCCAAGAAGTATTCAGGTATTTGCCTTCAATCTCATTACTTCTGTCTTCTATTCTTTCAATTTTACTCCTTTGCCCTTTCAATGTGTTATCTATTTCTGAAAACTTAGTATTAATCTTCTGGATTTCTACCTGTAGATTTTGTATCATTTCTAATTCTTCATTTATTTTGTCATTTTGTTCCTGTATTTTCTTCTGAAATTATTCTAAGGTTTTGTCTGCATTTTCCTTCATTTTGTCAGTGTTTTCCTTTACCTGTCTCTTAATCTTTTAAAGTTACCTAAATATAATTCTTTTGAATTCCTTATCAGGGAGTTCCAATGTTGCTTCTTTCTCAGGGATGTGTTCTGGGTCTGTATCCTGCTCTCTTGTTTTTACGACTTTGTCTTGCTTCTTTGTGTGGACTGTGATGGTCTATTCTCTCTGAGACATTGTGGCATTGTTGTATTTAGATCTCTGTTAACTGTTTGTGAAGATTAGGTAAGGGTGAGTCAGGTTATTCTAGGTGGCCTTTTATCATTAGCCTGTTGGTGGAGAAGGATATGGTGGCTCTCCCTCAGTAAGTGAAGCTGCAGGAGGTGTGGGTGCAGTTATGTCATATGGGCATTGTTGCTGTCTCTCTCTCAGACAAAAACAACAATCAAAAAACCATCAATAAAGTAAAAGCAATTGGACAAAAAACACACCACATAAACACATGGGAACAATCATAAAAAAGAGAAATAATAATGATAAAGCCCTGCGTTATCTGGGCAGAGTGCAATAAGAGAAAAAAAAAAGGTAGAGTAGGAGAATAATGAAGAAAAATATGGGAAAAAAGCAAAAAGAAAAACAAAGAATGTGTTTAACCATGAGAAAGCAAATAAAAAAAAAATGGGGAGCAGGAACAGGGAAGAGAGAAAAAGCTGAAAACTAGAACCTGGGACAGGAAGATTAAAGAACAATAATAATAATTGAAAAAAGCAGACAAAAACAAATTAAAAAACAGGAAAAGAAATCTGGGAAGGGTGGGGTAGGGGACCCAGGATCTGTCCAAGCACACAAACTGTGATGGAATTCCTGCCAGCATGGAAGGTGGGTGGGAGTGAGGGATGGCTGAACCTCCATTCACCAAGAGGGTGTGGGGTATAAGAGTAACAAGGGGAATATCACTTTTCCTGTTGTTGGCATCCAGAATGTCCTTGCAGTTCCCAGCAAGTGGAGCCTATTGTTAAGTCCTTGGAATCTGAGAAAACACTGTCGCTTTAAATATCCAAATGGTCGAACTGCTTGTAAACATCAAAATGGCTGCACCTCCAGACAGGCAAAAGTGCACAGTTCAGCCTGTCTTCCTCTTCATTGCTTCCCCTTATATTCACCAGCCACCAGTGCAGTCCTCTGCGCAGCCCCTGGCTAGCAGGGTCAATTTTTAGGTTAATTCTTGGGTCCTAACACCACATGGCAATATCCAAACTGTTTGTGCCATCAGAATTGCTGACAGCTGCAGCTCCATATGTCTCCTTTTTCAGTGTTTTCATGCAGGTTCTTTTACTAGTTGGAATTTAGTCCACTTCTATATCCTTCCTTTCAAAGGTCAGAGCTCCAGAATGTTAATTAGTTCCCCATTTTTTGTTGAAGAGGGTCTGTGCAGTTTGTCTGCCTATTCTGCCATCTTACTGGACCTCCCTCTTTAACACTTTAAAGAGGTCTTTTGCAGCATATTTACCCAATGCAATGTTGTTGTTATGTGCTGTTGAGTCGGCCCTGACTCATAGTGACCCCTCCTTGGGTTTCTGAGGTGGTATCACTACGGAAGTAGATTGCCCAACCTTCCTTCCAAGGAGTGGCTAGTGGGTTTGAACCACCAGCCTTCTGGTTAGCAGTCAAGTGCCTTAGGCACTATGCTACCAGAGCTCCTATCTAATTAATACATCTCTGATTTCTTGAGTGCTGCTGATATAGGCATCAATTGTAGATCCAAGTAAAATGAAATCCTTGACAACTTCAGTCTTTGTCTGTGTTTATCTAGATGTTGCTTTTTGGGCAAGTTGTGAGTGAAGGATTGTTTTCTTTATATGGAGATGTAGTCCATACTGAAGGCTGTAGCCTTTGCCCTTCAGCAGTAAGTGCTTCAAGTCCTCTTCACTTTCAGCAAGCAAGATTGGGTCATTTGCATCACAGGTTGTTAATGAGTCTTTCTCCACTTTTTCCATGTACTTCTTTAAATAGTCTAGCTTCTTGGAATATTTCTTCAGCATACAGAATGAATAAGTATGATGAAGAGATACAACCGTGTTACCCAACTTTCCTGATTTTAAACCATTCAGTATTCCCTTCTTCTATTCAAATGACTGCCTCTTGGTCTATGTAAAGATTCCTCATGAGCAAGATAAAATATTCTAGAATTCCTATTCTTCATAATGTTACCCATAATTTATGATTCACACAATTGAATGCCTTTTCACAATCAATAAAACACAGGGAAATATCTCTCTGGTATTCTCTGCTTTCAGCCAAGATCCATCTGACATCAACAATTATATCCCTCATATCACATCTTCTTCTGAATCTGGCTTCAATTTCTGTAAGTTATGTCAATATTTTACTACAACCGTTTTTTAATTATCTGCAGCAAAATTTTACTTTTGTGTGATATTAATGATATGGTTTAATAATTTCCACATTCTGTTGGATTATCTTTCTTTGGAATGGGCATAGATATGGATAGATATGGATATCTTCCCGTTGATTGGCAAGGTAGCTGTCTTCCAAATTTCTTGGCATAAATGAAGAAATGTATCACACCCATTTGTTGAAACATCTCAATGGGTACTCTGTCAATTCCTGAAGCCTTGTTTATTTTCAATTCTTTCAACACAGCTTGGACTTATTTCTTCAATACCATTGGTTCTTTGTATTATGCTATCTCCCAAAATGGTTGAATGTTGACCAATTCTTTTTGGTTCAGTGATTCTTCTTATTCCTTCCATCTTCTTTTGATGCTTCCTGCATCATTCAATATTTTGCCTATCGACTCCTTCACTATTACAACTTGAGACATAAATATTTTCTTCAGTTCTTTCAGCTTGAGAAATGCTAAGCATATTCTTTCCTTTTGGTTCTCAAATTACTGGTATTTACACATTTCATTATGTTAGTTTGTCTTCTTGAGCCACCCTTCGAAATCTTCTGTTCAGCTCTTTTACTTCATCATTGCTTCCATTTGATTTAGCTACTTTCACTTCAAGAGCATGTTTCACAGTGCATTTTGATCTTCTTTTTCATCTTGTTAATGACTTTTAGCTTTCTTCATGTATGATGTTCTTAATGTCATTCCACAACTTTTCTGGTCTTCAGTCATTGGTTTTTAATACTTCAAAACTATTCTTTAGATGGTGCCTACAATTCAAAGTTGTATTGTGGCTCTTGTGAACTTGTTTTAATTTTCTTCAGCTTCAACTGGAGCTTGCATAAAAGTAATCAATGGTGGGTTCCACAGTCAGGTCGTGCCCTTGTTCTGACTGATGATATTGAGCTTCTCCATTGCCTTTTTCTACAGAAGTAGTCATTTGAATTCTGTGTATTCTAGAAAAGGTATTTGCAATAAATAAACACTCAGTCTTTCAAATTTTTTTCATGCCATCTCCAAGGTCATTTCTATAACCAAGGCCATATTTTCCAACTACTAATGTTTCTTCTTTGCTTCAGACTTTTGCATTCCAATGATCAGTAATTATTGGTACATCTTAGTTGCATGTTCAGTCAATTTAAGACTGCAGAAATTGGTAAAAATGTTCAATTTCTTCATCTTTGATTTTAGTAGTTTGTGTGTAAATTTGAATAATAGTCATATCAACTGATATTCTTTGTGGGAACATGGGTATTATTCTATCACTGACAGCTTTGTACTTCAGGACAAATCTTGAAATGTCTTTTTTGATGAAGTATGTAATGCTATTCCTCTTAAATTTGTCATTCCATCATAGTAGTTCATATGATTGTCAGATACAAAATGGCCAATACCAGTCCATTTCAGGTCACTAATGCCTAGGATACTTATCCTTATGCATTCCATTTTATTTTTGACAGTTTCCAATTTTCCTAAAATCATATCTGGTACATTCCATGTTTTGATTATTAATGGATATTTGCAGCTGTATCTTCTCATTTTGAGTCATGCCCCATAAGCAAATGAAGATCCTGAAAGCTTTACTCCATCCACACCATTAAGGTTGACTCTACTTTGAGGAAGCAGGTTTTTGCCAGTTGTATTCTGACTGCCTTCCAACTTGAGGGGCTCAACTTCCAGCACTATACCCAAAAGTGTTTCATGGCTATTCATCAGGTTTTCAGTGGCCAATTTTTTAAACTGAATAGCTCCATCCTTCCTCCCACTCTGTCTTAGCCTGGAAGCTCCACTGAAAACTGTCCATCATGGGTGACCCTTCTGGTATTTGAAATACTGGTGTCATAGCTTCCAGCATCACAACAACATGCAAGCCACCATAATCTGACAAACAGACAGATGAGTAGTGGATTTTTATTCTTAGAGTTGATCTACAACTCATACAACTATTAAAACTACTAGTTTAAAGTTATAATAGTAATAATTTATTGGGTGATTATAACACATGCATGGGTGAAATGAATAAGAGTGGTAATCTTATGTCTAGAACCAGGACTTCCTTGAGCATTGCCTTGGAGATTTAGTGTCCTTCTTCTCAACTGAGAGCTGTATACACTTTAATCCTTATAAAATTTGACAATACCTAGGGGACAGACAAAGCTCTCAATCAGTACCATGTCCCTTGTGTTATTATGGTGAAAGTAGAAGGGAATGTTAGTTCTCACAAGGGCTAAGGAACCAAGTAGGTAATAGAAATCAGGGGCAGGTGCTGGCAGATGCACAGCTTTATAAGCTGGCATTACAGTGTGTGGAGTGTGAGTAAGAGGTCAGAGTCATACATAAGAAAAGAATGAGGAATCGTGACAGAATGGAGCAATGTAGGGTCAAGGCTTCAGTTGGGCAAAATGGCACAGGGACTTTCCATTGCTGGAGCTCTTTACTGTTCACACCATTGATTCCTGGAGCCATTAGCTAAATTCACCTCAAATATGGGTCCCCTACTTCCCACCACTAACTGGTATTGAGTGACTTGAGATATAACCCTCAGCTATTGGGTAGATGGGCCTGAGGTAGACAGAGAAGAGATTAGGAGGCTGCTTTTTGTTTCTGTGTGACTCTTTATTAAGGCTAGGGTCTCCGGTAGACAGGCCAGGGCTTGGAGGCTGCTTTTTGCTTGGGTACAGCTCTGTATTGAGGCCAGGGCCTCAGGTAGGCAAGCCCAGGGTTGGAGGTTGCTTTTTGCTTGGGTATGGTTCTATGTTAAGGCTGGGGCCTGAGGTAGGCAGGTGCAGAGGGGTTAGGAACAACTCATTCACTCACTGCCATTGAGTCAGATCCAACTCATAGTGACCCCTCCTTGGGGTCTACAGAAGTAGATTGCCCAACCTTCCTTCCTTCTGAGGAATTTGAATTGCCAGCCTTCTGGTTAACAGTCAAATGCCCTAGGCACTATGCCATCAGAGGGAAATGAGCTTGTTTGTCAGTTTGTCATCCTGTGTGGTGGCTTATGTGTTGCTGTGAGGCTGGAGGCTATGCCACTGTGTTACAAAATGTCAGCAGGGTCACCCATGGTGGAGTTGTTTCAGCAGAGCTTCTGGGCCTAGACAGACTCAGAAGAAGGAAGAGGCCATCTACTTCTCAAAGAATTGGCCAGTGGGAACCTTATGAATAGCAGTGAAACACTTTCTGATATATTACTGAAAAACTTTATGAACAGCCCTGAAACATTGTCTGACATAGTGCCAGAAGATGAGCCCATCAGGTCAGAAGGCACCCACAATTTGACTGGGGAAGAGCTGACTCCTCAGAGTAGAGATGACCTTGAAAATATGGATAGAGTAAAGCTTTCAGGACCTACATTGGCTGATGTGGCATGACTCAAAATGAGCAGAAACACATGAAAATAGCTATTAAGAATTGGAACATGTAATATATGAAGTATGAATCAATATCCTAGGTATTAGTGAGCTGAAACGGACTGATTTTGGCTATTTTGACAACCATATGATCTACTATGCTGAGAATGACAAATTGAAGAGGAATGGTGTGGCATTAATCATCACAAAGACTGTTTCAAGATCTGTCCTGAAGTTCAACACTGTCAGTGATAGAATAATATTCATACACCTACAAGGAAGACCAGTTAATACTACTATTATTCAAATTTACACACCAACCACCAAAGCCAAAGATGAGAATATTGAAAATTTCTACCAACTTCTGCAGTCTGAAATTGATCAAACATGCAATCAAGGTGTGTTGATTATCATTGGTGACTGGAATGCAAAACTTAGAAACAAAGAAATTTTACTGGTAGTTAGAAAATATGACCTTGGTGATAGAAATAATGCTGGAGATTGCATGATAGAATTTTGCAAGACCAACAACTTATGCATTGCAAATACTTGTTTTCAACAACATAAGTGATGACTATACACATGAGCTTCATCAGATGGAATACCCAGGAATCAAATTGACTATATCTGTGGCAAGAGATGAGGAAGATGTTCAATATCATTGGCCAAAATAAGGCCAGGAGTTGATTGTGGAGCAGACCATCAACTACTCATATGCACATTCAAGTTGAAGTTGAAGACAAAACAAGCCAAAATATGATCTTGATAATATACCTCCTGAATTTAGAGACCTATTAAAGAATAGATTTGATGCTTTGAACACCAATGATCAAAACCCAGAGGAATTGTGGGATGACATCAAGAACATCATCACTAAAGGAAGAGATCATTAAAAAGACAAGAAAGGAAGAAAAGAGCAAAATGGATGTCAGAAGAGACTCTGAAACTTGCCCTTGAATGGAGTAGCTAAAGCCAATGGAAGAAATAAGACAAAAGAGCTGAACCAAAGATTTCAAAGAGCAGCTCTAGGAGACAAAGCTCATTAGATAAAGCTTCATTACTATAATGAAATGTGGAAAGACCTAGAGTTAGAGAACCAAAAGAGAAGAACACACTTCACATTTCTCAAGCTGAAAGAACTGAGGAAAAAAATTAAGCCTCGGGTTGCATTATTGAAAGATTCTATGGGCAAAGTATTGAATGATGCAGGAAGCATCAAAAGAAGATTGCAGGAATACACAGAATCACTGTACCAAAAAGAGTCAATGTTCATCCATTTCAGGAGGTGGCATATGATCAAGAACCAATGGTATTGAAGGAAGAAGTCAAAGCTGCACTGAAGGAATTAGTGAAGAACAAGGCTCCAGGAATTGACATAATACCCTTTGAAATATTTCAACAAACGGATGCCCCAATGGAAGCACTCACTCAGTTATGCCAAGAAATTTGGAAGAGAGCTACCTGGACAACTGACTGGAAGAGATCCATGTTTGTACCCATTCCAAAGAAGTGTGATCCCACAGAATGTGGAAATTATCAAACAATATAATTAATATCACATGCAAATAAAATCTTACTGAAGATAATTCTAAAATGGTTGCAGCAGTATATTGACAGAGAGCTTCCAGAAATGCAAACTGGATTCAGAAGAGGATGTGGAATGAGAGGTGATCATTGCTGATGTCAGATGGGTCTTAGCTGAAAGCAAAGAATATCAGAAAGATGTTTACTTATATTTTGTTGACTGCAAAAGCATTCAATTGTGTGGATCACAACAAATTGTGGATACCATTGAGAAGAACTGAAATTCTACAACACTTGATTGTACTCATGAGGAACCTGTACATAGATCAGGAGGCTGTTGTTGGAACAGAACAAGGGGATACTGCATGGTTCAAAATGAAGAAGGAAGTGCATCAAGGTTGTATCCCTTCACCATACTTATTCTACTTGTATGCTGAGCAAATAATCAGAGAAGCTGGATTATATGAAGAAGAATGTTGCATCAGGATTGGTGGAAGACTATTAACAACATATGATACCCTGATGACACAACTTTGCTTAATGAAAGTGAGGATGACTTGAAGCACTTACTGATGCAGATTAAAGACTGCAGTCTGCAGCATGGATTACACCTCAATACAAAGAAAGTAAAAATCCTCACAACTGGTCCAATAAACAGCTTAATGGTGGATGAAGAAAAGATTGGAGTTGTCAGGGATTTCATATTACTTAGCTCTCCAATCAACACCAATGGAAGCAGCAGTCAAGACACCAGACGATGTATTGCATTGGGAAAATCTTCTGCAAAGGACTTCTTCCAAGTGATGAAGAGCAAAGATGGCTCCTTGCAGACTAAGGTGCACCTAACCCAAGCCATGGTATATTCAATCACCTCTTATGCATGGGAGATCTAGACAATGAATAAGGAAAACTAAAGAAGAGTTGATACTCTTGAGTTGTGGTGTTGGAGAAGAATGCTAAGAGTACCAAGGACTGCTAAAAGGACTAACAAATCTGTCCTGAGAGAAGTGTAGCCAGAATGCTCCTTGGTAGTGAGAATGGCCAGACTTTGTTTCACCTACTTTGGTCATGTTGTCAGAAGGAACCATTCCCTGGAGAAGGATATAATGCTTGGTAAAGAAGAAGGAGAAGCCTTCAATGGGATGGATTGACACAGTGACTTCAATGATGGGCCCAGGTATAGCAAGGATTGTGAGGCTGGCACAAGACTGGGTAGTGTTTTGTTCTGCTGTGCATAGGGTCACTATGGGTCAGAGATGACTCAATGGCACCTAACAACAACAAATTAGGTAGGGGACTTGGCTACAGCTGTGCAGATCCTCAGTTTAGCTCAATTAAAAGGATAATACTGGTTGCCTCCAAGGATGTTCTAGTGGGAGGAATTGGGTAAAGAAGGACTGGCTGACTGCCCTTCACAATACACACATTGCAATATTTTCTTATTGGTGGGTATATGTAGGAATGACCACAAGGAACACCACAAATCTATTCAGAAGCAAAAATCCTCACAGCAATCTCACACTCATTGTGGAATTTTTTTTGTACTAGACTTTTGCTTCTTACAGAACATTGAGGGCTAGAATGAAATTCCCTTAGAATCTGAAAACAAATGTCCCTCTGAGATGCACATGTCGTAATATAAAGAAATATTTTGTCTACTTAGCAGCTGGTACAAGAATTCTTTACTCAGAAGGGACATAGCTTTCCTGGGAAATTGATTTTATTAGCCTATTGAGGAGATAGAAATAAGCTTTCAGGACCTGGTTTTGGGCTGATGCCTAGTTTCTGTGAGGATGAAAAAACCTTCTTTGCTTAATAAATGGCAAGGGGAGGAATTTGATGTTCCTACAGAAAAGAGTTCAGGAGGGAAGAGTAAATAGGATTGGCTCTCAAGGGAGGGATGGTTGAGACAAAAAAGAAGTCTGGAGTTGAAAACATATTCAAAAAGGGAGAGAAATAATGTCTGATTTTTAAAAAAATCATGTTGAGGTTGGAAGATGCAAACCCTCTCCTTTGTGCTCTACAAAAATGATTTGTGCTTTAGGGTGGGGCATTATGAAGGGAAGTGGGGACTCTAGACAACAAGTGGCACATACATAATTGATGAGATCAGATCTGTATAGAAGTCACTAAAAAAAAAAAAAAAAAACAAAAAAAAGAAAAGAAAAGAAGCACACTGCCATTGAGTTGTACCTGACTCATAGCGACCCCTCCTTGGGTTTCCAAGGCTGTATCACTACAGAAATAAATTGCCCAATCTTCCTTTTGAGGAGTGGTTGGTGGGTTTGAACCACCAGCCTTCTGGTTGGCAGTCAAATGCCTTAGGCACTATGCTACCAGAGCTCCTATGGAAGTCACTATGAAGGACATATTGTTTGTTGTTTTTGTTTTTCCTTGATTAATGCAGGATAAGTAAAACCTAAAAGTCCTTTAAGTCTTGACTGAATCTGAAAGAAAGGTGTAGAAATCAGACTTATGTGAAAGAAGGATGTGTGAATTAAAGTATGAAAACTTCAAAATAACTGTAGGCCACTTGATGTTTAGGAGAGGTGGTTAAATCTCCTTTGATTTCAAGGAAATAGTGGTTAGTTTGTCCATTATGACAGCCTGTATTTGAGGTAGTATAAATAAAATAGGCTCAACACAAAAGGGCATGGAGGTATGAGAATCAGAGAAAGGTAAAATTTCAGAATGGAATGGTTCCTTTAAAGAGCTTTGCAAAACAAAGGGAAGTTAATTTCCATCCCTTCACTTTTCCTTTAGAAGAATGGTTGGTCAAGTCTGGACCTTTAATCAGAAGCATCAATACCACCTGGAACTTGTTGGAAATTCAGATTCTAGAGTCCATCTCAAACCTGCTGAATCAGAAACTCTGAGCTTAAAACCCAGAAATCTGGATTTTAAAAAGCCCTGCATAAAATTTGAGAACAAATTCCCTAAAGCAGTGGATCTTGGTTAATGAGTGTGAAGTAGTATTTAATTGTGATTTTGATTTGCATTTCCCTGATAGTTAATGATATTGAACATCCTTTCATAAGCTTATTGGCCATTTGTATATCTTCTTTGGAGAAATGTCTTTGCTCTTTTTTTAATTGATGCATATGTCATTATGTTGCTGACTTGTAAGAGTGATTTATATATTCTGGATAAAAATCACCTATAAGTCATATGATTTCCAAGCATTTTCTCACATTTTAATAGTTATATTTTCACTTTCTTATGGTGCCATTCAAACACAAAGGTTTTCAGTCTTGGTAGAGTCTAATTTACCTACTTTTCTTTTGTTGCTTATGATTTTGGTATCTTACTAAAGAAGCTATTGCCTAGTCCAAGGTCATAAAGATTGTATCTATGCTTTATTTTAAGTTTTATAGGTTTAACTCTAACATTTAATTCTTTGATCCATTTTAGGTTAAATTTTGCTTATACTGTGAGGTAGGGATCTGAATTTATTCTTTTGCATGTAAATATCAAATTGTCCCAGCATCATTTGTTTAAAAGACTGCTCTTTCTCCCCACCAAATTGTTTTTGTATTCTTTTCAAAAATCAAATGACCATAAATGTTAGAACTTTGTTCTGTTCTTTCAATTCTGTCCCATGGATCTCAGTATGAGTTCTTAGGCTAGTCCTACAGTATCTTGATTACTGTAGCTTTGTTGGAAGTTTGGAAATCATGAAGTACAAGTCCTTCAAATTTGATCTCTTTTTTTTCAAGATTGTTTTGGTTAATCTGGTCCTTGTATATTGATATAAATTTTAGGATCACCCTGTCACTTTCTGAAAAATAGGCAGATGGAATTTTTGTAGGGATTGTGTTGAATCTGTAGCTCAATTTTCATAGTATTGCCATATTAATATTAATATTGCTGTCTATGAATATAGGATGCTTCTCTACTGAAGTTGTCTCATTTCTTTCAACATTTGTAGTTTTCAGAGTATAAGGTTGTATTTCTTGTTAAAATTTTTTCTATGTATTCAATTATTTTGATGTTATTATAAATGGAATTGCTTACTTAATTTCATTTTCTAATTATTTATTGCAAGTGAATTGGTATCTGTATATTGATCTTGTATCCTGCAATCATTATAAACTTGTTTATTTGTTCTAAACCTATTTTAATTGATTCCTTATGACTTTCTGCATACAAGATTATCTCATTTGCAAACAGAAAAATTTTATGTTTTCCATTCCAATGTGGTTGTCTTCTATTTCTTTCACTTGCCTAATTGCCCTGACCAATTGCCTTGCCTAATTACACTCTTTGATCATCAGGAACCTCCTTTGGTTCAATGGAGTTGAACAATGCTGAATTGAAATAGTAAGCATGGACAATTTTGTTTTCTTCTTGACATTAGTTGGAAAGCATACAATCGTTCACTGAAAGTATGATGTTAACCAAAACCAAACTCACTTCAGTTGAGTTGGATCTGACTTATAGCAACCCCTCCTTGGGTTTCCGAGGCAGTATCACTATGGAAGTAGATTGCCCAACCTTCTGTACAAGGAGTGGCTGGTGTGTTCGAACCACCAACCTTCTGGTTAGAGACAAATGGCTTTGGCACTACGCCAACAGAGTCAGATTTTTTTTTTTTTTTTTTTTTTTTTGGTAGATACCCTTTAGCAGGTTGAAGAAATTTCCTTTCATTCTTAGTGTATTGGGTATTTTCATTAGGAAAAGGTGTTAAATTTTGTCAAATAATTTTGTTGTATCTAATAAGATGATCATGTGTTTTTTGGTTTTGTTCTATTAATTTGGTATATTATATTGAAACCAATCTTGCATTCTAGGATAAATCCCACTTAGTAATGGTGTAGAATCATTTTTATATGTTGCTGGATTTTCCTCTAGTATTTTGTTTATGAGTTTTGCATTTGTAGTTATGAGATTATTATTTTATGCATTATATTATATAGTATTACATTGCTGAATTAAACATTTTTCTTTATCAATATAAATGTTGTACATTATGCATTTTATACATTTTTAAATACATTAAAATTCTTTTTAATCTCAAAAATTTCTCATTATTTTGAAATCATAGTAGTTATTACATATGTTGCTAGATCTTATTATTTAATTTTTAATATTAAATAAAGAAGGATAATTTAAAATATTATTCTTAAATATAATCAGTTTCAACTTTACTTTTATATATTCTAATTTATACATAAAACAAGGTCAAATTGAACTGGAACCCTGAATACATGTGAAGATAAATCAGAGTTAGTAAGGTGGTGGATGGTCATGATTTCCAAACCCACGAAACTAAGAAGTATCAAAATTTATGGAACCTAATCTTGAATTTTAAATCATAAGAAAAAAATCATTGTGAAAGGAATTAAAATGAGCCAAAAATTAAAAAAAAAAAAAAAAAATAGGGAGGGTACACTGTATGAGGTACAAAGAGCTAGCTTCCAATTCATTGTAAAATAGACAATGGATAAAACATAAATCTATATGACAAGAAATAGCAGTTTAGATATTTTACTTAAATACATGGTGACAGTGTTCTAGTTTTGAGTAGGATGGAGTCTATCCATCCCACAAATATAAACACTAATAATAATAATAAAAAGCATGGAATGGCTATTTGAGATTTGAGGAATCTAAGAGTAAATGGTAGCTGACAGATTAGGGAAGACCAGAATGTGAAGTCCCACTGAATTGGTGACACACGCACACACGCACATTTTGCTGTTGTCTCCATCACGCTGGACTCAACACAGCCTTAAACCTGAAAGTAGGTCTCAGTATGAAGAAAGCTTCAAGAGAAGCTCTCTAGTTCTGGCATGAGGAGTGGGAAAGGAGGTTCCTGATGATCAAAGAGTGTAAGCAGAATCAAATTATTTTTCTTCCTGTTCTCTCCAACCCCAGACTATAGCAGCTCACAAGTTTTAAAAAAACATTATGGAAATAATATTTTCTCTCTGATCAGAGGAGTTGTGATCACAAAAACCATAACCAAATCCACTACCATCAAGTAGATTCTGACTCACAGTATCACTCATTGGGTTTCTGAGGCACTAAATCTTTATGGAAGTAGATTGGCCAATATTCCGTGGAGTGGCTGGTGGGTTTGGAACTGCCAACTTTCTGGTTAGTAGTCAAATGCCTTAGGCCCTGAACAACCAGAGTAAATGTTTGTTGTTATGCCATTTACTGCTGGTTGATGGTGCAGTTACAAGAATTATGTGGCAGTGCAGGGTAAAGAAAACCCAGTTTTCTGACCAGAGGACTGATTATATCAGCCAGGAAATTAGGAGTACCAGGGAGATTGTAGAGAAGGGAAAAAAGTAACCCTTAAAAACTGTTTGTAAATTCCCGGCCTCCATTCTAAGCTGAGAATCCTCAGCTAAATAGCACAGGAAATGCTTTGAGGAATGACCTACAGTACCAGGATAGACCACCAAGCCAGTCTCAGACTAGTCACTGAGTGTTGAACTATGGGCAGATTTAAATAATAAAGCAAAATCTTTGAAAGTTTAATTGACATTGAGACTACAATCAAAAGAGAAATGGACAGAACTTGCATCCTGAATTTATTAGCTTCTAAAAGAAATATAACAGACTACTGAAAACCTGATGAATAGCAGTCAAATATTGTATGATATAGTGCCAGAAGATGAGTCCATCACTTAAAAGACAGCTGGGAAGATGTGCCTCCTCAAAGTAGAGTCAACCTTAATGATTGGATGAAGTAAAGCTTTCATGATCTTCATTTGTTAATGTGGCATGTCTCAAGAAGAGAAGAAATAGCTGCAAACACCCATTATTAATTATAATGTGGAATGTATGAAGTATGAATCTAGAAAGATTTGTAATCATTAAAAATGAAACATAATGCATAAAAGATCGATATCCTATGCATTAGTGAGCTGAAATAGACTAGTATTGGCCATTTTGAATCAGAAAATCCTATGGTCTACTATGCTGGGAATGTCAAATTAAAGAGGAATGGGATCACATTTATCATCAAAAATAACATTTCAAGCTCTACCCTGAAGTATAATGTTGTCAGTGATGGGATAACATATATACATCTATAAGGAAGACCAATTAATACTACTATTATTCAAATATGCACCAATCACTAAAGCCAAAGATGAGTAAATTGAAGATTTTTCTAATTCCTGCACTCTGAAATTCACCAAACATGCAATCAAGATATACTGATAATTACTTATGATTGAAATGTGAAAATTGGAAACAAAGAAGAAGTAGCATTGTAATTGGAAAATATTGCATTGGCAATGAAATGACCCTATAGACCGCATGCCAGAATTGTGCAAGACCAAGGACTTATTCATTGCAAATACCTTTTTTCAGCAAAATAAATGGTGATTCTACATGTGGATCATGCCAGATGGAATACACAGGGTCAAATCAACTACTTCTGTGGAAAAAGGTGATGCAGATCCTCAATATCATAACTCAGAACAAGGCCAGGATAGACAGGGGAACAGACTGTCAATTGCTCATATAGAAGTTTAAGTTGAAGCTGAAGAAAATTAAAACAAGTCCATGTGACCCAAAATATGACCTTGAGTATATCACACATAAATTCAGAGAACATCTGAAAAATAGATTTGATTCATTGAACATCAATGACTGAAGACCAGATGAGTTGTGGGAAGACACCAAGGATATCAAATATGAAGAAAGCAAAAGGTCATTAAAAAGACAAAGAGGCAAAGACCAAATGGATGTCAGAAGACTCTGAAACTTGGGGCAGCATTTGCATGGAGGGAATGCTGGACAGACAGGAATGCATGAATAAGAGGGGCACAGGGACGGGATGGTCACAGGGAAGAGAGGTTTTTATGGTTGGGGATGGTAATTGGAACCGTGAAATAAAATGTGCATGAACTGTTGAATGTAAAATAAATCTGCTTCATAAATTTGCACCCAAAGCACAATAAAAAAATAAAATAAAGGTTACGGTCTTCAAAACCCTATGACACAGTTCCATTCTATCCTCTAGGGGCACTGTGAATTGTAATAGACAGTGCCTAAGGAATTTGACTGCTAACCAGAAGGCTGGTGGTTCAAACCCACCAGCCACTCTTCAGAAGGAAAGCTGGACAATCTACTTACATAGCAAACTGCCTCAGAAACCCAAGGAGGGGTTGCTATGAGTCAGGTCAGACTTGAAGGCACATAACAACAACAACAACCACAGCAGTGCGTTTGGATTGGGTTTTGCTTCCGTGAAGATTGACAGCCTTGGCAACACTATGGGACTGTTCTTCTCTGTCCTCTAGGGGTTCTGTGAGTCAGAATAAACTTGATGACAAACGAAAAAAAAAAAAAAAAATGAAATGGTGACTAAAGAAGACAAAGTAGAGTACTAAAATAAAATGTTCCAAGACTTGGACTTAAAAAATCAAAAAGGAAGAACATGATTGGCATTTCTCAAGCTGGAAGAACTGAAGAAAAATTCAAGCTTTCAGTTCCAATATCGAAGGATTCTATGGGCAAACTATTGAATGGCACAGGAAGCATTAAAAGAAGATGGAAGGATTATACATAGTCACTGTACCAAAAATAATTAGTCAACATTCAACCATATCAGGAGGTAGTACATGATCAATAACTGATGATACTGAAGGAAGGAAAGATGATATTGTGAGGATAGTGCAGGACAGGGCAAGCTGAACTGAAGGAGTTGGCAAAAACAAGGCTCCAGAAACTGATGGAATACCAATTCAGATGTTCCAACAAACAGATACAATGCTGGAAGCACCCACTCATCTATGCCAAGAAATTTGAAAGACACTTACCTGGCCAACCAACTAGAAGAGATTCACATTTGTGCCCATTTCAAAGAAAGGTGATTCAATAGAATATGAAAATTCCTGAATAAAATCATTAATCATACACAATAAAATTTGGCTGAAAGTAATTCAAAACAGTTATAGTATCACATTGACAAGGTACTGTCAGAAATTCAAGCTGGACTTAAAAGAGGATGTAAAATGAAGGATATCATTGCTGATGTCATATGGATCTTGACTGAAAGCAGAGAATCCAAGAAATATGTTTACCTCTGTTTTATTGACTATTCAAAAGCATTTGGCTGTGAGGACCATAACAAATTATGGATAACATTGTGAGGAATGGGAATTCCAGAACACTTCATTGTCCTCATGAGGAACCTGTACATTGACCAAGAGGCAGTTATGTAAACAGAACAAGGGTACACTACATGGTTTAAAATCAGTAAAGGGGTGTGTCAGGGTTGTATCCTTCGAGTATACTTATTCAGAAGAAGAATATGGCATCAGGATTGGAGGAAGACTCACTAAGAACCTGTAATACGCAGATGACACAGCCTTGCTTCCTGGAAGTGAAGAGGACTTGAAACACTTAACTGAGGAAGATCAAAGACTACAGTATTCAGAATGGATTACAGCAAAATGTCATTAACATAAAGAAAATAAAAATTTTCACAAGAGGACTAACAAGAAACATCAGGATAAATGGAGAAAAGATTGACATTGTTAAGGATTTCATTTTACTTGGATCCACAATCTGTGCCCATGGAAACAGTAGTCAAGAAAACCAATAATGTATTGCACTGGGCAAATCTACTGCAAAAGACCTCTTTAAAGTGTTAAAGATCAAAGATGACATTTTGAGGACTAAAGTGCTCCTGATCCAAGCCATGGTATTTTCAATCTCCTTATATGCGTTTGAAAGCTGGATAATGAATTGTTGTTCTTGTCGTTGTTATGTGCCATCGAGTCGGCCCCGACTCATAGCGACCCCTCCTTGGGTTTCCGAGGCAGTATCACTATGGAAGTAGGATAATGAATAGAGAAGATCAAAGAAGAACTGATGCATTTAAATTATGGTGTTAGTGAAGAATATTGAATATAATGTGGACTGCCAGAAGAATGAACAAATCTATGTTGGACGAAGTACAATCAAGAGGTCCTTAGAAGTGAGAATGGGGAGAATTTTTGTCTCCTATTTTGGTCATGTTATCAGGAGGTACCATTCACAGAAGAATATCATGGTAGGCAAAATAAAGGGTCAGCAAAAAAGAGGAAGATCATCAATGATATGGATGGACTCAGTGCTGCAACAATGGGCTCAAGCATAGCAACAATTTTGTGAATATGGTGTAGGACTGGGCAGTGTTTTTTTCTGCTGTACATCAGTCCACTATGAATCAAAACCAACTCAACAGCATCTAACAATAACAAGAAACACATATTGAATTATCTGATTAAGTGAATAATTTCTTTAATAAGTCTCTGCAGAAAGCTCATTCCTGTGCATGTGCATGCGTGCACTGCCATCATTCCTGTGAGGCAGAGGTTAAAAATATCCCAAATGCCTAACTTTTCCAAGCTGTTGTACCACTCTATCATCTCTCAAGCCAACTACTACTCCTCCCTTCAGTACTCTTCCTCCCATGTTTGAGTTCCGTAATTTGCTGCAACATTTTCAGAACTAACTGTAGTTATAGTGTTTTGTTGGGGAAGTAACAGGTGCAACTTGGGATCAGGATCAATTTTGAAGTAGCTGGACACAATTCAGAAGACAGAATGCAGTTCGTAAATCAGGACAGCTCTCTTGGTTCATCTCTGTCATGCTAGCAGGCCCTCCTCTCAACTGTGCACCACTCTCTGCCTTTGGCTAATCTCATGCTGCCTGGAGGTATTGCACAGTTCTCAAAATTCTGCTCTGTCAGTGGGTCATGCTGGGACTGACTCTCTGCTATTGTGCCTTTCTCAGCCTCTGCCTTGCTCATATAAGTGTTATGGTTTTTTTTTTTGGCTCTGCTAACAAGTATGCAGAGGCACTCTGCTCTATCAGCACGCCTTCTTCCTGATGGTGTTTCTCTCTCTTTCTCTTTGTGGACTAGCAAGCACTATTGCAGTGGCCTCCCTTTTTAGGCTAGCAAGCTCACCCCAGTCGTCTGCTAGTCCTGTGGTTTTCACCATTTGTACAGCTGATGCTCATACTTTTTTGCTCATAATTATGTGCCATCTGTTGGGTGTGTTGCTTTAAGCAAGCTTCTTATAAGTTTCAAGGAATGGTTCTCCCACTCAGACAACAAACTGTCCAGTCCCCTCAGTAGACCACAATCACTAAATCTCCATAGCAATTGGCCAATTTCCACAAGGTCATTTAATCCTATTGGGTGGTTTTACACATCCTACTTACATTATAAACTAATCAATACCTTTGAAATATTGTGTCTTCACTCACCATTTTGGCAGAATTATAAACTCAATGTCAGAAGAGCGATATATAAGAGAAACACAATTGCATTGCACTAATTCTAAGAGGTGATATAACAAAGACTATCAAATAAATAAATAAATAGAAAAGGCAAAGTCTCAGCAAAGAAATAGCATATAAAGAAGAATTATGTGAAAAATCCAGAATTGAAAAGTACAATAAATAAAATTTAAAACAAAACAAAACTTTTTGGATGAGTTCAAAAGCAGAATAAATATGATAGAAAAGAATTGAGTAAACTTGAAGATAGATCAATAGAATTTATCCAATTCAAACAACAGAGGGATAAAAATTGGGGTGAGGGGAAGGGAAGTCTCAGGGATTATAAATAGTAAAAAAATGTAATATTTGCATTATTGGAGTCCCAGAGGAAGAAGAAGAATGTGGTGCAGAAAAAATAATGGATGAAAATTTCTCAAATTTAACAGAAGATACAAACCCACTGAAACATAAACAGCATAAACCTGAAGAAATTAGCCAAACACGACATAATAAATCTACTGAAAACTGAAAACAAAAGAAAATTCTAGAAAGTAGCCAGAGAAAAAATGTATTTCATGAGAGTAGATTTCTAATCAGAAACCATATAAAAGTGGCACAACATTTTTAAAGTGCTAAAAGAAAATAACTTTTAAACCATAATTTTATATCCAACAAAAATATCTTTCATGACTGAAGGTGAAATAAAAACATTCACAGATGAGTTAAATTTAAGAGAAATAGTTGCCAGCAGACCCACTCTAAAATAATTGCAACAACAATACCCTGCTTACTTAGATAATATCCAAACAAAACAAAGAAAATGAAAATCTTGGGCAAGTCATTCCAACATACAATCACCAATTAAATATAAACACAGAAACATCACAATGTCTTGGAGAAAACAGAGCATCACAGTCCACACAAAGAAGCAAGATAAAGCAGGAGAAGTAAGGGAGTGGGATAGAGACCCAGAACACATCCCTTAAGAAGAAGCAACATTGGAATTCCCTGACAAGGAATTCAAAAGAACTATATTTAGCTACCTGCAACATATTGAGAGACAGATCAAGGAAAACACTGACAAAATTGAGGAAAACACAGAGAAAATGCTAGAACAATTTCAAAGGACAATACAAGAAAAAAATGACAAAATAAATAAAAAATTAGAAATGATACAAAACCTACAGAGAAAAATCCAGAAGATTAATACTAAATTTTTAGAAATAGATAACACATTGAATGGGCTAAGGAGAAGAATTGAATCAATGGAAGACAGAATCAGTGAGATTGAAGACAAATACCTCAATACTTATTTGGAAAGGGATCAATCAGAAAGATCAAAACAAAATGAAGAAAGCCTAAGGTTCATGTGGGATACCATGAAAAGGAATAACCTATGTGTAATCAGAATTTTGGAACAGGAAGAGACAAATAAGACCTCAGAGAAAACTCTTGAAGATTCTTTGAGAGAGAATTTCCCTGATATTATGAAAGATGAGACTATATCCATTCAAAAACTCCAGTGAACCCCAAACAGGATAGATCCCAAGGGAAAATCACCAAGATATGATCATCAGATTCACCAAAACCAAAGACAAACAAAGAATCCTGAAAGCAGCACAGGAAAAGTACCCTACAAGAGGCAAACAATAAGACTAAGCTCTGATTTCTCAGCAGAAACCATGCAGGTGAGAAGACATTGGGATGGTATATATATAACCCTGAAAAAAAAAAAAAAAAATCCAACCAAGAATTATATAACCAGCAAAATTGTCCCTCAAATATGATGGTGAAATTAGGACATTTCCAGATAAGTAGAAAATAAGAGACTCTGTTAAAATGAGATCAACCTTACAAGAGATGCTAAAGGGTGTGCTTTGGACAGAGAAGCAACAACAGCAAACAGCATTAACCAACCAACCATTAACACACATGATGACATAACTGAGAAACCAACCTAGTTATAGAAGTATGCAAAGTAAACAAACCTACAAGATTGTAAACAAGGAACCAAAGACATCAATTGACAAATGAGGACAACTACAAACCAAAAACAGGGAATAAGTTGTGTAGTTACAGAACTTCTAAATAGTAGGAAAGTCAAGACAACTACAAGATAGAACAAACTATTCTAAACTTGGAAAAAAAATTGTAAATCAGAGGGTAACCTCAAAGAAAAATGATAAACTTTCACATCACAATAAAAAAGAGGACAAGCAAAAATATTTAGCAAATATTAAAAGAATAGCAATGAAGGAAGTGACAGCATTATTTATAAACAAAACAAGCTCAACACAGAAAATTATATGGAACATAGAAATCAGCAACACTACAAAAAAACCACAAAGCAAAATGGCAGCAATAAATTAATACTTGCCAATAATTACACTGAATGTCAATGGATTAAACGCACCACTCAAGAGAAGGAGATTGGCAGACTGGATAAGAAAATATAACCCATCAATATGCTGTCTACAAAAGACACACCTTAGAGACAAAGACAAAATAGACTAAAAACCAAAGGTTGGAAAAAGATTTATCAAGCAAGTGGCAACCATGAAAGAGCAGGAGTGGCAATTTTAATTTCTGATAAAATTGACTTTAAGACAAAAACCACAATAAGAGACAAGGAACAACATTGCATAATGATTAAAGGATTGATTGAACAAGAGGAAATAACAATAATAAATATCTATGCACCCAATGAAAGCTTCCCAGAGTACATAAACCATACTCTATCAGAACTGAAAAGACAAATAGATGACAGTCATAGCAGGAGATTTTAATACACCACTTTCAAGAACAGATAGAACAACTGGAAAGAAACTCAACAGAGACACAGATGAACTAAACAATGCAATCCACCAACATGACCTTATAGAGATCTACAGAGCACTTCACCCAACAACAGCACAATATACATGGAACATTCTCAAGGATAGACCATATGTCTATGTATATCAGGAAGCCTCAATAAATTTAAAAATATTGGAATACTGCAAAGAATCTTCTCAGATCACAATACTATAAAATTAGAAATCAAGGACAGGAAGATGAATGGAAAAAGGGCAAATACATGGAAACTGAATTACACCTTCCTTAAGAGAGACTGGGTAAGAGAAGAAATAAAAAATGAAATTAAAAAAATTTCTTGAATCAAATGAGAATGAAAACACAACATACCAAAATCTTTGCACACAGCAAAAGCAGTGATCAAAGACCAATTTGTAGCAATAAATGTACACATCATAAAAGAAGAAAGAACCCAAATCAAGATCTTAACCCAACCTCTCCAACAATTAGAAAAAGAACAGCAGGAAAAGCCTAAACTAACCAGAAGAAAGGAAATATTATTATTTATTTCAAGCAGAAATCAATGAAACAATGAAAGATTAATAAAATTGACAAACCACTGGCAAATTTAACAAAGGCTAAGAGGGAGAGAATACAAATAACATGAATAAGAAACAAATTGGGCAACACTACAACAGAACCAACAGAAATAAAAAGGATAACATCAGGATACTATGAAGAGCTATACTTCAATAAATTTGAAAACCTAGAAGAAATTGACAGATTTGTAGAAACACACTACTTACATAAACTAACACAGATTGAGGTAGAAAAGTTGAACAGACCCATAACAAAAGAAGATATTGAACAGGGCATAAAAAAATTACCAACAAAAAAAGGCCTGGCCCAGATGGTTTCACTAGCAAGTTCTACCAAACATTCAGAGAACTGACACCAATTCTACTCAAACTATTTCAGAACATAGAAAAGGATAAAATCTTCCCAAATTCATTTTATGAAGCAAGCATAACCTTGATACCAAAACCAGGCAAAGACATCACTCAAAAGGAAAACTACAGACCAATATCCCTCATGAATATAGATGCAAAAATCTCCAACAAAATCTTAGCCAAAAGACTACAGCAATTTATCAAAGAAAGAATTCATTATGACTAAGTGGGGTTCATAACATGTATGCAAGGATGGTTCAACATTAGAAAAACAATCAACATCATCCATCACATAAATACAACAAAAGAAAAGAACCAAATGATCATATCAATAGATGCAGCAAAGGCATTTGATAAAATCCAACACGCCTTTCTGATCAAAACTCTCAGCAAAATAGGAATAGAAGAGACATTCCTCAACATAATAAAGGGCATATATACAAAACCAAAACATTATTCTCAAGGGAGAAAAACTGAAACCATTCCCCTTGTGAACAGGAACCAGACAAGGATGCCCTCTCTCATCACTGCTATTCAACATTGTATTTCAAATCCTAGCCAGGGCAATAAGGCAAGAAAGGGAAATCAAAGGCATCCAAATTTGTAAGGAAGAATCAAACTATCCCTATATGATCCTCTACCTATAAAACCCAAGAGACTCAGTCAAAAATCTACTGAAACTATTTGAGAGATTTAGCATCATGGCAGGATATAAGATCATCATCCAAAAATCAGTTGGATTTCTCTACACCAGCAAAGAGATTGCTGAAAAAGAAATAAGGAAATCAATACCATTTATAATAGTTACCAAAGAAATAAAATGCTTGCGAATAAATCTCACTTAGGACACAAAAGAGTGTTACGAAGAAAACTACAAATCTCTACTCCAAGAAACCATAAGAGATCTACATAAATAGAAGAAAATACCACGCTTGTGGATAGGAAGATTGAACACTGTGAAAATGTCAAGTCTACCCAAAGCAATCTATACATTCAATGCAGACCCAATCTGTATCCCATCAGCATTCTTTAATGATATGGAATAAGCAATCACTAATTTTATATGGAAAGGAAAGAGACTTCAGATAAGCAAAGCACTATTGAAGAAGAACAAAATAGGTCTCACACTGCCAGATCTCAAAACCTGCTATACAGCCACAGTTGTCAAAACAGCCTGGTACTGGTACAATGATAGACACATAGACCAGTGGAACAGAATTGTAAACTCAGAAATAGATCCATCAATCTATGGTCAGCTGATTTTTGACAAAGCGGTGAAATCCATTAAATGCAGAAGAGATGGTGTCTTTAACAAATGGTGATGGCAAAACTGGATATCCCTTTGCAGAAAAATGAAACAAGATCCTTACCTCACACCATACACAAAAACTACCTCCAGATTGATCAAAGACTTAAATGTGAAACCTAAAATTATAAAGTTCCTCAAGGAAAAAATAGAGAGAAATTTAGGGGCCCTCACTTATGGTATAAAAAAGACTATCAACCATAACCCAAAATGTACAAACAGCTGAAGATAAACTAGATGAACGAGACCTTCTAAAAATTAAATTTTTATGTGTTTCCAAAGATTTCTCCATAAGTAAAAAGAGAACCCACAGATTGGGAAAAAATATTTGGCAATGACATACCTGACAAGGGACTTATCTCTAAAATTTATAGAATACTCCAGCAGCTCAACAACAAAAAGATTAACAATCCAATTAAAAAATGGGTAGAAGACATGAATAGACACTTCACCAAAGAGAATATTCAGGCGGCCAGCAAATACATGAAGAAATGCTCATGATCATTAGCCATCAGAGAGATGCAAATCAAAACAACAAGATGCCATCTCACCCCAGCACTAATTGCAAAGTTCAACAAGACAGAAAATAAAAAATGCTAGCAAAGATGTGGAGAGATCGGGACTCTCATATACTGTTGGTGAGACTACAACATGACACAACTACTGTGGAAAGCAATATGGCAATTCTTAAAAAAGTTGGAATTAGAAATACCATTTGACCAAGCCATTCCATTACTAGGTATATATCCTAAAGAAGTGAAAGCCAGTACAAGAATAGATAAATGCACACCCATATTCACAGCAACATAATTTACAATAGCAAAAAGAGGGAAATAGCCTTGATGCCCATCAACAGAAGAATGGATAAGCAAACTATGGTACATATACACAATAGAATACTTTGCAACACTAAAGAATAATGTAGAATCTTCAAAACACTGCATAACATGGATGAACTTGGAGGAAATTATACTGAGTGAAATAAATCAATCACGGAAGGACAAATACAGTATTAGTTCATTATTGCAGAAAGTCAAGGAAAGGTTTATATATGGAAGGAAGTTTTCTTTGTTGGTTACCAGGGCTGGAAGGAGGGGTGAGGAGAGAAGAGTGTGGGGGAAAAAATGCATTGACCCATGTCACTTTCATTTTGTATATCTCACTGTACATAAATTACATTTCAATAAAATGTATTTTAAATAAATAAATAAATAAATAAATGCTATAGGAAATTATTTCAACAGAAAGAAAATGATACTAAATGGAACTTGGAACTTCAGGAATGAAAGAACAGTAACAAAAATAGTAAATCTGTGCATAAATATAATAGACTACTTTTCTCTTCTTTAGCTCTTTAAAATATGTTGGATGCTTGAAAGGAAATATAGCATTGTCTGATGAGGTTTTCAATGTATGTAGAAGTAATACATCATATTACTAACACATAAAAGGGGAGGGAATAGGGACCTATATATTGGTAAGGTTCATATATCTCTTTTGGAGCATCAAACACTGCTTTTAAGTAGATTTTGATAAGTATGTTTATTATAGTTCTCAGAACAATCGCTAACCCAAAAGACAAACAAACAACACAAAAACTCAAAAAAAAACCAAAAAACCCAAACTCATTGCTGTCATGTCCATCTCGACTCACAGCGACCCCTCCTTGGGTTTCCAAGGCAGTATCTCTATGGAAATACATTGCCCAATCTTCCTTCTGAGGAGTACTTGGTGGGTTTGAACCGCCAGCCTTCTGGTTAGCAGTCAAATGCTTTAGGCACTATGCCACCAGAGCTCCCAAACAAAAGGTATAAAGAGAGAAATAGTTTTGAGAAAATAGAATACTGAAAACTGTTCACATATCTCAAAAGAAAATATGTAAAAGGAAACAAAGAAATAAAAGCAAAGATAATAAACAAACATGAAATAATAAAATAGTAAGCCTAAATCCAAGTGTATCAATAATTACATTAAATGTAAATGGTCTAAACAGAGCAATTAAAAGATAAATATTGTCAAAACAGATAAAAAAAATAATGTCCCAACTATATGCTGTCTATAATGATAATGATCCAGGTAGGTTAAAAGTAAAAGACTGGAAAAAATGTACACTATGCAAACCAAAGGACTGAACTGGCTACTCTAAACTTGGCTAAGACACCCTGAAACCTCAAAGATAAATTCCACCTGCAGACCCCACACCCTCCCCTGCCTTGAGAAACCTTAGAGATAAACTCTACTTGCACACCCCACACCCTCCCCCACCTTGTGAAACCTCAAAGATAAATTCTACCTGCAGACCCCATATCCTCCCCCCACCTTGTTAAAAACAACACCACTTTCTGGAAACTGCAACTCTCGTAAAACCCCTGAGTTCCATAGGTCCATATAAAAGGGAGCAACACTTCCCCCAGTGGGGGGCTCTACTCTGGAACTGGTATTGTTCACCTTGTTCCTAGAGCCATCCCTCAGGGGCTTTTCTTCAATAAAGCCTGCTCTGATCTGTCGAGGTCGTGGCCATTTTTTCTCTTCGTACTTTCACTTTAACTTCTGCATTTCCACACTTTCCTAACACAAACACCAAACCAAAGTTGGAGTGGTTATATTAATATTAATCAAAGTTGACAGCAGATCAAATAAAATTACCAGGATAAAGAGAGACATTGTATTATGATAAAAGTATCAATTTACCAAGAAGACATAAAAATCCAAATGTAAGTACACCAAAATGTAACTTCAAATTACATAAAGCAAAAAGTGACAGAACTAAAAGGAGAAATAAGTTAACAATTATACTTGGAGATTTAATACTCTTCTATTCGTAATGGATGGTAGTAGAAAGAAAAACAACAATAATGTAAAAGAACTAGACAACACCATCAACTAAATGGATCTAATTGACACTTATAAAATACTCCAAACAACAGAATTCACATTATTTTGAAATGTTCATGAAATATCCACCAAGATAGACCATGTCCTTTGCCATAAAACAAACCTTAACACATCTAAAACAATTTAAATCATACAGTACATGTTCTGGGATCACAGTGGAATTAAACTAGAAATCAATAACAGAAAGAAAGAAATCTCAGGAAAAAAAAAAATAACACATTTCTCAATAACCTGTAGTTCAAAAAGTTCATTTCAGGAGAAAGTAGAAAATATTTTGAATTGAGCAAAAATGAAAATATAACAAAATCTGTTGAATCCAGCACTGAGAAGCTTACAGAATTAATATATATATATAAAGCTAAACTTACATTTTACGACTCTAGGAGAAGAAAAGCAAAATAGTCCCAAAGAAAGAAGAAGGAATTAATGAAGAGAAATCAATGATATTTAAAAGAGAAAAGCAATGGAGAAAATAAAACCAAAAGCAGCTTCTTTGAAAAAAATAAACCTCTAGAAAAATGATAGAGTCAAAAGAGGGAAGATGCAAGTTATTAAGATCAAGAATAAAAGAAGGGGTATGGCTACAGACCCTGCAGACATTAAAAGAATAATAAGAGGACACTTTATTTTCATACATTCAACAACTTTAAAAAATTGGATCAATTCCTTTAAAACCACAAATTACCAAAACTCACCCCAAATTGAGAAGATAACCTCTAAAGTCTTATAACAAATAGAGAAATTGACTTTTTTGTAGTTAAAAACTTTCTGAAAAGAAATTTCCAGGTCAAGATGACTTTACTGGCAACTTCTACCAAACATTTAAACAATAAATAGCACTAATTCTACATAATCTCTTGTATAAAACAGAAGAGGGACACTTCCAAATTCATTTTAAAAATGATGGCAACCATCAGACTACAAGAAAGTCCTTGGTGAATGGAAATAGGACAATTTTCCTTTTCATCTAAGGGCTTTTTTTTTTTTTTTTTTTTAATCAAGTGCAAGCATTACTTTAATTATATATAGATAGAATTGTAATTAATACTAGCATCTTGTTTGCAGGCCTGAGAGTTACCCATCACAGAGTTTAGGGCCATATATCACTTTTCTGTTCTTCCAGAACCCATCTACTATTTTCTCAAATGGAACTGCACATGTATCCATTGCAAGGTCTGGGCAATTATATTGCCCCATGCTTTGCCACTGAAATCAGGTGACTTGGTTGTTATTATTTTTCCCCCCTAAAATCTGTTTTTCCAGCAACTGCAAAGCTTTCTTAGAAACTTTCTGTAGCAGGTCATGTGACCTGCCTCATCTTAGCTCTTTTACTATTAATTTTCCCTAATTGAGGTCTTAATCTACCAAAATGGCATGAGTTCAGATTTTCTTTTTCCACAATCAGCCTCAAGAGAACAATCAATGAGGTTCTCAGAAAAGAATGCACATTGAGGAAATCCCCTTTGAGCTGACCGTGCCCATGAACTTCAGTTCTGTTTATGATTTCATATTTGTCAAGTGCCCAGAGTGTTTTAGGGGACTTCAGGGGAGAGAGCAAGGGAGTGGGAGGCCCTCATGGGAGGTCATAACAGTATGGATTGTGAAATCACCCTGGCTAGGAGCGTGACTAACTGACTTTGTGGCAAACTTCCCTTTGAGGGTGGGAGAGAGGTGCTAAGTTATGCTATGTAACCCACTTGGGAGACTCACAATGGCATGAGTGTAGGATGTAGTCAAAGTTTTGTGTTCATGAAATAATCCCATGGCCCTTGCATAACATTGGATGGAACCCAGGAACAAGGAGTCAAAAACCACATAGAGTGAACCTAGGTGCTTTAAGGGGGAGAGTTGTTTGAAAATAGCCTGATCTCTGTCAAATATGAGATATTTTGAAAGACTCTTTGAGGTATTTGTTCAAGCCAGATGTCTCCCTAATGATCTCAGTCTTATTTCTTCTTAGACTGTTACATAGGTACATCAGATCCTTTGGAATGCTTAGGATTGTTGACTGTTTTCTTAATAATTTGTAGTGTGTAGCAGGGGGATCTGTCTAGTTTTACACCTGAGACCTGAAAGCTCCATATCTGGTCCCAAAGTCAGCACTTGGGCATGAGTCAGCATCACTTTTTGAGAACCCAACATCTATTACCCCTCATAGACAGCCCAGTGGAGAAGCTGTAAGACTCCTCTAGTGGAGTCTTCTGTGACCCTCTATCCCTTCCACCAATGGAACAGCCATAAGGGGTAGCAGAGAAAAAAGCAAAATTTCTTTCCTAAGGACCTTTTTGACCAGACCCTACAATTGATGCAAGTGCAATTACATTTGAGAAAACAGTAGGTGGGCTCCACAGAGCAGACCATAGAACCAAACACTTCTTCCTGAAGCATAAACAAACATTATAATAGCAAATGCATACATAACACTTACTCTTTGCATTGTATCATTCTGAGAACTGTATATATGCTGACCTATGGCCTATGTAACTCTCACAATAATCTATGAGTTGGGTAATATTATTATAATCATCTGCAAGATAAGGGGACTAAGAAACAGAGGAGTAACTAACTTTCTGATAAAGTCACATACAGCAGGGATTCAAACCCAGACAGGCTAGCTCCAGTGTCTGTGTGTGAAACCCCTGGCCTAGACTTTCTTCCTCTTTCCAAAAAGCAGTGTCCTTTGAGATAAGTCAAGACCCATTGGTGTCACTAGGGGAGGGTGGGAGGTGCAGACCACACTGGGTGACATTGTCAAAGGGAATGACACCAAAATGACCATCTATAAATTTTGTGCAGTGTTTGAACAGTAATTTATTTTTTTAATAAAAATATTCCTACAGTTATTTATAACAACAAAAACAGTTTTTGTAAACCCAGATTCCACATATCAATATATCTACATAGACTGAAACTCTATGCTAATTTACTTTCTGAATCTTTTAATGCTCTATGATCAGGGCTGTCATTATTACACAATTATAACAACACTTGGATCACTTGATTTTGTCTGTAAATACTACAAACACTCACTGTTGTTTTCATTGCTGCTGATGTTTTTATAGTTGCTTTTGGACTTTTGGAAATTCTCTAATTTTTTAGCTACAGTATTGTGGTAATTAGTATTTGTGAACCTGTATCAATAACTTCTTTTAGAATGAGGTAATATTTAAAGGAAAAGAAAGAGAAAAAAATAAAAAAAGTCTTCTACTCAGTTACTAATAATGTTGCAATTCAATGTGGAAAGATTTTATAAAATAATTTTTGTTAATATTTATATAATCTAAAAAATATATATTTCAGCAATTTACAGCTATATTTATCACATATTATTCTATAATTAAAATTGATAATAAACATTATCAAGCTGGATTCAGAAGAGGCCTTGGAACAAGAGATATCATTGCTGATTTCAGATGGATCTTGACTAAAAGTAAAGAATACCAGATAGATGTTTACTTGTGTTTTATTGACCATGCAAAGATTCTACTGTGTGGATCACAACAAATTATAGGTAACATTCCAAGGAATGGGAATTCCATGACACTTTATTTTGCTCATGAGGAACCAGTACATAGACCAGGAGGCTGTCGTTTGAATGGAACAAGAAGATACTATATGGTTTAAAATCAGAAAGTGTGTGCTTCAGGGTTGAATCCTTTCACCATACTTATTATATCTCTATGCTAAGCAAATAATCTGAAAAGATGGACTATATGAAGAAAAATGTGGTATTGGAATTGGAGGAAGATTGATTAGCAATCTGCAACATGCAGATGACACAAACTCGTTTGCAGATAGTGAAGATGACTTGAAGTATTTACTTAATGAAGATTAAAGACTACAGTCTCCAGTATGGATTACAACTCAACATAGAGAAAATGAAAATCCTCACAATTGGGACAATAAACAGCATCATGATAAATGGAGAAAAGATTGAAGTTGTCAGGGATTTGATTTACTTGCATCTGCAATCAACATCCATGGAAGCAGAGGTCAAGAAATCAGACCTCTTATCATATTGCACTGGGAAAATCTGCTGCAGAAGAACTTTTTAAAATGCCGAAGAGTAAAGATGTCACTTTGAAGACTAAGGTGCACCTAACCCAAGCCACGGCATTTGCAATCACCTCATATACATGTGCAGTAAGCCAGCCCTGGGACCAGTGGAAGGCAGGTGTTTGCATGCAGGGAGCCTCCCCAGGGGTAGGCCGAGGTAAGCAAGTCCTGGGAACAGTGAAAGTTGGATGTTTGTGCCCTACGGGCAGGCCAGGTTAAGCGAGCAGGGCAGGGAGACAAGGAAATGAGCAGAGCAGTTTGTATAACTAAGGGGAGACAAACTTGTCTGTCAGCTTGTCGTACTGTGGTGGCTTGAGTGTTGCTGTGAGGCTGGAGGCTATGCCACTGGTGTTTCAAATGCCAGCAGGGTTACCCATGGTGGACAATTCATGTTGGAGCTTCCAGACTAAGACAGGCTCGGAAGAAGGAAGAGACCATTCAGGTTTCAAAAAATTGGCCAGTGAAAACCTTAGGAGTAGCAGTCAGTCACAGTCTGATATATTAATGGAAAACTTTATGAATAGCTATGAAACATTGTGTGATATAGTGCTAGATGATGAGCCCCTCAGGTCAGAAGACACTAAAAATACAAGTGGAGAGGAGCTGCCTCCTCAGAGTACAGCCAACCTTAATGATGTGGACATAGTAAAACTTTCAGGACCCCACTTTGCTGATGTGGCATATATCAAGATGAGAAGAAATAGCTGCAAATATCCATTAATAATCAGTGCATGGAATATACGAAGTATGAATCTAGGGAAATTGGAAGTTATCAAAAATGAAATGGAACACATACAGATCAATATCCTAGGCATTACTGAGCTGAAATGGACTGGTTTGGGCCATTTTTAATCAGAATATATAATCTAATATGCCAGGAATAACAAATTGAAGAAGAATGGCATGGCATTCATCATCACAAAGAATGTTTCAAGATCTATCCTGAAGTACAATGCTGTCAGTGATAGGATAATATCCATATGCCTACAAGGAAGAGCAGTTAATACTATGATTATTCAAATTTATGAACCAACCATCAGCCAAAGATGAAGAAATTGAGGATTTTACCAACTTCTGCAGTGTGAAATTGACCAAACATGCAATCAAGATGTGTTAATTATCACTGGTGATTGGAATGCAAAAGTTGGAAACAAAGAAGAATCACTAGTAGTTGGGAAATAAGACCTTGGTGATAGAAATGACGCTGGAGATCACATGATAGAATTTTGCAAGACCAACAACTTATTCATTGCAAACACCTGTTTTCAACAATACAAATGGTGGCTATACACATAGACTTCACCAGATAGAGTGCACAGGAATCAGATTCACTACATTTGTGGCAAGAGGTCATGGAGAAGCTCAACATCTTCAGCCAAATCAAGGCCAGGAGCTGATTGTGGAACAGACTATCAACCGCTCATATGCAAGTTCAAGTTGAAGCTGAAGACCATTAAAACAAGTCCATGAGAACCTTTGTTTTTCGTATGACCTTGAATACATCCCTTCTGGATTTAGAGACCATCTGAAGAATAGATTTGATGTATTAAACACCAGTGACTGAAAATCAGAGGAATTGTGGGATGACATCAAGAACATCATCCATGAAGCAAAAGGTCATTTAAAAGAGAGGAAAGGAAGAAAAGACCAAAATGGATGTCAGAAGAGACTCTTCAACTTGCCCTTGAAAGGAGAATAGCTAAAGCAAATGGAAGAACCAATAGAATAAAAGAGCTGAACAGAAGATTTCAAAAAGAAGCTTGAGCAGACAAAGCCAATTACTATAATGAAATGTGCAGAGTTGGAGTTAGAAAACCAAAAGGGAAGAAAATGCTTGACATTTCTCAAGCTGAAAGAACTGAGCAAAAATTTAAGCCTCAAATTGCAATATTGAAAGGTTCCATGGACAATATGTTGAATGATGCTGTTGTTATGTGCCGTCAAGTTGGACGACTCCTAGTGACCCCTCCTTGGGTTTCCAAGGCAGTATCACTATGGAAGTAGATTGCCCCATCTTCCTTCTGAGGAGTGACTGGTGGGTTTGAACTGCCAGCCTTCTGATTAGCAGTCAAGTGCCATAGGCACTACACTACCAAAGCTCCCTTGAATGATGCAGGAAACATCAAAAGAAGATGGAAGGAATACACAGTCACTGTACCAAAAAGAATTGGTAGATGATCATCCTTTTCAGGAGGTGGTGTATGATCAAGAACCAATGGTATTGAAGGAAGAAGTCAAAGTTGCAATGAAGGATTTTGGGAAAAACAAGGCTCCAGGAATTGATGAAATACCCATTGAGATGTTAAAAAAAAAAAAGGGATGCTGTGTTGGAGGCACTCACTTGGCTGTGCCAAGAGATTTGGAAGAAAGCAACCTGGCCAACTGACTGGAAGATATCCATATTTGTACCCATTTCAAAGAAAGGTGATCCCATAGAATGTGGAAATTATTGACCAATATCATTGATATAACAAGCAAGTAAAATCTTACTGAAGATAATTCAAAAGTGGTTGCAGCAGTATATTGACAGAGAACTTCCAGAAAGACAAGCTGGATTCAGAAGAGGATATGGAACAAGGGATATCATGGCTGATGTCAGATGGATCTTGGCTGAAAGCAAAGAATACCAGAAATATGTTTACTTGTGTTTTATTGACTATGCAAAGGGATTCAATTGTGTGGATCATAACAAATTGTGGATAACATTGAGAAGAATGGGAATTCCAGAATAATTAATTATACTCATTAGTAATCTGTCCATAGACCAAGACCTGCCACTCGTATAGAACTAGGGGATACTGCATGGTTTAAAATCAGGAAGGGAGTGCATCAAGGTTGTTGCATCATTTGACCATACTTATTCAATCTGTATGCTGAGCAAATAATCCAAGAAGCTGGACTATATGAAGAAGCACGTGGCATCAGGATCGGAGGAAGGCTCATTAACAACCTGAGATACATAGACCATGCAACTTGGCTTGCTGAAAGTGAGGATAACTTGGAAAACTTACTGATGAAGATTAAAGACTACAGTCTGAAGTATGGATTACACCTCAATATAAAGATAACAAAAATCCTCACAAGTAGACCAATAAGCAGCATCACAATGAATGGAGAAATATTTAAATTTTCAGACATCATATTACTTGGTTTTACAATCAACACCAATGGAAGCAGCAGTCAAGACATCAGACAACCTATTGCATTAGACAAACCGGTTGCAAAAACCCTCTTTCAAGGGCTCAAGAGCAAAGATATCTCCTTGAAAACTAAGAGGCACCTAACCCAAGCCATAGTTTTTCAATAGCCTCATATGCATGTGAGAGCTAAACAATAAATAAGGAAGACTGAAGAAGAGTTCATGCTTTTGAGTTGTGATGTTGGCAAGGAGTGCTGAAAGTACTGTGGGCTCCTAAAAGAACTAACAATTCTATCCTGGAGGAAATGCAGCTGGAATGTTCCTTGGGAGTGAGAATGGCCTGACTTCCTCTCACCTACTTTGGTCATGTTTGAAGGGACCATTCTCTGGAGAAGGATATCATGCTTGGTAAAGTGGAGGGTCAATGAAAGAGGGGAAAGCCCTCAACAAGATGGATTGATATGGTGGGTGCAGCAATGGGCTCAGATATAGTGGGGATTGTGAGGCTGGCATAGGACCAGGCAGTGTTTTGTTCTGTTATACATAAGGTTGCTATGAGTTGGAGATAACTCGATGGCACATAGCAATAAGAACAACATATGAATGTGAAAGTTGGACAATGAATAAGGAAGACAGAAGAAGAGTCAATGCCTTTGAATTATGTTGACAAAGAGTACTGAACACACCATGGTCTGCCAGAAGAAAGTGAGGCAGGAAAAAGTGAGGCAGAATGCCCGTTGGAAGCAAGAATGGCTAGACTTTGTCTCATCAACTTTGGTCATTGTTTTGGTTCTCTAGTGCTGCTTTAACAGAAAGTACCACAAACTAGAATTATAAGTTGGGCTTCAATTCTGTGGACTGCTAAAAGAACTAACACTTCCCCTGGACTCCCTGCATTCTTCTCTTAATTCAAACAGCTGATGGCTGCTGTGGCTGACAAACCCAAGATTGACAGGTGAAATGGCATAATACAAAAATTATTAAACCACACAGCAGGGCACTAATTCAAACCCATTAGTGGTCCCAAGATCAGCAGAAAACATGGCAGGTCATTGAGATGAAGACTTGGCCAAATGCAGGATCCAGACGTGCCAAAACTCAAGACCTTTCTCAAAGTGTCTTCTTATATACTGGGAGCAGACCACATCCCTAAAGCAGCTAATCAGCTGCTCACAGTAGATTCCACCATGGAGGTGATTACCAGTCTCATTATGGGGAATAGCTACATCCAGCTGCCTAGCCACTCAAAATCAGGCCCAGCCAAGTTGATACACAACCTTATCTACCACAATTCCAGTCCTTGTCAACTTGGTTCCTGTGCAAATCTCCTTCATTGAATGACCCAAGTCTCCTAGTCTATTTGAATGGTGACTTTACCCCCTTGGCCTGGCAGGCCCCATTTTTCCTCACTTTGGGGCAGTAGATATAGCCTCATCCAACTGGCCCACATGAATGGCAGTCCCACACTCCAGAACCAAATCAGTGAATGTCTGACTCTTTGAAATCTAGGAGGTCGTGGTGGTCCCATCCCTAGAGGCCATGGTCTTACCCTTTGAGACTGAGGCAGCTCTGCTTCCCATTTCCTTGGTCTCCCAACTTCTGGTAACTAGTGCCCAAAGGTAACCCACTCCACCAGTAATCTTCCTGCCCAAGAGACACTTAGCTTTCTTGCTTCGTGGGCTGGTCAATCTACTATTCCATCTCATGCTGGTCTCTTCTACTAATTAATGCTTGAAGGCAATTCACTCCACCAGGAATCCACCTGCCCAATGGCATCCAACTTTCTCCACCATGGGCTAAGAAGCCTGTTGTTGTGTCTAATGCTGGTCTTTCAGCTCTGTTGCTTCCATCTTTCTGCCGGTGTCTCTGCTGGTGCCTCTGCCAGTATCTCAGCACAGGGATCTCAGGTCAAGGAGGCACTCCACTTCTGTTTCACATTTTAGGTATCTGTCAGAGCAGCACCCCACTCTCTCAGTACCAAATTCTGTTTTGGTCATTTAGGACTGCTGTAACAGAAAATATACCCCAAGTGGATGGCTTTAAACAAACAGGGATTTGTTCTTTTACAGATTAGGAAGCTAGAGGTCTGAGTTCAAAATGCCAGTTCTAGGGGCTGGATGAAGGCCCCTCAGCCTTGGGCTTCAGCTCTACCTCTTGCTCTAAGCCCACTGAAGCTGGAGGCTTCTCTTAAGTCAGGCAGTTGCTGGCTGCTGAGGCTGACAAACCCAACATAGCAAGTAAAATGGCATAGTCCCAAGATTATCAAGCAACATGGCAGGCCACTAATTAAACAGTCCCAAGATCAGCAGACAACATGGCAGGCTGCTGAAGGAAGACTTGGCTACATGCAGGGTATAAGCATGCCAAAAAACTAGGGACATTTCTCAAAGCTACTTCTTATATACTGGAAGCAGACTCTATCCCTAAGGCAGCTACTTAGCTGCTCCCAGGAAATTTTACCATGGCATTGATTACCAGTCTCCTCATGGGTAATACTACATCCAGCTGCCTAGGTACTCAAAACCAGACCCAGCCAGGTTGACACATAACTTTAACTACCACAGTCATGTTATCAGAAAGGATCATTCCCTGGAGAAGGATATCATGCCTGGTAAAATGGAGGGTCAGCGAAAAAGGGGAAGCCCCTCAAAAAGATGGATTGACACAGTGACTGCAATGATGGGCTCAAGTATAGCAAAGACTGTGAGCATGGTACACAATCAGACAGTGTTTCATTCTCTTGTACATAGGGTTGCTATGATTTGGAATCAACTCGATGGTACCTAACAACAACAACAACAACAACAACAACAACAGGAGTCTGTATGGACTTGTACGAGAGGAGGTCCATGGGGTTAGTGAGGCCATGAGTTATTGCACTGTATGACACCAACCATAGTGATGCCTCTGCCATGAGTCATTCTCTCAGTCAATGCAATGGTACCTCTGTTTTGTAAAATCATTACCTTTCTCAACTCTATTAGTGTGATGCTCCTTGGAGATCAGTTTTCTTTTTGAATTATTCTCTGAGGATACCCAGGGACATAAGTAAAAATTTAATCTCAAATGGCACTTAGCACCTTTACTTCATCCTCATAACATTTAGTAAGATGATTTTTTTTTTCTCCTTGCTATTTATTTTTATTTATTTACTTACTTACTTATTTTAAATGCATTTTATTGAGATACAATTTATGTATAATGAAATACACAAAACTAAAGTGACATGGGTCAATGCATTTTTTTGCAGTGTTCCCTCCCACCCCACCTTTGACAACCAACAAAGAAAGTTTCCCTCCATATATAAACCTTTCCTTGACCCTCCACAGCAATGAACTAATACTATATTTGTCCTTCTGTGATAGGCTTATTTCACTCAGCATAATGTCTTCCAAGTTCATCCACACTATGAGGTGTTTTGCAGACTCTACATTATTCTTCAGTGCTACATAGCATTCCATTGTGTGTATGTCCCATAGTATGGTAATCTACTCTTTTGCCTGTGGGCACATAGATTGCTTCCATTTTTTTTGCTATTGTAAATAGTGCTGTGATGAATATGAGTGTGCATATATCTGTTTCTGTCCTGGCTCTCACCTCTCTAGGATATATACCTAGTAATGGGATATTTGGGTCAAATGGTATCTCCAGCTCCAGTTTTCTAAGGAATCACCATACTGTTTTCCACAGTGGTTGTATCACTTCACAGCCCCACCAGCGGTGTATGAGAGTCTCAACCACTCCACATCCCCACCAGTTTTTGTTATTTTCTGTCTTGTTGAACCTTGCCATCAGTGCTGGGGTGAAATGGTATCTCATTGTTGTTTTAATTTTCATCCCCCTGATGGCCAATGATCATGAGCATCTCTTCATGTATTAGCTGGCCACGTGAATATTCTCCTTGGTGAAGTGTCTATCCATGTCTTCTGCCCAGTTTTCAATTGGATTGTTTAAGTCCTTTGCTGTTGTGACGGAGTTTTCTATAAATCTTAGAGATAAGTCCCTTCCCAGATATGTAATTATCGGCAAATATGAATTTGTTGCTGTCATTTTTTTATGTGCTTTTTTGTGGTGTCAAATTCTTCATTCCATATAATTTTCTACACTGAGCTCATTTTGTTTATGAATCATGTTATCACTTCCTTCATTGCTATTGTTTTAGTATTTGCTAAATATTTGTGCTGGTCCTCTTTTTTATTTTGATGTGAAGGTTTATCATTTTTCTTTGAGGTTATCCTGTTATTTATAGTTTTCTTCCCAAGTTTACAACAGTCTGTTCTATCTTGTAGTTGTCTTGACTTCCCTACCATATAGAAGTTCTGTAACAACACAGTTTTTTTCCCTGTTTTTGGTTTGTAGTTGTCCTCATTTGTCAATTGATGTCTCTGGTTCCCTGTTTACAATCTTGTAGGCTTATTTACTTTGGATACTTCCATAGCTGGGTTGTTTCTGGGTTATGTCATCATGTGTGTTAGTGGTCAGTTGTTGTGTGCTCTTGTTAGTTCTCTATCCAAAGGGCTCCCTTTAGCATCTCTTGTAAGGTTGACCTGGTTTTAACAAATTCCCTTAATTTCTGCTTATGTGGAAATGTCCTAATTTCACCATCATATTTGAAGGACAGTTTTGCTGGGTACATAATTCTTGGTTGGGAATTTTTCTCTTTCAGTGTTTTATATATATTATCCTGTTGTCTTCTCACCTGCATGGTTTCTGCTGAGAAGTCCAAGCTTAGTCTTATTGGTTGCCCCTTGTAGATAACTTTTCATTTTTCCTGTTCTGCTCTCATGATTCTTTCTTTGTCTTTGGTTTTGGTGAGTTTGATGATGATATGTCTTGGTAATTTTCTTTTGGGGTTTATCCTGTTTGGGGTTGGTTAGACTTCCTGAATGGATATATTCTCATCTTTCATCATACCAGGAAATTTCTCTTCCAACAAATCTTTGACAATTTTCTTTTATTTGTGTCTTCCTGTTCTGAAATTCCAATTACACATAGATTATTCCTTTTGATGGTATCCCACATGAACCTTAGGCTTTCTTCATTTTGTCTTGATCTTTTTTCTGATTGATCCCTTTCCAAAGAAGTATTGTGGTGTTTGTCTTCAATCTCACTAATTCTGTCTTCCATTAATTGAATTCTACTCCTTTGCCCATTCAGTGTCTTATCTATTTCTGAAAATTTAGTATTAATATTTTGGATTTCTGCGTGTAGATTTTGTATCATTTCTAATTTTTCATTTATTTTGTCATTTTGTTTTTGTATTGTCTTTCAAAGATACCTAAATATAATTCTTTTGGATTCCTTATCAGGGATTTCCAATGCTGCTTCTTCCTTAGGGATGTGTTTTGGCTCGGTATCCTGGTCCCTTGTTTTTCCTGGTTTATCTTGCTTCTTTGTGATGCTCTGTTGTCTCTGAGTCATTGTGACATTTTTGTGTTCATATTTAACTGGTGATTGTATGTTGGGGTGACTTGCCCACAATTTTTGTTTTCTGTGTATGTTATCTATGTAAGCAAGGTACTGTGCTGTGCTCCTCTATTCACTAGTTGGCATCATTTATATACTCATACACTTATACACTGTCTCCCTTCCTGTTGTCAGCCTCTCCTATATCTCTGCCCTCCTTGGCAAACAGAGCGTATTCTTAGGTCCCTAGAGTCCAAATGAGAATACTGTCACTTTCTAGTAAAATTAATTCTTAAGTGTTTACTACTTATATCATTTCTAGCAGGAGACTGGTTGGGAGTGGGGTCATGGAGGAGGACAATGGGGCATAATTGCGAAAAAAGTATAGTACTGTCTAGGGTATAGGGTATAATGACTGAGTTGAAATGAAAGTGCAAAAATATGGTCAAAAGAATGGTAAAAGTCAAGGCTATGGTACAACAACATGTATACATAGAGCTGAAGTAATAGGAAAGAAAGAGAAGACTGACATTCAACTTTTTAAAGTCAGAAATCAAGAGAATGGAATGAAGAGCAAGGTACAAACAGATGAATGGTTGTGGATCGAAATGTTGAGTTTGCTCCAGGTCTGGCCCAGAATGGCAGGCATCAAACAAGAACAAAATTAAACTGATGCCTTCTTCTTTTACACAGTGATATATAGCATTTATTCACTTAGCTGATGTTCCTTGGTGTCTGAGATTCTGTTTCTTCTACTTCCTCCTTGAAATAGTTTCCTATGAATTTTTCTAAAAAAAAAAAATTGTCATCAAAGCTTGCATCATTTGCTTGTCTATGTTCTTATGTAAATTGGTATGCGATTTCATCCAAGAAAACAATAATGGTAGCCGTTAGAAGTTTGATAAATCAAGATTTTTTGTGCTAAGGAAATGTACTAGGGAGCTCTGGTAGCATAGTGGCTAAGACACTTGCCTGCTAACCAGCGGCTGGTGGTTCAAATCCACCAGCCACTCCCCGGAAGGAAGGTTGGGTAATCCTACTTCCGTAGTGATACTGCCTCGGAAACCCAAGGAGGGGTCGTTATGAGTTGGGGCCGACTCGACGGCACATAACAACAACAACAACAAGGAAATGTACTTAGTATTCAGTCACCTGAGCTATTTTGAAAACATCTTATGGTAGGTATGTATGACTGATTAAGAATATTTATTTTGATAAGTTCTTAATTATATTTTCCCTTAAGGAAAAACTATATTCTAGTGAACTTGTCCAACAACGGAATTATGATGAATTGACACTACTACTTCTTTGTAAAGGAACTCTGGTGGCACAATCGTTAAAGCATTTGGCCATTAATTAAAATGTCAGTGGTTCAAACCCACCAGCCAATCTGTGAGAGAAAGATGAGGAATATTCTTCCACAAAGATTTACAGCATTGGAAACCCTGTGGGACAGTTCTATAGAATTAGAATAGACTTAATGGCAGTGGGTTCTTGATTACTTTATAAACGCCCCTTTGCTCAAAAGGGATTTGGGAAACTCTATTAATAAGTTCATGTAGTAAGGCTTGCAAATGGTGAGGCTGCTTACATCATGACTTCCAGTGTGTTGGCCAGCGCTTTCCCATGTGGATTTTATTCCACAGTCTATTGTTGAAGACTGGAAGCTTTTTCCTGAGGGACACACCATATACTTTGCCCATCAATCACTGCATCGTTCTATCCTAAGGAGTCTAGTTCATTTTGGTTATCTTGAGAAGGACACTGGAAAAAGTGAAAGCTATCTGTGTTACTTATAAATATCTCATAATGAGAACTATGTTCTATCCAGTGTTCCTGGTTCATTGATTAAAAAAAAAAAGTGAATATATTGCTGTGGTGGTCATGGTGTCTTGGCCAGTCCCTCCCAATAGAAATGTGTCTACGCTTTCACCAATATGTAAATGATAAATGTCATGAAATAGTGGCTTTTATTACAGGGATTGTAGGTAAAATAGTTACTCAAGATGCCAGTGTCTTACAGAATTTACTTTCCAAAGCCAGTTGATAAAGAAACAAAAGCCTTTACTCAAGGATATTCCAGGTGCCAGAGTATAACCAGTCAGTTAATCAATAGCAAACATTCTTCATCCATTGTGTGCAAAGGTCTAAAGAGGTTCCATTCCTGCCCAAAGATCACAGTTTGGTGGGGAAATTGGGATACACTCAAGGAAAAATTCATGGAATTGACATCATGCAAACAAGCGGTTCATGGATAGAGAAGACCAATGGGCTTTATTAAGGCTAGTTGGAAGAATTCAGAGCAGACTTTGTGAGATGGGATGACAGGGCTTGGGAGATACTGACCTTGTAAGAGAGAATGGATTGAAGTTGATTTGGAAGTAAAACTAAAATCAATAGTAAGCAATTTTATGTTGAACTTCTGTTTGTATACAGGAGAGGGCCCTTCCCAGTTTTCCTAGTATTTTAACTTAACTGATCTAGAGCCTGGAACATCATGAGTGCTCAAGCAGATCCTTGTTGAGTTCCTGAATTTGGTCAATCATTGTAGAACATATGGAACTCAGTGCCCCTTATATTCTCATCTCAATCTGTTGGTATCATAGAAACTTAGATTTATGTCTTCTCAGCCCTCTATTAATCTGTAAGCATCCAGAAGGCAGGGCCTGGTTCTTGTTCATCCATATCCATCTGCATGGGATGCTGGTTTATTTGTAATGAATTAACTCTTCATTTATCATAGAATTATGGTCTTAGTGGAGAGCCACTGCTCTTAAGAAAACTTTAAATTGGACACAAACAATCTCTAGTATTATTATGTGAAGGATTTTGAATGGAGCCAGAACATTGGCTTGTTCAATGGTCCCATCAATTTCCTGTACCAGCAAGGAATATTAAGGACATTTGAATCCTGATTCTGCGTAGTGTGACTAATGTTCCCTTTTGGTTCTCCCACCAAGTTAATTCACAAACATGAAATAATAGTGAATCTGGGTTGTTCAAGCAACATTCTTCTGTATTAGCCCACTGAATACTTGCAATGTTGCATAGTAATAAGCAAAATTAAAAACTGTGACCTGAGCAAATGTGTTACTCAAGTTGTATGCAAACATTTTAAGTAGTGACTAATATTTTTTAAATAAAATTATAAGGGATATTCCTTTATAGTCATTAAGAGCTCCCCCCTCTACACACACTAACTATATGACAAAGGAACTATACTGTCTAAAATAATTAGGTGGCAATACCTTGCAAGGATGGAGCAATATTCTTCAGGAGGCTGCCTATGCTCTAAACAAATATGTGGTGCTGTTTCTTCAATAGCCAGGATTCATGTGTCTAAGAACTAAGAGGTTGAAATAGAAGTGGCACCACTCACTGTTACCCTAATGACCCACTCAAAAAATAGTATAGAAATTAATCAAATTTATCTTTACAACAACCCTATGAAATAGAGTAATATTTACACCTCAACTTAGAGTTGAGGAAATTGAGGTAAAGAGCAGTGTTCTGACTTTTCCTATGCCACATGGGGAGTCTGTCTATAACTAAGTCAAGATTTAAAGGCAGGCTATCTGAGCCTATACTGATAATCATTACATACAACTCACTACTTGTACATCAGTGTCTTAGGCTAGGTTCTCTAGAGAAGCAAAACCAGTAAAGCTTGCACACTCATATACACAGAGAGAAATTTATCTCAGAGAAATGGCTCACATAGTTGTAGAGGCTGGCAAGTCCAAGTTTGTGGGTCAAACATTAAGCTGGAGGCTTTTCCTGACTCATGAAGCTGCAGGGGCTGATAAACCCAAGATTGGCAGGCAGTATAGCAGGCTGCTGAGTTTGGTAAATGACAAACCAAAGATCTGCAGATAAAATGGCATATTGTTGGCTCACAGCTGTGAAGGCAACAATTCCAACATCAGCAGGCAATAGGGCAGACCACTGGTTCAGCTCCAAAAATTGGAAATTTGATGCAGGATCCAGACCCAATAGAAAGTCTGAGAATTTTCCCAGGATGTCCATATATATGTATATAACCAAACCAAATTCACTGCCATACGGTTGATTCGGCAGTATCACTGTGGAAGTAGATTGCCCAATCATCCTTCCAAGGAGTCGTTGGTGGGTTTGAACCTCCAGTCTTCTGGTTAGTGGTCAAATGCTTTAGGCACTACGCCACCAGAGCTCACACACACACACACCCACACACATACAGACAAAGCCTTCTGGTTAGCGGTCAAATGCTGTAGGCATTATGCCATATTTATATATAGAAGCAGGCACATCCCTGAGGAAACTCTCTTTCAAGGGATTGTCTGCTCAAAGCATATCTGTGGTGGTTATGTTTGCGTGTCAACTTGAATGGGCCTGGTTGAGTGGCTGGGCAGCTGGATGTAGTATTCCCCATGATGAGACTGGTAATCAACTCCATGGTGGAATCTAATGGGAACAGCTGAGTAGCTGCCTTTGGGTATGTGGTTTGCTTTCTGTATGTAAGTAGCAGCTTTCGAAATGGTTTATAACTTATGGCACCTTGAACGCTGCATGTAGCCGTTGTTTAGCAGTAGTTGTTGTTTAGCAGCCTGCCATGTCCTGCCGACCTGGGGACTTACAATAGACTTGGATTTAATGGCCTGCAGTGTGATTTGGTAATATCAAGACTGTGCCTTTTTACTTGTCAACCTTGGGCTTGGCAGCCTCAGCACCCAGCAGCTGTCTGAGTGAAGAAAACCCCTAGCTTCAGTGGGCTGGGAGCTGGAGGCAGAGCTGAAGGCCAAGGCTGAAGGGCTGTCACCCAGCTCCTAGAGCCTGGCACTTTGAACTTGGACTTAAAGCCTCCAAACTGTAAGAGAATAAACTCCTGTTTGTTAAGGCCATCCCACTTGTGGCATATTCTTGTTAAAGTGACACTAAGTGACCAGAACAATATCCCACCATGGAGGTGACTACCTTACATTAGATCTCATCATGGGAACGACCACACCACAACTCCTTAAAACACTAAGAATCATGATCCAACCAACTTGACACACAACTTTAACTATCACAGACCACTCTCTGTCAACTGGCAATTGTATTCATCTCCCTGAACCATATATGATTTCTACATAAAAACAATTATAAAGTCATATTTGCACCTAATGTGATATAACTAATGGGTTGTTGTTGTTGTTGTTATGTGCCGTCGAGTTGGCCCCGACTCATAGCGACCCCTCCTTGGGTTTCCGAGGCAGTATCACTACGGAAGTAGGATTGCCCAACCTTCCTTCCGAGGAGTGGCTGGTGGGTTTGAACTGCCAGCCGTCTGGTTAGCAGGCAAGTGTCTTAGCCATTATGCTACCAGAGCTCCTCATGGGTACAACTGAAAATACATTAATCTTGTTCACATCTTCTATTTTACAACTGAAGAAAACAAAAATATTTGATGTGTACATACGATGAAGAAATATTCCTAACAATCACAGTCCTTTCTGCAACTCATCACATGGTCATAGCTGGTTTTCAGAACTACCTTCTTCTACTATCATTTCCCTATTTCCTTTGTCCTTAGTGTGGAATATGGTCATGGTTCTTTGTGTGGAGGGGTGATCCAAACCTTCATTCCTTCATCCCTGAAGGGTCTGGGCCATTATTAATAATATCAGAATTGAATTGCTATAGTTTTTGATTGACTTTAATCACAGTGCATAGTACTACTACGAGATAGCCCAAAGAATCTCCCACATTCCAGACATATTCTTCTTTAGTCTCATTAGGTAATACAATAAAATTTCCCCTTGGTAATAAGAATCAATCACACCAGACAATACAATAACTCTCTTCTTTGCCAGTTGATCCAGAAGTATGATTGGCCCGAGGAATGGTTCCATATCACAGACTCTGTTTGTCTCTGTTGCTGGGAGATTGGGCACTCAGTAGTGGCTGTAGCCAAATCAGCATTGGTAAGTTGCTGAGCCCATGTATAACCTTCATCCCTGCCATCATGGCCACTTTGTTCATGAGTCATTTGGACAATGAGAGGAGTAGCTGGGGGAAAAGGATGACTGGTTTTCACAAAATGCATCATTCTATCCACATGGTTAAAGTCTTCCTTTTCTGAGGTCACCCTTTGGTGAGCACTGACATGAGACACAAATATCTTCAATTCTTTGGCTCTTTTGGAAAGATTTATCCACACACTTTTTCCCTATACATCTTTGTCACCAATTTTCCCATCACGTTCATTCCAAATTCCTGACCATCCAGCCAGAATATTGGCCACAGCCCATGAATCAGTATACAATCATACATTGTATATTGGCCATTTCCCCTTCCAAAGTGAACAACCACATGCACAGCTTGAATTTCTGCCCACTGGGAGGATTTCCCTTTACCACTGTCCTTCAGGGAGGTCTCAGAAAGAGGCTGCAGTGCTGCTGCTGTCCACTTTTGAGTAGTGCCTGCATATCACACAGAACCATCTGTAAACCACTCATGAGTTTTCTCTTCCTCAGTCAACTGATCATACGGAACTCCTCATGAGGCCAAAGGTGCAGCCTGGGAGAGGGAAGGTAATGTGACTGGAGTAGAGGCCATAGACATTTTGCCACTTCTTCATGAAACTTAAGTGCTTCAGTCCTGCTCAAGCTGGAACCCATATATAACTTCCATTTAATGATGGAGTGCTGCTGTGTGCTTATAACTGTATGACTCTCTGGGTCAGACAACAACTAGTTCATGATGGGTTTCTCAGGCCACATGGTGACTTGATAGCTCATGGTTAGATGTTAAGTCTCTACTAAGGCCCAGGAATAAGCCAAAATATGTTTTTCAAAAGGAGAGTAGTTATGTGCAGAGGATGGAACAGCTTTGCTCCAAAATCCTAAGGGTCTGTACTGAGATTCACCAATTGGGGTCTGCCAAAGACTCCAAATAGCATCTCTATCTGTCACTGACACTTCAGGCACCATTGGATCAGCCAGATAATATGGCCCAAGTGACAGAGCAGCTTGCACAGCAGCCTGAACCTGTTGGAGAAACTTCTATTATGGGGCTCATTCAAAACTCATAGCTTTTTGAGTCACTTGATAAATGGGTTGAAGAAGCACACTAAAATGAGAGATATGATGCCTCCAAAATCCAAAGAGGCCCACCAAACATCAAACCTCCTTTTCAGTAGTGGGAGGGGCCAGATGCAATAACTTATCCTTCACTTTAAAAGGAATATCTCAACATGCCCCCCATCACTGGACATTTCACAGAGATGTTTATTTTTTATTAGGTTAATTTCCTACCCTCTAGCATGCAGATGTCTCACCAGTAAGTCTACAGACATCTTCCTAACTAGGTCCAATTAGTGTAATGTCCTCAATGTAATGGACCAATGTGATGTCTTGGGACAAGGAAAGGGGTCCAAGGTCCCTGTAGACTAAATTATGACAGTGATAGAGAGTTGATATACCCTTGGGGTAACATGGTTAAAATGTATTATTGGTTTTGCCAACTGAAGGCAAACTGCTTCTGATGATCCTTCAAAACTGGTATCGAGGAAAGGGCATCGGGTCAGATCATACCAGGTACCAGGAGATGCATTAATTTGCTCAAGTAATGAAACTACAACTGGAACAGCAACTGCAATTGGAGTCACCACCTGTTTAACTTTATGATAATCCATTCATTCTCCAAGATCCATCTGTTGATTTGCACAGGCCAAATAGTTGAATTAAATGGGGATGTGGAGGGAATTATTACCCCTATATCCTTCAAGTTCTTGATAGTGGCACCAATCTCTGCAATACCTCTAGGAATATGATATTGTTTTTGGTTTAATATTTCCCTAGGTGGGGGCAGTTCTAATGGCTTCTACTCTGCTTTTCCTAACATAATAGCCCTTACAGGACATTTCAAGGACCCAATATGGGCATTCTGCCAGTTTCTGGTATATCTATTTCAATTATGCATTTTGGAATCAGGGAAATCACTACTTATATTCCTTGTACAATTATCCCCCACCTTTAGTTACATTTCCTGTACATTTTCTCCAGGTTTCTGTTTGTACATACTAGAAAAACCAAGCAATTCTTTTGAAGTATAACATACCTTTTCCTGGGTAACACTTCATACTTCACCTTTTGGGACTTGCTGGGACCTAAGCCTAGTTATGGGAGCTCTGGTAGCATTGTGCCTAAGGCACTTGACTGCTAACCAGAAGGCTGGCTGTTCAAACTTACCAGCTACTCCTCAGAAGGAAGGTTGGGCAATCTACTTCCATAGTGACACTGCCTTGGAAACCCAAGGAGGGGTCACTATGGGTTCAACTCAATGGCACATAACAACAAGAACAACAAGCCTAGTTATAGGTATACAAGTAACAGTGGGTGGTGGGTGTGGTTCCTGGGAATATTCAGTAATGTCCTGTAAGGTTTATGCCTCAGGCAATGCCCCAGGCACTGCCCTGGGTGATATCTTAGACAATGACTCAGAAGGCTCAACTGGGTTAGTCTCATCAGATGGAGTGGAGAGGGGTGGTTTTACTGACAGGAGTGACTCAATGGAATTTGGGGGCTCAATGTCCCCAGTGTCCTGATTATCTGCCCATATGTCACCATCCCAAGTTTCTTAATGATATGATAAATAAATAGTACTTCTTAATGTCTAGTTTTGATGTCTCCATATTACCATTGCTAATATATTAAGGCAAAACAACTTTGGCCGAGGGTTATTGCTAATAATAGTGTATTTAAATAACATTTCAAAGAAACTTCTTAATGATTATGAATAATTATTTAGGCTGAATTACGTCATATATGACAATGCCACCATAGGTTTTACCTCCTAATGTGGCTGATAATGAGTTGTTCTGAGGAGTATAAGGAATGTCAGTTTTGACAGTTTCTTGTTGTTTGCTTAGACTTGTATTATGAATAGTATCTTGGATCCACAAGTTCATCATTCTTATAAAAATTAGTTCATTTAAAACTGGACGATATAATCTGTGATTCTATTTGCCAGGAAAAATTATGAAAGATTTTAAGTGGGCAATAAGATTACTGGAAGCCCTGTCTAGTACACCCTTTCACATTATCTCTGCCTTTCATATTCCTTGAGCTATTTTACAATTCTGTGAGTCATTAAAAACCTGGTAATGATGTAAATGGTTGTTTCTGTAGAATGCAAATGGATTGTGTCCAGTGACATGCAACTGAATTTTGTCTTGTAGATACAGACCAGGACTGCATGTATTTGAATTTTTTTTTTTTTT
>NW_006921639.1:8253561-8255472 GCF_000298275.1 Orycteropus afer afer | reverse complement strand
TCCAGCATTATTTCTGTCACCAAGGCCAAATTTTCCAACTACCGGTGATTCTTCTTTGTTTCCAACTTTTGCATTCCAGTCACCAGTGATAATTACCACATCCTGATTGCATGTTCGGTCAATTTTAGACTGTAGAAGTTGATAAAATTCTTAAATTTCCTCATCTTTGGCTTTGGTGGTTGGTGCATAAATTTGAATAATAGTTGTATTAACAGGTCTTCCTTGTAGGTGTATGAGTATTATCCCATCATTTACTGTTGTTGTAGGTGCCATCAAGTTGGCTCTAACTCATAATAACCCTATGTATAGCAGAGCAAAATGGTGTCCAGTCCTGTGCCTGCCTCACAATCCTTGCTATACCTGAGCCCATCCTTGTAGCCACTGTGTTGATCCATCTTGTTAAGGGCTTTCCTCTTCTTCACTGATCATTCACCTTATGAAGCCATATATCCTTCTTCCTTCCAACGAATATGACAAAAGTAGGGAGACAAAGTCTGTCAGTTTGTCCTACTCTTGTGGCTTACATGTTGCTGTAAGTCTGGAAGCTAGGCCACCAGTATTTCAAATACCAGCAGGGTCACCTTTGGTGGACAAGTTTTAGTAGAGCTTCCAGACTAAGATAGACTGAGAAGAAGGATATGGCTATCCACTTCCCAAAGTATTGGCCAGTGAAAAACCTTATGAATAGCAGTGAAAAACTGATGTATTACTGGAAAACTTTATGAATAGCCATGAAACATTGTCTGATATAGTGCTGGAAGATGACCCCGTCACTTCAGAAGACAGTCAAAATACAACTGGGGAAGAGATGCCTCCCTGAAGGTGAAGTGAAGTGATGTGGATGGAGTAAAGATTTTGGAACTTCCATTTTTTAATGTAGCACAATTCATAATGGGAAGAAACAGCTGCAAACGTTCATTAATAATCAGAATGTGGAATACATGAAGTATGAATCTAGGAAAATTGGAAGTTGTAAAAAATGATATAGAATGCATAAAGATTGATATCCTAGGCATTAGTGAACTCAAATGGACTGTTTTTGGCTATTTTGAATTTGACAACCATATGATCTACTATGCTGGGAACCACAAATTGAAGAGGGATGGCATGGCATTCATTGTCACAAAAATGTTTCAAGATCTATCTTGAAGTACACTGCTGTCAATGAGAGGATAATATACATATGCTTACAAGGAAGACCAGTTAATACTACCAATTATTCAAATTTATGCACCAATCACCAAAGCCAAAGACGAGGAAACTGAGGAGTTATTGTATACATGTTCTTAATTACGTTAAGGATGTTCCATCTAGTCCTATTTTTCTCAGAGTTTGTATCAAGAAAAGGTTTTGGATTTCATCAAATGACTTTTCTGCATCAATTGAAACGATCACGTGATTATTTCCCTTTATTTATGTAGTGAATCATAGAGATGGGTTTTCTAATTTGAAACCTTCTCCCCCTTGCATTCCTGGCATGAATCCCATCTGATCATAATGTATGGTTTGTTTGATATATTGTTGGATTTGGTTTGCTAGAATTTTGTTGAGAGTTTTTACTTCATGAAAGTTATTGATGTATCTTTTTTTTTTTGCAATGTCTTTACCTGGTTTCAGTATCAGGGTGATGTTGACTTCATAGAATGGGTTAGAGAATATTCTCTCCTATTCTCTAGGAGCTCTGGTGCTGTAGTGCCTAAGGCATTTGACTGCTAACCAGAAGTCTGGTGGTTCAAACCCACCAGCCACTCCTCAGAAGGAAGGTTGGGCAATCTACTCCTGTAGTGATACAGCCTCGGAAACCCAAGGAGGGGTTGCCATGGGTCAGATCTGACTTGACAGCAGTGTTTGGTTTGGTTTGGATTCTATGCTTCAAGAGAGTTTGAGTAGAATTGGCATCAGCATTCAACA
>NW_006921639.1:8239947-8252476 GCF_000298275.1 Orycteropus afer afer | reverse complement strand
AGTTATAAAAACAGACAAATACTGTTTGGTAAGTGAGACCAAAATAAAAAGTCCTTTAGACACCAATTAGATTAGTAGAAAGAAAGAAAAATTCACAATACCAGAAATGGAGAGGAAACTTAAGGCTGGAAAGGTTAATTTGTAACAAGATACTTCATCTGACAGAGGAGATAGGATCTAGGTATTAGGTCTAGTGGCTGGGGATAGGAATTCCTGGGTGATATAACTGGTTAAGTGCTCTGTTACTAACTGAAAAGATGGCAGTTCAGATCCACTTAGATGAACAGCCTTCTGAAAGAGTACAACAATGAAAACCTTATAAACACAGCTGTACTCAACCAAATGGATCAATAAGTTGTAATCAATTCAATGGCAAGTGATTTTTGGTTTAATGGGATGGACTCTCACTGGGATGAGAAATGGGATCCAGTACCTGCATAAGCTGGAAACTACAACTGAGATGCCATAACAGAACCAGGAATCCCCCTCCACATGGGGAAATGAAAAACAGCTTTGCCCATCAACCCATAGAAACAATAAGAAAACTGGTTGGCCTGGGAATGTGAGAAGAAAATTAAACAAAACAAAAAAACTAACCTCTGAGTTATCAAAACATGAAGCCTGTGCCATAGAAGGTGGGGTATGAGTTCAAACGCATATTTCAACATAGCATGGGAATCCTCAAGCTAAGGGATGAGCATCAATATCTCCCTAGGCAGGATCCCTGAAGAAGCAAAGGCAAAACCTCTATGGAAATTTTCACAATTCACAGTACACAGATAGAAGGAAATCCCTTGGAGTGTAAAATTTAAAATAAGAATAGTAACTACACAAGAAATCAATCGATTATGAGGAAGAATAAGTAGACACAAGAAATGTTAAAATAATATATATAAATGAGATGACTGAACTACCTAAAGGAGATTAAAAATAAGAATATTCAATGTTAATTGTTTTTATTTAAAGTAAGGGCAATGGTGGCTCAGTGGTAGAAGACTTGACTTCCGTGTGGGAGACTCAGGTTCAATTCCCAGCAAATGCACTCATGTGAAGACAACACTCATTTGTCAGTAGAGGCTTGTGTGTTGCTGTGATGCAGATCAGGTTTCAGCAGAGCTTCTAGACTAAGACAGACTAGGAGGAAAGGCCTAATTATCCATTTCCAAAAATCAGCCTGTGAAAATCCTATGGATGACAAGGGTCTGGTATGCAACTGATCATGGGGATGGGTCAGGACTGGATGGTGTTTTGTTCCATTATGCATAGGGTCAACATAAGTTAGGAGTGGACTTGGTGGCAGCTAATGACAACAATGCATTAAAGAGCTGAAAGAAGAAGTACAAACCCAAATGAAATAACAGATCCTTGTAAATTGAAAAATAAAATGAAAGAAACAAAAGCCACCAAATTGAATTTCCAGAAATAAAAATAAAGTTATTGAAATAAACAAAATAGATTATGCATCATAGTTTAGACATACCTGAAAAAGGAATGAAGGTTTGGGTGATTGAGTTGAGGAAACTAACTGGGATGTAACACAGCTAGATCAAGAGATAGGAAAATATAAACAAAATTAAGAAATATGGACTAATGATGAAGATATAATAAGAATATCCAATTTGCATATAACAACAGTTCCAAAAGCAGACAAGAGAAAGCATGTGGGAGAAGACATATCAAAGTCATATTACCTGAGAATTTTGACATAGTAAATCCGCAGGTTGACATTGTATACAGAGGCCCAAGAGGGATAAATAAAACAAATCTGTACCTAAAAGGGACTGTAATGGAGGCATCGAACATTAAAGACCGTCAGGCTTGTGGAGGAGGCAAGCATTGAGAGGAATCATTACTGAGGAGGGGAGTACAAACACTGAAGAGGCTCAAGAAAAGGAAAGAGTGGTTTCTGGGAAATTTCAGAAATGCATTCAATGAGGTCACTGTACAAGCAAGATGTAGAAGCATGATGGGGAAATATGGTAGGTAGATCGGGAAGTTTGATGGAGCACTGAAGCAGGAAGGAACTTGAGGTGCTCAGGGAAATATGCCAGCTGTTAATTACTACAGGTGTGCAGGATGGAAAAATGGCCATGGTAGGAGGTATAGTTGTAGAGGAAGGCAGGAGCAATTCTGATAAATTGTTATATGTCTTTCTTTGTAGGTAAAGGAGAGTCTTAAAGGGTTTTTAAGCGGATGAAGGACAGAGTAAAGATAATCTGGTTGCTATGTGGAGAATGGACTGAAAGTCGATTAAAAAATGGCTCAGAAGTTTGAATCAGAAGGTTACTATTATAATCTAAGCATGGGATAGATGTTGAGGGTCAGAATGAAGTGAGATCCAGGGAGGGTGAAGTAAGAAAACAGCTCTGTCAGAGACTGAAGGACATGTGACATTCAGCATGTGGGACCTATAAGGAAGGGGAAGAAGAGGCAAAATGACGACTTCCGTGTTGTTGATTGGGTAATGGGAACTCCTGGTCTGACACAGGCAATGTAGATTTTCTTATTTTAATAACCATATGAGTTTTATAATCTGTCCTATAGAATATATAATGCCATAAACATCTATTCCTCACTTGCCAACATGGTTAGATTCCACAGACCAGGTTGTTAAATGAAATTGATGTTATGCAAGAATCAAGGGCTGCACCTCGTCTTCAGTGCACATATCCTCCCAGGTTGCTCACTGCCCATCAGATTTCCACAGTGTATCTTGGGATGTGTTTGGGGCTATGGACCACCTTCTCCACTATGCTTCCCTCACCACTGTGGAGCTCACAGGGATTGATGTGGTGGTGATAGTGGTTGGGGGTTGTCTGCTGCCCACCACCTCCTATTGCCTCCCCTGGGAAGGAACTCCACTTGTCCTCCATCCACCTCAGCCTCACAGCCCCAAGTAGCTCCCTTTTCCCTTCCTCTTCTTCCAGCTTCCTGCTTCCCACCACTGACCTCCCCAGCACCATAGGACCATGCCTGCCTGCAACTTCAAGTCATCTCATTATCAGCCATGCCCTCCATGGCCAGACCAAGAAGTCATGGGTAAATGGAAGGTGTTTTGTGGTTGGTTGATTGCCATCTCTTGCATGACCCAGTTGTTGCCAGGGCACCCCAGACATGATCATTGTCCTGCATAGGGCCCAGATTATCAGAGGCACTACCTGTGAATTGTCTCAAAGTTGTCATAAATGAGAAATGTCAGATAACAAGATAGTTGATAAGTGAGGAGCAGGTGCAATACAATGTTATGTTATATTACATAACATTTGTTGTTGTTGTGTGCCAGAGTCTATTCCAATTCAATAGCAACCCAATAAGACAGAGTAGAACTGCCCCATAAGGCAGTAATATTTATGGAAGCAGATTGCCAGGTCTTTTCTCCTGTGGAGCCACTGAGTGGGTTTGAACCATTGATCTTTAAGTTAGCAGCTGAGTGCTTAACTATTGAGCCACCAGGCCTTCTACATACTATACAGTATATATTATATAAAACATAATACATAGTATACAATATATATTTATGATGCATTTCACTATTTCTCTTTTTAATAGACAACATCAAACACTTTTAGTCATAATTATTGATTCTCCATTATGAGTTATCTTGATAGGAAATTCATGTTTAGTTTGGGATTGATGGTGAAATATGATGTTCTTTGCAAGGTAATCTTACATAAATGGGTAGCAGTAAAATGTTTAAACTGAATTTGCTATATAAAGAAGCCTCTTTAGAAAGGAAGTAAACCCTTATTATGAATACAAGGAAACCAAGTTCCAGAGCATGTAAATAACAAATTTTTGTGGTAGGGCATTTGGGGAGAAGACAGTGCTTATAATGATTTTGACTTCTTTGTCACATTAAAAAACATGTTAACTATATAAATAATAGGATAAGGCTGGAATACTTTAGGGTCTTTTGTGACCTCAGAGAGCCTACTCTGTCCCTGCCCACTGTCCTTATCCTCTGGATATGTGGCAGGTCTCTTGGGAATGGACACAAAGTTTCTTAGTCTAGGAATGGGAGGAAATAATAGTTTTCTATTTGTGGGCCACCTGCAGAGTAAAAGGGGACAAAACTACTGAATGTCCATAATGTGCTAGAATTTCTTACAGGTATGTACACTAGTGATCCTCACTATAATCTTACCTGTATTATTAAAACCAAACCAGTCGCCTTGGCTAATGTCACTGGCCATGAGTTGGGAGATATGTTTGAAGGCAGGCCTTAGGGATTCCTGCTGTAAATCATCCCACAAGTTTGCCTCACCCAGAGCCAAATTTCCTCCCATTGTGGGCATTGCTCATGACCCTGGGGCTGGCCCCTCACTGAAGGGTCCCATGAAGAGTGCCAGGAGAGCTCAGGAAAGTGGTCAGGACACAATCTTGCTGTGTGGTCTCAAAGTATCTCTTAACCTCTGCTGCCTTGACCTCCTCATCTGTGAAATGGGGATCAGATTACATTGTGCTTTTGCCTAGTGAAGGGGCGATGATTAATGAGATCATGATGGGGTATGTTGAGCTCCAGGGTAGACTCATTTATTATGGAGTAGATCCATATTTCTTCTTCCTTCCATACTCTTTCAAAGACTTTTTTTTTTTTTTTTTAAGTAACATAAAGTAAAGAATTTCATTGCATAACATTTAATCATAACAAGTTAACTTAAGCTAAAACCCTTTATTTTAGCTAACAACATGTGATTACTATCTGATTTGGTTTTGGTGCAGGCATAATTCTCAAGAGTTTAACTGGATTTAACTTCTTTATCCTCTAAACAAAATGGATTATGCATAGAGTGACAAGTTAAATTATCACAGTTTCAAACACCTTTAGGGCTTTGAGGTTTAGTCTTTCCTCTAGCAAGAGTTTGGAGAATAGCTTAAATAATTCTAAACCAACACTTAGCTTGCTATGACTTTTCCAAACATTAAGACTGAATGAGTTTCTGTGCATTATTCTTAAAAATTAAGGATAGAGTAGTGATATAAATCTTTAAAAAACATCATTAACAAATACTTACATACCAATGTCATTAGATTTGGTTACTTGCTGCTTGTTCTGTGTGTTACTGTAAATGGTCCTTGCCTAGAAGTGGTTAGGAATCTAGAAGGCCATATATATGTATATATATGTATGTATATATATATATATATATATATATATATATATATACACACATATATATGTGTGTGTGTGTGTGTGTGTGAACAGATCATCTTAGTATGACTTAGATGATGCTAAGGGAGCACAGAAGAATATGGGGCTTCAAAGACATGCTGCCTTAAAGCTAGGGGCTCTGATTAAAATTCAAGGGGGACTGTTGTATTTATGGGATGTGTTAGTCTAAGAATATATTTCTTTCTCCTTTTTTTTTAAATTGCAGATTAGTTTTAACCTCAAATAACAAGTATTTGAATACTTGTGTATGAAGAAATATCTATGAGAATATTCAGCAGAAAAGATGAGTACATAAATCTAAACAAATTACTTTCCATATGGTGAAATAGAATCAGCTTTCTAAACCCAAACCAAACCCACTGTCATCCAGTAGATTCCAACTCGTAACCACCCATGTAGGGTTTTGTTTCTTTAAAATTTTTATTGTGATTTGGGTAAAAGTTTACAGAGCAAATTTATTTTCCATACAGCAGCTCACATACACTTTCTCTCATGACATTAACTGCAATTTCCCACAATGCAACAGCTCCCCTTCCATTTCCTCCCCGTAATTACCTCTTCCCTGTGTTCTTCCCTCCCATGGACTCCTGCTCCTTGAGCTGTCTACCTGTGCATACACAGCCCATCTTTTCTCTCATGATTGATTTCTCCAAGAAGTGTATCTAACTAATGTAAATGTTCAGCTCATATGCCTGTCTTTTGTTTGGCTGAATGCCACAGGGTTGGGTTCAATTCCAGACCTGAAAGCCAGCTATGGGCCATGTTTCAGGGGTTCCACCAGGCTCTATCAGACCAGCAAATCTGGTCCCTTATTCTTTCTTTTTATGATTTTGAGTTTTGTTCCATATTGTTCTCACACTCTCTTCAGGACTTCCTACATAGATCCCCCTTGGAGTGGTTGACTGTAGTTCTTCTGGTCTTACAGTCATATAGGCTGATGATCAAATGGTGTATCAGTCCCTTGGACTAATTGTTTCCATATGTCTTCGGTTTTCTTCATTCTTCTTTGCTCTGGATGAGGAGAGACCCATCATTGCATCTAGATGGCCTCTTGTAAGCTTTTAAGATCCCAGTCAACAAAGTAGGATGTGGAACAATGTTTTTGTGTAGTATGTTATAGCAACTGAGCTTGATGTCCCCTGTGACCATGGTCCTGAGCTCACAAGTTCAACTACTTGTTCCCTCTGGGTAGATAACTGTGGCCAAGAAGTGACTACAAGCTTGTCCCTTGTCAGCTTTACTATATATCTGGAAATTCTTACAGAACATAAAAATACATTTGTTAGAAACCTTATAAATGGTCATGGGCACACTTCCCCTGCATAGACATACCTAACCGTGCAGCATGTCCACCCATCTATCCACCCATAGATGAATGTTTGCCATCACTGACAATGCAGTATTGTATGTACAAAAGGGTTTACCTTTGTTGTCTATACTTCCTATGCACTCTCTCTGTTTTCCTCTTCCTCAATGCCACAGTGTTGATCATTCGCATTTGATACATTGCCCTTCCCTTCACTCAAATCAATAATTGCCTTGACCTATCTAGCAGTGTAAGAACATATTTCTTATAGTTTCTGAATTCTTCCAGATACTATAGATTCATTCAGTCATATGGGCTTGGACTTATCTTGGTGGTGCAAATGGTTAAAATGCTTGGGAGCTAACTGAATGGTTGGAAGCTCAGGTCAACCCAGAGGTATTTTGGGAAAAAGTTCTGGTGATTTAATTCTGAAAAATCATTCATTGAAAACTCCATGGAGCACAGCTCTACTCTGACACACATGAGGTCAACATGAATCAGAATCAACTCAAAGGCAACTCGGCAGTTTGGTGCTTGGTATATGAGCCTGAGCTATGTGCCAGGATATGCACCAAGGTTTGGGTTGTAAAGATGAATAGGCATGAGCTTTGTTTATGTCCCCAATGCTTATAGGTAGAAACACTGTGGCTGTGAGGGCTGGGTGGGAGATAGGCACCCAGTGGCCACACCAGAAGGAAAGCCAGGTGCTCTTTAAAGAGACAGCAAAAGTTTACATTTTTATGTGAAACTTCCTGATTTTAAAATATTGGTGGTTAACCACATTTCTTTAAACACTAGACACAGTATTGGACCAAATAAAACTAAACAGCACATCTGCTCTAAATGTTCTTTCTATCTACAAACCTCTCTACTTCTATCAATGACTCCCATCCATAATTACTCACTTGCAATCACCTTGTCTTCATGTCTTAGGTAGGCATGTTACACAAAGTGTCTGAAAAAGTAGCATCTTAATTGTGGTTTTCATTGGTGACATAGCTACCTCATTTCTCAAATGGAGCAATTCTGTTATTAATTAAGAGAAGGAGGTTGTTCTGGTTACCTAGTGCTGCTCAGATAAGAATATACAAATGGGATGGCCTTAACAAACAGGAGTTTATTCTCTTACAACTTGGAGGCTTTACGTCCAAGTTCAAAGTGCTAGGCTCTAGGTGCTGTGTGAAAGACCCTCAACCTTGGGGTCCAGCTCTGCCTCCTGTTCCTGGCCCACTGGAGCTAGAGGCATTTCTTCACTCAGACAGCTGCTGGCTGATGAAGCTGAGAAGCCCAAGATTGACAAATAAAAAGGCACAGTCCCAATGTTACCCAACCACATGGCAGGGTATTAATTTAAATCCATTGTTAAGTCCCAAGGTCAGCAGAGCATGGCAGGCTGCTGAACAATGACATGGCCACATGCAGGGTCCAGCATGCCATAAGCTAGAGACTATCCCTAAAGCTCTCCTTACAGGAAGCAGACCACATCCCAAAGACAGCTACTAAGCTGCTTGTGGTAGATCCCACCATGGAGTTGATTGCCAGTTTCATCATGGGGAATAACTACCATCAGCTGCCCAACCACTCAACTAGGCCCAGACAAGTTGACATACAAACTGAGCTACCACAGAGGTCTAGCATGAACATATTTTTTGAGGAAAGCCAAATTCTAAGTATAAGTACTATTCAGTAGCCAACCCCCTGTCCTCCTTCATAATACAGTTTTCCTTTACTTATTTATTCCTTTAGTAACTCTTCCCAACACAGCTGCTGTCTATCCATTTTTTAAACTCTATCTTTTAGATTTTTTTTTTTTTCTTTAACTTCTAAAGAAACCATTGAGGGAAATATAGAACCACTTTTATAGGCTGGTTTGCTAAGTATTTCTGTTCCATTATGTCCCTTTGGGAGGAAAGCTCACTTACATAGACATGAATGGAATGGAAAAGCTTATGATGGTCTAGAACTAGATATATGTCCACCAATATCACATTCTATCTGCTATGTCAGTCTTGGGCTTTGGGTGACCTGGGATCCTTTTAGTGATTTGAGTGTGGGGCAGACCTATGACTGTGACTTTTATTTTCATAGTATAGCTATGTCCAGGCATATTTGTCCTAGACATTAGACACATTTTCCCAAAACCCATTTAAATCAACAATTGGCCTGAGACTATTGTCCTAGTAAGGTAGAGAAGCAAAATATTTTGTGGTGTGATCAGTATAACATATCTCCTTCACTTTATTACATCTATTTTGGACACAGTGGATGACCTGGGAGGTTATAGACATCTTCCCTACAGCTCACAAGCTAATATAAACACTAGATACATTTAAAGGACTCCTCCATATACACATATTTCCAAAGGGAAGTCTAAGTGATACCTAAAAAAACAGAAGTTTCTTGCCAGCTGCCTTTGAGACTGAAAGACCACCCTGATCTTTTTGGAAACACAATTGGTCAAAGCCTCTCACGTTGCCATGGATTGGTGTCTGGGATGAGAAATAGCAATTTATAAGACAGCAGCACCTTAATGTTTACAATTCTGTTGAGGAAAAATATTAGCTCAACTCCTTCTGTTTTTCTTTTTGAGCAACATCATCTCCCGCCTTGAAGAGAAATTAGTGGTGTGAAAGAGTTCAGAAATATTTCAAAGCTATGAGAGCTGACTGTGTATAAGTGACACAAGCTTACTAACATTGTTGTTGTGTGCATTGAGTCAATTCTGACACATGGTGACCCTATGGGACGTTGTTGTTGTTATTATGTGCTGTCGAGTCAGCATTAGAGAACTGCAAATCCGAGTTGTATGTCTTTTGATTTCTGTGTAATCTAGGGCACTCATTATACTAAGCTGAAACTAAATAGAAATTTTGACAGAGAACTCTGGGGGGAAAACCAAGACGGTTTATCCTGAATACATACTGTGCTTAATGAGATTAAGCCATGACTCATCCCTGCTGAAATTACCTGTGGTCTAACAAGATGACTTCTTCCAGAAACAAATTTACTTAAAATTACTCCAGATAACTACTTAGTTTCTACATTGCTTAGATATATTGCCCCTTTGGGTTTTTCTGTGAAAGATCCAATGATATTGATATTGATATTACATTGACCAAATACCTTTAGTTCCATTATGAAGAGTCAACAGATTTAATAAAAAAAAACACTTTATTAATTGGAAGCCTGGACTTTGCCTAAAGTTTGGGCCTTCTGTAAGGTCCAGCTAGAAATTCATATATGTACTTTTACTTGGATCAATATATAAAACAAAACAGAACAAATCAAAACAGAGTTTCAAGGTCTGCTTGAAGAGTATGGAGATATGATGTGTATATTAGGGTGTTTCTGAACATACTTTCTAGAGAAAATGCCCAATCTTTGGAAAAAGCTCTTACCCAGGAGAATTTAAATATCTTGTGGTTTTAATTTCTCACATTCTACTCCACTATTTCCTCATGGTCTCAAGTTTCCCAGTCATCACACAGCTACACCACCTCAGATTTAATCAGCAGCAGATATCCATCAGGAGGAACAAAGGGCCGTCTCTGCCATTAATGAAATATTCACCAAGAAAACAGTGCCTGAAAGCAAACAAACAGCACTGACCAAATCCTTGCCCCACTTTTAACCTTCTGTGATCTTTGGCTTCTGTTCAGTACTTGCATTTATTTTGATTTCATTAAAAAATGTGAAAGATGGCATTTTATGTAATCCTGAAGTTCAAAGATTTACTGTCTTGATACAGCAGAGAGTGGGAATGGTGTTTTTTATCAGATAGGGTGAGGAAGAACTGGTCTATTTAGGATGTTTTCATGTGAAGGAGATAACAAATGTCCCTCATATTTTTTTTCCAGTAATTTTCAAATAATTTAGAACATACTATAATAATATTTGTCTTCACTAAGTCTCTTAATGACTCTATGAGCTAGATATGGTCATAGCGATTTTACCAATCCCAATGCATCTCGTTTTCCTAAACACTGGGAGATCAAAGATAAGATGTTCCAGAGGTATCACTGATTGAAATAAGCAGCATTTTCCACTTGCAGATGGCTGCAAGTATTGCCCCAAATGCACAAGTCAGAGAAGAGTCAACACCTTCACTTGGTCACTATGACAAATTAAGTCATGAATCCCACTTGAAAATAATAATTCATTAATCTGTAAGTCACTAAAACCAGTTGCCATTGAGTCGACTCTGATTGATGGTGACCTATGTGTGTCGGAGTAGAACTGTGCTCTATAAGGTTTTAGGGCTTTTAGTGGTTGATTTTCTTGAAGTAGATAGTTGGACTTTTTTTCCAAGGTACCTCTTAATGGACTTGAACTTTCAGCCAAGCTGAGTGCATTAACTATGTGCACTACCAAGAGACTCCTTAAGTCACTAAACCAAAACCAATCCTATTGTCATTGAGTTGATTCTGACTCATGGCTACTCCAGTATTATATAATAAAACTATGCTCCATAGGGTTTTCTTGTTTGTAATCTTTATGGAATCAGATCGCCAGGCCTTTCCTCTGTAGTGCTGCTGGGTGGGTTCAAACTGCCAACCTTCAATTAGTAGCTAAGCACAAGTGATTTATACCACTTATGGACCTTCCATAACTCATTAGACAGTGTTAAAAACAGTTCAATTATCAGAATTCCCACACCATCTGTACTTTTTAATCTCCTGAGCCTCTAAACTGCACTGCCTATATGCACTGGAACATTCCCTTATCAAAGTTCCTCTAGTGGATAGGCAATGATCCTCATCCTTAACTCATTAGATGGACTCCATCAGTTTCATCACACATTTTCCCTTATACCATAAAACTGTAAAATTTATGGCAGCCTTCCAAAAATATATGAGAAAACTAAAGTTCAGATAGGTTAAGGGTCTTAACCAAGTTCTTATTGATAGTACATGACAAAAATATAGAGAAAGTGAGATTATTTGACAGAGCATCCTTTTTAGCTTGGTAATCATCATATTTTAATGGTGTATCAAAAGCATAGTGGGAAAGATCAAGAAAAAGGAAAACTAAGGAAAAAAAATATGTGGAAACTGAATAATATCCTGCTTAAAACTATTGGGTAATAGAAGAAATAAAATATTAAATTAAAAAAATTCTTTAATCACAGAAGAAAGAAAACCAAACATATCAAAATTTTGGGGACAATTTATACTAATAAATGTTGTTGTTGTTGTTGTTATGTACCATCGAGTCGGCTACGGAAGTAGATTGCTTCATCTTCCTTCCAATGAGTGGCTGGTGGGTTTGAACTGCCAGCCTTCTGGTTAGCAGTCAAGTGCCTTAGGCACTATGCTACCAGAGCTCCCATACTAATAAGCACACACATCAAAAAAGAACAAAGAACCAAAATCAACTATTATTTTCAACATTAGAAAAAGTAAGGAAAAAAAAGCCCAATATCACCAGAAGAAAGGAAAAAAATAAAGAGTTAAGCAGAAATAAATGAAATAGAAAAACAATAGAAATAACCCAGACAAATAAAAGTGGGTTATTTTAAAGGATTAATGAAACTGACAAACCACTGGCAAATTTAACAAAGGAAAAAGGAGAAGAAGAGGCAAACAACATGAATAGGGGATGAAATATGTGACATCACAACAGAACCAACTGAAATAAAAATAATAATTAAAGAATACGATGAAGAAATGTACACCAACAAATTTGAAAAGTTAAAAGAAATGGACAAATTTCTAGAAACACACTACCTACCCAAACTAACACAATCTGATGTAGAAAATTTGAACAGATCCATCACAAAAGAAGAAATTAAACAGGTCATAAACCATTCCCATCTCCCAAAAAAGAGTCCTGGCACAGATGGCTTCACTAGTGATTTGTACCAAACATTCAGAGAAGAGCTGACAATAATATTACTCAAACTATTCCAAAACATTAAGGTTGAAATGCTCCTAAACTCATTCTATGAAGAAAGTACATCATCCTGGTACCAAAAACAGGCAAAGACATCTCTAAAAGAAGAAAATTATAGACAAATATCCCTCTTGAACATGGATGTAAAAATTCTCAAC
>NW_006921639.1:8225496-8239776 GCF_000298275.1 Orycteropus afer afer | reverse complement strand
ATACATAAAATTCATACAGAAAAAAACATCTGACACAGTCCAACACCTATTCTTGAGAAAAATGCTTAGAAAAATAGGAGTAGAAGGGAAATTCCTCAATATGTTTTTTTTTTTTTTTCTGTTGTTGTTGTTATATGCCATTGAGTCAGCTCTGACTCAGAGTGACTCTATGTAAAACAGAACTAAACACTGCCTGGTCTTGTGTCAGACTCACTCACAGTCTTTGCTATACCTGAGCCCATCTTTGCAGCCATTGTGTCAACCCATCTCCCTGAAGGCCATCCTCTTTTTTGCTGACCCTCCATTTTACCAAGCATGACATCCTTCTCCATGGAATGGTCTTTTCTGACAACATGACCAAAGTAGGTGAGATGAAGTCTGGACATTCTTGCTTCCAAGGAGCATTCCTGCTTAGTTCTTCTGGCAGTCCATGGTACTTTCAATATTCTTCACCAACACCATAACTCCAAAGCATCAACTCTTCTTCAATATTCCTTATTCATTGTCCAGCTTTCACATGTGTATGAGGAGATTGAAAATACCATAGCTTGGGTTAAGTGCACCTTCGTCTTCAAAAAACCATCTTTGCTCTTCAGCGCTTTAAAGAGATCTTTTGCAGCAGATTGGCCCAGAGCAATACATCATCTGATTTCTTGATTACTGCTTCCATTGGTGTTGATTGTGGAATCAAATAATATGAAATCCTTGAAAACTTCAATATTTTCTCCATTTATCATGATGCTGCTTATTAGTCCAGTTGTGAGATTTTTGTTTTCTTTATGTTGAGGTGTAATCCATACTTCGGACTGTAGTCTTTAATCTTCATCAGTAAGTGCTTCAAGTCATCTTCACTTTCAGCAAGCAAGGCTGTGCCATATGCATATTGCAGGTTGTTAATGAGTCTTCCTCCAATCTTCATGCTGCAATCTTCTTCATATAGTCCAGCTTCTTGGATTATTTGCTCAGCATACAGATTGAATAAATGCGGTGAAAGGATACAACCCTGACACACTCCCTTCCTGATTTTAAACCATGCAATATTCCTTTGTTCTGTTCAAATGACAGCTTCCTGGTCTATGTACAGCACAATGAAATGTTCTAGAATTCCTATTCTTCTCAATAATATCCATAATTTGTTATGATCCACACAAGTGAATGCTTTTGCACAGTCAATAAAACACAGGTAAATATCTTTCTGGTATTCTTTGCTTTCAGCCTAGATTAATCTGACATCAGCAATGATATCTCTTGTTTCACATCCTCTTCTGAATCCAGCTTGCATTTCTGGAAGTTCCTGGTCAATATACTGCTGCAACCATTTTTGAATTATCTTCAGCAAAATTTTACTTTCATGTGGTAATAATGATATTCTTTGATAATCCCCACAATCTGTTAGATCATCTTTCTCTCAAATGGGTAAAAATATGGATATCTTACAGTCAGTTGGCTAGGTGGTTGTCTTCCAAATTTCTTGGCATAGATGAGTAAGTTCCTCCAGTGTGTCCTCCATTTGTTGAAACATCTCAATGGGAATTCCATCAATTCCTGGAGCCTTGTTTTTCACCAGTTCCTTCATTGCAGCTTTGACTTCCTCTTCAATGCCATTGGTTCTTGATCATATGCCACCTCCTGAAGTAGATTAACACTGACCAATTATCTTTGGTACAGTGACTGTGTATTCCTTCCATCTTCTTTTTATGTTTCCTGCATCATTCAATATTTTTTCATAGAATCTTTCAGTATTGCAACTCAAGGCTTGAATTTTTTTCTTCAGTTCTTTCATCTTGAGAAATACCTAGCCTGTTCTTCCCTTTTGATTTTCTATCTCCAGAGTTTTACACATTTCATTAAAATAATTGACTTTGTCTTCTCAAGCTACCCTTTGAATTCTTCTGTTCAGCTTTTTTATCTTGTCATTTCTTCTATTTGCTTCAGCTACTTTCTGCTCAAGAGCAAATTTCAAAGTTTCTTCTAACATCTATTTTTGTCTTTTCTTACTTTCCTGTGTTTTTAAAGGCCTTTTGCTTTCTTCATGGATGATGGTCTTGATGTCATCCCACAATTTGTCTCATTTTTAGTCATAAGTCTTTAATGCATCAAGTCTATTCTTCAGATGGTCTCTAAATTCAGGATTCAGGTGGGATATAATCAAGGTCATATTTTAGCTCTTCTGGACTTGTTTCAATCTTCAACGTGAACTTGTGTATGAGCAATTGATGGTCTGTTCCACAGTCAGCTCCTGGGCTTGAAAGCTTCTCCATTGCCTCTTTCCACAGGTATAGTTGATCTGATTCTTGTTTATTCCATCTGGTGATTCCCATGTATATAGCCACCATTTATGTTGTTGAAAAAAAAAAGCATTTGCAATTAATAAGTCATCAGTCTTGCAAAATTCTATCATGCTATGCTAGTTATGTTTGTGTGTCAACTTGTCTGGGCCTGGTTGAGTGGCTGGGAAGCTGGTGGTAGTAATTCCCTATGATGGGACTGACAATCAACTCCATGGTAGGATCTACCACAAGCAGCTGAGTAGCTGCCTTTGTGATGTGGTCTGCTTCCTATATATAAGGAGAAGCCTTGGGAATGGTCTCTAGCTAATGGCATGCTTGGACCCTGTATGTATCCATGTTGTTGCTCAGCAGCCTGCTATGCTCTGCTGACCTTGGGGCTTACAATTGACTTAAGTTAATGGCCTGCCATGTGGTTTGGTAACATCAGGACAGTGCCTTTTTACTTGTCAACCCTGGGGCTTCTCAGCCTCAGCAGCCAGAAGCTGTCGAGTGAAGAAACACCTCTAGCTCCAATGGGCTGGGAGCAGGAGGTAGAGCTGGACCCCAAGGTTGAGGGGCTTTCATCCAGCCCCTAGAACCTGGCACTTTGAACTTGGACTTAAAGCCTTCAAATGGTAAGAGAATAAATTCCTGTTTGTTAAGGCCATTGCATTTGAGGTATATATTCTTGTCAGAGCAGCACTAGGTAACCAGAACACATGCAATCTCCAGTGTCATTTCTATCACCAAGGACATATTTTCCAACTACTGGTGATTCTTCTTTGTTTCCAACTTTTGCATTCCAATCACTAGTGATAATCAAGACATCTTGGTTGCATATTTGGTCAATCACAGACTGCAGAAGCTGGTAAAAATCTTTAATTTCCTCATCTTTGGCTTTGGTGGTTGGTGCGAAAATTTGAATAATAGTACAATTAACTTGTCTTTCTTGTAGGCATATGTATATTAATTATTCTATCACTGACAGCATTGTATGTCAGGATAGATGTTGAATTTTTTTGTGATGGTGAATGTGATACCATTCCTCTTCAATTTGTAATTCCCAGCATAGTAGCTCATAAAGTTGTGTGATTCAAAATGTCCAAAACTAGTCCATTTCAGCACATTAATGCCTAGGATATTGATTTTTATGTGTTCCACTTCATTTTTAACAACTTCCAATTTTCCTAGATTCATACTTTGTACATTTCATGTTCCAGTTATTACTGGATGTTTGCAGCTGTTTCTTCCCATTTTGAGTCATGCACAGCTGCAGATGGAGATCCTGAAAGCTTTATTCCAGTCATGTCATTAAGGTTGACTCTACTTTGAGGAGGCAGCTCTTCTCTGTTGTATTTTGAATGCCTTCTGACCTGAGGGGCTCATCCTCTGGCACTGTATCAGACAATGTTTCAAGACTATTCATAAAGTTTTCCAGTAATATATCAGACAGTATTTCATTATTATTCATAAGGTTTTCACCAGCCAATTTTTAAGAAGTGGATGGTCCCTTCTTTCTTGTGAGTATGTCTTAGTTTGGAAGCTCATGTGAAACCTGTCCACCATGGGTGACCTTGTTGACATTTGAAATACTAGTGGCTTTCAGCCTCACAACAACACATGAGTCACCATAATATGGCAAACTGGTACATGAGTGGTGGATTCTTCAACATAGTTAAGGACATATATGCAAAACCAATGGTCAACATTATTCTCAATAAAGAGAGAGTGGAAACATTCCCCTTGTGAACAGGGACCAGACAAGGATACCTTTCTCATCATTCCTTTTCAATATTGTATTGGAAGTGCTGGCCAGAACAATAGAGGAAGAAAGTGAAATAAAAGATATAAATACTGACAAGAAAGAAGTAAAACTATCTATCATTGTAGATAATATAATCCTCTATGTAGAAAATCCTAGAAACTCAACAAGAAAACTACTGGAACTAATAGAAGGATTCAGCAAAGTGACAGGATACAGGATTAACATTAAAAAGTCAGTCAGAGTCCTCTATACTAACAAAGAGAACTCTGAAAAGGAAATCATGAAAACAGTAATACCATTTATAATAACCACCCGAAATATGAAGTACTTAGGAATAAATCTAGCCAGTGACACAAAAGTTCTAAGTAAAGGAAACTACGAAACTCCACTATATGAAACCAAAAGAAGCTTACATAAATGAAAGAATATCTACTAGGCTTATGGCTAGGAAGTTTCAATATGGTGAAAATCTCAGTAATACTCAAAGCAATCTCTAGGTATAATGCAATTCCAATCCAGATTCCATTGTTATTCTTTAAAGAGATAGAAAAAGATGGGGCAATCTACTTCTGTAGTGATGCTGCCTTGGAAACCCAAGGAGGGGTCGCTATGAGTCAGGTTCCACTCAACAGCACATTACAACAACAACAACAACAACAAATTTATATGGAAAAGAAAGAGTCTTGAATAATGAAAGTGCTGCTAAAGAAGAACAAAGTAGGAGGTCTCACACTTCTCTATCTCAAAACCTGCTATACAGCCACATTAGTCAAAACATCCTGGTATTGGTACAATGACAAACACATAGACCAATAGAATAGAATTGAGAACCCAGAATTAAATACATCGACTTTTGGACAGCTGATTTTTTGACAAAGGGCCAAAATCCATTAAATGCAGAAGAGATAGTCTGTCTAACAGAGGTTGCTTACAAAATTGAATATCCATTTTTAGAAAAATGAAACAGGATCCATATGTGTGACCATAAAAAAAAAAAGTCGAACTTAAGATGGATCAAAAACCTAAGTGTAAAACCAAAAAATATAAAGGTCATCAAAGAAGAAATAGGGACAAGTTTAGGGGCTTAATACATTGCATAAATACACTATCAAACATAGCTAAAAATACAAAAACAGAAGAAGACAAACTAAATTACTGGTATGTTTTAAAAAGCTAACATTTATACATATCAAAGAATTCACCAAAAAAAGTGGAAAAGGAAGCTATAGGTTGAGGGAAAAAAATTGGCGATGACATACCTAAAATTTATAGAAAACTTCAACACCTCAACAACAAAAAAACAAACAATCCAACTTAAAAATAGGAAGAGGACATGAACAGACACTCTACCAAAGACATTCAGGCAGCTAAAAAACACATGAAGAAATGCTTATGATAATAAGCAATTAAAGAAATGCAAATCAAAATAACAATGAGATATCATCTCACCCCAACATTAATATCAAAGTTAAAAAATACAGAAAATAACAAATGCTGTTGAGGGTGTGGAAAGAATGTAACCCTCATACACTGCTAGTGGGAATGTAAAATGGTATGACCGCTACAGAAAACTGCATGACACTTCCTTAAAAACTTAGCAATAGAAATACCATATGATCCAGATATATATTCTAGAGAAAAAGGAAACATGTTACAAATAGCTCTATGCACACTCATGTTCATTGCAGTAATACACACATCAAAAGGTGAAAACAACTTTTAAGTGTTCATTAATTAGGCACTTGAATGAAAAAATGAACTATGGTACACACACATGATGGAATACTACACAACACTAAAAAATAATAATGAATCTGTGAAATGCCTCATAACATGGATGAACCTAGAGGATATTATTTTATTGAGTAAAATTAGTCAACCACAAAAGGACAAATACTGTATGATACTACTTGTAAAAAAGCCAAGAAAATATTCATGTTAAGAATTGTTCTTTGAAGTTACCAAGGATGGGAAGGGAAAAGAGGGTAAATCACTAACTAGAAGGGTACCTACCTATTGCCATCAAGTTGGATCCATCTCATAGTGACTGTGGTAGTTATGTTGTGTGTCAACTTGGCTAGGCCTGGTTGAGTGGCTGAGCAGCTGGATGTAGTATTCCCCACGATGAGACTGGTAATCAATTCCATGCTGGAATCTACTGGGAGCAGCTGAGTAGCTGCCTTTGGGTATGTGGTCTGCTTCCAATATATAAGGAGAAGCTTTGAGAATGGTCTCTAGCCTATGACATGCTTGGACCCTGCATGTAGCCATGTCATTGCTCAGTAGCCTGAGTGAAGAAATGCCTCTTGCTCCAGTGGGCTTTCACCCAGACCCTAGAGCCTGGCACTTTGAACTTGGACTTAAAGCCTCCAAATTGTAAGAATAAACTCCTGTTTGTTTAAGCCATCCCATTTGTGGTATATTTCTTGTCAGAGTGGCACTAGGTAACCAGAACACAACTTGACAACCAGAACCAAGAGTGGGATGCTGCACTGACAAATACCATGAAAGTAGAAACAGGAGTGGAATGTGTTCTTGACCTGAGACCCTGGCAGAGAGACCCTGGCATACAGCATGACAGACAGCAGGACAGACCACAAGAGACTGGTATGAAAGACGGCAGGAGTGGAGCCCAGAGACCAGCATGAGAGACAGCAGGAGCAGAGTTGAGAGAACTGGCATGAGACAGAGACAGCCTTACCAGCCCATGGAGGAGAAAGCTGGGTGCCATTTGTTACATGGCTTCCTGGTGGAGTGGGTTGTCTTCAGACATTAATTGGTAGAAGAGACCGGCTTGAAATGAAGTAGCAGGTTGGCCAGCCCACGGAGCAAGAAAGCCAAGTGTCTTTTGGGCAGAAAGATTTCTAGCAGAGAAGGTTGCCCTCAAGCATTAATCATCAGAAGCAGAGAGACCAAGGAAACGGAAGCAGAGCTGCCTCAGCCTTAAGGGTAGGACCATGGAGTTTGGGGGTGGAATGATCACAGCCCCCTAGGTTTCAAAGAGCTGGGACTTCACCAAATTGATTCTGGAGTGTGGGGCTGCTAGTTCATGTGAGTCAGTGGAATGGAGCCATAGCCACTGCCCAATAGTGAGGGGGCAGGGCTGCCATGCCCAAGAGGGAGAGGAATGGGGCCCACCAGGCCAAGGGGGGGAGGTCATCACCCAGGAACTAGGGGACTGGAACCACCCAGTGGAGGAGATCTGTACAGATGCCACCCAATGAAGATCTGTACAGATGCCAAGCTGACAAGGGGTAGAATTGTGGTAGTTATGTTGTGTATCAACTAGGCTAGGCCTGGTTGAGTGGTTGGGCAGCTGGATGTAGTATTCCCCATGATGAGACTGGTAATCAACTCCATGATGGAATCTACTGGGAGCATTTTTGGTATTTTTCTTGTCAGAGCAGCACTAGGTAACCAGAACAGCGACCCCTCCTTGAGTTTCTGCAGGCAGTATCACTATGGAAGTAGATTGCCCAACTTGCCTTCTGAGGAGTGGCTGGTGGGTTTGAACTGCTAGCCTTCAGGTTAGGAGTCAAATGTCTTAGGCACTACACTACCAGAGCTCCCAAGTAGAGGGTAGACATGTATTAATATGGGTGAAAGGAAAGGCAATTTAGAATAACTGGGAAGTTGGAACAAAATGATCCAGGCAAAAGAAGACACTGAGAAGACTATAAGAGTGAAAGGCAACAACAACAAGGAAAAAAAAAAAAGCATAGTGTGATAGTTGGAGCTGTGTGTCAACTTAGCTGGACCACAATTCTGTGTGATTTAAGCAATTGTGATGTGGGTTTTTCCAATGATGAGATCAGATGTATATGTTTTGAGCAGCCAATCCATTGAAAGGGAGTTTCCAGGGGTGTGACCTGTATATTTCAGTATATTTATGGACATCCTGGGAAGAGACACTCTTCTGTGGCTTGGGATTCTTTTGTGCTGCCTACAACTGTCCATGAGTGAACAATCCACTATTCGGCCTGGAGATCTTGGATTTGTCATTTGTTGGAGTCAACAGTCAGTATACTGCCTGCCAACCCTGAGCTCATCGCCCCCTGCAGCTGTGTGAGTCGGGAGAAGCCTCCAGCTTGACTTTTGACCCAATAACTTGGGACTTGCCGGCTTCTATAAGTGTGTGAGCCATTTTCCTAAGATACATTCTCTTCCTCTCTCTATATAAGCTTCACTGGTTTTGTTTCTCTAGAGAACCCAGTCTAACACACATAGAAAGAAAGTTCTAAGATGAGACATTAGGTGTGTCCTCAGCAGTCAGGAGCTAGGTAAGAAGAGTAGACTAAGGCAGATGTAAATTGAAGATGCTAACTCCAGAAAACAAATACTGAAAATGGGGAATATGTACCTTAAAGTTGATGAACTACAGTGAAGGGAAGAAATACTTTAAAACATAAGCTTGTGTTTTATGCGTTTTTACACACACACTTTTGAACAAAGTGCCTGGCTGTCAAGGGCACTTGATAACATGTGCCATGCGGCAACGCACTGCAGATGAGTTGTAGGACCTCTGAATGGCTAGGCCATGTACGTCAAAGTGCTCTCTGAATAAAAACTTTTTTTCCCCAAAATCTTTCCCTATATGGTAGACTGACACACTAAATGATCATCACTCCATATTGAAGCTATTATTATTATTATTACGCATTACTCTTGGATTTTTATTGCCTTTTCATTATGATTTGAAAGCAAAGTCTAAAGATTGACCACAGTCATTTTATTTCTATCACTTCTTTAGTTTATTACTTCCAAGAATGACACTGAAATTCAGTGTGGAGATTTATTTTCCATTTCCTCTGCTTATTTTCATCAAAAGATGACAATAAAAGTAATTGTCCTTAATTATCCAGATTGCTCATGGTATTAGCACCAATTTATGACTTTATTCTAATGTGTCCCATATTTAAAGTGACAAATTTCTTTAAGTCTTAGGATTATATGAGACATAAACAATAATATCATAGTAATTTATGGAGATTGTCAGTGTCATCACCCCATGAATGCAAAGTTGCATTCACTGAGCCTGCAGTCACAGAGAAACAGCCCCATTATTTTGTTCTCTCCTGATTTATGCTGACAATTCTTTCATCATTTGTACCACACAAAAACTTTGCAATAATTTAAACAGAATGGATGCTTTGGGAAAAAATCAACCACAATTATATAGATATATATAGTTCTCTAGTGCTGCTATAATAGAAACATGACAAGTGGATAGCACTAACAAAGATAAATTTATTATCTTACAGTGTAGGAGCTTAGAAGTCCAAATTCAGAGTACCAGATCTCAGGAAAGACTAGGCTACAAGTTTGAGTTCAAAATGCTGGCTGGATGAAAGGCTCTTGATCTTGGGCTTCAGCTCTGCCTTCCAGGCCCACTTTGAGCAAGCTTGAGGGTTCTCCTGACTTACGTAATTGCAGAAGCCAACAAATTCAAGATTAGCAAACAGTATAGCGGCTGCTGGCTGCTCAGGCTGACGAATCCAAGACCATTAGGTAAAAGGGCAGATGGTTTCACAGACTGCAAAGGCAACAATCGCAACGTTGGCAGGCAACATGGCAGGCTATTTGTTCAATCCAGGAACTAGAGATGATGATGGCTCAAATGTATGATCCTTGCCATATACACTGGAAACAAACCACACCCCAAAGGCAACTCTCTTTCAACTGATTAACTGCTCATTGCAGATTCCACCATGGAGGTGATTACACAACGTCCCATCTCATCTTGAGGAATAACTATACCCAGCTGCCAAGTCACTCACAATCATGGCCCAGCCAAGCTGACACACAACCTTAACTACCACACTTGTCAAGCATAAATAGAGAAAAATGAGAGATAATACATAAATATGAACAACTAAGTGTGAGAAAGAGAGTATCTAATAACACATATGGGCTTCACATTTAACAAGAGAAGTATTAAGAATAAAGACACATTAATGTATTCTTTAAATTTCCATGAAATTGATTATTTCCTAGGAAAAAAGAACTTATCAAAAAATATATATAAAGCTTGCCTTGGGTCATAATGATACAGATAAGGGTGGCAGAATACAGCAAGAAATTTTCATTAATGGTAATATTGATAATGTTTTAAAGCTTTCAATATTTAAGTAATCTTTACTTTACATAGACTATTGCAAAAAATGTAAAAATATAAAAAATTCCCTGAATTACTTTACAAGTTACCATAACTGTGGTATATAAATCTGAAAAGAAGAAGAAAACTTTAAGCTTTCCTCAGTTATGAATGTTGCTGTTAGGTGTGGTCGAGTCAGCTCTGACTCAACAGAACAAACAAAACACAGAACGAAACATTGCCCAGTCCTGTGCCATCCTCAAAATCCCTGCTATGCTTGAGCCCATTGTTGCAGCAACTGTGTCAATTCATCTTATTGAGGTTCTTCCCCCTTTTCACTGACCCTCTACTTTACTAAGCATGCTATCCTTCTCCAGGGACTGGTCATGACCAGTCCCTGGAGACAACATGACCAAAAGTAGATGAGATGAAGTCTGGCCATTTTCACTTCCAAAGAACATTCTGGTTGCACTTCCTCCAGGACAGATTTGTTCTTTCTTCTGGCACTTTATGGCATTCCCATTATTCTTACCAACACCACAATTCAAGGGTACGAACCCTTCTGTGATCTTCCTTATTTATTGTCCAGCTTTCACATGCATCTGAGACTTGCAAATACCATGGCTTGGGGTATGTGCACCTTAGTCTTCAAAGTGACATCTTTGCTTCTTCATACTTTAAAGAGGTCCCTTGAAGCAGATTTGCTCAGTGCAATACAATTTCTGATCTCGACTGCTTCTTCCATGGATGTTGACTGTGGATCCAAGTAAGATGAAATCCCTGACAACTTCAATCTTTTCTCTGTTTATCATGATGTTGCTTATTGGTCCAGTTGTGAGGATTTTTATTTTCTTTATGTTGAGATGTAATCCATACAGCAGACTGGTGTCTTTAATCTTCATCAGTAAGTGCTTCAAGACATCAGCAATTTCAGCAAGTAAAGTTGTGTCATCAGCATATTGCAGGTTGTTAATGATTCTTCCTCCAATTTTGATGACAAGTTCTTCTTCATATAGTCCAGCTTCTTGAATTATTTGCTCTGTATACAGACTGAATAAGTATAGTGAAAGGATACAATTCTTGACACATACCTTTCTTGATTTTAATCCATGTATCCCCTTGTTCTATTTGAAAGACAGCCTCTTGGTCTATGTACAGGTTTTTCATAAGTACATTTATGAATAAAAAAATCAAACAAAACTCACTGCTGTCAAGTGAGGTCCAACTCTCAGTGACCCCTACTTGGGTTTCTACATCACTATGGAAGTAGATTACCTAACCGTCCTTCCAAGGAGTGGTAAAAACACTAAATTGAAGACTAGCAAATTTAATTCAGCAGCATATTTAAAGAATACATTTCATGTCCATGGTTTTTCCTGATGAATTAATTGTTGCTATAGCAAAAGTAGGGAGCTCTGGTAGCAAAGTGCCTAAGGCATTTGACTTCTAACCAGAAGGCTAGCAGTTCAAACCCACCAGCCACTCCTCAGAAGGAAGATGGGACAATCTATTTCCGTAGTGATACTGCCTTGGAAACCCAAGGAGGGGTCGCTATGAGTTGGATTCGACTCAATGGCAGTGAGTTTGGTTTGGTTTTTTATAGTAAAAGTAAATCCATTAAGAAACCAAAACCAAATATGTTGCCATCAAATCTATTCTGAGTCATAGCAACTCCCACTGGGTTTTCAAGGCTATAAACCTTTATGGAAATAGACTTCCTCATCTTTCTGCTGCAGAGTGGCTGCTGAGTTCAAGCCACCAACCTTTTGCTTACCAGCTAAATGCCTTAACCACTACACCACCAAACCCAAACCAAACCAAACTCACTGCCATTGAGTCAATTCTGACTGATAGCAATTGGATGTCTGAGGTTGTAAACCTTTATGGAAGTAGTCTACCTCAACTTTCTTTCACAGAACAGCTGGTAGGTTTGAACCACCTTTTGGTTAAGCAGCCAGATGGCTTAACCACTACACCACTAAAAAACAAAACAAACAAACAAACAAAAACTCACTGCAATCAAGTAGATTCTGACTCATAGTGACCCCTATTGGGTTTCCAAGGCGGTAAATCTTTATGGAAGTAGATTGTCACATCTTCCTTCCATAGAGCAACTGGTGGGTTTAAACCACTGACCTTTTGGTTAGCAGCCAAATGTTTTATCCACTACCAATTAATAAACTACCTAAAATAAATTGGTCAAGGGGGAAATTACATTTCTTTCAAAAAATGTCAAGGATCATTTGGTATATTTCAAGATAAATTTTAATTAAAACTCTTAGTAAATCAGCAATGAGAAGAAACAGGAATATTTAACAAAATTCAACCACAGACATCATTCATAATGGTGAAATTCATGAGACACTGCTTTTAAAATCAGGAGCAAGGAATTGCTGTATATTATTATTTACTATATTTCTGGAAGTTCCAGCCACTGTACTGAGATAGCAAATCAAAACCAAACCCATTGCTGTTGAGTTGATTCTGATACATGGCAACCATGTGCTACATAGTAGAATTGCTTTATAGGGTATTTTAGCTGTAAAACTAAGGAGGCAGATAGGCAGGCCTCTCTTTCATGGTGCTGCTGGGTGGGTTTAAATCATCAATCTTTAGTGTAGTATTCAAGCACAGACTGTTTGTGCCACAGGGACTTGACATTGAGATATGGAGATAGAAATAAGGGGGATAGCAATTAGTAAGTATGTAAAATTTTATTTAGAGTGATGTTACCATTAAACTGGCAAACCTAAACCCGTTGCCATTTAGTCCATTCTGACTCATAGTGAACCTATAGGACAGAGTAGAACTGCCCCATAGGGTTTCCAAGGCTTTAATCTTTATGAGAGCAGATTGCCATATCTTTCTTGATGGCTGGTGGGTTTTAGCTGCCAATCTTTTGGTTAGCAGCTGAGTACTTTAATCACTGCACCACCACGGCTTCTTGGAAAAGCTAAATGGATCCCAGAACTACAGTACATAAATGAGTGGGACACATTTTCAAGAACAAGTTGATAGAGGCAGAGGACCCAGTAGCCCGAGATTCAAAGTATGTACTTATTAAGAATTTAGCAATTGAAAAGCAAAATAAAAAACGCAATGCATATCACTGGAAAAAGTTATGATTATTTAATAAATAATGTTGGAATAATTGAATCACTACTGTTGTTGTTAGGTGCTGTCAAGTCGTCTTCAACTCATAATGACCCTCTGCACAGCAGAACGAAACTCTGCCTGGTCCCACACCAGCTCCATGATCCCTGCTATACTTGAACCCACCGCCACGGCCACTGTGTCAATTCAGCTTGTTGAGGGCCTTTCCATTTTTTGTTGACCCTCCACCTTACCAAGCATGACATCCTTCTCCAGGGAATGGTCCCTTCTGATAACATGACCAAAGTAGATGAGACAAAGTCTGGCCATTCTCGTTTTCAAGAAGCATTCTGGCTACACTTTTTCTAGGACAGATTTGTTAGTTCTTTTAGCAGTCCATGGTACTTTCAGCATTCTTCACCAGCACCACAACTCAAAAGCATCAATTCTTCTTTGGTCTTCCTTATTCATTGTCCAGCACTCACCTGCATATGAGACAAGTGAAAATATCATTGCTTATGTCAGGTACACCCTAGTCCTCAAGAAGACATCTTTGCTCTTCTGCACTTGAAAGAGGTCCCTTAAAGCCAACTTTCCCAGTGCTATATGTCATCTGATGTCCTGACTGCTGCTTCTGTTGGCATAGATTGTAGAACCAAGCAATGTGAAGTCTTTGACAATTTCAATAGTTTCTGCATTTATCATGATGCTACTTATAGGTCCAATTGTGAAGATTTTTGTTTTCTTTATATTAAGATGTAATCCATACTGAAGACCGTATTCTTCAGTCTTCATCAGTAAGTGCTTTAAGTCATCCTCACTTGCAGCAAGCAAAGTTGTGTCATCAGCATATTACAGGTTGTTAATGATTCTTCCTCCAATCTTGATGCCATATTCTTCTTCATATAGTTCAGCTTCTCAGATTATTGGCTCAGCATATAGATTGAATAAGTATGGGGAAAAGATACCCTGATGCACTACCTTCTTGATTTTAAACCATTCAGTGTCCCCTTGTTCTGTTTGAATGACAGCCTCTTGGTCTATGTACAGGTTCCTCA
>NW_006921639.1:8198886-8224171 GCF_000298275.1 Orycteropus afer afer | reverse complement strand
TGTGTATTCCATCTGGTGAAGTCCACATGTACAGATGCTGTTTGTGTTGCTGAAAAAAGGTATTTGCAATGAGTAAGTCATTGGTCCTACAACTTTCTATCATGTGATCTCCAGTGTTATTTCTGTCACTAAGGCCTAATTTTTCAACTACTGGTGATTTTTCTTTGTTTCCAACTTTTGCATTCCAGTCACCAGTGATAATTAACACATTTTGATCGCACATTTGGTCAATTTCAGACAGCAGAAGTTGATAAAAATCTTCAATTTCCTCGTATTTTGCTTTGGTGGTTAGTGCATAAATTTGAATAATAATTGTATTAACTGGTCTTCCTTGTAGGCATATGGATATTATCCTATCATTGACAGCATTGTACTTCAGGACAGATCTTGAAATATCCTTTTTGATGATGAATGCCACACCATTCTTCTTCAAATAGTCATTTCTGGCATAGTGTATCATATGGTTGTCTCATTCAAAGTGGCCAAAACCAGTCCACTTCAGCTCATTGATGCCTAGGATATCACTCTGCATTCCATTTCATTTTTGACAACTTCTAATTTTCCTAGATTCATACTTTGTACATTCCATTTTGCAATTATTAATGGATATTTGCAGCTATTTCTCCTTGATTTGAGTTGTGTCACATCAGCAAATCAGTAAGGCTGGTTCTACTCTGATGATGGAGCTCTTTCCCAGTAATATTTTGAGAGCCTTCCAACCTAAGTGGCTCATCCTCCTGCACTGTATCAGACGGTGTTTCTGGACTATTCATATAATTGCCTATTAATGTAACAGACAGTAGTTTCTCTGCTACTCATAAGGTTTTCCCTGGCCAATTTGAAAAGTGGATGGCCTCTTCCTTCTTCCTAGTCTGTCTCAGTCTGCGAGCTGTGATGAAATCTGTGCACCATGTGCAATCCCGCTGGCATTTGAAACACCAGTGGCACACCTTCAAGCCTCACAGCAACATGCCACCACAGTATGACAAACTGACAGACAAGTTTGTCTCCCTTAACTGTTCAAAACCTCTTCACCTTCCCCTTACCTGGATCCCCGCCATTTGTTCACTCTGTCCTGGACACCCTGGCTTTCCTTTACTTTCCCCTCCACTTTTCCTGCCACTTGGGGGTTGGGGCCTGAGTCCCTCCTCTTACCTAGATCCCTCTGCTGCTTGCTTATTCTATCCTGGATGCCCTGGCTTTCCTTTCTTTTCCCCTCTGCTTTTCCTGGTTTTCACTACTAGGGGATAAAAAAAGAAATTCTGATTCACACATCATCTCATAAAACACACAGAGGGGAAAGAAACATTCTAAGTAAAAATTAAAAGAAGAAAACCTGAACTCTAATAATTATTTAGTTATCTGCTTTCTGAATGGGAATATGCTTTATAAACATTAAAATAAATCATGGAGGAAAAATAACCAACCAATTTGACCATATATGTTTAACTTGTAGACTAAAAACAGGTAAACAAAATTTAACAGAAATTTCAAAATAAAGAACATTTTCATAACAAATATTTGAATAAAAATGGCAAAAAAGAATAATCTAAAATTCATTAGAGAAATACTAAAACTTTCCAAGTTCAAAGTTTAGTTTTAGTATATCTCCTTGTATAAGTAACTCAGATATTTTCTGAGTGTGTTCAAATATGCATTTCTGTTGCTTTGCATAGGAATAACAGCTTGGCTGAAAATATTATTCTAAAGTCTCAATAATTTTCTTTCAAAATATAGATTTTGCTTGATTGTTTTATGGGGTTCTGGATTATGGAAGTGAAGTCATTTATGAACCTGATTTTCATTCTTGTTTTTGTTGTTGTTAGGTGCTGTGAAGTTTCTCTGACTCATAGAAACCCTATCTATGTACAAAAGAACAAAATACTGCCTGGCCTTGCACTATTCTCACAATCTTTGTTGTGCTTGAGCCTATCCTCACAGCCACTGTGTCAATCTATCTTGTTGAAGTTCTTCCGCTTTTTTGCTGACCCTCCACTTTACCAAGTATGATATCCTTCTCCAGGGACTGGTCCCTTCTGACAACATGATCAAAGTAGGTAAGACAAAGTCTGGCCGTTCTACTTTCCAAGTGGCATTCTGGCTTCACTTCTTCTAAGGCAGTTATTTTCATTGTTCTGACAGTCCATGGTGTTTTCAGTATTCTTTGTCAACACCACAATTCAAACACATCGATTATCTTTGATTTTTTTTTAGTCGTTGTCCATCTTTCATATGCATAGGAGGTGAATGAAAATACCATGACTCGGGTCAGGTGCACCTTAGTGCTCAAAGTACTATCTTTGCTCTTTAGCTCTTTAAAGAAGTCTATTGCAGCAGATTTTCCCAGTACAATATGTTGTCTGATTTCTTTTTATTTTTTTAAATTTTTATTATGATCTTACAGAAAGTTTATGGGGAAAATTCATTTTCCATACAGCAGTTCATAGACATTTTGTTTCATGACATTGACTGCAATCTCCACAATGTAATAGCTCTGTTCCCACTTCCTCCCTGTAGTTTTCTCTTCCCTGTGTCCTTCTTTCCTATGCATACCTGCCCTCTGAGCTATCTCCCTTTATGTATGCTTCCCTTCTGATCTCCCATGATTGATTGTTTTAAGGAGTGTATCTACCTGGTGCAAATATTCACCTTATATGTCAGTCTATTGTTTGCCTGAAAGCTATGGGAGTGAGTTCAGTTACGGGTCTGAAGGAATAGGGACCATAGTCTTAGGTGTTTCACCAGTCTCTATTAGGCCAGTAAGCCTGTTTTTTTTTATGATTTTGAGTTTTGTTCCACGTTTTTCTCCCACTCTATCCAGGATCTCCTGCACCAATCCCTTTCTGAGTGGTTGACAGTGGTAGCTGGGCACCATCTAGTTCTTCTGGTCTCAGGGTCATATAGGCTGAGTTTCACATGTCCACTAGTCCCTTAGGCTAATTGTTTCCATGTGTCTTTGTTTTCTCCATTCCTCTTTGTTCTGTATGAGGAGAGACCAATTGCTGCATCTAGATGCCCAGTTGCAAGCTTTTAAGACCCCAGTTACTACTCAACAAATTAGGATGTAGAACAATATTTTTGTGTAATATGTTATGCCAATTGAGTTGATGTCTCCTGTGACCATGATCTTGACCCCACAGGCCCAACAGCTTTCTCCTTCAGGGTGGTTGGCTATGGCTAAGAAATTATGATAACTTTATCCCTTGTTGGTTCTAGTAATATGGATATTCTTATAACACATGCAAATATGTATGTAATTATATCATCTGCCAACCTTATACATACAAACCAAACTCACTGCTGTTGGGTTGGATTCAACTCATAGAGACCCCTCCTTGGGTTTCCGAGGCGGTATCACTATGGAAGTAGATTGCCCAATCTTCCTTTCAAGGAGTGTCTGGTGAGTTTGAACTGCTAGCCTTCTGGTTAGCAGTCAAATGCCTTAGGCATTATGCCACCAGCACTCCCAACCTTATACATGGTCATGAGCATATTCCCTTTTGTCTAGGCATTCAGCTTGTCTACTTATGCATCTAGCTGTAGATTAATGTTTACTATCCCTCCTGAATTTAGAGACTATCTGAAGAACAGATTAGATGTATTGAATTCCAGTGACCAAAAACCAGAGGAATTGTGGCATGACATTAAGAACATCATCTATGAAGAAAGCAAAAGCTCATTGTAAAGACAGGGAAGAAAGAGAAGACAAAAATGGATATCAGAAGAGACTGTAATATTTGCTATTGAACAAAGAGTAGCTAAAGCAAATGAAAAAAAAAAAATTGATGAGATGAAAGAACTGAACAAAAGATGTGGAGTTAGAAAACCAAAAGAGAAGAACATGCTTGGCATTTCTCAGGCTGATTGAACTGAAAAAAAAGTCAAGCCTCAAGTTACAATATTGAAAAATTCTATGGGCAAAATACTGAATGATGTAGAAAACATCAAAAGAAGATGGAGGGAATACACAGTGTAACTGTACCAAAAAGAATTGGTTGATGTTCAACTATTTCAGAAGGTGGCATATGACCAAGAACCAATGGTATTAAAAGAAGCAGTCAAAGCTGCAGTAAGGAATTGGTGGAAAACAAGCCTCCAGGAATTGACAGAATAACTCATTGAGATGTTTTGACAAACAGATGCAGTGCTGGAGGAACTTACTTGTCCATGCCAAGAAATTTGGAAGACAGCTACCTGGCCAACTGACTGGAAGAGATCCATATTTGTACCCATTCCAAAGAAAGGTGATCCTACAGAATGTCGAAATTATCAACCAATATCATTGATATAACACACAAGTAAAATCTTACTGAATGTAATTATAAAAGTGTTGCAATGGTATATTTACAGGGACCTTCCTGAAATGCAAGCTGGATTCAGAAGAGGATGTGGGACAAGGGCTATCATTGCTGATGTCAGATGGATCTTGGCTGAAAGCAAATACCAGAAAGGTATTTACTTGTGTTTTATTGACTATGAAAAAGCATTCAACTGTGTAGATCATAACAAATTATGGATAACATTGAGAAGAATGGGAATTCCAGAACACTTAACTGTGCTTATGATGTACCTGTACATAGACCAGGAAGCTGATATTTTAATAGAACAAAGGGATACTGTATGGTTTAAAATAAGGAACAAGTGTGTCAGGGTTGTATCCTTTCACCATACTTATACAATCTGTATGTTGAGCAAATAACCTGAGAAATCAGACTATATGAAGAAGTTAGCAGCATCAACATTGGAGGAAGACTCATTAACAACCTGTGATATGCACATGACACAACCTTGCTCGCTGAAAGTGAAGATGACTTGAAACACTTACTGATGAAGATTAAAGACTATAGTCTGTAGATGAATTACACCTCAACATAAAGAAAACAAAAATCCTTACAAATGAACTAATTAGCAGCATCACAATTAATGGAGAAAAGTTTGAAGTTGTCAAATATTTCATATTTACTAGATTCCACAATCAACACCAATGGAAGCAGCGGTCAAGAAATCAGATGGTATATTGCACTAGGCTGATCTGCTGCAAAAGACCTTTTTAGAGTGCTGAAGAGCAAAGATGTCTCTTTGAATACTAAAGCACACCTAACCCAAGCCGTGGTGTTTTCAGTTGCCTCCTATGCATGTGAAACCTAATGAGTAAAGAAGACTGAAGAAGAGTTGATGCTTTGGGGTTGTGGTGTTGGCAAAAAGTGCTGAAAATACCATGGACTGCCAGAAGAACTAATGAATCTCTCCTGGATGAAGTGCAGCCAGAACGCTCCTTGGAAGTGAGAATGGCCAGATTTCATCTCACCTACTTTGGTCATGTGTCAGAAGGAACCAGTCTCTGGAGAAAGATGTGATTCTTTGTGAAGTAGAGGGTCAGTGAAAAAAGGAAAGGCCCCCAATGAGATGGATTAACACAGTGGCTACAACAATGAGCTCAAGTTTAGCAAGGGTTGTGATACTGGTGCAGGACTGGGCAGTGTTTCGTTCTGTTGTACATAGGGTCACTATGAGTTGTAGCTGCCTTGATGACACATAACAACAACATTACTGAGAATGCAGTATCGTGTATGTAAAAGTGTTTATCTTTGTTGTCTGTACTCCGTGTGCACCTCTCTTTGTTTTCCTTTTCCTGAGTGTTATTGTGTTATTGCTTTTGGTGTATTGCCGTTTCCTTCACCCAAATCAATACTTGTTTCTTACCTATTTATCAATTTTCCCTCCCCTCCCATGCCTGCCAATTGATGTTTTGTGTGTTGATCTTGTACCCTACCACTTTGCTGAATTATTATTATTTCCATTAACTTTCTTGTGGAATTTCTGGGATTTTCTATGTATAGGATCATGTCATCTGCAAATAAAGGATAGCTCTATTTTTTCCTTTCTAATTTGTATGCACTTTATTTCTCTTTCTTGCCCATTGCTCTGGCTGGGACTTCCAGTCCAATATTGGTGGTAATGGAGATTCTTGTCTAGTTCTCCTTCTCAAGGGGAATGCTCTCAATCTTTCTTCATTTAGAAGAACAATGACTGTTGGTTTTGCATATATGTTCTAAATTATGCTGAGGAATTTCCCTTCTATTCATATTTTACTGAAAGTTTTTATAAGGAAAGGATGTTGGATTTTATCAGATACATTTTCTACATAGATTGAAAAGATTATGTGATTATTTTCCTTTGTTTTATTTATGTGTTGAATCACATTGATTGCTTTTCTAACATTTAACCACCTTGCATCCCTGGTATGAATCACACCTGATTCTAGTGTATTATTTTCTTGATATGCTGCTGAATTGTATTAGCTAGAATTTTGTTGAAATTTTTTGTGTTTATATTCATGAGGATATCAGTCAGTAATTTTCTTTTTAGTGATGTCTTTGGTATCAGGGTTATGTTGGCTTCATCGAATGAATTAGAGAGTATCCCTTTATTCTTTAATGTTCTGGAATAGTTTGCATAGAATTAGTGCCAACTCTTCTCTGAATGTTTGGTAGAATTCTCCAGGGAAGTTTCTTTTTTTTTTGGAGGTGGGACTGTTTTTCTATATCTTCAACTTCTTTTGTTATGGGTCTGTTTAGATTTTCTACTTCTGTTTATGTTAGTTTAGGTAGGTGGTATTTCCCTAGAAATATGTCCATTTCTTGTTTTCAAATTTTTCTGTTATAATCCTCTTTATCTCAGTTGGCTTTGTTTTAATGTTATATATTCCATTTTTATTTTGGTTATTTGTGTTTTCTCATTTTTCTCCTTTGATAGTTTGGCCAAGTAGTTTGTCAATTTCATTGATCCTTGCAAAGAACCAACTTCTAGTATTGCTGTTTCTATTGTTTTTCTATTTCATTTAATTCTCCTGTGAACTTTATTCTTTCCTTTTGTCAGGTAACTATGATCTTCTTGTGTTATTTATTTTCTCTTTGTTCTAGTTGAAGGTTAAGTTACTGATTTTGGACTTGTTTTTTATTTGGATGTATGAGTTTGTTGCTATAAATTTCCCTCTGAGCACTTCTTTTCCTATTTCCTAAAGGTTTTCCTATTTTGTGTGCTCATTTTCATTTGATTCTAAGTGCTTTTTAATTTCATATTTTATTTCTTCATGACTCAGTTGTTTTAAGTAAATATACACAATAAACTAAATTATACATGTTCTTCTTGTTATAGATTTCTAGTTTTATTGTAATATGGCAAAGAAGATGCTGTGTATTATTGAGGCTTGATTTGTGATCTAAAATATGGTCTATTCTGGAGAATGTTCTGTGTGCATTGGAGAAGATGTACTGTGCTGCTGTTGGGTGGTGTGTTTTGTATCTTCCTGTGAGGTTGAATTGGTTGACTGTGCTGTTTAGATCTTCTTTCTACTTATTCAGTCCATCATGGAAACTTCATGTTATGGATACAGGAGCTATGCCATTGGATACATAAATATTTATTATATTTATCTTTTTTGGCATCATTAAATAATGTCCTTCTCTGTCTCTTTTAATGTGTTTTGGCATGCAGTCTGTTTTGCCAGAAATTATTCATGCCACTTCTGCTTTCTTTTGGTTATTGTTTGCTTGGTGTATATTTTTAAAAATGTTTAACCTATTTATCTGCTTGTGTCTAAGATGTTTCTCTTGAAGACAACATAATGATAGTTCGTATTGGTTTGTTTGTTTTTTCAATCCATTCTGCCACTCTGCCTTTTTTACTCCATTTACATTCAGTGTGATTATTGATGGACAAATTCTCTGCTGTCTTGTTATTATAGTTTTTTTTTTTTTTTTCCTGTGTGTGTGTGTGCTGTTAATAGTTTATTTGATGCTCTTACTTTTCTGTACTGAGATCTTTTGTATATGGATTGTTTTTCCCTATCATTTGTTGTCATGATTTTTGAGTCTTTTTAATTTTTCTTTTCCTTATTTTGGTGAGTATAGCTATTAATTTTCTTTGTAGTTACCCTGAAGTTTACCTCTATCCTCCTATGTTCAAAGGAGTATGTTGTGTCTTGAGATCACCTTGATGTCTCTCTATATGGAAATTCCATAACTATGCCATTTATTTTCTCTTTTTGTTTTGAAAATGTCTTTTTGTTTTTGTTTTATTCACACTTTAACATCTTCAGTTCCCTGTAATTGGTTTTGCAGCTTTATTTTACTTTCAATAAGTGTTTATCTATGTTGGTATCTGAGTTATGCTGTTGTGTGTCTTTATCTCAGATTTTCTAATGTAGTTAGTTCTCTGTGTGAAAGACTTTTTTTTTTTTTTTTTTTTTAGTATTTCTTATAAGGCTGGTCTGTTGTTTACAAATTCATTTAATTTCTGTGTATCTGCAAATGTTTTAGTTACAGCCTAATTTTTGAAAATCAGTTTTGGTGGATATATATGATTGTTGGTTGACAATTCTTTTACTTCAGGATTTTTTCATCCCATTGCTTTCTTGCTGCATGGTTTCTTACAAGAAAATTATACCTTTCTGTAAGCAGTATTTCACTTTTCATGTGATAATCTCAAAATTCTTTTTCTTTGGTTTTAGAAAGTTTTTTTTTTTTTTTTTTTTTTTGAAGTCTATCCTGCATAGAGTTCATTGAGCTTCTTGGGTGGAAACTTTTCCATCTTTCATGATATTTGGAGAGTTATCTGAACTTAAAAAATTGTCTCTGTACTTATTTTTCTTTTCCTTTTCTGGAGTTCCTCTTGATGGTGTCCCACATAACTCTGCTTTCTCCGTTTCTATCCAAGCTTTATTTTAATTTGTTCCTGATTGTTCCTCAAACAAATTAATATTAAGGATTTTTCCTTTATCTCACTTGTTCTTTCTTCCATTAATTCAGTTCCACTTCTGTTCTGGTTACCTAGTGCTGCTCTGACAAGAATATACCACAAGTGGGATGGCTTTAACAAACAGGAGTTTATTCTCTTACAGTTCAGGAAGCTCGAAGTCCAAGTTCCAAGTGCCAGCCTCTAGGGGCTGTGTGAAAGACCCTCAACCTTGGGCTCAGTTCTGCCTCTTGCTCCCGGCCCACTGAAGCTAGAGGCATCTCTTCACTCAGGCAGCTACTAGCTGCTGAGGCTAACAAGCCCAAAGTCGACAAATAAAATGACACAGTCCCAATGTTACCAAACCACACAGCAGGTCATTAATTTAAGTCCATTGAAAGTCCCAAGGTCAGCAAGAATGGCAGGCTGCTGAACAATGACATGGCTACATGCAGGGTTCAAGGTGCCATAAGGTAGAGACCGTTCCCCAAGGCTTCTCTTTATATTCAGGAAGCAGGCCACATCCCTAAGGCAGCTACTCAGCTGCTCACAGTAGATTCCACTATGGAGGTGATTACCAGTCTCATCATGGGGAATACTACATCCAGCTGCCCAGCCACTCAACCAGGCCCAGCCAAGTTGATACACAGACTTAACCATTGAGTTATATATTTCTGATAGTTTATTGCTAAGTTTCTGAATTTCTTATTGTGATTTTTGTATTGTTTCTATTTGTCTATGAGTCTGTCATTTTGTTCTTGTACTGTTTTCCTGAACTTACTTATTTTTTTCTCTGTGTTTCCTTTGATCTCTGTGAGGAGCCTAAATATAAGTCTTTTGAAATCCTTTTCAGGTAATTCTATTATTATTCACTGTGGAAGGTTTTCTGTTCCTTTAGTTTGCTCATTTGCTCTAGCCATCTTATCTTGCTTCCTCATATGATTTGTTATTATCTGTTGTGTCTGAGGCATGAAGGTTTTCATTTTTTTTAAGTATATATATCTTCATTGATACGTGTGTTTGCTTTGTCCTGATTTTTTTTTTTTTTTTGTCTCAAAATATCAAAAGCTTTGTTTCTTCTTTTTCTCTTTACAATGACTTTTTTTCCTTTGTATTATTTTAATTGTTTTATGGTACTGGTCTATATATGACTTTGGTGATGTTGGTTGTCTGGGTGTGATTTCATAATACAATGGGTATGGTGAGTCACACACATGCATGAGTTATCTGTGGTTAGGCTTGTATATATTCCCTTAAAGGATTGAGTGAAGGTACAAGAGCAGGGCCTTAATCACTGGCATGGGGTAGCAAGTTTTGTGTAGTAAAGTTCTCTATACCACTCTTGTGGGACCGTGTGGTCCTTCCAGGTTCATGTTAGCAGAGAATCATGGTTACTACTTCTGAAGAGCAAGTCAGGATATTTCCAGAGCATCTAAGAGGCAGTGCTATCTAAATGGATGGAATAAGTCCTCAGCACTTATATGAATTCATATCTCAGTAAGTGGTGGGAAATCAGGAGGTCTCAGAATATGTGCAATCAGCCGGTGGGAACTTTCTGTATGTGGGATGTGTGACACTGCAGCCAGGCAGTTATTTGGTGTGGACACTGGGATCTCCTGTTCATTGTTGGGCAGGGGTACCAGGTGGGCATTTGCTGGGAGGTGATATGCCTGTCTGTCCAGTCACAGGGCAAGCGCACAGTGCTCCTATTGCCACCAGATTATAAGCTATGAACATGCTTTGCCAACTGCCAGGCAGGTGGGGTGGGGGAGAATGCACCATCAGTGCTGGAAAGGTGGGACAGAAATATGTATAAGAGGTCACTTGGTGGGGGGAGGGTACACAGGAGGGCAGACCACAGTCACCAGTTGGGCAGGCTGTGAGCAGGTGTCACTGGTTGCCAAATGGGTGGAGCCAGGAGGTGCACAGGGGCGCGCACTGTCATGTGATGTACCCCTGGTCACCAGGCGGGCAGGGAGAGTGATATTTGCTGGTCACTGGGTGTGAGTGCTAGGGCACTCCTCAAAGGCTGAAGCCAGTGATCAGGCCTTGATCTGATTATATATGAGGAGGAAGGTACTGCCAGACAGAGGACTCTTAGTTGTTACTCTATGGAGTATTTTGTGGTTGTTTCCCTTCCAAATGGTCAGGCACCTCTGGTGGTGATTGGTCTAGTCTCTAGTTCCTAGCTCCTTTCCTTCTCTATGGTTATCAGGTACTTGGAGCTTTCCCCTGCTTTCTTGCACTTTCACTCCTTAGATCTGGTTCAAGTTCTGCTTCTCTTGCTTCACTTTTGTCTATACAGTATCTCTGTCTCCCACTGGGATTTCTGTGAAGTTGCCTTCCTGTACTCCTCAACTGGGAATGCTTGTTTAACAGTTTCACGATGGCTTTCTGTGCCAGGCCAACTGACAGGGTGCTTATGATCCATAAATCTCCTTGTTACCTGCTTTCATTCAGTTTCTCCTTCTATTCAGTGTTCAGTCTAATTCTTCATTCTTCTGTTTGTTGCGTATGGTTCCAAGTTTGCCACCTGTGTCTTTTTCACTTGGTTTCTCAAGTTTTGTTTAGGCTAGTGTCTCTAACTAAGCCACCTTCTTGGGTCTATCTCTGTGATATTTTTAAATTTATCTTTGAAGTAAAAAATTTCCAACGGATTATATTTACATATTATAATTTTTCATTATACTTTCTACATTTTGCACCTATGATTTTTAGAAAGATCAAAACTGCTTTCATTTGATTATTTTTATGAATTATCTGTCCATTTTCAGGGATCTCTATTATCTTCATTTAGATCTTATATCTATTTCCCATCTCCAATAATCATATTATCCTCATCATCTCTTATACTGTTTCCTTGTGTCCTGAGATAATTTATCTAGTTTATTTCTCTCAGTACACTGACTGTTGATGTCTACTCTGGTATTCACTGTCTTCACTTCATTCTTTTTTATCTATTTGGCAATTGTGATTTTGACCTCCATATATTTCCTTATCTCTTATTGCCTCCTTTTTAAAGACAACTTGTGTTACATGAATGCGTGGCTCTCCTCTTGAATTCTGGTGGAACACAAATGTGATACTTTTCTGATGGCATCTATTTGTTGCAGTAGATCTAATTCATAGGAAGACAATTAGTGTGAGATCTACATTTGCATACAGGCTTATAGTTAAGTAAGAGAATGTACTGGCTTCAATCAGCAATTGGTGTGGGCATACTGAAACATTTTTCAAGGAGATACCTCCAGGTGAAAACTGAAAAGGAAAGGAGCAAAAAATGGCAAATAGTCATTTATTCTATAATGAAGAAGTCTGAGAAAGGAGACAATGTTTGGTGGAGGGTGTGGTGAAGGTGAGCAGGATCCACTGTCACTCCACAGATATGGTTGTAGCTGTGAGAGCAATCTCCACTCTCTGACTGGAAATAAAATTCCTGAACAATAGCCCTCTGTGCTGCCCAGTTCTCTGTGAAGTACAATATTTAATTCTATGTAGTGGTGGTAATTAACACTGCCAGATATCACAGGAAGGAAAAGCTCCAGTGTTAGCCCTGAACCGTCCTCAGCCCTCTTCCCTCCTGCATTAGGGTTTATCAGTGGTGCTCTTTTAAACCCTTGGAAGCATTTCTGTCTCTTAGGATACTTCTCATGGCTTATATGTTATGGGAAACATATAATGCTTAAAGAGAATTTTGTTCCATTTCTTATGTAATTTAGATATTACACAAGTAAGTCATCCCACATCCATGAACAGTATATGTAACAAAAGTACCTCCAGCACTGGACATGGGGACAATGCCCATAATGGCTTTTCCATTCTAATGCCATCTTTACTTACATATTCTGTTGATCATTTTATTCATGTTGGATGCTTGGAGTTCAGCATCTCAATTCCTATGCCATCTTTCCTGAAAATCCTTCTTTATCCCTTATCTGAGATCAAACCAAAAGACAAAAATGTTGCCATTGCATTAATTCTGACTCATGGAGATTCCTTGTGCTACAGAGTAGAATTGCTCCATATTTTTTTTTTTTTTTTTTTGGCTGTAATCTTTAAAGAAGCCTGATTATTAGCCAGGCCTTTCTTCTGTGGAATTTCTGGGTAAATTTGAACCACAACTTTTAGCTTTGCAGTCTAGTGCAAATTCAGGGACATTATTTGAGATCAATCCACATTTAAAACTTCTGACCATGGTCCTTAAAAGTGCTGGGATCTGGCTCAGACTTATGCATAAAGTTAAAGGTGTTTGCGTTCGTTGCCTTATTGATCTCAATGTCTTTGTGGTATTGTTTTCAAATATGATACCTAGCATTTGGACACAGGGCTCAAAATCCCAGCACATTCCTCATCATAGAGAAGATGGGCAAGGGAAAGAAAGTGCTACCAATTTCACCTTAACTTCAGTTTCTCACTATGTTCTTCATGTGTTCTAGTTCATATGCAGTAAACTTGACTCCATTTGCATAGCTCCCAGTAGTGATGCCATATCTCTATCACCCACTCTATTGTACAGTTATCTGGTGGCACTAAACTGAGAAACCACAAGTCAGTTTGACATGTTTAACTCTAGCTCAGCTTCAGAGCTCTGTTACAAAGTTACTTATGGTGTTGATTCACCTTGGCTGAGGCCACTCCAGGGATTCCAATGAGATGGGAGAAGCAGGATTTTTCTTTCCAAATTCACACTGTCCTCTGTACTTCAAAATCTGCTCTCAGGGCCATTTGTCTCTGATGACTAATGTGCTATGGCAAGCAACTGATGCTTTGAGAAAATTTATTCTATTTCCAAAATTCTATGTGATTTAGGCATTTGAATGAGTGTCTTCTCAATCTGCAGATGGCCTATCTTCTCTCTGATCTCATCAAGGGAACTCTTTCAGTCTTTCCCAAAGCCTAACCCTCCTCACATTTCTTGAACAGCTCTTGGCAAGGTATGCTTAAGGTGCCAGAAAAAGAAAAAAAAAAAAAAATTTATTACTGCTGACTAAAGCACTGAGAACTCCTCCCAAATGAAGACAATGCCATTCTAATGGGGAACAGATGGAGGGCACTAATGCCTTAGCCAAATAGCTGAGAAAGTTGTGAAAGAGGAAAATACCAATATTGCCAAATCCATCTGAGGCACAAGTTCAAAAACATGTTTCATTTAGCTAGACTTTACACTTTGGTAATTCAGTAACAATAGCTTTTTCCCATTGGAGAGTTCAAAGACATATAGAATTAAAAAATAAATGTATTAAATCAAGAAGCCATCACTCTTGAACACATTCAAATGAAATGAAAATCTTCGTTTGTCTTTAGAGCTTAAGTGACACTCTTTTAGAATAACTGCAGTAATCCAAAATCAAAACCAGTGACTAATTATCACATTTCACTGAGGTGGAAAAAAATATAATATAGCAAAAAGAAAATTGAGAGTAAGATATATTTGATTGTTTATACAATATAGAATATATTAGCTTTGCCACAAGGTATCTAAATCATGTATTATGTACCAAATACACATACCACATCTAATTCTTTCACACCTCTCTTTCTTTGGTTAGATTGGCATAGTGTCCACTTCCTGTTAGTGTACTTCACTGAGAAAAATTCTTTTGGGAGGACTTACTAGTAGTATTCTGTTCCTGAAAAAAGTGCTAATAACAGCAAACAACAGTGACAGCTGTGAATTGACTTCCCCTCATCTTTTAGCCATGCAGAAGCACTAAGATGGGTAAGGGAATCCCTATATGAGTGCTCAGATTGGAATGGTGGAAAGCATGTTCGTAAATCCCTATAATGCAAAGCCAAGTCGTCAGCAATAACAATGGTTTTCAGAAAATGTTAGTAAAAAAGGAAGTGGAAGAAGGAGATAAAAACATATCAAAGACCCTTGTGTGCCTTTTTCACACTCCATCTGATATTTATATCTCCTCATTCCTCAATCCTTTCCCTCCAATTATCTGACTTAAATTCTGGCATTTTCATTGGCTTGTAATAATTTTTTAAAATGTTTTTAAAGTATGGGGAAAAAAACATTTCTGAGTGTTCTAGATCTTTTTCTCTTGTGTATAGTCTTATTTATTCATTTTCCTTATTCTGGTGGCATAGTGCCTAAGGCATTTGACTGCTAACCAGAAGGCTGGAAATTCAAATCTATCAGCCACTCCTAGAAGGAAGATTGGGCAATCAACTACCGTAGTAATACTGCCTCAGAAACCCAAGGAGGGGTCACTATGAGTCGGGACCAACTCGATGGCAGTGAGTTTGTTATTACAAAAGGAAATCAAATTATTTAAAAATTAGAAAATACAAAAAAGCAAAAAAAGCAACAACAAAATCTCCACATTTCCACCTACCTTGGGACAGTCACTCTGCCTCACCTTTGGGTATATTTTCCATATGTTTTCTAGCATATAAATTACTATTTGTTTGAGAAATTGTCCAAGCTAATCTTCTACTGTCTGACATTTTATTGTTCTCTTTTTACTGCTTAGAGTTTTACAGAGCATGAATAACAAGCTAAAATTTAATCTCATTTACAGACATTAGAAAAAAGTTTTTGAAACTTTTTGAACCTAGAGCTGCAAGTGGGCATCTAAAATACAACTATTGGTCTTTACTCACCTGAAGCAAAAGAAAAAGAAGGAAATCACAGATTCAAAGAATAAACTAGATCACAGAACAAATATCTACACAAACCATGTATTCATCTACCCTGAGACCAGAAGAACTAAATGGTGCCTGGATACCACTACTGACTGTTCTAAACAGGGTCACAAAAATCTGGAACAGAACCACAAATTCCTAAACAACAACAACAACAAAAGTCAAACAGAAAACCAGAACTACTGGACTTGCTGAGACTGGAGGACTCCCGAGACTGTTGCCCTGAGATACTCTTCAAATCTTGAACTGAAATTAACCCCTGAGGTCACCTTGGAGCTAAATAACAATCTGGCTAAAAAAAATACTGAATATCACCTTTAAGTACTTCTTTAAAAAATCACCTGTAGGAGAAGTAAAATTACTTTACAACAAAAGATGAAAATGTAAAAGGGCAGGGAAACTAGATAAATGGAAATGGTTCAACCAGAATGGAAATAATGAGAATGTTCATGCATTGTGAAGAATGTAACCAATGTCACCAAATAACTTGTGTAGAAATTCTTGAATGGGAACCTAAACTAATGTGTAAACCTTTACTATAAGTACAATAAAATATTATTAAAAAAAAAAAAATCTACTTAGAGCTATATCAAGGTTTACAAAGCCATCCACTGGGATGCTCCCCAAATGACCAAACCCCAATAATTAGATGTTTGACCATGACCCAGACATTGTTTGACCAAATTGTCTTGTTTTCCAACTTGAATGTAGACCAACTTGCTTTTGGCCAACCTAATGTTGCCAAAATTGTGTGTAACAAATCTCAGGGACTTTCTCAATTTATTGCCTCAGTATTTGTTTCTATTGAATTAGATCTCCCCAGTCCTGTGTCTTCTCTCTGGTTCCTTTTGAATACTCTTCTGGTTTTCCATCTGGTCCTGTGCATAAGTGTTTATTTCTTCAAGGTTTTCCCAGGAGAAACTTATGAATTTAATAGTTGTACATTGTATAGTACATAGTAAACACTTCCCCCGATGCAAAACCAAAACACAAAGCTATTTTTATAACAGCAGTTTGCAATATTTGGGTATGAGAGTAAGTATTGTTCAAAGTTGAAAGAAATTTTAAAGCTTAAAAAACTGCATACAACAACAACAGAAAAAACTTGCTGATTTTTCGGATTTCAATATTGTAAATTCTTTCACAAACCTTAAATTTGCTAATGTAAATAACATTCCTTTAGGCAACACTGAGCTGTTATGTAGAAATGAAGATAGTAGACTCCCAGGGCATTTGTTTTCATGAACTTGCTTGGCACCACGGTATGTTTTTTGCAGAAACTCAAAACAAAATTATTTACAGAGGGGCCTCTTGCTTAATGTGGCTTCGTGTGTATTTGATCAAATTTCACAAAACATGAAGATATTGTTCTAGACTAGGATTCAAAGGGGCCGATGCAACTGTGCTGGACATCAGCAGCTCCTGATCTGATTTAACACAGAGTGGTAATCTTACTTAGAGAATATTTTGTATGTGCCAGCTACTATTCAGAGGATTTATACAAATGCTCACAACAAACTTACAGAGTACACATTATCACTGTTTTGCAGATGCACTGACTGAGGGACAGAAAGGATGAGTACTCTGCCCAAAATCACCAGCTAATAGTGAGAGAACTTGGAGCTATAGCAGCCATGAGAGACTGCTTCCCAGTTGCCTCATTCTGCAACACCCTTCAACACTGCATTAATAAGGAGCTTTGTAAAAGCAACACATACAATTCTTAAAATGAAAAAGATTTTGGCTACTGTGAAATATACTGCATTATTTGAAGTATAGTGCATAGTAAACATTCTTTGCAAGTTGATATGAATTAATTGGTCAATCTCAATCACCCTTTTCCAATTTTTGGGAAAGAAGGATAGAAAATAATGACTAGTCATCAGGATCAGTAAGTGTTGCTTCTAGGCCAGGACTTACATGCCTGACTGGGCAGTTTTGCACACTGTGTCTTCTGTCTCCTCCCTGAAAGAGAGCTCCCTCAATACCCCAACACACAGATTTTCACTAGTAATTGCGTCAGTCAGACAAAAACCCTGGGAAATATGATTTAGGGGAAGAACTCAAAGCCTATTGGAAGGGTCAGGGAAAGTCGTGAGCATGTGAGGGAGGTTACATATGACTTGGGCCTTGACTGCTGGCCAGATTTTCATCTGATAAGAGTGAATGAAGAAAGGCCAGTTAAAGGAAGGGGAGAGAGAGAAAATTATATATATATATATTTGTGTATGTATATCATGAGAAGAAATGCAGGCAGGCCAAGGCTTAAAAGGCTGGGCACATCCAGAAATGGGGAACATTAGGGGCCCTGGTAGTGTAGTGCCTAAGGCACTTGACTGCTAACCAGAAGGTTGGCGGTTCAAACCCACCAGCCACTCCTTGGAAGGAAGGTTTGGCAATCTACTTCCATACAGTGATACTGCCTCAGAAACCCAAGGAGGGGTTGCTATGAATCGGGTCTGAGTCTATGGCACATAACAACAACAACAGGATTGCAGGGGCACTGGAGGGGTTGGAAAAGAGAGCACTTTCCAGACTAACTGTCTTTTGATCCTTTCTTCCCCACTCCAATTACCTCCATTTGATATAGCTTAATACCTCCTATCATTTCCTTAAATGTCAAGAGGAAATCCTCAACCTCCCACATCCCTCCTTTTAAAATGTGATTTATTCACCATTATATGAAATTCTGGGGAAGGTAAAATGATTGAGACAGCAAAAAGATCAATGGTTGACATGGGTTTAGGGGAAGGGATATCTATACTAATGTTAATAATAGATGTTAATAATAGGAGACACTGTAAAGAGGGCAGAGGATGTATATGGGAGAGTTTTTACTTTCTGCAGAATTTCTCTACAGGTCTGGAACTGTTCTGAAAATAAAGTGTGCTAAAAAATTGTGATGAGTTGATATCACATAGTGGGAGGCTGCAAATGCAAGCTAAAAAGTGTAAATATCACTTTAAAAGGGGTGAGACCTCTACAAAGAGCTTTGAGTAAGAGGGTGGTGTGATAGAGATAAGTCTTAGGCTAGGGAACCCATTGAACATCAAAGGAATTGGAAAAGGAAGGGAAAAAGAAAGAGAGGAAGAAAGAAAGGGAAGCAGAGGAGAAAAGAAGAAGTAGAGGAAAGGAAAAACTTTAAGAAGGAGGGAATAAGAGAAGAGCAAGGAAGGAAGGAAAAAATGAATCAGGAGACAAGTTAGGGAGCAAAGCACACCTAGCATAGACAGCAGCAGTGGACATAGAATGGAAGAGACCAGAAGATTCTCCTTAGAAATTTCCTTTCTAAGGGTTCAACTTTAATGGAACTCTCAAACTCTCATGGCCATCGAGTGGAATCTGAGTCATAGTAGCCCCTCCTTGGGTTTCCAGGGTGGTATCACTATGGAAGTAGATTGCCCAGCACTGCCATACCCAATCACTTCACTTTCCTGGCTCCTTGCCATATTTTGCAGGGAAAAGAAGAAGTTATCACATAGAAATAAGGCCAAAATAAAAGTGTTGCAATTGGTGTTATATGAATCAATGCTAGTACCCCAGCAAAGGCTTGAAAAAGAAAATAAAAGGATCTCTTTAACATACTTTGGTCCTATCATAAATGTAGTGTTCTAGTTACCTCATGCCGTTCTGACAGGAAAACATATACCACAAATGGGATGGGCTTAACAAACAAGAGTTTATTCTTACAATTTGGAGGCTTTAAGTCCAAGTTCAAAGTGACAAGCTCTAGGGGCTGGGTGAAAGCCCCTCAACCTTGGGGTCCAGCTCTGCCTCCTGCTCCTGGTCCACTGGAGCTAGAGGCATTTCTTCACTCAGACAGCTGCTGGCTGCTGAGGCTGAGAAGCCCCAAGGTTGACAAGTCAAAAGGCACAGTCTCGATATTACCAAACTACATGGCAGGCCATTAACTTAAGTCCATTGTAAGTCCCAGGGTTGGCAGAGCATAGCAGGCTGCTGAGCAATGACACGGCTACATGCAGGGTCCAAGCATGCCATATGACCATTCTCAAAGCTTCTCCTTATATACAGGAAGCAGACCATATCCTAAAGGCAGCAACTGAGCTGCTTGTGGTAGATCTCACCATGGAGTTGATTGCCAGTCTCATCATGGGGAATAACTACCACCAGCTGCCCAGCCACTCAACGAGACCTAGCCAAGTTGACACACAAACTGAACTACCACATGTAGCAAATTGAATTCATCTAAGATTCTTCACTACTTTTTCTTGTGGTGGTGGTTAGGTGCTGTTGAGTCATCTCTGACTCATAGCAACCCTATCCATGCACAGCAGAAAGAAACACTAACTGGTCCTGCACCAGCTCTACTATCCCTGCTATATTTGAGCCCATCGCCGTAGTCACTGTCAAACCATCTCATTGAGGGCCTTCCCCTCCTTCGTTGACCCTCCACCTTACCAAGCATGACATCCTTCTCCAGGGAATGGTCCCTTCTGACAATGTGACCAAAGTAGGTGAGACAAATTAATGGCCATTCTCGCTTCCAAGGAGCATTCAGACTGCACTTACTCCAGGACAGATTTGTTAGTTCTTTTAGCAGTTCATGGTACTTTCAGCATTCTTTGCCAACACAACAACTCAAAAGCATCAACTTTTCTTTGGTTTTTCTTATTCATTGTCCAGCTCTCACATGCATATGAGGTGATTGAAAATAGCATGACTTGCATCAGGCAGTCCTCAAGGAGACATCTCTGCTCTTCAGCACTTGAAAGAGGTCCTTTGAAGCTGATTTTTCCAGTGCTATACATCATCTGATGTTCTGACTGCTGCTTCCATTGGTGTCGACCAATGTGAAGTCTTTGACAACCTCAATCTTTTCTCCATTTATCATGATGCTGCTTATAGGATCAGTTGCGAAGATTTTAATTTTCTTTATATTGAGATGTAATCTATACTGCAGACTGTATTCTTCAATCTTCATCAGTAAGTGCTTCAAGTCATCCTCACTTGCACCAAGCAAAGTTGTATCATTAACATATTATAGGATGTTGAGGATTCTTCCTCCAATCCTGATACCACATTCTTCTTCATATAGTCCAGCTTCTTGGATTACTTGCTCAGCACATAGATTGAATAAGTATGGTGAAAGAATATAACCCTGATGCACTCCCTTCTTGATTTTAAACCATGCAGTGGCCCCTTGTTCTGTTCGAACTACAGCCTCCTGGTCTATGTACAGGTTCCTCATGAGCACAATTATGTGTTCTGGTATTCCCATTCTTCTCAATGTTATCAATAATTTGTTATGATCCACACAATCAAATGCTTTTGCATAATCAATAAAATACAAGTAAACATCTTTCTGGTATTCTTTACTTTGAGCCAAGATCTATCTGACATCAGCAATGATATCTCTCATTCCACGTCCTCTTCTGAATCCAGTGTGCATTTCTGGAAGTTCTCTGTCAGTATACTGCTACAACCATTTTTTGAATTATCTTCAGTAAGATTTTACTTTCATGTGATATTAATGATAATGTTTGATAATTTCCACATTGTGTGGGATCACCTTTCTTTGGAATGGGTACAAATATGTATCTCTTCCAGTCAGTTGGCCATGTAGTTGTCTTCCAAATATCTTGGAATCACTACTTTTTAGCTGTCTTGAAATGTATAAGAAAAAAAAAAATAATTAAGATGTTTAACCCAGCCCTACTGCATGCTAGGCACTATGCTGCCCCTTGTGAGAAATACACAATGAACAAGACACAGAACGCTGATTTGTGTAGCAATAAAAGAAGGGGCCAGTGGTTGGGGCATTATGAGTGATGGGCAAAAAGCCTCCTCAGAGCCTACCCACTTGTTTTAACAGTTTTATTGTGGATATATGGGAGAAATTTTATTTTATGCACAATTTCTCTACAGGTCTAGAACTGTTCTGAAAAAAAAAATAATGCAATTTGCCATTTTAATCATTTTTAACTGTACAATTCAGTGATATTAACTACACTCACAATGTTGAGCTATAAATTCTATAAAGTCTGCCCACATTTCAATCCCCACTGAACTCACTCCTGTACTGTTGATGTTACTTGTGGGTGAGCAGGGCCCCAAGGAGAGAAAACATTCTGAAATTTGTATATAAGAAATTCTGTGGCTTTGAAATCTTCACTGACATACCTCTACTAGCATTGGTCAAATGTTTGTGTTACACAAATTCATGTCATCGTTTGTGATAGAATATTTGGAATCCACAGTTGTGGTAGTTAAGTTTGTTGTCCATTTGTCTGGGCCTGATTGAGTGGCTGGGCAGCTGGATGTAGTTATCCCCCATGGAGAGATTGGCAATCAATTCCATGGTGGAATCTACTGGAGCAGCTGAGTAGCTGCTTTAGGGATGTGGTCTGCTCCCAGTGTATAAGAAGCAGGTTTGAGGAAGGTCTCCAGCTTATGGCATGCTTAAACCCTGAATGTAGCCAAATCATTGTTCAATACTCTGCCATGCCCCGCTGATCTTGGGACTTCTTCTTGACTTGAATTAGTGACTTGCCATGTTGTTTGGTAACATTGGTACTATGCCTTCTTACTTGTCAATCATAGGCTGGTCAGCCTAAGCAGCTAGCGGCTGCTGAGTGAAGAAAAGTCTCCAGCTTCAGTGGGCCGGGAGCAGGAGGTCAAGCTGAAGCCTAAGGTTGAGGGGCTTTCATCCAGCCCCTAGAGCTTGGCACTTTGAACTCAGACTTAAAGTCTCCAAAACTGTAAGAGAATAAACTCCTGTTTGTTAAAGCCATTTGTGGTATATTTCTGCCACAGTGGCATTAGGTAACCAAAACAACTGTCAATTGTTGGTGACACTTTAAAAATGGAGAGAAACCTTTGTACAAACCTTGTCTTCTTTTATTGTCCATGAGAAGAGGCGCTTTCAGAGAATTTTCAGATTCTGGCCAAACTAGTGATGAGTGTCGCAAGGCAGGAAAGCATCTGTGAGTCCAGCTAACAATCCCACAATTTCTTCCAAGGATTACATTTACTTGGCATTTCAAACCTTGGCTCCAGGTCTGTGGCTTTTGTCTTTTAATGAGAACATCAGAGCCTTGTGGGCTGCAGAATGGATCTTGTGTCTTGTGCTCACAGCACCATTTATATTTATCATGAAGTGACATCTCAGTGCCCATTGTCATTGAGTCGATTCCAACTAATATGCCCTATAAGACAGAGTAGAACTGCACCATAGGGTTCCAAGGCTGTCAGTCTTTACAGAAGCAGACTACCTCATTTTTCTCCCATGGGGTGGCTGCTGGGTTCAAACTGCCACTGTACTTTTGGTTAGCAGCCCTATGCATTAACCACAGCACAAATAGAGCTCCGGCATATCACTAGGGAGCTATTTTTTAAAAAATGCTTCTTTCTCTAAACACCTTATAAAAGGAAGGTTTGGCTTTGGTTTTGTTAATAATTAAAAGCCATTTGTAAACATCTCAGAAACCATCGTGAGGTTGTTCCTCTAAGTAATGACAGTTGTTGTCATTGTGCAAATCAGTGTTTTAGATTTAAGCCAGTATCCAGGGGACCTGGCTAGGAAGCCTGTCTCCTTCTTCACAAGAACTTCAGACCAAGGAAGCTGTTTGCTATCTGTCAGCTTTACACTGCCTGCTCCATTGCATCTCAGCGTCAGGAAAGTAGGATACTAAAGGTACCTAAGTAAGGACCAGAGACAAATATAGCAATGTTTTTCTTAGTTGGAACATCTCTCTACCTATATTGTCCATCACCACAGGTTTCGTCTCTCTTATAAGGAAATGTCGTTAAACTTAGCAGGGAAATGGCAAGGGTAGGAACTTGGATTAAGTCCCCTGAGAGTATGGGTTTGTTTAAAGGGTGGAGTGGAGTGGCCTGACACAACCTGATTGGGACACTCTGCCATGGCACATTTGGTGGCCTGGGAATGTTATGAGTGCTCTCTTTAATTAAGGGGCATTCTTGAGGCCCTGTCTGCTGCTGGGTGCAGAGTTCCTCAGGATGGAATAAGGTCCTGTGGTGAGGAGCCTCTCAAGCACTTCCAATTCTGAAACTAGACAGAGCCCTTGTTCTCTGCACAATGTGGCACTGGCTCCTCAAGTTCCGAAGACACATTCTACAAAGAGCAAGGAGGACATTTTACCCCTATTATAGGACTTTTCACCACTTTGGCACAGAGTTATATCATAATCCATCTCTCCAAATAGTGAACTCCTTGTTTATTCATTTGTTCTATTTTCCTAACTTCAAAATTTTCATAGAGCATTGCAGTGCATACATAAGCTGTCGAAGCTCTCAAGAAAAAATGGAAAATCTGGACTTCTGGTAAGATGGAGGAATAGGCAGAAAGACTGCACAGACCCTCTTCAACAAAGAATAGGGGAACCACTTAACACAGACACAGAAAATAATCCTGGATCCCTGAGCCTTTAAGGGAAGGATATAGAAGTGGACTAAACCCCGACTAACAGAAGAATTTGCATGAAAATACCAAAAAAGGAGACATACGGAGCCGTGGTCTGGCACCAATCCTGAGAGATCATGACCACACGGCACAGACAGCTTGGAGAGTGCCGAGTGGTGGTAGGACTTAAGAATTAACCTAAAAATCAGGCTTGCTAGCCAGGGACTGCACAGAGGATTGCTCTGGTGGCTGGGGAATAAAAGGCAAAACAGCAGCAAAGAGGAAGGTGGGCTGAGCTGTGGCCTTTTGCCTGTCCAGAGGGTACAGCCATTTTGAATGTTTACAAGCAGCTTGACCATTTTCGATATTTAAAGAGACAGTGCTCTCCCAGATTCCAGGGACTTAAGAACAGGTTCTGCTTGCCAGTAACCCCAAGGACACTCTGGACCTGGACAACTGAAAAGGTGCGACATTCCACTTGTTACGCTTATACGCCACACCCTATGGTGAGCAGAGGTGTGGCCATCCCCCACTCCCACCAACCTTCTGGGCCTGCAAGAACTCCATCCCAGTCTGTGTGCTCAGATAGAGTCTGGGTGCCCGGCCCTACCCTCCTCCTAATTTTCTTCTTCTCTCTCTTTTTTTCTGGTTTTTAGTTTGCTTGTTTTTGTCTGTTTCAAAACTACTAGTATTATTAATCCATTTGTCCTTTTCACTATTATTCTTTATTCTTCCCCTCCCAGGTCCTAGTTTTCAGCTCTTTTTCTTTTCCCTGTTCCTGGATGCATTTTTTTTTTTTTTTTTCCTCATGGTTAACCCCATTCCTTATTTTTCTTTTTGCATTTTTCCCATTGTTTTCTTCATTATTTTCCTTCTCTACCTTTTTTCTCTTAGTGTCCTATCCCCAGATATTGCAGGTTTTCTTGTTTTTTTTTTCTTCTTCTTTGTCCCTTTTTTCTTTTTTTTGGTTACTGTTCTTGTGTGATTATGGGTGTATTTTTTGTCCATGTGCTTTTAGTTTTTTGATGGTTATTGAATTGTAATTTTTGTCTGACTGAGTGGGAGACAGCAACAGATCCCATAAGACACAACTACACCCACACTTCCTGCAACTTCACTTAGTGACCAAGAGCCACCACCTCCTTCTCCACCAATGGGCCAATGATAAAAAGCCACCAAGAAGAGCCTGAATCATCCTTAGTGGCTCTTCACAAACAGATAACAGAGATATAAATACAACAACCCCACGATGTCTCAGAGACAACAGACCACACAAAGAAGCAAGATAAAGTGGTAGAAACAAGAGAGCAGGATACAGATCCAGAACACATCCCTGAGGAAGAAGCAGCATTGGAACTCTCTGATAAGGAATTCAAAAGAATTATATTTAGGTATCTTCAAAGGAATGAGAGACAGGCTGAAGAAAACACAGAAAAAAAACCCTAGAAGAATTCTGGAAGAAAATACAAGAACAAAATGATAAAATGAATGAAAAATTAGAAATGATTCTAA
>NW_006921639.1:8175323-8192653 GCF_000298275.1 Orycteropus afer afer | reverse complement strand
GACTATGAGACCAGAAGAACTAGATGGTGCCCAGCTACCTATGTCAACCTCTTGGAAGGGGATCTATGTAGGAGATCCTGGATAGAGAGGGAGAACAATGTGGAACAAAACTCAAGATCAGTTGGAGAAAAAAAAGGCAGGGGGCTGGTTTGTTGGTCTGATAGAGCCTGGTGGAACCACTGAGACTATGGCCCCTAGCTGCCCTTCAGGTCTGGAATTGAACCCACATCTTCCAGCCAAGCAAAACACAGGCATATGAGTTGAATATTTACCTGAGTAGATATACTCCTTGGAGAGAACAATCATGAGAGAAAGAAGGGCTGCTTATGTACAGGGAGAAGCTCAGGGGGCAGGAGTACATGGAGGGATGGACACAGGGAAGAGGTAATTATTGATAGGAAGTGGGAGGGGAGCTGTTGTATTGTGGTAAATTGTGGTCAATGTCCTGAGACAAAGTGTATGTGAACTGCTGTATGGAAAGTGAATTTGCTGTGTAAATTTTAACCAAATCACAATTTTAAAAAAAAGTATTAAAAAAATGGAAAATCCAAAAAGTCATATATATCTATTAAAGAAAAATCCCCCACAAAGAAAATCCCAGTTCCATATAGCTTCCCTAGTGAATAGTACTGAAGAAGAAATAATCACTTCTATACATTCTCTTCGGGAGCTCTGGTAGCATAGTGGCTAAGGCACTTGACTGCTAACCAGAAGGCTGGCGGTTCAAACCCACCAGCCACTCCTCGGAAGGAAGGTTGGGCAATCCTACTTCCGTAGTGATACTGCCTCGGAAACCCAAGGAGGGGTCGCTATGAGTCAGGGCTGACTTGACGGAACATAACAACAACAACAACATACATTCTCTTCAAGAAAACTGAAGAGAATGGAGTACTTCTTAACTCATCTTTTGAAACCAGCTTTACTTTGATCCCAATCAAAGAAAGACATGTCAAGAAAAGAAAATTACAGACCAAGAAAAGGATTGAAACATCCTAAACAGAATTTTAGCAAGTCACATTCAACAATATATGAAAAAGATAATACATCATGACCAAATGAAATTTACCCTGTAGGATTGATTGAACATTTGAAAATCTATGTGTAATTTGCCATGTTAATAAACAAACAAACAAACAAAAAAACCATGATCATTAAATAGATACAGAAAATTAGACAAAATTAGACATCCATTCTTGATATAAAACTGTGAGCAAACTAAAAATAAATGTCCTCAACTTGATTAAAAAAAAAAAAACTACAGCTACTGTCATGTTGTCGTTAGTTATCAGGATAGATCTTTTCCACAGAGCTCTGGAGGCTGTGACCTTTTGAAGGCAGATTGCCAGGTCCACATCCAAAGCATTTCTGCATGGGTTTGAACCACCAATCTTCCTTCTGGTAGCTGACAGCTTACTTGTTTGTACAATGCAAGGACTTCACTAATATGGTACTGATTAATGCCTAAATGCTTTCCTACTAGGATCAGGAAAAATACAAGAATGTCTTGTCTCACAACTTCTATTCAACATTGTATTGAAGCTTCTAACCAGTGCAAGAAAAAGAAATAAAAGGTGTACAGCTTGGAAACACTACCCAATCCTGCATCATCCTCACAGTTGTTGCCATGCTTTAGCCCACTGTTGCAGCCAGTATGTCCATCCATCTCATTGAAGATCTTCCTCTTTTTGCTGACCCTCTGATTTACCAAACAGAAATTCTCACAACTGGGCCTATAAGCAGCATCACGATAAATGCAGAAAAGATTGAAGTTGTCAAAGAATTCACATTGCTTGGTTCTACAATCAATGTCAATGGAAGCAGCAGTCAGTACAACAGACGACATATAGCACTGAGCAAGTTGGCTGCAAAGAACCTCTTTCGAGTGCTGAGGAGCAAAGATGTCTCCTTGAGGACTAAGGTGCACCTGACACAAGCCATGCTATTTTCAATCGCTTCATATGCATGTGAGAGCTGGAAGGAAGGAAGGAAGATGGAAGAAGAATAGGTGCTTTTGACTTGTGGTGTCGGTGAAGAATACTGAAAGTACCATGGACTGCTAAAAGAACTAACAAATCTGTCCTGGAAAGAGTGCATCTGGAATGCTCTTTGGATGTGAGAATGGCCAGACTTCCTCTCACTTAGTTTGGTAGCATAGTGCCTAAGGCACTTGACTGTTAACCAGAAGGCTGTCAGTTCAAACCCACCAGCCACTCCTCAGAAGGAAGATGGGGCAATCTATTTCCATAGTGATACTGCCTCTGAAACCCAAGGAGGGGTCACTATGAGTCGGTTCTGACTCGATGGCAAACAACAACAACAACAATTTTGGTCATGTTGTCAGAAGGGACCACTCCCTGGAGAAGGATGTTATGCTTGGTAAAGTGGAGGGTCAATGAAGGAGGGGAAGGCCCTCAAGGAGATGGATTGACACAGTGGCTGTGGCGATGGCCTCAAGTATAGCAGGGATCACAGAGCTGGCATGGGGCTGGGCCGTATTTCGTTCTGCTGTGCATAGGGTCGCTATGAGCCAGAGACGACTCCATGGCACCGAACAATGTAACACAAATGCTTTACCAAGCATGATGAGCATGATGTCCTTCTACAGGGACTGTTCTCTCCCAATAACATGTCTAAAGTATGTGAGACAAAGTCTCACCATCCTTGCTACTAAGGAGCATTCTGGCTGTACTTCTTCCAAGACAGATGTGTTCCTTCTTCTAGCAGTTCATGGTACATTCAGTATTCTTTGTGAACAACACAATTCTAATGCATCAATTCTTCTTCAGTTTTCCTTAGTTTGTCTAGCTTTTGCATGCATATGTGGTGATTGAAAATATCATGGCTTGGATAAGGCTTATCTTAGTGTTCAAAGTGACATCTTTATTTTTAACACTTTAAAGAGATCTTTGCAGCAGAATTGTCCATGCTGTAGTTCGATATCTTGACATTGTTTCCATGGACATTGATTGTGGATCAAAGCAAAATGAAATCCTTGACAATTTCAGTATTTTGTCCTTTTATCATGAAGTTGCTTATTGGTCTGGTTGTGAGGATTTTTATTTTCTGTAAGTTGAGATGTAATCCCTACTGAAGGCTGTAGTGCTTGATCTTTATCAGTAAGTGCTTCAAATTCACTTCCAGCAAGCAAGGTTTGTATCATTGGCATATTTCAGGTAGTTAGCAAGTCTTCCTCCAATCCTAATGTTGCACTCTTCTTCATACAATCTAGCTTCTGAGATTATTTGCTCACCATATAGATTGAATACATGTGGTGAAAGGATACAACCCTATGCCTATCATAAGGATATAAACCTGGCATGCAATATAAATAGCAACTATACGCGTGGACTTTGTCAGAAATGCAGGAACCAAATTGATTACATCTATGGAAAGACATGGTGGAGATACTCAATATCATCAGTCAGAACAAGACCAGGGTACGACTACCAAAACAGATTATTTATTGCCCATATGCAAGTTCAAGTTGAAGCTGAAGAAAATTAAAACAAGTCTATGAGAGCCAAAGTATGACCTTGAATATACCCCGCCTGAATTTAGAGACCATCTCAAAAATAGATTTGATGCACTTAATACTAATGACTGAAGACCAGATAAGTTGTGTGATAACATCAAGGGCATCATAGATGAAGAAAGTAAAATGTCTTTAAAAAGACAGGAAATAACAAAAATACAAAAATTGATATCAGAAGAGACTCTGAAACTTGCTCTTGAATATAGAGTAGCTAAAGCAAATGGAAAAATGATAAAGTAAAAATCTGAAAAGAAGATTTCAAAGGGCAGTTTGAGAAGATGAAGTAAAATATTATACTGAAGTGTGCAAAGACTTCCATTCATATGCACTCTAGAAAATCAACCTAATCAATAGTGAATAGAAAGCAAATTGAATCACCTGGGCATGAGACAGAATGGGAAAATGGATTACAAGTGGGCATACCCAAGATTTGGGGAGTGAGGGATATGTTCAATATTTTGACTGCAGTTATGGCTTCACAACATGGTGCATGTTGTTAGTTGCCATTGAGTCATCTCTGACTCATGGTGACCCCATTTACAACAGAACAAAATATTTTCTGGTTCTGTACCACCTTCATGATCATTGGTATTCTTGAGTCCACTGTTGCAACCACTGTGTATTTTGAATGCCTTCCAATGTATGGGGTGCTCATCTTCCAGCACTACATTAGTCTTCTATTATGATCCATAAGGTTTTTCCTGATTAATTTTCAGAAGTAGACTGCAAGGCCTTTCTTCTTTGCGTGTATTAGTCTGAAAGCCCTGCTGAAACCTTTTCACCATTGATAATATTGCTGGTATTTGAAATACTATAACATAGCTTATAGCATCATAGCAACTATAATACAACAGACAGATGAGTCGTGGTCACAAGTGTGCACATAGGTCAAAATTTATCACATTCTACCCCTCAGATAGGTGAATTCTATTATATGTAAAGCACACATCAAAAAGCTGTTAAAAATAAAAAGAGGAAGGAAAGGAGAAAAGAATGTAGAGAGGGGAGGAAGGAGGAAGGGAAAAAGAAAAGAGGAAGGGAAAATGTAGAGAAAAGATTCTGTCTGGGGTGGATGTGTGACTGGATGGTGGAGAGATGGATGACTGGGAAAGGCCCAGAAGCACTCCCCCTCTGCATCCAGACTGCTGTCTACTGCATCCATTGTCCGTTTCAACATGTTCTCTCATCACTGATGGAAAGGAATTTGGGTTCTAAGGAAGAATGGGTCTCCCACATTCACTGGTCTCATCCCTAAGCCTGGGCAGGGCCTTTTCAACATAGATGGCCTCTGAGGAGACATTTCATCTGTACTGCTCTCTCATGTGTATACCATGGCAAAGATATTATTTTAGATAAGAGTATGCAGGTTAAGTTTTCTTGATTCACAATTAGAAAACAATCAATATAAAAAGAAGGCTATTGATGCTTAATAGTTTTCAGTCTTCCAAATTATTAGCATGACCTCCTGGCCCTGAATGATGATGGCCTGATTTGCTCAGCTCCATCTATTGTCTCAATCCACTAGTGTCCAGCCACACCTACCTTCTGTCTTCTCCTGGAAATGGTCACATTTTTTCTTCTTCAGGACCTCTGCATTTGTTCCTTGTCTACCTATACTCTCCTGAGTCTGTTTAGGTGTGTTATCCTAGGTTAAATGTTGTTGACTTAGAGACCTTCCTTTCTCCATGCCCAGAGTAAATTTCATTTCTTTATATCAGTCTTCCTTCAAATGTTATTTTGGAATCATAGTGGTGCCTTAATAATATAGAAGGTGAGTCTTGTCCCTTCCATTTCATCTCAGTTACAAAACCATTTCCAATTTCCACTTATATCTACAAATAAATGAAATATAAACACCCTAGGACTACATGCTCCTGGCTTCTGAGGCTCTTAGGCATGAGTGTGTCAGCCCCCCCTCTCCTGATAATGTCACTTCACTGAACACAGAACTCAAAGAAGCATCATCTACCTCTGCACAGTTTTGAACTTGGATGTTCCTCTTGTGACCTCGGGTTTCTTCCTACTGTATTATAAGGAAACAAGTGTTTACAATTTTGAAATCTGAAAGCAGTAACCTCAACTGTGAACATAAACTTAAAACAATTCCCTGTTGGAGCTTGTGGGTTCTTCTCTAAAACCCACAGGCTCAACTTCCCAGTATTGCCTTGAGTCTGTCCATAAATTACTTTTATAGGAATGTTATCACTTTATTTTTAAAAGTGATAAAGCCTTCTTAGAAACAGAACAACTCCAGAACTGGGACTTCCTGTTATTGTAATCTTACTGTGAAGTAATAGAAGTAATCTTACTTCTATTGGTTGCCTCTCTCATCCTCTTCCAAGCTACCCAAATCATTTAACATCTCCTTATAGATCTTTCCCACTGTCACTCCTTAATTTAAAAACATGGAATATGCTCCAAATGATACTGCAAAATCCAGAACCTGTGTAGGCAAAAACCTGTCAGAGAGGGAAAACTCAAATATTTTCTACTAATAGAGAATGATAGACAAGTGATAATATTGCACCCTGTTAAATGTGGAAAATTGTGAGACCCAGAAAAAAGTTGAGTTCCAGCTCTCACAATTTTTACTGCATCACATTACTACCAGATTGTTTATATATCTTAATATCCATAGGGAGTTAATAGTTGGCTGGGTCAAAGATGCAAATAACACATGATTTTATTTAAGAGTAAACTGTTATCAACAGGGAAAGTGCTGCCTTTCCTATAAGGTTTCTATGTCTTCAGATATGGTAAAGGGACAAGGAGGCTGTATCTTCCAACCTCCTCTAACCCCACAAGAAGAAGACAGAATCACTATCAGCAGCCCAAAGCCTATTCCTGCAAGATGAGACATGCTGCCTCCTTCCAGCCTTTTTCCCAACTCTGATACCAACTGCTCCTCCTGCAGCACCCACCACCTCTCTGCTGGATTCGATAATTCCCTGCAGTGGCCACACAGAACTCACAGAATATGGGGCTTATTAGGGAAGCACCAGGCTACGATTCACATTCAGGAACAACACTCAGTCTCCCTCAGCCCTTTGTCTCTCAGCTAATAGTCTCTCTCCCAGCAGTATATGTCTCTCAGTGTCTCTTTCTCAGTAGTGTGTGTCTCTCAGGAGCATGTTTCTCTCAGGAGCACGTCTTTCGCAGCCAGCAGTCAGAGAGAGTCTTCTTCTGCCTCTAGAAGGGCTCCTTTTGAGTCTGACAGAGTGGCCAAACTAACCAATCATAACATCGGAATTCTAAGCACCTGAGAGAGAGCGAACTTCCCAGAACATTGCTTTGTGCCACTCTCAACAGAAATATCCCAGGTGGGTAACTTTAACAATCTGGAGCTCCTGAGTTTCTCATGGAAAATTCCACCATGGAGCTTACAAAGACTTATGGGTAGAAAGGTCATACCAGGTAATTTACTACACCGCAAGACAAAACTGCTTTCAAAACATGAGAGGCAAATTACTCTTCAAACTTTTCAGGCTGCCTCTGCTCTTTCAGCTCTTATAGTTAGAAAGTAGTCCCCAAGGCTAATGCTCCCCTCCTGCCCCAAGGGACCTCTGCTGTGTGGCTTTAGAATACATTTGGTCCTCTCAGGTAGCTGCGGGACAGCACATGGAAGACTGTGCCCTCCATCCTTCCAGAACTCTGTCTTTGCTCTTCCTGTCATGTCCTTATTTTCAGGATGTCATTGTAATTCACGTTGTGCGCTCTGTGTCCCCTGTTGCCCCAGACCTCCATTATCGGTCCAGGGACTGTTGATGCAGTGTACCTGCCAGCTTTCTGCTTTAAGTCTCCATCCAACAATCTGGTCCCTTCTGTTGTCAGAATAGACTGTCCAAAACTAAATTTGACCATGTCACTCCCCATTTAAAAACCTTCAGGGGCATCTGTTGTTTACAGGATAATGTCCTTACATGGAAAACTTGATCCACCAGGGCCTAGCCTTTGCCGCTCTTCCACCTCTATTTCCCAACATTTCTCATATTTCCTTTAGGTTCTTCACACTTGCTTCCTGGGACTCCACCAACCACACTGGGCAGTTATTCCACAAAGGTGCTGGTGCTATTTCTATTCCTTTACATATTTCAACAGATAGAATTCTGACTTCAAGTCCCAGATCTAACTCTAGGAACAATCTCCTCACAATGGCCCAGGGATCATTACCTTGGTCCTGAACACTATCATGAACAATATTTACTTGATCTTAGTAGCTTAAATGCTCTTTATGGCTTTTCAAAAACTAATCTACAGTTATATAGACAAAACAAAGGGAATTCAGTTATGGTTAAAACAAAATGGTTGGCTAAGATGACACAGTACAAAGTCCCATCACCCTCTTCTCATGTACTATTCCCTCTGCCTGGAGCACTACCGCAACACTGTCTCCTTCACCCACTCAGCCAACTCCATCTTCCAAGCTAGCTTCCCACAGGAATCTTCTCCTTTTACATCCTCCTTTCTGGTCCCCAGAGCCTCTTTGTGAGGTCACTACATATAGTTGAAGCTTATGGACAGACATGGTTCATATTCATAGTTGTCAAAGACAAGTATCTATATGTTATTCTTTTTCTTTTTTTTGAAGGGATGGCAATTATGTGTCCGGAGCAGGGGGGAGCTTTTCCTAATTCTAGCAAAGGTATCCATGAGCTACCTGCAAGCTCAATGATAACTTGTCATTCACGTTTTCCAAACTTCTTGTTTGTGAATAGCAGCCATATTTTCACAGGTCCATGTGGGGCCCCAACTCATGTATTACACACACATACTCCAATATTCCCTAACAAGCATCCCATCTGGTGGGAGTGTTTAGGACCATAATTCCTGTAATAGTTTATTATGTTAGACCCCAAGGAAAGTCTTCCCTCAATCTCCAATATTCACATTGATTTTCAGTGAAGCTAGTCATAACTTTTTAAAACTCCCTTTCTCTAGAAACAGTGTAGTTTGGCCCACTCTATGAGAGTTATCAATACTGTACTCAAAGTCACCTCTCCTTCCTACATTTGATCATCATCCTAGATCCATGTTATAACATTCCTACTCTTTGTTGCCTTGAAATAGAGTTTGGTTCCTTATTTAAAATGGCCTCTCCAGGCAAGCCCAGTTATGCCAAATAGAGGGACAAACATGATTTAGGCTGCCAAGATGGAGCCATTAATTGCACACCCAAAAAAAAATTCAGTACACACAATAAAAAAAAAAAAAATATGTAAAGTGTTATTAGTAGCTAGAATGTGTAGAGATTATAAGACTTCCTTATGTGAGAAATATATATATATATGTATATATATATGTATATATAAGTGTAAAGATTAGAAAATGCAATGTCTAACATTCCTTGTTGATCTAGACTATTATCTATTTATTTCTATCTTTGCATACAAAATATGAGCTGCTATTTTTTGATCTGCATTTAACCTTTACATGGTGCCAGAGGAAAATAACACTACTCACATGTTATAGAAGAAAAACAAACAGACAAACAAACATGGTTTAAAGAAGTGAAAAGGTTTGCACAAAGTCATAATTAGTAAGTGGTGGATCTGTCTTTGTGTGGTTCCAAAACCTATTCTCTTTTCTTCACATCCTTCAATAAATGTTGCAGAAAGAATTTTCCTGATTTCTAACTTGTAGGATGAGATAAAATTGCCATTCTTGCTAAGAAAATCTGCATGTTACTATTAACCCAAGTAGCCTGAAACTCAAGCATAACTAGGTTTCCCAGATGATTGCTCATAGTGCAAACAATTCCCTATGTGGTTTGGCAGGAACTGCAGAGACCACCCTGCAGTATCCTTGGGAATAGCATAGTGAAGTGGGTCACCAAAGCCCACACTACATACTTCCTGGCAGGAAAGCCAAAGGACCTGGAGCTATGAAGGCAGGATCTTGGGAGCTTTGCCACTTTCATTGGAAATCTGCAGCTCGGTGAGTCTGTCTGCCTATGTAACAGAGGACCATTTCGGTTGGAAAAGAACCCAATCATCATGGGCAGCTTTTATTTTGCTGGTGGCCGATGTTTCAGAGAAACTCCTCAATGGTCCTTGGCAAATGTTGAGTCTACTATTCAGTTGACAGCCCTGCTCCTATGTTTTAAGAAATTAGGAAAGAAATGTTTAGGAGTCCAAAATATCTAAAGCCAGAAGGGATCTGATGTTGATTTTGGAAAAACTGGCATGTGTGCAGATGGCACCCTGAAGTTACAAAAAGAAAAAAGAAATTATTTATCAGATGTTTCAGCTTGATGCTTGAGAAGGCCATTTTACAGATTTTTTAGAAAAAAGCTTCACCCAAGAATCATCAGCATCAGGAGTTCCACTCCTGACACGACAGCATGATGAGCTCTGTAGACCTACTCTCCAGCTAAATTGGTGAAAATTATACTCTGGTAGCATAGTGCCTAAGGCAATTGACTGCTCACCAGAAGACTGGCGGTTCAAACCCACCAGACACTCCTCGGAAGGAAGGTTGGGCAATCCTACTTCTGTAGTGATACTGCCTTGGAAACCCAAGGAGGGGTCACTATGAGTCGGGGCCGACTCGACGGCAAACAACAACAACAACAAATATATATATATATATATATATATATATATATATATATATATATAACATTTAAAGTCTCTGGAAATTTTATCTTGGGTGTATAAGGCAAATGAAGAAACATTTCAGAACATCTACTAGAACCCCATAAGAATAATGAGAGTTTGTGTTCTGTAAACCAGGACCCTTTGTCTCCCTCAGCCCTCCTGCTCAGCAAGATGGAAACTCCAGTCCACACTCTTGCAGAAAAGAATACAACACTCTCTCCCTGAAACTCCAAATTGTAGGGCTATCTTTCCAGAAGGGGAGGATATCAGCATTTATCATGCTGTACTCAGCAGTTCCTGATGTTGACTTCCAGGTAATTGTGGCAGACAGGTGGAAGTTCCCTTCTTCCCAGCCTTCACTGGGACTACCTTGAACACAGAACTGCTAAGAATACTTAGCTCCCAAAAGCCACCATTCCCACTCTTAAAGCAGTTTCCACAATGGGAAAGGCAAATGAGGAGACCCAAGACTACTGTCACTCCTCCATCAAGCACTCAGTACCTAGAGCAGGAATGCCACTACAAGAGAAGAGTGTCATTGTCCCTAGCATCAGTTCCAGAGCCATGTTTCAAATATTTTTACTTTGCAGGGAGCAGACCATAATACAGATAGTTTCTAATCTCTCCCCAGAGTAATTTGTCTCATTTGCAACAGAATGTGGAGAAATTCAAGTTAAGGGCACTCTCAAAAACAATGGAGGTTGTGGTGAACATTAAAGGGTGGGGGGGACTGGTGATGGAATCATATAGACTAAACTGTAGGCCACCTGGTTTGCCAAAAAGAATTATGGAGGAAGGAATGGAACCTCACATATTTTATTTATTATTGACAAGAGTGCCAAAGTTATTCAATGGGGAAAGTATGGTCTTTTCAACAAATAGTGCTGAGAAAACTGTATATCCACATGCAAAAGAATGAAGTTAGACCCACCTTTACACCATGTACAACAACAAAAAATATCCAATTGTATAAAAGTAAAAAATCTAAGAGCTAAAACTATAAAATTATTAGAATAAAACATAGGGCAAAATATTTATGACCTTTGATATGACAGTGGATTCTCAGATATGACACCAAAAGCACAGACAATAATAGGAAAATAGACATATTAGACTTCATCAAAATAAAAAATGTTGTGCATCAAAAGGACCCAGTCAAGAGACTTAAAAAGAAAATATACAGAACAGGAAGAAATATTTGAAAATCATATATATTAAATAAATTATATTCAGAATATATTGCTTTTCAGTGCTTGAAAGAGGTCTTTTGCAACAGATTTGTCCAATGCAATACATCACTTGATGTCTTGACTGCTGCTTCCATTGGTGTTGATTGTAGCACCAATTAATATGAAGCCTTTTACAACTTCAATCTTTTCTCCATTCATTATGATGCTGATTATTGAAGCAGTTGTGAGAATTTTTGTTTTCTTTATATTGAGGTGTAATCCATACTGCAGACTGTAGTCTTCAATCTCCATCAGTAAATGCTTCAAGTCATCCTCACTTTTAGCAAGCAAAGTTGTGTCATCTGCATATTTCAGGTTGTTAATGAAACTTCCTCCAATCCTGATGCCATATTTTTCTTCATATAATCCTGTTTTTTTGATTATTTGTTAGCATACAGATTGAATAAATATAGTGAAAGGATACAACCCTGATACACTCCCTTCCTGATTTTAAACCATGCAGTATCTCCTTGTTCTGTTTGAACAACAGCCACCTGGTCTACAGGTTCCTCATGTGTACAATTAAGTGTTCTGGGATTCCCATCCTTCTCAATGTTATCCACAATTTGTTATGATCCACACAGTTGAAGGCTTAGCTTTCAGTCAATAAAGCACAAGTAAATATCTTTCTAGTACTCTTTGCTTTGAGCCAAGATCCATCTGACATCAGCTATGATATCCCTCACTCTTTGCTCCCTTTAGAATCCAGCTTGCATTTCTGGACTTTCTCTGTCAATATACAGCTTCAACTATTTTTGAGTTATCTTCAGTAAGATTTTACTTGCATGTGATATCAATGATATTGTTCAATAATTTTCACATTCTGTGGGAACACCTTTCTTTGGAATGGGTACACATATGGATCTAATCAGTTGGCCAGGTAGCTATCTTCCAAATCTCCTGGCATGGAGGAGTGAGTGCCTCCAGCACAGCATCTGTTCCTTGATACATCTCAGTGGGCATTCTGTCAATTACAAGAGTCTTGTTTTTGACCAATTCCTTGAGTGTATCTTTGACTTCTTCCTTCAATACCATTGGTTCTCGATTGCATGTGACCTCTTGAAATGGATGATCATCTACCAATTATTTTTGGTATAGTGACTCTATGTATTCTATCCGTCTTCTTTTGATGTTTCCTGCATCATTCAAATCATTCAACATATTGCCTATGGAATTTTTCAATATTGCAATTCAAGGGTTACATTTTTTCCTCAGTTCTTTCAGTTTGAGAGATGCTGAGCATGTTCTTTCCTTTTGGTTTTCTAACTAACTCCAGGTCTTTGCACATTTCATTATAGTAATAGGCTTTGGCTGCTCAAGCTGCTCTTGGAAATCATCTGTTCAGCTCTTTTACCCTGCCATTTCTTCAATTTGCTTTAGCTACTCTCTGTTCAAGGGCAAGTTTCACAGTCTCTTCTGACATCCATTTTGGTCTTTTCTTCCTTTCCTATCTTTTTAATGACCTTTTGATTCCTTCAAGGATGGTGTGCTTGATGTCATTTCACAAGTAGTGTAGTTTTCAGTCATTGGTGTTCAATGCATCAAATCTATTCTTTAGATGGTCTCTAAATTCAGAAGGGATATAATCAAGGTCATATTTTGGCTCTCATGGACTTGTTTTAATTGTCTTCAGCTTCAACTTGAACTTGCATATGAGCAGTCGATGGTCTGTTACACAATCAGCTCCTGGCCTTTTTTTGGCTGAAGAAATTGAGCTTTTCCATCACCTCTTGCCACAGATGTAGTCAAATTGATTCCTATGTACTCCGTCTGGTGAAGTCCACATGTATAGCCATTATTTGTGTTGTTGAAAAAAGATATTTGCAATGAATCAGTCATTGTCTTGCATAATTGAATCATGTGATCTCCAGCATCATTTCTGTCACTACGGCCTTATTTTCCAACTACTGGTGATTCTTCTTTGTTTCTAACTTTTGCATTCCAATTGCCAGTGGTAATTAACACAACTTGATTGCATATTCAGTGAATTTCAGGCTGGAGAAACTGGTAAAAATCATCAATTTCCCATTGTTGGCTTTGGTGGTTGTGTGTAAATTTGAATAATAGTGGTGTTAACTGGTCTTCCTCATAGGCGTGTGGATATTATCCTATCACTGACAGCATTGTACTTCAGGATAGATCTTAATACAGTTTTTTGTAATGATGAATGCTGCTCTTCTTCAATTTGTATTTTGCTGCATAGTAGATCATACAATCATCTGATTCAAAATATCCAAAACCAGTCCATTTCAGTTCACTAATGCTCAGGATATCAATCTTTATGTGTTCCATTTCATTTTTGACAACTTCTAATTTTCTTAGTTTCATACTTTGCACATTCCATGTTTGGACTATTAATGGATGTTTGCAGCTATTTCTTCTCATCTTGAATCATTCTACATCAGCAAATGGGGGTCCCAAAAGCTTTACTCTATTTACATGATTAAGGTCTGCTCTACTCTGAGGAGGCAGCCCTTCTCCAGTTACATTTTGAGTGACTTCTGACTTGAGGAGCTCATCTTCTGGCACTATATTGCACAATGTTTCAGGGATGTTCATAATGTTTTCCAGTAATATATCAGACAGTGTTTCACTGCTATTTATAAGGTTTTCACTGGCCTATTCTTTGAGAAGTGGATAGCCTCTTCCTTCTTCCAAGTCTTCTTAGTCTTGAAGTTCTGTCAAAACCTGTCCACCAAAGGTAATCCTTCTGACATTTGAAACATTGGTAGCATAGCCTCTACCCTCACAGCAACACTCAAGTCACCACAGTACAACAAACTGACAGATAATTTTGTCTCCCCTAGCTGTTCAAAATGCTCTGCTCATTTCCTGGTCTCCCCTGCCCTGGTCACTTACCTGACCTTCCCCTGGGGCACAAACACCCACCTTCCACTGGTCCTGAGGCTGGCTGACCATGGCATGCCTCCATGCCCACAAACTCCCACCTTCTGTTGCTCCCAGGGCTGGCTTACTGTGGTCTGCCTCCACGCCCACAAACTCCTGCCTTCCACTGCTCCCAGGGCTGGCTTACTCACCCAGAGGCCAGTTACAATATCCCCCACTGCAAGCTATATGTTGCTTTTTTTTCTTCCTTTTCTCTTTTCTTTACCTTTCATCTTAGTGCTTCTCTTTCCACTCCTCCCTTTTTCTTCCTTATCTTCTTTACCTGAATCCCCATTAAAAAAAAAAAAAATTGATCCCATGGAGTTGGTACCCTGCTTCCCACTGACTCTGTGGTCAGCATCACACAACTCCACCCACCCTATCGGTGGTGTGTTTCCAGCAGAGCAAGTGCTACTTTCCTGCTGCAGCTATGTAGCCATGTTTGGCAGCAAGCACTTTTGCCAGTACTGTGCTCCTGGTTTTTTTGTTTTCCCTCTTTTTTTCTCAGTTATTCCCTCTTCTCCTCACCTTGCTTATTTTCTTCCTCATTTCTCCTTTTTTTTTTTTTTTTTTTTGATACCACAGAATAAGTGCCCACCCTCTGCTGATTCCACAGTCAGTAACACCTGTCATCCTTCCATGGACTGCAGTACTCACTCCCATGGAGCGAATTCCATTTTCCCACTGCAGCTGTCTTTGGCAGCTAACACTTGCACCTGTATTGTACTACTTTTCTATTTTTTACTTTTTATTTTGTTCATTATACTAAGTGCTTCCCTCTTTTCCTCTACTTGTTTTCTCTTTTTTTCTCCCCCCCTCCTTTTTTCTTTGTTATATCCTGCCAAGCAGATGCCCTGCCCCCTGCCTCCTCAGTGATCAGCACCTGCCAATTCCACTCTGCATTTTGTAGTGAAAATTCCTGCACAGTGAGTGCCACATTCTTGCCTCAGCTGTCTTTGGCATCTAGTGCTTGTGCCAATACTGTGCCACTTCATTCTTTCTTTATTTTTCTTTTTTTCCCCAGCATTCAGGAGCTAGCAACCTAACCCAGCCATACCTGTCACAACTGCCACCTTACCCACTGAGCACCTGCTCCATCACCCACCTTGCTTCATCAACACCAGATCATTGAGGGATGGTAGTCAACAACTGCCCAGCTTGCCTCAGCTGCTTTATAAGACTAGTGATCAGAGACTCATGCACACCCAACCACCTGCTATGAAATACATCTGGAGACAGGTCATGAGAACTGCAGTGCTGCCAAACTAGCAGCCAAAGTAGAAAGCTTGCCCTATTCCCAGGATATATTAAGACAAAACAACATTTAAAAAGGGAAAAGCAAAAACACCAACTCAACAAATAAACACAATGACACCAAATTGTCTCAGAGACTAGAGAGAACTTCAAATCTCACAAAAAACAGGACACAATGGCTCAAGGAAGTGACCAAAATATAAGACCAGAAAATCTCCCAGAGGAAGAAATGCTAACTGAGCTACTTGATAAGGAATTCAAAAAAATTATATTTAGGTACCTTCAATGAACTGAGAGAAAGATAAAGGAAACCACAGATAAATACAGAGAAAACACAAGTAAAACTCCAAGTCCTTATAAATTATAAAGAATTCAGAAAAATAATACAAAAGCAAATAGACAAAATAAATGGAAAAAGTAGAAACCACATAAACAGCATATAGAAATCTAGAAGATTAGTACTAAAATTTCAGAAATAGATAATGCATTGGAAGGGCAAAGAATTAGAACTGAATCAGTGGAAGACAGAACTAGCAAAATTGACAAATATCTTAATATTAATCTATTAGAGGAATAATGGGGGGGAGAGTGAAATAAAATGAAGAAAGTTAAGATTAATTTAAAACACCATTAAGAGGAATAAGTTACACGTGATTGGAATTTCAGAACAAGAGAGACAAAAATATAAGAAAAGCACTGAGTAAATTTATTGAAGATCTGTTAGAAGAAAACTTCCCTAATATTATAACAGACAAGAAAACATGCATTCAAGAAGCTCAAAAATCTCCAAGTAAGACAGATAAAAAAAAAAAAAAAAGATCACCAAGACATATCATACTCAATGTTTCCAAAACAAAAGACAAAGAAAGAATCCTAAAAGCAGTTTGGGAAAAAAGAAAAATTGCCTACAAAGGATAACCAATAAGACTAAGCTCTGGTTTCTTGGGAGAAACCATGCCAGTGAAATGACAATGGGATAACATATGTAAAACCCTGGTGAAAAATAAAAATACCAACCAATAATTCTATAAACAGCAAAATTGTCTCTCAAATACAAAGACAAAATTAGATCATTAATAGATAAACAGAAATTAAGGGAATTTGTAAACACCAGAATTACCTTGCAAGAGATGTTAAAGAAAGTCTATCAGACAGAGAACCAACAGTGGGAGACAACTCCCTGAGATTAGGACACATGACAATATCAGCCAGAAATCAGACAACATTTAGAAGTATCAAAAATAAAATTTAAAAAGCCTAAAACACTGACAAGAGTCAAAACAGCCTGATATTGGTACAATGACAGACACATAGACCAGATGAACAGAATTGAGAACCCAGTAATAGATACATTGACTTCTGGTCAGCTGATCTCTGACAAAGGGATGAAATCTATTATATGGGGAAGAGATTGTCTCTTTAACAAATAGTGTTGGCAAAGTTGGATATCCATTTTGCAGAAAAATGAAACAAAATCCATACCTCACATCATACACAAAAACTAACTCCAGATGGATCAAAGACTTAACTGTGAAACCTAAAACTATAAAGTGTCTCAAGTAAAAACTAGCGGCAAATTTAGGGACCCTAATTTATGGCATAAATAGACTGTCAAGCATAACCCAAAATGCACAAACAACAGAAGATAAACTAGATGAATGGGACTTTATAAAAATTAAATTCTTATGTGCTTCAAAAGTCTTCTCCAAAAGAGTCAAAAGAGAATCTACAGAGGAGAGGCGGGGCAAGATGGCGGACTAGGCAGAAGGATTGCACAGACCCTCTTCAACAAAGAAAAGGGAAACCAATTAACACAGACACAGAAGATAATCT
>NW_006921639.1:8163806-8168377 GCF_000298275.1 Orycteropus afer afer | reverse complement strand
TAAATCTTCACCCAAATCCTAATAAAAAAAAAAAAAAAAAGAGAATCTACAGATTGGGAAAAAATATTCAGCAATGACATATCTGGCAAGGGACTTATCTCTAAAATTTATAGAAAATTCCAATACCTCAACAACAAAAAGACAAACAATCCAATTAAAAAGTGAGCAGAAAGACATGAATAGACACTTCACCAAAGAGGATATTCAGGTGGTCAACAAAAAAACAAAGAAAGGTTCATGATCAATAGCCATTAAACAAACAAACAAACAAACAAAAAATCCCACTGCCATGGAATTGATTCTGACTCATAGCGACACCCGTTGGGTTTCTGAAGTGGTAAATCTTTACAGAAGTGGATTGCCCAGTCTTCCTTCCATGGAGTGGCTGGTAGATTTGAACCCCAACCTTATGGTTAGCAGTCAAATGCCTTAGGCACTATGCCACCAGAGCTCCTTTATTAGCCATCGTTGTTGTTGTTGTTATGTGCTGTCAAGATGGACCCAACTCATAGCAACCCTTCCTTAGGTTTCTGAGGCAGTATCACCATGAATGTAGATTGCCCTATCTTCCTTCCGTGGAGTGGCTGGTGGGTTTGAACCACCAGCTTTCTGGTTAGCAGTCAAGTGCCTTAGGCACTACACTACCAGAGCTCCTCATTAGCCATTAGAGAGACATAAATCAAAACAATAATAAAATACCATCTTGCCTCAGCACTAATAGCAAAGTTGAACAAGACAGAAAATAACAAATGCTGGTGATGATGTGGAGAGATTGAGATTCTCATACACAGCTGGGAGGGCTGTCAAATGATACAATCACTGTGGAAAGCAGTATGGCAATTCTTAACAATTGGAATTAGAAATGCCATTTGATCCAGCAGTCCAATTACTAAGTCTATATCCTAAAGAAGTGAGAGCCAGGATAAGAACAGATATATGAATACCCATGTTCATCACAGCACTATTTACAACAGCAAAAAGATGGAAAGAACCTAGGTGCCCATCAACAGAAGAATGGATAACCAAACTATGATACAGACACAGAATGGAATACTATGTAACCCTAAAGAATAATGTAGAATCTGCAAACATTACATAATGTGGATGAAACTGAAGGACATTATGTTGAATGAAATAAGTCAATCACAGAGAACAAATATTGTATTAGTTCATTATTATAAAAACTCAAGGAAAGGTTTATATATGTAAGGAAACTTTCTTTGTGGATTACCAGTGGAGAGAACATTGCATAAATAAATAAATAAAAACTGAAAAAAGGGAACCAGAGATGTTAATTTGTAAATAATGATAACTGCAAAGTAAAAAAAGGGAATACATAGTGTAATTACAGAACTTTCAAATGGATAGTAAGTTAATGATATCAAGAATGACTGGGCTGTTTTCAATTTGGGAAGATCATAATAGAGTACAGGGAAATCTCAATGAAAATTAATAAACTTTTTCACCAAAATAAAAAAAAAGAAAATATATATATACTCAGCAAACACTAAAACAACAGTAATGAAGGAAATTGTAAGAAAAGTCATAAAAAAAAAATGATGTCAGCTTAGAAAAATATATAGAACAAACAAACCGGTTACCAACACCATATGCACACATACACATATAATCACAGGAAAATGACAGCAGTAAGTTCACAGCTATCAATAACTATACTGAATGAAAATGAACTAAATACACCAATCTAGAGACAGAGAGTAACACAATGGACAAGAAAACATGAGCCATCAATATGCTGTCTACAAGAGACACACCTCAGACACAAAGACAAAAATAAGCTAATATTAAAATGCCAGAAAAGAATATATCAAGCAAATGGCAACCAAAGAAAAGAGCAGATGCGGCAATATTAATTTCTAAAACAATAGACTTTAATTAAAAAAACCAGAACAAGAGATAAGGAAGGACATTATATAGTGATTAAAAGGTCAAGCCAACAAGAGGATATAACCATGAAAAATATGCTCCCAATGAAAGGGCCTCAAAATACATAAATCAAACTTTAACAGAATTGAAAAGAGAAATAGATGACTCCACAATAATAGCGGAAAACTTCAGCACAACATTTTCAATGAAGGTCAGAACAACTAGAAAGAAGCTCAAGAAAGATACAGAAGAAAAAACAACACAATCAACCAAATAGATCTCAAAGATATATAAAGAACACTCCATCCAGCAACAGCAGAGCATACATTCTTTTTGAGCACACATGGAACATTCTCAAAAATAGACTATGTGTTAGACCACAAAGCAAACCTCAATAAATTTAAAAGCATTCAAAACCCTGCAAAGCATCTTCTCAGATTCAAAAGCATAAAATTAGATTATATGGGGAAGAGACTGTCTCTTTAACAAATGGTGTTGGCAAAGTTGGATATTCATTTGCAGAAAAATGAAACAAGATCCATACCTCACATCATACACAAAAACTTTGATCCAGATGGATTGAAGACTTAAATGTGAAACCTAAAACTATAAAGTTTCTCAAAGAAAAACCAGGGGCAAATTTAGGGACCCTAATTTATGGCATAAATAGACTGTCAAGTATAACCCAAAATGCACAAACAACAGAAGATAAACTAGATGAATGGGACTTTCTAAAAATTAAATTCTTATGCACTTCAAAAGGGGAAGATCAAGAAAAAAAATCAAATATATGGAAACTGAATAAATAGCACCCTGCCTAAATAACCTCCTGAATAAATAGCATCCTGCTTAAAAACTGCTGGGCAGTAGAAGAAATAAAAAATGAAATAAAAAAAGTTCCTTGAATCAAATGTTAATGAAAACACAATATACCAAAATATTTGGAACACAGCAAAAGTAGTGCTTAGAGGACAATTTATAGCAATAAAAGCACACATCAAAAAAGAGGAAAGAGCCAAAACCAAAACCATAACCCAGTATCTCCAAAAATTAGAAAAAGAAAAGCAAAAGAAAGCCTACAGTCACCAGAAGAAGGGAAATAATAGATCCAAGCAGAAATGAATGAAACAGGAAACAGAAAAGGATTAACAAAATAGACAAATCACTTGCAAATTTAACAAAAGAAGAAGATGCAAATAAGAAATGAAATAAATGTTGTCACAACAGAACCAAATGAAATAGAAAGAATAAAAACAGAATGCTATGAAGAACTGTACTCTAACAAATTTGAAAGCCTAGAAGAAAGGAACAATTTTCTAGAAACACATTACCTAACCAAACTAATGTAATATAAGGTAGAAAATTTGAACAGATCCATTACAAAAGAAGAAATTAAACTGGTCATAAAACAAACAAACAAACAAAACAAAAACTCCCATCAAATAAAACGCTGGCCCAGACAGCTGCACTAGCAAATTCTGCCAAACATTCAGAGAAGAGCTGACACCGATCTACTCAAAATATTCCAGAACATAAAAGGATGGAATACTCTTGAACTCATTCTGTGAAGCAAGCACAATCCTGATACCAAAACCAGGAAAAGATACCACTAAAAAAGGAAAATTATATACTAATATCTCTCATGAACATAAAAACAAAACTTCTCAACAAAATCCTAGCCAATAGAATCCAACACATCAAAAATTGTTTTAGAATACCCCATAATCTAGCTTGTTTTCTGCTGTTTCTGTGTTTGTAGTTATGTTTGATAGTATATTTATGCCATGTACTAAGGACCATAAATTTACCTCTTATTTTGATGATCTTTATAGTTTTGGATTTTGCAATTTGAGTTCATTTTTGTATACAGTGAAAGATAAGGATCCTGTTTAATTTTTCTGCAACTTGATATCCAGTTTTGTCAGCACCATTTCTTAAAAGACTATATCATTCCCATTTAATGGGTAAAGTATGTAAAATGATAAATGCTATTACATAACACGGGAGCTCTGGTAGCATAGTGGCTAAGACACTTGCCTGCTAACCAGACGGCTGGCGGTTCAAACCCACCAGCCACTCCTCGGAAGGAAGGTTGGGCAATCCTACTTCCATAGTGATACTGCCTCGGAAACCCAAGGAGGGGTCGCTATGAGTCGGGTTTGACTCGACGGCACATAACAACAACAACAACATTACATAACACAATATTGCAATAACAGTAATAACAATCTATTAATTGAATCATTTATGGATGCACAGGCCAAACATGTGTAGGAAGGTGAATGAGACTATACCCAAAAATATATAACATTTTAACAGAAGGTGTTTCTACCCATGTGCTTCAAATATATCCATGAATAGAGAATACAGCAGAAAAGTTACAGAAACTTCTTAGTCATAACCAATACTTTGAGCTAATGACTAGCTGGGCCTGGTGATTCAAGACCACAGTCTCAGGGGACATCAAGTTCAACTGGCATGTTATATTCCATAAAGACAATGTTCTACATCCTGCTTTGGTGAATAGTGACTGAGGTCTTAAATGCTTTTGAGTGCCCTTTTAACTTGCAAATATTGGTCTCTCTCCATCCAAAATGAAGAAGAGTGAAAAAATCAAAGATGTAAGCAAATAATTTGTTGTTGTTGTTGTTGTTAAGTGCCGTTGAGTCGTTACCGACTCATAG
>NW_006921639.1:8158635-8160350 GCF_000298275.1 Orycteropus afer afer | reverse complement strand
GGACTTAAAGCCTCCAAACTGTAAGAGAATAAACTCCTGTTTGTTAAGACCATCCCATTTTTGGTATATTCTTGTCTGAGCAGCACTAGGTAACCAGAACAAGGGTGGATACACACATCAGTAAAAATACTACAATCATTGAATTATGTACTTCATGATGTCATTGTTGTTTTGTGCCATCAAGTTGGATGGACTCATAGCGACCCCTCCTTGGGTTTCCAAGATGGCATCACTATGGAAGTAGATTGCCCACCCTTCTTTCTGAGGAATGGCTGGTGGGTTGGAACCTCTGGCCTTCTGGTTAGTAGTCAAGTGTCTTAGGCACTCTGCTACCAGAGCTCCTTCGAGGTGGTGAATTTTAGTTTTTTATGATATGTGAATGATGTCTCAATAAACTGTTTTTTAAAAAAGATTCCATAGCTTTTAAAAAATCATCAGCATTAGATGCACTAAAATTTATGTCTTGAAACAATTTATGAGAAATTTATCCTAATGTTATCACAGAGAATAAAATGCTGCACATAACTCCCATATAAGTTGCATCAGCAGAAAAAGCATTCTCAAAATTAAGCCAAACCATATCAAAGATTTGCATTTGCCAAGAGCAAATAATGTTTCCCTTGGTTATATTCATTTATGGCCTAATAAATGAGATTGCAGAAGAGAAGCCAGAAAAATCTTATCATCAGTGAAAATGTCATAATACTAAGTACTATTATTTATTGTTTTATGTAAAATTAGAATACCAAAATATTTTTTTGTAATTTTTAAGTCAATGGTGTTACTCATGTATCACTATTACCTAATTTATTTCCTTATTACATTTTATGTGATTGTTTTAAAAATGAAAATCTTCATCATTTAACATTTAACACCATTTATTTTCCTGCTTTTTGAATAGAGGGTTGCTATTTTCATTTTCCATTGGGCTCCCCAAGATGTGTAGCCAGCCCTACTGACAGCAGAACATTTTAGCTTATAAATAAAAATGACAAGCAATGACTTCAAAGATAATATGAAAATGGAGAATGAGTGGACACAGGTAAAGTTGAATGGAAAGAAGAAAAGACAAGTAAAAATCAGGGAGATGTAAGAAGGGAAGGTTGATTCTACAAATGGTCATTGACAAATTTTAGCAGTAGTGACAGAGAAAAAATAGTTTTTAAAATTGCAAGCTCAGTAAATAGTTTATGAAATGAAAGGAGATAATGAGTTTCAAAGAGAGTCTAGTTTGTGACTGAGGACATTGAAAATAAAATGCTGAAATTAATTGAATTGAAGTGAAAGATGCACAGAAGTTAGGAAAGATGAGTGGTCAATAGCAAGAGAAATAGTACAAGAAAGGAAGAAAGAAGAACATATCATTTTTAAAGCTCTATGGGTTGAAAAGATAAGGTTAAGCAAGAGAAACTAAAATGCATTGCATGAGTGGTATTTTGAATATTTATCTCATGAAAAAATCTTAATATATAGATACATATAATGGTTGTTGTTGTTGTTAGGTGCTGTCCAGTGAATTGCAACTCATATCAACCCTATATACAGCAGAAAAAAAAACATTGGCCAGTCCTTTGCCATTCTCACAACTGTGTTGTTGTTGTTTTATGTGCCATCAAGCTGGACCCGACTCATAGTGACCCCTCCTTGGGTTTCTGAGGCAGTATCACTATGGAAGTAGATTGCCCCATCTTCCTTCTGAGGAGTGGCTGGTGGGT
>NW_006921639.1:8148593-8157877 GCF_000298275.1 Orycteropus afer afer | reverse complement strand
AGCTCTGGTAGCATAGTGCCTAAGGCACTTGACTGCTAACCAGAAGGCTGGTGGTTCAAACCCACCAGCCACTCCTCGGAAGGAAGGTTGAGCAATCTATTTCCAGAGTTGATACTGCCTCGGAAACCCAAGGAGGGGTCGCTATGAGTCGGGGTCGACTCGACGCACATAATAGCAACAATAGGTAAAATATTAAATTACGCAAGAAGCATCAAAAAAGGATGAGAGGAATACAAAGAATCACTGTACCAAAAAGAACTGGTTGACATTCAACACTTTCAAAAGGTAGCATAAGATCAAGAACTGATAGGACTGAAGGAAAAAGTCCAAGCTGCACTGAAAGCATTGGTGAAAAACAAGGCTCCAGAAATTGACAGAATACCAATTGAACTATTTCAATAAACAGATAGAGCATTGGAGGTGATCACTCATTTATGCCAAGAAATGTGAAAAATAGCTACCTGGCCAACTGACAGGAAGAGATTCATATTTGTGACTATTCAACATATACATGAGTTAAATTAATCACATATGTGTATAACAAAACCAAACCCAATCTGTTGCCATTGAGTTGATTCTGACTCATAGAAACCCTTTTAGAACAGAGCAGAACTTCCCCATAGGTTTTTCAAGGCTGTAAATCTTTATAGAAGCTGACCATCTATCTTTTGCTGATGGAGCAGCTGGTGGTTTCAAACCACTGATCTTTTGGTTAGCCATTAAATGTTTTAACCGTTACACCACCAAAGCTTCTCACATATGCATATGTATATACAGGTATACATACATACATACATATATAATTATAGATTTTATATATATAATTTTATTTTATTAATAAAATTTAATTTATATATTCAAGATTAAATAAATTGTGCAAATGACACATGGGATGGACTTGAACTCAAGATTCTGTGGATCTTCTATTTTACCATGCTGTTTTCTCTACAATCTATCTCCTTGAATCTGTTACAGAAACTCTGCAATATGACTACATTATTGTATGGTAAATTATTGTAATATTTGGTAAAGTTTAAATAAAGAAAATAATTTAAATATCAATTAATTTCTCTAACATAACCATAGTCTGAAATGGAAGTTTAAAAATGAAATAGTACTGAACTTCAGTTAAAAATCAAAAAGGCTGAGGAAAGAAATAGTAATTCTCTCACCATGTAAGAGTAAAGGAGAAAGAGAAGCCATTTGATTGGATTACAAAAGGAGGGACTCATTGGAAACAAAGATAAGGGAAAGGCAAGACAAGACACAGGTAAGGTGCTCTACATCTAGAATCTCCGTTTCTTTATCCCATTTCTAAAATGAATGCTATCCATTTCCACATCATTAAGTTATATCTATATGTCAATGACTCGTAAATTTCTTCATAGCCATAATCTTATTGTATAATATTTTTATTAACATATTTTATTATATATATTTTTGCTTACTAAAATATAAGCTCCAATAATATGATTTTGTAAATTTGGTCACTAAGAGGTTAAATAAGTAAGTTTAAGATTCCAGAGCTAGGATGTGACAGAACCAGAAACGGATTGTAGAATTTATTAATTCTAATGTTGTTGCTGTATGTTACTCTTCCTCTTTCTTGCAAAGCAAAAAATTATAGGGGATTTCAGCTTCTGATAACCATACATTAGCCTGAAGCCAACAAACACTTTGCCAAGAAAAAGTTAACACCCATATATAATGCAAAATAAACAGTTGTTGAAACATTAAACAGATGCCAACATAGCTAAAAATTGAGTGGCAAAAATTTCCAAGAGAAGAAAAGCACATAAAAGTAAGCCCAACACTTGGTGGTTTTCCCTTAAAGGCATTCAAAAAACATATGAAAAACACAGCAGGCTTTGGTTCTCATGGCTGCTAGGAGCTCCAGTGGCATAGTGCCTAAGGCATTTGACTGCTAACCAGAGGGCTGGCGGTTCAAACCCACCAGCCACTCCTCAGAAGGAAGATTGGGTGATCTATCTCTGTCATGATACCACCTTGGGAACCCAAGGAGGGGTCACTATGAGTTGGATCTGACTCGATGGCAGTGAGTTTTTTTTTGGGGGGGGTGAGGGGTTATGAGTAGGAGAGAACAAAACTTGTAGCTCAAAAGCCACCAAGGATAAGGAGCCCTGTGAAACCTGTAGATCCTTGGTTGAGATGCATGTAAGGTTAGTAGAGAGTAGTGACAAAATAGAAGCAGACAAAATAGAAGCAGCCTAACAAAGGTTAAAGCATTATCTGAATGAAGACAGTTCAGTTCCTGATTGGATCAAAGTCTTTCACCCAACTCCCATTACAAGCTAAAAGATAGGGTAGTTTATAATCTCTGGAAGAAATTAGCTACATTCAGAACATCTACAATGTTTCATTATAAATATTTGAACATTCACACAAAAATTATTAGGGATAACAAAAGAGAAAACAACCAAAGATGTTGCAAATATCAGAGTTAAAAGACTCTAATATTTTTACCTAACTGTGGTTAATCTGTTCAAACAAAACAGAAGATAAAATGAGAAACATTACCAGAGAATATCAATTCTTATTTTAAAAAAATAATTAAATGGAAAATCTACAATAGAAAAACTCAATATTTAAAATTAATAACTTAACAGATGAAATAAGAACAGGTTTGACACGGATGAAGAGAGTGTTAGTGAACTAGAAGATAGGTCAATAGAGAATATCCAATAGCACACAGAACTAAATGGACAGAAAACACAAAAAGGAGAAAAATCGACAATACAAAGACTGGGACGTTGGTGTGCTGGCTCTATCCCATAGTTTCTGGGGAGAACCAGCTGGTACATTTTTGTGGATTTTGTGAGCTAGTTGTTAAACAACTGTGAGCCAGAAATTGGCATGGAAAGAATATATGTATAAAATGTCACTTAGAAAATCTTTTTTATTTCTTTCAAAAAACAAGCATACTAAGAGTACAGAGCAGGATGGTGGCATGAGCAGCTGTATATCCCCAAATTCAAATAAAAACATCAACAAAAAAAAAAAAAAAAAAGTAGAAACTGGCAGAACCAAGTATTTTGAACTCTGGAAAGTCTCAAATGGTTACAGCAACTAAATAAACACTGAATCAAGAAAAAATTATAGCATCTATACAGCAAGAAAGTTTTTATTTTTTATTTGCTTACATACTACTATCTCCCTAACACAGCATGACCATCTTATACTCACAAAGGAGTCTGGTCTCTGGCTCTAGATAGAGCAAAGCAGTGTTAATTTGACATTTTTTATATCTGTTCTAATCTCTTGGGGGTTGGGGGAGAGGGGATAAATGAAGGACTGAAGCAAGGTACTTCTCTCAGTTTGCCCTGTTTGGGAGCTCATACAGAAGTGAGAGGCAGAGGGCAATGATCTAAGGCTGTAACTATATACAGTAACCAAGACAAAGAATGTGATTAGGGGTATACAATGGATGCCTAGAGAGTACTAGGGGAAGCTGGAGAGATCATTTCTTTTGCAAACTAAGACTTTGAAAAACACTACATAGGCCATTCGGTGGGGTCCATCCAAGATTATGGAAAAGACAGATTAACTATTCCAATTCTCTACAACAGAGACCCAAGAAACCAAGTGAAACAAATATGGATGACAATCCTGGAACCCAGAGCTTCAAAAGAAAAAAATAAAGAAGTAAATCAAATATTGATTACATGAAGAGACTGAATGAAAACAGCAAACTAAGAGGCATATGGAGCAATGAATTGCCAACTGGCTCACACAGTATAGCCATTTTCAATTATTACAAGCAGCTATCCAGTCAGGCAGGAGCCAAATAACTGGCTCTCTGAGCCCAAGACTGCACTGGCACTCATATCGCTGATTGGTGGCCAGAAAGGTATGATCTATTCCCCTTGCCTATACAAACTGTCGGAAACCAGAGGCATGCCCACCCACCCTCACCCACCAGATGGCTAGATAACCCCCTTAACTGGCAGTACTGTATCACACAGTTTTTTTTTTCTTTTTTCTTATTATTTTTCCTTCTTTGCCTCCTTTTTCTTTCTTTCTTTTCCCCACTACCCTTAAAAAAAAAAAAAAAAAATCTGCAGAGTGGGTATCTCACATTGGCCACTCTCTCAGTCAGCAGTACCAACCTCTGCCTCTTCTGTGGGTGGCAAAGCTTGATCCCATGGTGTAGGTGCCTGACATCCCCCACCACCACCATCACCTTAGCAGTCAGTGCAAGCCTCTTCAACCTCCATTGTCATTGGCACATGGTCCTGTAGAGCAAGTGCCATGTTAGCACTACAGCAGCGTTGTGGGGCTGGTACTTGCACCAGTATTGTCCTGCTATATTTTGTTGTTGTTGCTTCTTTCTTCTTAATTTTTCCCTCTTCCTGTCCTTGTTTTTCTTTGTTTCTTTTTCTTTTTTCGCATCCCCCATTTTTTAAAAAAAATATTTATTTATTTGGATACTGCAGAGTAGTTGCCCCATTCCCTCTGCACCCCAGCACCTCTATGGTCAGTAGCACCTGAACCAGCTCCTGTGACTTCAGTGATCATGCCATTGTGGAGTGAGCTCCACATGTCTGCTGCAGCCATGTTTGGCAGTAAGTGCTTACACCAGTATTGTGCTGCTTTTTATTTTTTTCATTCTCTTCTTTTTCTTTTTCCTACTTCTTTTCTCTCCCTCCACTCTTATTTTTTTCTTTTTTTCTTCCTCTTATCCCTTCTCCCCATTTTTCTCTCCACTCAACATCTCAAGAGCCAGTGACCCTTCCCACTCATATCCACCACATCTGCTGTCCCACCCACTGGGTAAGTGCCATCATCTGCTCAAGCACCACTAGAATGATGACAGACAACTCTTGCCCAACCTACTTTCAACTGCTTTACATGACCAGATATTAGAGGCTCATGACCATGCTCCTACCTGCAACCAAACTACCCAGAGACAGATGGTGGACACTCCAGTGCTGTCAAACTAGCGAACTCAGTAGCTTGCCTGTCCCATTGTCTTGAAATATTAAAACAAAATGAAACTAAAAATCATAGTGAAGTAAACCAACATACAATCAATAAATAAATACAATAATAGCACATTTCAGATACAACAGATAACTTCATTGATAGGAAAACTTAATATTATGAAAATGTCAGTACTACCTGAAGCGATCTACAGATATAATGCAATCCAAATCCAGATTCAAAACCTACCAGCCACTCCTCAGAAGGCAGGTTGGGCAATCTACTTCCGTAGTGATACCACCTCGAAAACCCAAGGAGGGGTTGCTATGAGTCAGATTCCATTTGACGGCAGTGCATTTTTTTTTTTTTTTTTGTAATTCAGATTCCAATACTATTCTTTAAAGAGGCAGAAAAATGAATTACCAACTTTATTTGGAAAGGAAGGAGACCCCTGATATGCAATGCACTACTAAGAAAAAGAATAAAGTAGGAGGTCTCATACATCTGGATTTCAGACCTATTATATAGCAGTCAAAACAGCCTGGTACTGGTACAACATGAGATACATAGAAAATGGAACAGAACTGAAAACCCAAAAGTAAATCCATCTACCTATATAGGTGATCATTGACCAAAGGCTAAAAGTCATTAAATAGGAAAGACATAATAGTTTCTTTAACAAATGATGTTGCAAAAACTAGACATGCTTTTGAAGAAAAATGTAAGAGGATCCATATGTCACACCATATACAAAAATGAACTCAAGATGATCAAAGATATAAATGTAAAACCAAAAACTATAAAGATCATCAAAAAATAAACACAAAAAGCAAACTGATGGGCCCTAATACATGACATAAATATACTTTCAAACATAACAAAAAATGTCAAAACAGTAAAAGATATACTAGATGAATGAGATCTCTCAAAAATTAAAAACATAAGCATTAAAAGATTTCACCAAAAGAGTAAAAACATAGCCTACAATCTGAGAAAAAAAAAAAAAAAACTTGGCCAAGACATATTAGATGAGGGAGTAATTTCTAAAATTTGTAGAAAACTTCAATAACTCAACAACAAGAACACAGATGATCTAATTAAAGAATGGGCAGAGGACAAGGACAAACACTTCACCAAAGAAGACAATCAGATGGCCAAAATGCACATGAAGGAATGTTTACAATTACAAGCCATTAGAGAGAGGCAAGTTAAAACAATAATAAGATATCATCTCACCCTAGCATTAATAGTAAATTTCAAAAAACAGAAAACAACAAATGCTGATGAGGGTGTAGAAAAACTACATACACTGCTGGTGGAACTTTAAAATGTAGAAAAGGTATGGTGCTTTCTTAAAAAGTTAGAAATAGGAATGCCATATGACCCAGGAATCTCATTACTAGGTAGTATATATCTTAGTTAAATAAGAGCCATGACACAAATAGATTTACATGCATCCATGTCCATATAGCAGCACTAGTCACAACAGCAAAAAGATGAAAACAACCAACCAAAATGTCCATCAACAGAAGAATGGGTAAACAAACTATGGTATATACACACAATGGAATATTATGCAATGTTAAAGAATGATGAATTTTCAAAACACTTCATAACGTGGATGAACCTGGAGGACCTTATGCTTGGTGAAATTAGTCAATCACAAAAGGACAAATAGTGTATAAGATCACTATTGTAAAAAGTCAAGTCAAGATTTTCACACAGAAATAAACATTGTTACCAGTGGTGAAAGGGGAAGGGAGTGTAAGTCATTAACTAGAGGGTAGACATGTATTAACTTGGATGAAGGGAAAAACAATATACAATAGGGAGAGGTCAGCATAAAATGATAAAAGCAAAGGAAAACACTGGAAGGAACACAATAATTAAAGGCAACAGAGGTTAAGTTCTATTACATACACAAACTTGCAATAACAGTAATAAAAATCTATGAGTGATCACATATATGGAAGCACAGGCTGAACAGGTGTGGGAAGGTGTATTGGACTACACCCATGAATATCCAGAGGTTTGGCAAAGGATATTCCTGTACTGTATTTATATGTGCTGAAAATTAACCATGAATATAGTAGAACATACATGGGTCATAATTATGAAAACTTCTTGGCTATAACAAAACACCTTGAAGGAATGGGCCTGGAGGCTCAGGATCATGTTCTCTGGGTACATCAAGCTCAGTTGGGACAGCAGAGTCCACAAAGAAAATATTCTACATCCTAAGGCATTTGACTGCTAACTGGAAGGCTGGTGGTTCAAATCCACCAGCCACTCCTCGGAAGGAAGGTTGGGCAATCTACTTCTATAGTGATACTGCCTCAGAAACCCAAGGAGGGGTTGCTGTGAGTTGGGTCTGACTAGATGGCACATAAAAACAACAACCTTGGTGAGTAGCAACTCAGACCTTAAAAGCTTGTGAACAGCCTTCAAAGGTGCAGCTATGGATCATTCCCCATCTGGAGCAAGGAATCAGTGAAGAAAATCAAAGACACATGGAAACAATTAGTCCAAAGGACGAATGGATCACAACCTCCACAACTCTGAGACCAGAAGAACTAGATAGTGGCTTGCTACTTCTATCAACCATTTTGAAAATAATCATAGTAGAAGGTCCTGGATACAGTAGTAGAAATATGTAACAAAACTCAAAATAATGAAAAGACCAGGCTTACTAGTTGGATAGAAACTGGAAGAACTCTGAAGAGTATAGCCCTTCATCACTCTTCAAGCCTGGAACTGAAGTCATTCTCATGGCTCAACTTTCATCCAAAGAACAGACAGTCCTATTAGGTGAACAATAGTACCAGACAGGTATACATTCTTTAGAACAAGCAAATAGATGAGATCAAAAGGGCAGCATTTTACCAAAACAAAGTTTGGAAGGCAGGAAAGGATAAGAAAGAAAAATGAATAGAAATAGGAGATAGGGAGAAAGTAGGATCAGTGCTCCTATACAGCTCTTAGATTTCAATGTCATGAAACATTTTAAAATGAGTATGAATTGCTAAATAGAAAATGAAATTACTCTGTAAACTTTCACCCATGTATAAAAGAAATTGAGAAAGCCACATGCAAGCCCAGGACAAAACTTGTGCCCAGAAATAAACTGAGAAGACCTTTTATTTTCAGAGACAGTTTACAAAGACTGGGAAAGGTCCATTTTTTTTTGTTTTGTTTTGATTTGTTTTCCACCTGGTGTCCCTAAGATCTGTCAAAACACTAGCTGAACAAAAGTTAAAGGACACATCAATATGTATCCATCGCCAGAAGACAGTGTGCAAAATTAGTTAGAAGAACTCTTTAAAAAAGAGAGAGAGAGAGAGAGAGAGAGAGAGAATTCTGGTAAGATGGTGTAGTAGGCAGAAAGACCACACAGACCCTCTTCAACAAGGAAAAGGGAAACCAATTAACACAGATACAAAAGATAATCCTGGACCCCTAAGCCTTGAAGGGAAGGATATAGAAGTGAACTAAACCCCAAATAGCAGAAGAATTTGCATGAAAATACCAAAAAAGGAGACAGAGCTGCAGTCTGGCAGTGAACCTGAGTGATCCTGATGGCATGACACAGACAGTTTTGAGAATGCAAAGTGGTGGTAGGACCTAACAATTAACCTAAAAATCAGCCCTGCTAGCCAGCGACTGCACGGAGGACTGCTCTGGTGCAGAGGAATAAATGGAGAAGGTGAAGATAAATGTGGGCTGAGCTGTGGACTTTTGCCTGTCCAGAGGGCACTGCAATTTTGAATGTTCACAAGCAGCTTGACAATTTTGGATATTTAAAGAGACAGCACTCTTGCAGATTCCAGGGGCTTAAGAACAGATTCTGCTTGCCAGAAACCCCAAGGACACTCCGGACCTGCAAGACTGAAAAGGTGCAACAATTTCTTGTTACCCTTATACCCCACATATGCTTGGTGAATGGAGGTGCGGCCATCACCCACTCCCACCTACCTTCTGGGCCCACAGGAACACCATCACAGTCTGTGTGCTCAGACTGAGACTGGGTACCCTGCCCTGTCTTCCAACAATTTTTTTCCTCTTATTTATGTATTTACTTATTTATCTTTTTCACTTTATTTTTTAAAGGGAATAATTTGCTTGTATTTGTCTGTTTTAAAACAACTATTATTATTAAGAAGACAGCTACCTGGCCAACTGACTGGAAGAGATCCACATTTGTGCCCATTCCAAAGAAAGGTGATCCCACAGAATGTGGAAATTATAGAACAATATCATTAATATCATACGCAAGTAAGATCTTACTGAAGATAATTCAGAAACGTTTGCAGCAGTATATTGACAGAGAACTTCCAGAGGTTCAA
>NW_006921639.1:8148063-8148493 GCF_000298275.1 Orycteropus afer afer | reverse complement strand
ATTAGGTATGTCTATGAAATGGGGAGTGTATCTAAGAATATATATAGGGTTGGCAGAAAATGGTCCTATAAGTTTATTTGAATGATGAGAATTCCCAGTTGTATAGTAGAGCTGACAAGGGGCAAGGTTGTGGTCACTGCTTGTTCACAGCCAGCTACCCAGAGGGACCAAGTAGTTGAACCTGTGGGCTTGGGACCATAGTTGCTGGGGACATCAAGCTCAATTGTCATAACATACTATACAAAACATTGTTCTACCTCCTACTTTGGCGAGTAGCGACAGGGATCTTAAAAGCTAGCAAGTTGCCATCTAGATGCAACAATGGGTTTCTCCTCAACTAGAGCAAAGAAGAATGAAGGAAACCAAAATTCATGGAAACAATTAGTCCTAGTGACGGGTACACTATCTGATCTGCAGCCTATATGACTAT
>NW_006921639.1:8144229-8147863 GCF_000298275.1 Orycteropus afer afer | reverse complement strand
TACACTCCTTGGAGAGAACAATCATGGGAGAAAGAAGGGCTGCTTATGCACAGGAAGACAGCTCAGGGGGCAGGAGTGCATGGAGGGATGGACACTGGGAAGAGGTAACTATGGGGAGGAAGTGGGATGGGAGCTGTTGCATTGTGGTAAACTGTGGTCAATGTCATGAGAAAAAGTGTATGTGAACTGCTGTATGGAAAGTGAATTTGCTCTGCAAATCTCCCAAATCACAGTTTAAAAGAAAAAAAGAATATTAAAACAAAAAAAAGAAAGAAAGAAAAGAAACGACAACTATAGCCTTGAACAATTAAAACCCAAAACAAACTAAATCAAATGAAATCAAATCAATACTGAACAAAAACAACCAAGCCTGGGGATGGGAAATATTTTGATTTCCAGGACTGATAAATTTTAATAGTAAAATGTCCCAAATTTGACAAAAGACATGAATCTGCACATCACCTCAACAAACTCCAAGTAGGATAAACACAAAATATCCAGAGACACAATATCATCAAATTTCAAAAATCAAAGCTAAAGAGAGAATATTCAAAGTAGTGAAAAATGTGAATCATACATATAAGAAATCCTCAATAAAACTAAGTGCCAGTTGATCTTCAAAAGCTATGGAGGCCAGTGGAGTGACATATTTGGAATACTAAAAGAAAGGGAGTGTCAACCAAGAATCCTGTATAAGTAAAACTATTCTTCCAAAATGAGGGTGAAATTAAGACACACCCAGATTTTTAAAAAAAGTTCAGAGAGTTCAATACTCTGTGACTTGGCCTACAAGAAATACTAGAGTGTTCTACAGGCTGATTTCAATTACTTCATAAAAGGGCATTAAATAGAAACTTATATGAAGAGAAAAGGACCATTAGTAAAGGTAATTTCATGAATAAATATAAAAGCTGGTTTTATAGTATTTTGTTTTGCTTATCTTTTTTACTATTTTCTATATTATTTAAATACAAACAAAATTAATTATAGATTTATGTTGTCGAGTGTGCAATGTGCAACAACAACAAATGGGGTGGGTAGAAAGAGCATACAAACAGAATTCTTGTACATTATTGAAGTTAGAGTAGGTATCAATTTAAACTAAGTTGATATAATTTTAGGATTTTAAATGCAATCCCCATGGTAATCAGAAAGAAAATACCTAAGAAAATGCAGGAAGGAAACAAGAAAGGAATCAACGTGGCTCACTACAAAAAAAAAAAAAAAAAAAAAAGGAAATCAATTAAACAAAAGTAAGAGCTATTGGAGGAAATAGGAGCTCTGGTGGCGTAAGGCATTTGACTACTAATCAGAAGGCTGGGGTTCAAACCCACCAGCCACTCCTCAGAAGGAAGGTTGGCAATCTACTTTCGTAGTGTTACCACCTCCGAAACTTGAGAAGGAGTCGCTATGAGTCGGATCGAACTAGATGGCAGTGAGTAAGAGTTGAGGGGAAGGAAAATGGGGAGTTTTGCTTAAAAGAGATACTTAGTTTCTGTTTGGGGTAATAAAAATGTTTGGTGATGGAAACACAAGTTGATAAGTGTAGTTAATGTCACTGAATTTTAAACTTTAAGATGGCAAATTTTTGCCATACAAGTTTATCAAGATAAATTTTTTTGAAAAGCACACTACTAGGTCTATCATATATGGAGTCCTAGAAAGGGAGAAAAGACAGAATGAAGCAAAAACAAAATTTGAAAAGATAATTGCCAAGCATATTTCAAAAAAGATAAAAGGCATCTAATGTGTGGAGTAGAATAAATAAGAGCTCTGGTAGCATAGTGCCTAAGGCATTTGACTGCTAACCACAAGGCTAGCGGTTCAAACCAATGAGCCACTCCTTCTAAGGAAGGTTGAGCAATCCACTTCTGTAGTGAAGCTGTCTCAGAAACCCAAGGAGGGCTTGCTATGAGTTATATCCCACTTGGCGGCAGTGAGTTTGGTTTTTGGTTTTTTGAGCCATATTTTAAGTAAATATATATATTTTTTAAAGGTAACAGATCCACAAAGTAGCAAAAAGGTGAAGAAGACTCAATCTTAAAAGACGCAAAAGTAGGACTGACAGTTGAATTCTTAACAGAGATTATAAAGGGCAGAGACTTGAAATGATAACTATGAAGTGCTGAAAGAAAATTACTGCTAGCATAAAATTCCATAGCTATCAGAAATATCTTTGAAAACCAACATCTAAAAAAAAAAATTACAGTCAAAGAAAAATTATATGAATTATCACTGCCTTAAAAAAGGCAGAAGTAAAACTATCCCACATGGAAATAGAGACATGTAGGAAGGTATGAAAAAGAATGTAAAGGATAGATATGTGGATAAATATCAAGGAAAAATGGCCATACAAAATAAAACAAAAAAGACAGAAGGAGTGTAAATTAAATAAGGGCAATTTACATTCTAGTATTGTTGGAAAATTTGTAAAATTCATAATTAGTATTATTCTGCCAAATGTCAAGGGTGTGTGTTTTCATCCCTAGGGTGTCCACTAAAAGGACAGTGAAAGAATGTATCACTGAGAGAAGGTAAGAGGGGAATCAGCTAAAAAAAAAAAAAAAAAAGCAGTACAGAATTGTCAGAGAATTGGGAAAATTTCTGCTAAAAAAAAAAAAAAAAAAACTTCTTGATAAATCTAAAAGAAGACATAAAAAGAGAAAAATATACACACAAACTAAATAAAGCTAATAGATAAACAGAAAAATGTACTATAAACAGAAATATATTAGTAATGCCATTTAATGTTAATGGGCTAAATAGTCCATTTAAAAGACAAAGATTTCCAGACTGGTTTTAAAAGGATCTGTGGCAGTCGAAACCTAGTGGAGAGACTGACATCCCACCTCCACTTAGAAGTAACAAGACGACAGGTGTGTCAAAGAAGTCTGAGTAAGGAGCCTATATTTTCACTACCACCTTATAGTAGTGAAATGGCACTATCCCTCCCTCACTAGTGAAATGTCAGAAGAGACCTGGTATAACAAGGCCCTAGTTTCTAAAATAATACCAGAGTCTCGTAAGGTACTTCTAATACCCAGGTGTTCTGGTTACCTAGTACCACTCTAATAGGAATACCACAAATGGGATGGCTTGAACAAACAGGAGTTTATTCTCTGACAGTTCAGGAGGCTAGAAGTCCAGGTTCAAAATGCCAGGCTCTAGGGGCTGTGTGAAAGCCCCTCAACCTTGGGCTTCAGCTCTGCCTCTTGCTTCCAGCCCACTGACGCTAGAGGCATCGCTTCACTCAGACAGCTGCTGGCTGCTGAGGCTGACCAGCCCAAGGTCGACAAATAAAATGGCACAGTCCTGATGCTACTAAACCACATAGCAGGCCATTAATTCAAGCCCATTGAAAGTCCCAAGTTTGGTAGAGCATGGCAGGCTGCTGAACAATGAAACAGCTACATGCAGAGTTCAGCGTACCATGAGCTAGAGACTATTCCCAAAGCTGTTTCTTATATATGGGAAGCAGACCACATACCCAGAACAGCTACTCAGCTGCTCCAGTAGATTTCACCATGGAGTGAATTACTAATATCACCATGGGGAATAACTACATTCAGCTGTCCAGCCACTCAACCAGGCCTAGCCAAGGGACACACAAACTTAACCACCACACCAGTTTCAA
>NW_006921639.1:8143404-8144129 GCF_000298275.1 Orycteropus afer afer | reverse complement strand
CAGTGTTTCGTTCTGCTGTGCATGGGGTCTCTATGAGTCAGAAATGACTCGACGGCACTTAACAACAACAACAACAATTATCATTAAGACTTTTGTCCTTTTTACTATTATTCTTATTCCTCCTGTACAAGGTCCTAGTTTTCAGCTTTTTTCTTTTCTCTTTTCCTGGTTGAAATTTTTTTTTTTTAATTTAATTATTTTCCCCCATTTTCCTCATGGTTAATCCCATTCCTTGTTTTATTTTTGCAATTTTCCCATTTTTTCCTTCATTATTTTTGTCTACCTTTTTCTCTTATTGCCCTATCCCCAGATATTGCAGGTTTTCTTGTTTTTTTCTTCTTCTTTTTCCCTTTGTTCTTTTTTTGATTATCGTTCCTGTGTGATTACATGGTGTGTTTTTTTGTCCATGTGCTTTTAGTTTTTGGATCGTTATTCAATTGTAATTTTTATCTAACTGGATGAGAGATGGCAACAGTCCCCATAGGACACAACTACTTCCAAACTTCCGGCAAATTCAATTACTGAGCAAAAGGTACTTCCTCCTTCTACACCAATGGGCCAACAATAAAAAGCCACCAAGAAGAGCCTGAATCACCCTTGGCTGCTCTTCACAAACAGTTAACGGAGATCTAAATACAACAATGCCACGATGCCTCAAAGACAACAGACCACCACAGTCAAAAGAAGCAGGATAAAGTGGTAGAAACAAGGGAGCAGGATACAGA
>NW_006921639.1:8141351-8143304 GCF_000298275.1 Orycteropus afer afer | reverse complement strand
AAAAAAAAAAAGGAAAATATCAACTTGAATGAGAAAGACAGTCAACAAAACACCATGACACAGATGTGGGAATTATATGATGAGGATTTTAAAGCAGCTATCATAAAAATATTTCAAGCAATTATGCACACATTTGACACAAATGGAAAAGTACTATCAAATGAAATAAAAATGGAGGCATGTGGTTGACAACTCATTCTCATATCATATGAGTCAAAATTGACCTGATGGATTTTGTTTGTTTGCTTTTTTTTTTTTTTTACTGTGATTTGGGTGAAAATTTACAGAGCAGAATCACTTTCCATACAGCAGTTCACATACACTTTGTCTCATGACATTGACTACAATTTACCACAATGCAACAGCTCACCTCCTACTTCCTCCCGACAGTCACTCTTCCCTGTGTCCATCCCTCCATGCACCCCTGGCCGCTGAGCTGTCTCCCTGTGCATAAACAGCCCTTCTTTCTCCCATAATTGTTCTCTCCAAGGAGTGTATCTACCTCAGGTAAATGTTCGACTCCTATGCCTGTCTTCCTGTTTGGCTGGAAGCCACTGGTGTGGGTTCAGTTCCAGACCTGAAGGGCAGCTAGGGGCCATAGTCTCAGTGGTTCCACCAGGCTCTATCAGACCAGCAAACCTGGTCCCTCTTATTTTTTTCCCCCCCCAAATGATTTTGAGTTTTGTTCCACATTGTTCTCTCTCTCTATCTAGGATCTCCTACATAGATCCCCCTCTGAGGGGTTGACAGGGGTAGCCGGGCACCATCTAGTTCTTCTGATCTCAGTCATATAGGCTGCAGATCTCATGGTGTATCAGTTGCTAGGACTAATTCTTTCCATGAATCTTTGGTGTTCTTCATTCTTCTTTGCTGTGGATGAAGAGACCCATTGTTGCATCTAGATGGCCGTTGCAAGCTTTTAACATCCCAGTCATTACTCGCCAAAGTAGGAGGTGGAACAATGTTTTGTGTAGTATGTTGTGCCAATTGAGATTGATGTCCCCTGTGACTATGGTCCCGGGCCCACAGGTTCAACTACTCACTCCCTCTGGGTAGCTGGCTGTGACTGAGAAGTGACTGCAACCTTGTCACTTGTCAGCTTTACTATAAACCTGGGAAGTCAGATCATACAAATACACTGTCTGCCAACCCTACACATGGTCTTGGGTACACTCCCCACTTCATAGACATATCTACTAGTTCAGCTTGTCCACCCATTTATCTACCCACATACCCACGTTTGCCTTCACTGACAACGCAGTACTGTATGTGCAAAATGGTTCATCTTTGTTGTCCCATGTACCTCTCTATGTCTTTCTCTTCCTCAATGCCACCATATTGATCACTCACATTACAATGTCCTTCTCTTCACCCAAATCAATAATTATCTCTATCTATTTAACGGTATCTCCTCCCCTCCCCTCCCACCTCTGGTAACCAACAAAGAAAATTTCCTTCCATAGATAACACTTTCCTTGACTTTTACAGTAATGAACTAATACAGTATTTGTCCTTCTGTAACTGACTTATTTTACTCAGCATAATGTCCGCCAGGAGCTCTGGTAGCATAGTGCCTAAGGCACTTGACTGCTAACCAGAAGGCTGACAGTTCAAACCCACCAGCTACTCCTTGGAAGGAAGGTGGGGCAATCTACTTCCGTAGTGATACGGCCTCGGAAACCCAAGGAGGGGTTGCTATGAGTCAGGTCCAACTCAATGGCACATAACAACAACAACAACAACAACAACAATGTCCTCCAGTTCATCCACGTTATGTAGTGTTTTGCAGATTCTAGGTTATTCTTTAGGGTTGCGTAGTATTCCATTGTGTGTATGTACCATAGTTTTGATATTCATTCTTCAGTTGAAGGACACCTAGGTTGTTTCCATCTTTTGGCTATTGTAAATAGTGCTGTGATGAACATGGGTGTGCATATGTCTGTTCTGGTCATG
>NW_006921639.1:8138931-8140669 GCF_000298275.1 Orycteropus afer afer | reverse complement strand
TGCAAATGGATCTCCAGTTTTGCCAGCACCATTTATTAAACAATCATTATCTTCCCCATTTAATGGATTTTGACCCTTTGTCAAAGATCAAGTGACCATAGGTTGATGGATCTATTTCTGGGTTCTCAATCCTATTCCATTGGTCTATGTGTCTGTCTTTATACCAATACCAGGCAGTTTTGACTACTGTGGCTCTATGGTAGGTTTTGAGATCCAGCAGTGTGAGATCTCCTACTTTGTTCTTCTTCTTCAATAGTGCTTTGCTTATCTGAGGTCTCTTTCCTTTCCATATAAAATTAGTGACTGTTTTTTCCATATCCTTAAAAAATGTTGATGGGATCTAGATTGAGATTGCATTAAATATACAGATTGCTTTGGGCAGAATTGACGTTTTCACAATGTTCAATCTTCCTATGCACGAGCATGAGATGTTCTTCCATTTATGTAGATCTCTTATGGTTTCTTGAAGTAGTTTTCTATAGTTTTCTTTGTACAGGTCTTTTGTGTCCTTGGTAAGATTTATTCCCAGGTATTTTATTTTTTTGGTAGCTAATGTAAATGGTATTGATTTCCTTATTTCTTTCTCAGCAACCCCTTTGCTGGTGTAGAGGAATCCAAATGATTTTTGGATGTTGATCTTATGTCCTGCCACAATGCTAAATCTTTCAATTTGTTCCAGTAGATTTTTGACTGAGTCTCTTGAGTTTTCTAGGTATAGGATCATATCATCAGCAAATAGGGATAGTTTGACTCCTTTCTTACCAATTTGGATGCCTTATTACCCTGGCTAGGACTTCTAGTACCATGTTGAATAGAAGTGTTGATATAGTGGGCATCCTTGTGTGGTTCCTGTTCCCAAGAGGAATGGTTTCAGTCTCTCTCCATTAAGTATAATTTTGGGTATTGGTTTTGCATAGATGGCCTTTATTATGTTGAGGAATGCCCCTTGTATTCTTATTTTGCTGAGAGTTTTGATCAGGAATTGGTGTTGGATTTTATCAAATGCCTATTCTGCATCAATTGATATGATCATGTGGTTCTTCTCCTTTGTTTTATTTATGTGGTAGATTACTTTGATTGTTTTTCTAATGTTCAACCATCCTTACATACCTGATATGAGCTCCACTTGGTTATAATAAATGATTTTCTTGATATATTCTTGGAGTCTGTTGGCTAGGATTTTGTTGAAGATTTTTGCATCTGTGTTGATGAGGGATATTGTTCTGTAGTTTTCCTTTTGTGTGATGTCTTTGCCTGGTTTTGGTATCTAGTTTATGCTTGCTTCATAAAATGAGTTAAGGAGGATTCCATCCTTTTCTATGTTTTGGAATAATTTGAGTAGGATTGGTGTCAGTTCTTCTCTGAATGTTTTGTAGAATTCTCTGCTGAAACCATCTGGGCCAGGACTTTTTTTAGTTGGTAATTTTTTGATGACCTGTTCAATTTCTTCTTTTGTTACAGATCTGTTCAACTTTTCCGCATCAGTCTGTGTTAGTTTAGGTAAGTGGTATATTTCTAGAAATTTGTCCATTTCTTCCAATTTTCAAATTTTTTTGAGTACAGTTCTTCATAGTATCCTAATATTATCCTTTTTATTTCAGTTGGTTCTGTTGTGATGTTACCCATTTTATTTCTTATTCATGTTATTTGTATTTTCTCTCTCTTTTCCTTTGCTAAATTTGCCAGTGGTTTGTCAATTTTATTGATCTTTTCAAAAAACCAACTTCTGGTCTTGTTG
>NW_006921639.1:8137981-8138831 GCF_000298275.1 Orycteropus afer afer | reverse complement strand
ACTTCTGGTCTTGTTGATTTTTTTCTATAGCCCTTCTATTTTCTGCTTCATTGATTTCTGCTCAAATCTTGATTATTTCCTTTCTTCTGGTGACTATAAGCTTTTCTTTTTCTAATTGTTGGAGATGTTGGTTTAAAATGGTAATTTTGGCTCTTCCTTCTTTTGGAAGAATGCATTTATTGCTCTGATTTAGCCTCTGATCACTGCTTTTGCTGTGTCCCAAAGATTTTGTTATGTTGTGTTTTCATTCTCATTTGATTCAAAGAATTTTTGAATTTCAAATTTTATTTCTTCTCTTACCCAGTCTTTCTCAAGGAGGGTGTTGTTCAGTTTCCATGTGTTTACTCTTTTTCCATTGATTTTCCTATTGTTGTTTTCCAATTTGATAGTATTATGATCTCAGAAGATGCTTTGCAGTTTTTCAGTGTTTTAAAATTTATTAAGGCTTACTTTGTGGCCTAACATATGGTCTATCATGAGGGATGTTCCATGTACCCTGGAAAAGAATGTATTGTGCTGTTGTTATGTGAAGTACTCTGCAGATGTCTATAAGGTCAAGTTGATGGATTGTATTGTTTAGCTCTTCTGCATCTTTGTTGAATTTCTTTCCAGTTCTATCTTTCATTGAAAGTGGTATAATAAAGTCTCACACTATGACTGTGGAGTCATCTATTTGACTTTTCAACTCTTTTTAAAGTCTTTTAAAGTGTTTTGGGGCTCTTTCCTTGGGTCCATAGATATTTATTATGGTTATATTTTCATGTCCAATTGATCCTTTAATTATTATATAATGTCCCGCCTTGTCTCTTATGGTGGTTTTTGTCTTAAAGTCATTTGATCAGAAATTAAT
>NW_006921639.1:8132353-8136969 GCF_000298275.1 Orycteropus afer afer | reverse complement strand
TTGGACTTCCTGAATGGATATATTCTTATCTCTCATCATATCAGGGAAGTTTTCCTCTGACCAATCTTGGACAATTTTCTCAGTGGTTTTATTTTTCTCTTCCTGTTCTGCAATTCCAATGACATGTATGTTATTCCTTTTGATGGTATCCCGCATGAAGTTTAAGCTTTCTTCATTTTGATTTGATATTTTTTTTTCTGATTGATCCCTTTCCAAAGTAGTATTCAGGTATTTGTCTTCAATCTCATCAATTCTGTCTTCCATTGCATCAATTCTACTCCTTTGCCCTATCAATGTGTTATCTGTTTCTGACAATTTAGTATTAATATTCTGGATTTCTATCTGTAGATTTAGAATCATTTGTATTTTTCATTTATTTTATCATTTTGTTCTTGTATTTTCTTCCAAAATTCTTCTAGGGTTTTATCTGTGTTTTCCTTGGTCTTTCTCTCAAATCTTTGAAGATACCTAAACATAATTCCTTTGAATTCCTTATTAGAGAGTTCCAATGCTGCTTCTTCCTCAGGGATATTTTCTAGGTCTGTATACTGCTCCCTTGTTTCAAACACTTTGCTTTGCTTCTTTGTGTGGACTGGGATGGTCTGTTGTTTCTAAGACATCATGGCATTATTGTATTGAGATCTCTGCTAACTCTTTGTGAAGAGCAGTCAAAGGTGAATCAAGATCTTCCTGGTGGTTGTTTATCATTGGCCCATTGGTAGAGAAGGAAATAGTGGCTCCACTCAGTAGTGAAGCTCCAGGAGGTGTGGGTATAGTTGTGTTATATGAGGACTGTTTCTGTCTTCCACTCAGTTAAACAAAAATAACAACTGACTAACCATCAAAAAAGTAAAAGCAAATGGACAAAAAAATACACCATGTAATCACATAGGAACAGTAACCAAAAAAAGGAAAAGGGGAAAAAGAAAAGAGACAGAAAATCTGCACTGTCTGGGGAGAGTGTAATAAGAGAGAAAAGGTAGAGAATGAGAATAATGAAGGAAAAAATGGGAAAAACACAAAAAGAAAAAAAAAAAAAGGAAGGGGATTAACCATGAGAAAGAAAAAAAAAAAAAAATTGCAACCAGGAACAGGGAAAAGAAAAAAAAAAGAAAAGCTGAAAACTAGAACCTGAGAGAGGAAGAATAAAGAATAATATAAAATGGACAAAAGTATAATAATAGTAGTAGTTCTAAAACAGACAAAAACAAACAAACAAAAGAAATAGGAAAAAAAAAAAATCAGAACAGGGTGGGACAGGTCACCCAGGCTCCATCTGAGCATACAGACTGGGATGGAATTCCTACCAGCCCAGAAAGTTGGTGAGAGTGAGGGATGGCTGCACCTCTGTTCACCAAGAGGGTGTGGTATATAAAAGTAACAAGGGGAATGTCACACCTTTCCAATCATCTGGGTCCAGAATGTCTTTGGGGTCCCTGGCAAGTGGAGCCTGTTCTTAAGTCCCTGGAATCTGGGAGAATGCTGTCCCTTTAAATATCCAAAATTGTCAAGCTGCTTGTAAACATTCAAAATGGCTACACTCTCTGGACAGAGACAAGTTCACAGCTCAGCCCACCTTCCTCTTTGCTGCTTCCTCTTTTATTCCCCCAGCTCCCAGAGAAGTCATCTGTGCAGTCCCTGGCTAGCAGGGCAATTTTTAGGTTAATTCTTCTGTCCTACCACCACTCGGCAATATCCAAGCTGTCTGTGCCATCAGGATCGCTGCCAGACTGCAGCTCCATATGTCTCCTTTTTTGGTGTTTTCATGCAAATTCTTCTGCTAGTTGGAGTTTAGTCCACTTCTGTATCCTTCCCTTCAAGGCTTAGGTGTCCAGGATCATCTTCTGTATCTGTGTTAATTGGTTCCCCTTTTCTTTGTTGAAGAGGGTCTGACCCATCTTTCTGCCTATTCCGCCTTCTTACCAGAACTCCCAGAATGGATTTTTTAAAAACAAGTGGTTGACAAAATGGCATCAGTGGTCAAGTGAACAATGCCTCTAAGACTTATCTTTACCAAAATTAAGCCTAGCTTCCTTATAAATCAGACCACCCCTGTTGACCAGTGTGATTCTGACATGGACATCTCTTCCATACTTGTTGACCAATGATACCCTGACAATGTTTAAATAGTAAATTGTGTATGACTGTTCAGAAATAAACTTCTTTTGCTGCTTCATTTTGTCTATATAAGTGAATCATTGCTAATACTTGGGGAAATATCTGTCCATGTGAGGTTTGGTGGCACCTGTTTCATGAATCTTCTGTCTGATAAACCTCATCTAATAGATTTTATAATTGACTCAGTTTCTTTTGACAATAAAATAAAATGGAAAAAAATCTTGGCAAATAAATAGAATGCACAAAGAAGAACAAAACAGAAATTTTAGAACTGAAATACAATCAGTCTCTGGATTACGAGCACTCCATTTACTGACAGCTCATATTTGCCCTTTCAAATTATGTAAATTTGTCCTCACTTTTAAATGATCAACCAATCCCTACTCATAAGAAATTTATCACAATCAACTTCACTTGCTTCACATGTAATTTTTAAATCTTGAAAAGACTTTGTGCTTTCTCTTGCACTAAAGAACTGCATTCACCTGATCCAACTTACCTACAAATTCCACTTAAAGACACAGTTAGGAAATGATCTTGTCTGGAAATTAGGTATTGCATGTATATAATAACCAAAATAAGAAAATTCAATGAGTAGGCTCAACATCAAAATGTAAGGAAAAGAGGAAAGAATTAGTGAACTTGAAGAAGAATACTACTCATCTAATAACAGAGAAAAATAGCTTAAAAAAAGAGAGAGAAGTAAAAGAGAGTCTTAGAGATTTGTGGGAGTATAACAAAAGATTTAACACATGTTTCACTGATAAGAAGAGGGGGAAGCTGAAAAGTATTCAAAGATATATATGGCTGAAAGCTTTCCCAATTTGGCAAAAGACATAAAACCACAGAGTCAGGAAGATGAGTGAAACTCAAATAAAATAAAACTGAAGAAATCCATACCAATGCACATCATAAACAAACTTTAGAAAACAAAATACAAAGGAAAAAAAGTCTTGAAAGCAGTGAAACAAAATAACGTCTTATAGGGAAAAAAGAAAAATTAATCAAAGGACAGTGGATTTCTTGCTAGAAACTATCAAGGCCCAAAGGAAGTGGCATACATTTTTTAAGTGCTAAAATAAAAGATCTGTCAACCCTGAATTATATATCTACTGAAAATAATCTTCAAGGATGAGGTAGAAAAAAAAAATATTGAAACCAAAGTCTGACAAAAAGATTACAAAAAAAGGAACAGCTCAGCCAAACCCTGCCATGAAGGGCATAAATATGTTCAGCAAAATATTAGTAAATCTGTCAAGGTGATTGTAAAAGTATGCAAAATGCAGCATGCCAAGGAGAGCCAAGGCAGTCTTGGAAACAAACAAATAAATAGAATAAGAAGGGTGTTGCCAGTTATCAAGATTTATTCTGAAACTATAGAAATTAAGGAAATGTGATATTAGTGGAAGGATAGATTAATAGGTTAAATAGATAAAACCTAAAACCCTGAAACAGTTCAAACATATAAAAGAAAGGAACTTGATTTATTACAAAATTGACATTGCAGTGCACTGGGGAAAAGGCTTTTGTGAAAAATCCAATGGGTCAGTTGGATATCCACATGGAAATGAGTCTTGATCCCTACATCACATCATGTATTATACCAATTCTAAGCAAAGGGATGATCTAAATGTGAAAAAGTATAAATTCCAGAAAAAAATTAGAGTAATTTCATCGTAAAATTGGATTGGGAAATTTCTTACATAGAACACAGAAAATGCTAACTATAAAACAAAAAGAAATTATATTAGACTATGTAATATAATTGGGAGCTCTGGTAGCATAGTGCCTAAGGCACTTGACTGCTAACCAGAAGGCAGGTGGTTCAAACCCACCAGCCCCTCCTTGGAAGGAAGATGGGGCAATCTACTTCCATAGTCATACTGCCTTGGAAACCCAAGGAGGGGTCATTATGAGTCATGTGTGACTCGATGGTACATAACAACAACAACAATGTAATATAATTAACTATTTCTGTTTATAGAAACATACCATTAAGAGAAAGAAATAGCAAGTAACAGGGAAAAGAAGATATATACAATACACAGAGCTGACAAAAATCTTAAATATAGAATAAATATAGATTCTTGCATATAGATAAGAAAATAACACATTTTTTTAAAGTGGGCAAAGGTTTTGAAGAGACACTTCACAAAAATATAGTTAAATGATCAATGAATATATGAAAAGTTTCTCAATTTCATTGATCATCAGAGAAATGCAGCTTAAACTTACCTTGTGTTACCTCTAAGCTCCAGCCAGAATGGCTAAAATTAAAATGACACATGATACCAACTGAAACATTCTCCTAATGGCTATATAAACATATAAAGTACCATAACCTTGGAAGAACTGTTTGGCAGTATCTATCATTTATAAACATAACAAAAATACAAGCATATATATACCAAAAGATATATTAAAGAACTTATATATATTTTTTTTTTATTAGGATTTGGGTGAAGATTTACAGAGTAAATTCACTTTTCATACAGCAG
>NW_006921639.1:8103678-8125158 GCF_000298275.1 Orycteropus afer afer | reverse complement strand
TGTAACACAATTTGTAATTGTGTAATAATAAAAACCTGGAAACAAATAAAATATCCATTAACAGAAGAATGCATAAATAAATTGTGATAAATTTATACAGTGAAATACCAGATATCTACAAGAAAAAAGATATACTGCTACATATAACAATGTGTTTGCATATCACAAACATAATGTTCAGCCAAGAAAGCCAGACGCAAAAATTACACCCATAATAATACCATTTTTACTTGACATGGGACATAATAACTGACAGGGACATAAGAAAGGCTTCTGGGGTATTAGTAACGTTTTATTTATTTATTTGAGTAGTGGTCATATAGGTGACCACCTCAGAAACCCAAGGAAGGGTCACTGTGAATCTGGACCGACTCAATGGAAGTGAGTTTTTTGTTTGTTTGGTCATATAGGTGTGTTCCCTTTGTGAAATTTCAATGAGCTGGAAGCCTATGATTTGTGCACTTGTGAACATGATACTCTTCAATAAAGTTTATTTTTAAAAGCCATCAAGTTGGTTAAGACTCATAGTGACCTTATGCAAAACATATCAAAACAGTGCTCAATTCTGTGACTTCCTCATAATCATTGCTCTGCTTGAGTGCATTGTTGCAGCCACTTTGTCAATAAATCTCATTGAAGATCTTCCTCTTTGATGCTGACCCTCTACTTTACCAAGCATGATATCCTTCTTCAGGGACTGATCCCTCTTGATAATATGACCAAGGCACAGGAGGCCAAGTCTAGCCATCCTTGCCTGTAAAGAGAATTCTGGCTGTGCTTCACCCAAGACAGATTTGTTTGTTCTTCTGACAACCCATGAACTATCCAATATTCTTCACCAACACCATAAGTTAAAGGTATCAATTCTCGTTTGGTCTTCCTTATTCATTGTCTAGCTTTTGCATGCATATGATGTGATTGCAAATAGTATGGCTTGGGTCAGGTGCACCTTAGTCTTCAAAGTGACATCTTTGCTCTTTAATACATTAAAGAGGTCTTTTGCAGCAGATTTTCCCAGTTCAATACATCATTTGATTTCTTGACTGCTTCTTCCATGGACATTGATTGTGGATCCAAGCAAAATGAAACCCTTGACAACTGCAATATTTCCTCCATTTATTATGATGGGTTAATTGGCCAAGTTGTGAAGAATTTTATTTTCTCTATGTTAAGTTGTGATCCATATTGAAGGCTGTAGTCTTTATTTTCATGAGTAAGTGCTTCTAGTTCTCTTCACTTTTGCCAAGCAAAAATGTCATCTGCATATCGCAGGTTGTTAATGAGTCCTCATCCAATCCTGTTGTTGTGTTCTTCATATAGTCCAACTTCTTGGATTAATTGATCAGCAGATAGATTGAACAAATATGGTGAAAAAATACAACTCTGGCCAAAACTTTCCTGATTTTAAACCATGCAGTATTGCGTTGTTCTGTTCATAAATTGTCTTTGGTCTATGTACAGGTTCCTCATGATCACTGTGAAGTGTTCTGGTAATCCCATTCTTAGTAACATTATCCATAATTTATTATGATCTACATAGTCAAATGTCTTTGCATGGTTAATAAAACATAGGTAAACATCTTTCTGGTACTCTCTGTTTTCAGTCAAAATTCTTCCCTGCTTGTATTTCTGAATCCTTGTCTATATACAGCTACAACCATTTTTGAATTATTGCCAGTAAATTTTTACATGTATGTGATATTAATGATATTGTTCAGTTCTGTTGGATCAGCATTCTTTTGGGTGAGCACAAATATAGATCTCTTCCAGTTAGTTGGCCCAAAGCCTGTCTTCCAAATTTCTTAGCATAGAAGAGTGAGTGTTTCCAGTATTGGCTTTGTTTGTTAAAACATCTCAACAGGTATTCCATCAATTCCTGGAGCCTTGTTTTGCACCAATGCCTTAATTGAAGGTTGAACTTCTTCCTTTAGTACCATTGGTTCTTCGTCATAGGCTACCTCATGAAATTGTTGAATGCTGACCAATTCATTTTGGTATAGTAATTGTGTGTTGTGGTGAATTGCTTGATGTGGCCCTTCTAGCCATTGCCCTCCATTCTCTGATATATTGTAAATCCTATTATCAATGCCTGTTTGGGGTGGTGTAATAGTTAAGGTTGGGTATCAACTTGGTTGGGCAGCTGGTAGTCGTCATTCCCTATAATGACTGGCAATCGGCTCTGTAGTGGGATTTGCCTTGAGCTGCTGATTGTTAGTCATCCACTTGGGTTATTTCTGTTGGAGCAACACAGGTGGAGTGTATCTTGAGCCCTGCCTTGCTGGAGGGTATAATTAAAATCAGCTTCCTTGAGGGTATACCTACACATCTCCTGGGAAGGTTCGTCCTCCTCTTGCTCTGGTTCTGTGTTTTGGCTCCCCTTCATCTCAACCCTGTATTTAGGACAGCAGCCATCACCTGATCTGCTGATTGAAGTTTATCAAACCCCGAGAATTGGGAGGATCCTCCAGACCCACTCATGGACCTGGAACTCACCACCCTTCCAGTCTCCACCACTACTATGTGAAATGATCCCTTGGGTGTCTGTGAGTTCTGTGAGACATTACAGTGAAGTACAGAACCCTAAGACAGGGGAGATCACTGGGAGGAGGAGTTAATGTTTGAAATGATGGAGTGGCATGGTAGTTTGGATGTTTGGGACATCTTTAACCTCTGCCTCATGGTGACCAACCTTGTGCTGATCTTTCTGAGAGAAATTGTTCAAGCAAATTCTCCCACTTCTGACACCAACTGCCAAAGGGGCAGGGAGGCCACATCTTCTGACCTCCTCTCACCCCACAAGAGGAAGACAGAATCACCATCAGTAGCCCAAGTCCTATCCCTGTGAGGCCAGACATGCCACCTCCCTCCAGCCCTGACACCAATCGTTCCTCTCGCAGCACCCACCACCTCTTTACTGGGTTTGATAATTTGCTGCAGTGGCCACACAGAACTTACAGATTATGGGGTTTATTAGGGAAGCACCAGGCTACAATTCAAGTTCAGGAAAAACACTCAGTCTCTCTCAGCCAGCTGTCTCTCAGCCAATAGTCTCTCTCAGTCTCTCTCCCAGCAATGCATGTCTCTTGGTGTCTCTTAGCAATGCATGTCTCTCAGGAGCATGGTTCTCTCAGCAGCATGTATTTCTCAGCCAGCAGTAAGAGAGATTCTTTCTGCCTCTTGGAGTGCTCCTTTTTGAGCCTGGCTGAGTGGCCAAACTAACCAATCACAACATCAGAATTCTAAGCACCTGAGAGAGAGCAAACTTCCCAGAACAATGCTTTGTGCTGCTCCCAACAGAAATACCCCAGGTGGATAACTAACAATCAGGAGCTACTTGGTTGTTCATGGCCAATTCCATGATGGAGTTTACAAAGACTTATGGCTAGAAAAGCCATACCAGGTAATTTACTACACCACATGTGTGTTCTTTTCCATTTTCCTTTGATGCTTTCTACACTTTTCAATATTTTGCCCATAGAATCCTTCAATATCACAACTCAAGGCTGAAATTTTTCTTTCAGCTTGAGAAATGCTGAATGTGTCCTTCCTTTTTGGTTTTCTGACTCCAGTTCTTTGCACATTTCATTACACTGTATATCAGGATAAATCTTGAAATATTCTTTTTAACTATGAATGTGATGTCATTCCTCTTCAATTTGTTATTACTGGCACAGTAAACCATATAATTGTCCAATTAAAAACTGCCAATTCCAGTCCATTTCAGCTCATTAATGTCTAGGATGTTGATCTTTATGATTTCCATTTCATATTTTACAATTTCACATTTCCCTAGATTCATACATTCCTTGTTCTGATTATTATTGGATGTCCACAGCTGTTTCTTTCCATTTCTGTCCTGCCACATTGACAAATGAAGATTCCGAAAGTTTTACTCTAGCTATATCACTAAGGTTGACTCTACTTTGAGGGGGTAGCTCTTCCACAGTCATATTTTGAGTGCCTCCCAAGCTGAGGGACTCCTCTTCCATGGTTAGATAGTATTCTACTGCTTTTCATATGGTTTTCAGTGGCCACATTTTTTTAGAAGTTTTTTTTTTTCTACATCCTTCTCCCTAATCTCTTAGACTGTATGCCCTACCAAAATCTGTCCACCATGAATGACCCCTGCTAGTATTTGAAATATAATGGCATAGCTTCCAGCATTATAGCAACATGCAAGCCACTGTGGTACAGCAAACTGACAGATGAGTGGTGATTTAAAAGCATAGCAAGAGAAAATATGTAGTTAATGGCATTTTATTGAAAAACTAAAATCTCTATGGCCAAAGTGCAAATAAATTTCACACATACAAAAATACATACACCACACACACACACACACACGGATAGCATAAGCATTTCTTAGATTACAGATGACACCAGGTAAATGAGTGTCTTTGATAACATGAGTTGAAACCTAAGAATGAAGGTTTTTTTTTTTTTTTTTTTTTTTTCCTGTCTTCCAAGGTCCAGCTCAACTACATACTTTAGCTATGCATGTTATTATCCTAGTTTTCTGGGACAAGCTTGTCTTAGTATTCTGGTGCTACTATATAAAAATATCACAGGTAGGTGGTTTTAAATAACAGAAATTTATTTCCTTACAGTTTAAGAGACTAGAATTCTGAATTCAGGGCACCAGCTATAGGAGAAAATCCTTGTCTCCTTCAGCTCCTGTGCTCTGGCATTTCTTCATTCCTTACCAGTCTTCATGTGACATCTATATTACTCCCCCATTTGTGCTGGTGCTTCTGTGTTTAACCTGCTCTTTTTCTGACTCAGAAGTGATTAGGTTTAGAACACACCATCCACTGATGTGTTCTCACTGCCATAACAGAGAAACTCTATTCCCATATAGGTCTAAGGGTTAGAATTTTATTGCATATTTGGGGGTACATAGCTGAATCTATAGTAAGGCTTCATCAAGTAAATGGAAACATGTCTTACTTTATAAACATATCAAACAAGAGTTGCCATCTAAGTATTTGTTTTCATTTTCTTCTTAAGATACATGAGAAGGAGGGCATGCTTTTTCCTTCAAAGTCTATTTGTTCCGTAGGGAAAAAACAGCAAAAAAATAAAGGTCTGCTGTCTCAACCTCAACCCTCTTCCCGTGTAGTGCCATGTATACAAGTGAAGGTGCTTCTCTTAAGTCAGAATGATGAAAATCTAGGTTAAAAATAATCTTCCCATCATCCCTCTTCAAATACCATTGAAGCATCACCAGGCTAAACTAGGTGCTGAGGCTTATGCAAGTCTGGGTTGTCTGAGAAAGTGTCAGCTGTAGCACCTGTGATATAATTCAGCACCAAGTGACTGAGAGATTGGCACATTGTACCAAAGATGCTACTCCTATATCTTGAAAACTAAGAGAAAGACTAATGGACCCTTGGGTTTAGCTGTTTCTTATTGTAATGGATAAACATTTAAGATCTGGAAACTCACTCTCTGTTACTAAAACTTGATTCAATCATTTACAAGGTGTGACCTTGAGCAAGTTATTTAATTTAATTATATATATATATATATATATATATATATAAAATAAAATTTGAAGGGAGCTCTGGTAGCATAGTGGCTAAGACACTTGCCTGCTAACCAGACGGCTGGCGGTTCAAACCCACCAGCCACTCCTCGGAAGGAAGGTTGGGCAATCCTACTTCCATAGTGATACTGCCTCGGAAACCCAAGGAGGGGTCGCTATGAGTCGGGTTTGACTCGACGGCACATAACAACAACAACAACACAATAAAATTTGAAAATAAAGATATATACTTATAACATTTGAAAATAAAGATATATACTTTGTTGTTTTGAGAATGTAAAAGATTTAATATCTAAAGTGTGTTTCATACTATAACTGGCACATAGAAGAGCTCAGTATAACTACTACTTCCTAAAGGTTTTATCCTGGAAATTTAGTAACAAAGGTCTGAATAAAGAACAGAATTAATTCAAAACTGTAGAAGAGGCTGTGAGATATTTAGTCCAGTGTCACCCCTGTGTAGGCATTATTCATCCTTACCAGAGATGGGGAAAGTCTAGGGACATCTTAATCTCAGACAAAGGCCAATATTGTTAACAGTCTAAAAGCTCCCACATTGGGAAGGGGTCTTGGAAAAGGTGTGCAAGTATCATGACACCAGAGGATCAGAAGCCCTTCTTAACCCAACGATCTCTCATTTAATCACTCAATTGATTTCCAGATTTGATTATGGCGATGACCTATGTTTACCTTAATTTTTCTTGGCTTTGACCTCTATTTTGTCATGTCTGACACCTGCTGTCAAAAATGACCTCATCCTGTTATCCTTGTCTGCAGGTATGACTCTAACTACTCTTAGATCAATGGTTATGAAAACTCTGTTGCAATGCCTGGTCCCTCATTCCTGTTATTTTTCCTTAACTCATCTCACTGCCCTAATCCCAGCTGATAGACCTGGGTTCTGTTAATGTAGCAAGCTCAAAACAGTGAGCTTTGATAAGGAGTAGGACTGGGGTAATGATTACCTACCATGTGTTGAGAGAGAGAGAGATAGAAGGAGAGAGAGAGAGATAGAAGGAGAGAGAGAGAGAGAGAGATGAATGTTGTTGTTAATAGTTGCTGTTGAATTGATTTTAACTAATGGCAATCCTATGTGTGAAGTAGAACTGCTCCATAGGGTTTTCAATGCTATGACCCTTCTGAAGCAGATTGCCTGGCCTAACTTCCCAAGCACTTCTGTGTGGGTTTGAACTGTCAACCTTTTGGTTAGTAGTCCAGTACTTAACCATGTGTACCACCCAGGGATGATAGATATATAAACAAACAGACAGACAGACAGACAGACAAATAGTGATATAGAGATATCTGTCTGTCTATGTATCTATCTGTTTATCTATCCATTCATCCATCATCCATCCATCTATCTATCCATCCATCCATCTACCAAAAAGAGCCTATGTTACTCTTAGAATTCTTTGTATACAATATCCCTAACATTACAAAAAGGAAACAGCTTTACAGCTGTCAAATCATATAACTAGTAAGGATATTACCAGGGTTCAGGTTTACCTACCACAAGGGATTGTTCCGCCACAATGCCTTGCTGAGGCACTGGGAAAATTATCTCTGATAGCCTAGAACTTAGCCCTTTGTTTCCTTTCCCTTTTTCCCCTTCATATGTTCTGTACTCTTTAGGAATAGTACTCTGAAGACCTCACCTCCACCTGACAGAAATTGTGAAGCTGCTTAGAAGATATATGCTGGAGATTGTGTATGGCTTCTCTTAGGGTACTTAGGTAATGATCAAACCTGGGTTAATAAATACCAAACTTTGAAGCGTATGATGAATGAGGTCAAGGCTATATCCTAACCCCAGGCAAAGATTGCAAAATGCAGCTTCAGTGATTATATTACCTCAAAAAAATTCAACCTCTGAGGGCATGTTGTTCTAAAGGAGGGAGAATCGATAGCATAACCTTCCCACAGAGAAACTTTCACGGCCTAGTCTCAGGAGACACATACAGTGATATACCCCAGGACTAGACAGAGAAGCCTGGCATCCTAAAGGGCTTGTCTGCTTCTCCACCACACCCTGGCTCTAGGGATTTCACTCTCACACTCCAACTAAGTCTTCTTAGCCCAAATTCCCAACATCTGTCCAGCTGTGTGGCCACCAGCTTCCAGTGAGATGGGAACTTGAAAGGCTACATGACCTCCAAATAAACAAAGGACGATCTGAGGTAACAGCAGTGACCAGGCAAATATTTGCTATAGAAACTGATTTTGAACTTTCCCCTGTTGTGTAGGTGATTTACTAGCATAGCCTGACTTCTAAAAACTTATTCCTGCTCAGTATTTTTGGATAATTTAAATTATTACATTGGTATTCCACACTAGCTGTATTAGTCACCATGCAATGCTGTGGCCCCAAAGCATGTGATTTGGGGCTACTTTACAGGAAGTCTAGTGTGGATCTTGGGTAGGTGAATGATAGTTCTACCTTCTCTGATCTGGATAGAAAACACCTGCATTCTTTCTTTTGGTCCCCACATTTTAAGAAAGATATAAAAAACTGAAGCATGATCCAAAGAAATATTTAACAGCAAGTTGGCCCAGATAGATGAGTTAAGATAACTAACAATAATAATTTAAAAAAAAAAAAAAAAAAGCCCCATCTTCTATGCCTTCCACTTCTTGGCTCACACAATATATTTCCTATGGCTGATAGAAAAAATCTTAACACTTGTAAAGACATGAGTTTGTTATTAAAATTATCATTAAGAAGGAGGAGGAGAAAGGGAAGAAGAAAAAGAAGATGGTGAAGAAAAAGATGAAAGAAAAGGAAAAAGGGGAGGAGGAGGAGAAAGAAAAGAAAAAATGAGGAGAGAGATTCAGGAGACAAGGAAGAACAGAGCTTATTAAGTGCTCTCTGAATGCTAATCATTTTGTATAAAATATCTTACTCAGTCATCAGAACATTTTTATGAGGTAGCTACTAATATTTTCCCAGTTTTTCAGATGAGAAACTCAGGTTTAGAGATGTTAGATAACTTATTCAAGTTTAGGCATCCTGCAGGGATAGGGCTGACATTGGTGTCCCTAGTAGAGTTTCAGAAGCCCCATCTTTGCCTTTGTACTTTTTCTACTGGTTTATATCTACACAAGATGCTACTACAGGTAGTCCTTCTCTTACAACGTATTTCAGTTATAAAAAACTGCACTTATGACTGATTTTGTTTTCGTACCTCATATCATCTATAATATGTACTTCAGAAAACATTGTCATGAGAAATTTACTGACGTTATCATTCTTTGATTTCCACTTGCAGATATTTCCAACTCCCAAAGACAAATAAAGATAGGATTTGTTGTTTTTGTTAGGTGCCATCGAGTTGGCTCCAACTCATAGTGACCCTATGTACAACAGAATGAAACACTGCCTGGTCCTGTGTCAGTCTCACAATCCTTGCTATATCTGAGCCCATAGTGACAGCCTATGTGTCAATCTATCTCATTGAAGCCCTTCTCCTTTTTTGCTGACCCTCCATTTTACCAAGCATGATATCCTTCTCCAGGGAATGGTCCCAGACAACATGACCAAAGCAAGTGGGATGAAGTCTGGCCATTCTCGCTTCCAAGGAAAGATAATAAAAGGTGATAATAATGAAAACTAAAAAACATGAGCTATTCAGCTTACTTCAAAACTGACTTAAAGAGAATCCTCAGAACGGAACTGTCATAAATTGGGACTGATTACCTGTATGTGGTTGTGTACGTGAACCAGTGTTGATGGATCATTACTGGGTAAACGCATTTAGCAGTAAAATAAACAACTTTAACTTCTAAATTTTATCAAAAAGAGAAAGGGCAAATGGAGAAGGAAGTATGCAGATACACTTAAAATTAATTACTTATTTTCCTAGTATCCAGAAACTTCAGCTAACAAGATTTTTATTCATTCAGGATTTTTTGAAAATTGTAAACTTCCAGGACAGTTTATGAAACAAAAGAAATGAAATCTATGTTTTATGAATTATCAGGTTGAGTCTCAAAGAATTGGAAATTTTATTCAAAATAATATCCCTGAAGCTTTGCCCAACAGCCTAATCATTACAGAAAATTGTGGAGTGTGAATTTTGAATCAGGATTCTTGTGGATTCTAGCCTTCATTCTGGCAATAATTGACCAGTAACCTTGGTACAACCATTTCATATCTTTGAGTCTTAGCCTTCCCCTTTATAAAATGAGAGGTTTAGACTTTCTGTAACCTATAAAGGAAGACAAATGTATTTTCAACAAAGGATGATACTAAAGGAATGGTCAAATTGCCATCCTAAACTGCCAGCTGACTTAGGTGTGGTGCTCTTGGTGCATTCAGTAGAGGGACCCACCTCAGATGAGGTTACATTAGGAGGGAACTTTTCAAAGAAAATGATATTTCACCTGAAATCTAAGGGATGGGCTATTATCTGGATGAAGGTAAGACAAAAGCACTCCAACCAAAGGGATCAGAAAGGTGAGGCCTAGTGCAGAGGGAAAGGTGCCCACTGCACATATAACACTGATACAATGGCCATATATTGATCATACAATCTGGGGCACATTACTACTTACAACCAGAACTACAGGCATAAACCAAGACTACATCAGGCAGACAAGGATGGCTAGTTCTCCCAAACACAAGGCCACATTAAAGTGCTTGGTTTTCATCTCAAGAGAGATTTGGAGCATCTGAAAAGCTTCTTTTACTTTTTCCTTTTCAATAAGTTGTACATATTTAAATTTCATAGTTTTATTTTTTGTCATATAATTTACATAAAGTACATAAAATTTAAGTTCATAGCTTGATGAATGTCTATCAGTTTAAACACTCATGATCTATCCACCATCACCCAGATCATGATATAGAATATTTCCAGAACTGCAAATGGCTCCCTCCCAGTGAACTTCTCCTACTTCCTGTCCCAGAGAGGTAGCATTTATCTGACCTCTATCATCAGAGACTAGTTTTGCCTGTTCTTGAACTTCATGTAAGTGTAATCATAGTGTATGTACTTTGCAACACTTTAATAATGGAGTGGGGTAATATAATCAGGCAGATTTGGAAAGACCTTGCTGATGGTGGTATGGAAAAATGGATAGAAAGGGGTTGACCTGATTTGGCATATGGGTTGGAGACTCTTTCTGTCATCAAGACCGAGAAGGCAGAGGCCCAGGGTTGTATGTGTGTGTGTTTGTGTGTGTGTGAATTATGGAAAATAGTGGCAGACAAAGTGCTCAAATAATTTATTTTAAAGAATCAACACAAAACTGGTCCCTACAAGGATGGCATATGTACCAATTGTCCAACTTTTCCAAATTTCTGAACTACTCCATCATCTCTGACATCAACTCCTCTTCCTCCCCTGAGTACTCTCCCTTCTATCTTAGCACTCCAATAAGAAGGAGCTGCAAGGTTAGGATTCCATAAGTCACTATAACATCTCACAGAACTCACAAACCACCAAGGAAATGGCTCATGTGGTTGTGGAGGTTGACAAGTCCCAAATACCTAGGTCAGGTGTCAGTCAGTCTGGAGGATTTGCCTCACTCAGTGGCTGCAGGGGCAAAAACCCTAAATAGTTAGGTCAGACAACAAGCTGGTTTCACAAGGCTGTGGAAGATGGTGAATCATGTCAGATATCAGGCTGCTTTCCCAAGTCCAACAACCTAGGTCAAATGATGACAAACCAAATACAGCATCAAGAACAAGAGAGAGAACTTTGCCAGAACAAAGGAAACTAAGGGTGTTAACTAATCCTGCCTCACTAACATACCAGAGAATTCACTCCAAAATGGGACCATATCCACAGGCATAGAGTCTGGGATTTGTAATATATCACAAAAGGAAGGACCATGTCTGGAAGGGCCATATTAAGTAAGTCACTGCACCACATAAGGTAAAATCACGTGGATCTGGTTACTGATAATGTATGGATGTAGGGGTGGGGAGAATCAAGGTTAAGCTCTTTGCTACTGTTTTGGCCTCATATGACTTTAAACCCTATCCTGGGAGAAGTAGGTTTTAGGGTGAGATGATAAATATGATTTGGGGCATGTTGAGTTTGAGATATTGGGAGCCACCAAGTGGAGGGGCTATACAGATTGGTGTGTGGATCTGAAGCACAGAGAAGCAGGCCACAGAAGGTGATGCAACCTTGGACATACCCTCCAGTGTAGGTGGACTGATTCCTACTAACCAGAGATTGTAGGGAGGCCAACCCTCTTCCTGAAGGCCAGCAGCCTTGATATCCTTTTATTGTTAGAAAACTGAAATAGGTAGAACAAAACTACAGAACAAATGAAAAAATCCCATTAGATCATCAGGTATAATAGTAACAATTAGTCATTGATGATCATAGGCAAATAGATAAGGGTACAAGCATAGGAAATTCACCCAGGGAGTAAAAAGTGAGTAGAAAGAAGACAGAAACATAACATTTTTGGCAAAGTAGAGGAAAATGAGCCCACAAAGCATGTGAAGTGAAAGGACAACCAGGAGAGTACGTTACTAAGGAGTCAAGGGGAAAGAGTGTTTCCTGGAGGTAGATGGCAGGAATGAGGTTTTATGGAAGTTATGAACCTCATTGAGCAGCTCTAAAACCAAATTTTCCTTTTCCTGAATCTTATTTCTTGAATATGGCTATAAGGCTTTCAACCAGAAACTAGGAATCCCACTATTGGGGTGAGTTTGAAAAGGATTACAATAACCTTCCTGAGGTCTAAACCAAATTTTATGTGTCATCTTAAAGCTCATGGGTATAATCTTTATGAAACCAGTTCACTAGGACTTTCTTCCACAGAACTGCTTTGTGAGCTCGAACTATCAATCATTGGGTTAGCAACTGATTGCAAACCACTGGTGCCACACAAGGAAATTTGATGGCAAATAAGGACAAAAAAAAAAAAAAAAATACATAAAGCAACTTTATAACATGGTAAGCACTCTGAAGAAAATGAGATAAAGTGACTGAGGGGATATATAAGATTGAGTGGTCAGAGAAGGACTCCATGAGCCAAAGTTCCACTGACCAGAACAGATGCTCCTGTGGGCCCCACACTGTGCTCCAGCTCCTCTCTGGCCTTATGTATCACAGCCACCTGCCTTGAAGGCTCCTTGTCCCAAATCACTTATGAATGTGCCTCCTGCTGACTTTCTCACCCACTCCTCTGGGTCCTTCTAGATCCACCTATCTTGTAAGGTCAGACTTTGTTCTTCCCTCTTCCTTAGAACCTTCACTAATGAACACATCTTTGAAATATTATAGTCTATTCTACTTATAAGGAGCTCTGGTAGCACAGTGCCTAAGGCATCTGACTGCTAACCAGAAGTTTGGTAGTTCAAACTCACCAGCCACTTTGCAGAAGGAAAACTGGGCAATTTACTTCTGTGAATGAAGATTTATTACCTTGGAAACCCAATGGGGGTCACTATGAGTTGGAATAGACTCGATGACAGTGAGTTTGGGTCGTTTTGGTTTATTCTACTTATGATGTCATTGTTGTTGTGTTTGCCATCAAGTCAAATCCGACTTATAGCAGCCCTTCCTTGGGTTCCCAATGCAGTAGCACTATGTAAGTAGTTTGCCCAACCTTCCTTCTGGTTAGCAGTCACATGCCTTGGTCACAATGCCACCAGAGCTTATAGTCTATTCTAAGTGTTAATTAAACACTAAACACAAACTGGTATGCATCCTTTATCAGTCTTTTAAAAAAATCTTTGCTTTTGTTTATCCTCTTGTGTTAGATGGAATTCACTAGAGAAACAAAACCAACAAAACTTAGAGAGAGAGAAATTTATCTTAGGAAAATGGCTCACACAGCTTGGGTATAGAAACTGGCAAGTCCAAAGTTCTTGGATCAAACTTCAAGATTGAGGCTTTTCCCGACTCACACAGCTGCAGGGGCTGAGGAGCTCAAGGTTGGCAGGCAGCACACTGGCTGTTGACTCCAATGAATGATGAATCCAAGATCTCCAGGCCGAAAGGTGAATTCTTCACTCACGGGCAGTTGTTGCCAGCACAACAGAATCCCGATCCACAGAAGAGTGTCTCTTTTCCCAGGATGTCCATAAATATACTGAAAGCAGGCCACACCCCTAAGGAAACTCCCTTTCAATGGATTGGCTGCTCAAAATATATTCATCTGATCCCATCATGGGAATAACCACATCACAACTGCTTAAACCACACAGAATTGTGGTCCAGCCAAGTTGGCACCCAGCTCCAACTATCACACCTCTCCAATGTGTTATTATTTTTTTTCATTAATTTCTGTTCTCATCTTTCTTATTTTCTTTCTTCTACAAATTTTCTTAACTTATTAATGAATCTTAGTCCATTAATTTAAGACATTCTGGGGCACAGTCTCTCTTCCTGCCTACAGTGATTGTCAGATCCTTCAGGGTCTCTCTTTTGTCACAATGCCATGGATATGTCTTGTGTTCAGCCAGCTGATGATTAGAGATGAAGTTTTTAATCCTTGGTCTCAACAGCGTTCTATCTAAGGAAATAAAAAGAATACATTAAAGAGGATAAACAAAACTAAAGATTTTTTAAAAGACTGATAATTTATGCACTGGAAAAGATTGTTCAAGGGATAATATTCATCTCTTGATAGCTCTTTATATAAATGACATTCAGATTCTGGGCTTAGTTTAACAAAACAAGTCTGAAATCCCTAATAACAGGGCTTTGAACCGGTTCAACCTGGTTCAGTCATGGCCAACGAAGTGACACCAGAACAAATCTGAATTTTTAAAACGTGAATGAACCTTAACACCAACCAGCATTGGAAAAATTATAGGTCAAAGCCCTGCTAGAAAATTAATCTCTTTCTTAGAAAGCAAGGGCAGCATGTGTGTTGCATAGAAACCAAATCTCTTGACCAGATGAGTGGAAAACAAGAGTACCAGGCTCAATGATGATGGTTCTCTCTGCCATTTTTAATATGGATGATGCTCTACAATCTTGACAATAATCCAACGTCAAGCATCAAGTTCATGAAAGGGCTCACTATGCTTCTTCATGTCTCCCACTCCAGGGCCTCATCCCATAATTTTTCCTGTTTTGATTAGCATTCCAGATCATTCAGATTTTTAAAATTCAGGTCTGTCCCAGTTTCACTTTGTCAGTCATGACTGAGCCATTTTGAATGAGTTCAAAGCATTGCCTAAAAGACATTCCAATCTGATTATTTCTTCATTAACATTTACTTAACTCTTCCTTCTAGGCCTCTTCTCTCATTGCTATAGGATCTCAGACCCTCAAATCCAGTGCATTAAGCAGGAAGAGATGGATGCTGCCATGGGTCTGGAGCACATTAAGCTCTATTCCTTCCTGAACTCAGAGATCTTAAGAAGCTTGGAAGACATAGATGCCCTCCTCAAATCCCTAAATGATTACAGGTCACAGAGATAAGAGAAAAGTGAACTACTACTCAAGCAAAGAATGTAATTCAATTCCATACTTGGAAACAAATGCAAGTATTTGGAATGGTTACTTGTTGGAGTTTACCCTGAGGACATCATTACCTTTGAAAGAGGAAACTAAGACCAGATTTACCAAGTTTGCCACCAAGCTAAACTCATTAGTCCAACTTATTCAGCCATTGTGGAAGCTTCAAAGCTCTGCTTTATGAATGAATAACTTATATTAGCATGGGATAATATTCATGTTTTCTTAAGCACTTCAAATTGCCGTATCTTGAGTGTCTTTATCAGGACCAATGGAAATTTTTTTTTTTTTTTAGTTTGCTCAAAAAATAATAAAAGTGTTCATTGGGAAAGATAAAAATCTTAGCAAGCCATATGGAAATGGAGGTAACTGGTGATAGAGAAACTTTAGCTGAGGTCTCTGCTCTCCCATTTGGGATACCTCTACCTAGTCAAAGAGAACATTCAAGAACATCTTCCAGAGAGCAGTGAAGAGAGGTCTTTTCAAGGTTCAAGCAGTCTTTTTCACTCTTATCTCTTCTACTAGAAGCAGTAATTGAACAAACATTTTCTGGGAAACTGTTGAGTTCCAGGTACTGGGTTGGGATCTGGAGATTCTAGGTGAATTAAGTGTAATTCTTGCTCTTGAGGAACTCACAGTCTAGCTGGGAAGACATTCACTTGAATAAAAATGTGCATGCCTTGTGATAACAGGTAGAAGATAAAATGTGCCTTTTGTAAGTGAATGATTGAATAAGTAAATGAGGGTATGGAAGAATATTCTGGAGTTATGCATTATGTGCTGAGAGAGAACAAAGGAGCAAGGGGTAGGCCAAGTAGGCTTCCACAGGGGAGCTGACATAAGATCTGCACCAGGAAGAAAATAGGCCTTTGTGATTCTGGCAAAGAGCTGAGTAGCTGACTTGTATTAGTGATAGTCGTGTGCTGAACATTGCTCTAAACACTTTACATGGTATTAACTCATTGAACTTCATACCAGTCCTGTGAGGTAGATACTATCATTGCCTCTGCTTTAAAGATGAGAAAACTAAGGCAAAGAAGTGTTAAGAACCATGCCAAAGGTCACCTGTCTAGAAAATGGCAGAGCTAAAATTGGGACCATGGCTGGGAGCTGTGGGAATTGATACTTGGGAGAAAGTGTTGTGGTCAGATTTTGAAAGGAATTAAATACATTCTTAAGAGATGAACTTGACATTATGAGCAGTGAAGGCTCAACATGATTTGGGTGTTCATTCAATGTAACTATGCTGGCTGAGGGGGAAAATGAATTGGAAATGAGAAAGCTGTAGCTCTAAGGAGCAGAGAGACTTGTCCAGGTTTGTCACAGTGAATAAGAGCAGCTACTGGAATAGAGCCCAGATTCTAGAGCTCACGGCTCATATTTAGGATTCTGGATATTACTTCCTGCTATGTGTTCTTCACCTTCATGTTGGTGCTAGGCAAACAAATTAAAAATCCACCTTACCCATATTTCCATTTCATACTTTTATCTTCTGCTCCACTCTTCCTACCTGGCCCCACTCTCTACAATTCAGGAGCCCACACTACTCCCTGCATGTGCATTAGAAGCTGCTCCTTTTCTCTGATCAACTCTTCTCTAATATCACCTTAGGTTTTCACCTTCAGTCCACATTGTTGAAGTAAGGCAGCTGTTGCTTCTCACCTGTGGTGAACCTGGCCCATCGTAGGCCACTCACCATATCGTACTACTGCCAACCTCAAGAAGTGTGTCAAAGATTGTTATGTGACCCAAGGCAAGCCAAAGAGGTGGGCCAGATGCTTGTTTGGGGACCTCTAGGGTCCCAGAGAAGGAGCTCTGTTAGTACAATGTCTAAAATATTTGACTGCTAACCAGAAGGTTGGTGGTTCAAACCCACCAGCCACTCTGTGGAAGAAAAACTGGGTAATCTACTTCCGTAAAGATTTACCACCTCAGAAACCCAATGGAGGTCGCTGTGACTCGGAATCAACTGAATGGCAGTTTTTTTGGGGGTGGGAGGGAAGAGGATCACACTACAGTAACATGCAAGTCTGGAACAACTAGAAGCCTCTGTTCTTCTAGGAGAGTGTAGAAGAGCTCTGGTAGCATAGTGCCTAAGGCACTTGACTGCTAACCAGAAGACTGGCGGTTCAAACCCACCAGCCACTCCTCGGAAGGAAATTTGGGCAATCTATTTCTATAGTGATACTACCTGGGAAACCCAAGGAGGAGTTGCTATGAGTCTGGTCTGACTCGGCGCATAACAACAACAACAACATAAGAAAGCTAAGGAATGAGAGTGGAAGGGATAGAGTGGAAGGAAATAGAGGGAAAGAGGAAGGGAGGGAGAAGAAGGAGGAGGAGAAGAAAGAGAGAGAGAGAGAGAGAAAGGACAGAGGGAGGGAGAGAGGGATTGAGGAAGGAAGGAAAGGTAGAAGACAGACTTTCAGAGGGAATATGCATGAATACGCAAACATTCTTTTTACTATGTCTACCAGAAGGTTGAGAAACTTGTTCACTAAAAAGATTACTGCTCTCCTGCCTAATTATTCAAGTCTTCAGGGTTTAGCAGGCTCCCACCATGATTGGTAGATGTAGCAGAGATGCTCACAGTAAATTGGATGGTCAGATAACCACGAGAAAAACATGATGCCAAGTTGTAAAGAAATAGTGGCTTGTAGCAAATATCAAAATGTAGGAAACCAAATTCCTGTATCAAGCCAAGTATTTAAGTTTTATGAATATAAACAACAACCTAATATCCTGTATGTTCCCAACAGGCAATTTTCCTTTAAATATCCAACAGGTGTGTGTGCTATAGACCTCTCCACCACTATCACAGAAAATGTGAGAGTGCAATGTCATTCTTTATGTCTTTATTGGTTACTTTTGCTTAGAATGTTGACCTTGGGGCAATTTTAAATTGCTGTCTTATAATATGATCAATCAAAGACATCTGGGAAGTATTTTAAGCTTCTAATTGTTGGTGGTTATGCAAATAATTCTCAGTTGATACATTCAAGTAGATTTGCAATGTAATTTGCATTTTGCTTATACCTGAAATTGACCTATCTAAAATCAATTCAATCTGAGAAGAGTTTTCCCTGGAGCAAGAGAGAGAATGTTGCCTCAGAGAAGAAATAGATCCTGGCTAACTCTTCACAAAGGGAAATGGTAGCTGATCTTGTTGATTTCTGCTTTTTACACAGAGTACACAGGATAAAATTTTATGATCCTAAACAAAATACACAAAGACAGACATACACACACATATACGACAGTAATAACAACCTCCACAAGGAAGACCATGTTTTGATAGGCAGGGTTGGAAGATTTCTGAACCTTAGACCAGACAACATGTAAATTGTCAGTCAATCACCATTTCTTTCCTTCCTCTTCTAATATTGAACTGTGATAAGAACTAACGAACCAGCCAGTTGTCACTGAGTCAAATCCAGAGTAAAACTGTGCTCCATAGGGTTTTCAATGGCTTATTTTTCAGAAATAGATCACCAGGCCTTCCTTCTGAGGAGCCTCTGTGTAGATTTGAACTTCCAACCTTAAGGTTTGCAGCAGAATATATTAACCTTTTGCACCACAGTCCTACTCTAACACATATGAGGTCTCCTTGAATCAGAATCAGCTCCAAGGCAACTACTTTTTTATCAGGATACCCAGGTTTCTTTCTCCCACTATTATTGAGGGCTATACTGTTGCTATGCAAATATTCCTTAGATCCCTGGGATTGCGGTCTTCTTCTACCTGGTCTAATTTTCAAAAGTAGCCTTTTCACCCATTAACTTTTCTCATCTTATTATCTTTGTTTTCTTTCCAGATTTCCTTTTGTGCTGGCCTGAAGGAAGACACCTGTTCACAGCAACAGTTAGAGAAATGGCATGGCCAATACCATTTCTGAACTTGTCCAACTACTGGTGTGTTCTCATGCAGGTGCATGTATACATATTACATATATTTACATAGAGACATGTTGATCTCATGTCTAATCTCTCTGTGATCCTTGTTCTACTGTCCAATATGATAGCCAATAGCCATACAAAGTCACATTCATTTAAAATTAAATGTTGTTGTTGTTGTTGTTATGTGCTGTCACATCAACCCCGACTCATAGTGACCCCTCCTTGGGTTTCCAAGGCAGTATCGCTACATAAGTAGGATGGCCCAACCTTCCTTCCAAGGAGTGGCTGGTGGGTTTGGACCTCCAGCCTTCTGGTTAGCAGTCAAGTGCCTGAGGCACTATGCTACCAGAGCTCTTTTAAAATTAAATAGCTAAAACCAAAATTTAAAATTCAGCTTTTCCAGGTGTTCAATACCTACATGTGACCAGTGGCCACCATACTGGGCAGTGTAGATTTAGGACATTTCATCATTGCAAAAGGTTCAATTGGATGGTGCTGCTCTAGAAAGCTCTAAATAAGGACAGAGGTATGTATGTTCTCCTTGTCTGTCATCATTTCCATCTGATGAGGAGAGGGAAGGATGCTCACAGTGATGCAGGTTCTCTCAAATCTGTCATTCAGCACTTGTTTCAATCACAGATGCCTGTCCTTACCACTCTGGAGCTGCTGATCTGGTATTTAGGGAGTGAGACTCATGAATCTGAGTGTTCAAAGGAGTAGGAGGGATTAAAGTGACCAGAACAAGAGCTCAGCTCCTTACTCAACATTAAAACAAAACTAAACAAAAAACCCAACAGTTGCCATTAAGTCAATTTTGATTCATGTTGGCACATGTGATGGAGGGTACAATTTTACTCCAAAGGGAGTTTCAAGGTTGTAATCTTTTCATAAGCCTGAGATCATATGATAGAATTTTGCAAGACCAATGACTTATTCATTACAAATACCTTTTTGTGACAGCATAAATGACAATTATACAGGAACCAAGTTGTTCTGGTTGTCTAGTGCTGAATAGACGGGAATATACCACAGATAGGATGGCCCCACAAACAGGAGTTTATTGTCTTACAGTTTGGAGGCTTTAAGTCCAAGTTCAAAGTACCAGGCTCTAGGGGCTGTGTGAAAGCCCCTCAACCTTGGGCTTCAGCTCTGTCTCTTGCTCTCAACCCACTGTAGCTAGAGGCATCTCTTCACTCAGGCAGCTAGTGACTGCTGAGGATAACAAGCCCAAAGTCAACAAATAAAATGGCACAGGCCTGATGTTACCAAACCACACAGCAGGCCATTAATTCAAGTGCATTCACTAAAGGTCGGCAGAACATGGGAGGCTGCTGAACAATGACATGGCTACATGCAGGGTCCATGCATACCATAAGCTAGAGACTATCCTCAAGGCTTCTCCTTATGTACAGGAAGCAGACCACATCCCAGAGGCAGCTACTCAGCTGCTTGTGGTAGATCCCACCTCAGAGTTGATTGCCAGTCTCATTATGGGGAATAACATACAAATTTAACTACGACACAAGTCAACTTCATTTCTAGCAACAGGTGGTGGAGAAGCTCAATATCATCCCTCAAAATAAGGCCAGGGGCCGAATGTAGAATAGACCATCAATTATTCATATGTAAGTTCAAGTTGAAGCTAAAGAAAATTAAAACAGATGCAAGAGAGCCAAAGTACAACCTTGAGTGCAACCCACTTGCATCTAGAGACCATCTCAAGAATAGGTTTGGCACATTGAACACTAAAGAACAAAGACCAGGTGAGTTGTGGAGTGATGTGGTAGTTAAGGTTATGTGTCAACTTGGCTGAGCCTGATATTGAGAGTCTGGGCAGCTGGATGTTGAGACTGGTAATTAAGTCCATGGTAGAATCTACTGTGAACAGCTGAGTAAGCTTCCTAAGGGATATGGTCTACTTCCAGTATATAAGAAGAAACTTTGAAAAAGGTCTCTGAGCTTTTTGGCACATCTGGATCCTACAATTAGCCAAGTCTTCATCTCAGTCACCTACCATGCTGTCTCCAATCTTGGGACTGTATCTGAACTTGAACTAGTGGCCTGCCATGTCACTTTATAATTTGGGGACTGTGCTATTTTAATTGTATACCTTGGGTTTGTCAGCCTCAGCAGCCAGCAGCTTCCTGAGTTAAGAGATGCCTCCAGCTCCAGTGGCTGGGAGCAAGAAGTAAAACTGAAGCCCAAGGTTGAGAGGCCTTCACCTAGCCCCTAGAGCTGGCACTTTGAACTCAGACTTCTAGCCTCCTAAATTGTAAGAGAATAAATCCCTGTTTGTTAAAGCCATGTATTTGTGGTATTTCTGTTCTAGTAGAACTAGAGAACCAAATCAGATGACATCAAAGATATTATATATGAAGAAAGCAAAAGGTATTTAAAAAGACAGGAAAGGGAGAGTTCCGGCAAGATGGTGGACTAGCCAGAAGGATTGCACAGACCCTCTTCAACAAAGAAAAGGGAAACCAATTAACACAGACACAGAAGATAATCGTGGACCCCTGAGCCTTGAAGGGAAGGATACAGAATTGGACTAAACCCCAATTAGCAGAAGAATTTGCGTGAAAATACCAAAAACAGGAGACATACG
>NW_006921639.1:8089435-8099178 GCF_000298275.1 Orycteropus afer afer | reverse complement strand
AGGAAGTGGGAGGGGAGCTGTTGCATTGTAAATTTTGGTCAATGACATGAGACAAAGTATATGTGAACTGCTGTATGAAAAGTGAACTTACTCTGTAAATCTTCACTCAAATCAAAATAAAATTTAAAAAAAAATGATGCTTTGAAAAGTAAGTAAGATAGTGCATATAAAAGAATAAGCTATTAATTTACAGCTGGTAAAATTATTTTTCACCCCCCCACACACACCATTGATTGTGACACATATTAACCTTGTTTGGACTCTGATTTGAATGAATCAATTGTAAAAAATACACTTTTGAGACAATTGGGGAAAAAAAAAAAAGACAGGAAAGAAACAAGGGACCAAAATGGATGCCAGAAGAGAGTCTGAAACTAACTCTTGAACATGGAGTAGCTAATGGGAATGGAAGAAATGATGTAATAATAGAGCTGAACAGATTTCAAAGAGCAACTCAAGAAGACAAAGTATTATAATGAAATGTGCAATGACTTAGTTATAATTATTATTGTTGTTATATGCCATCGAGTCAGAAGAAGAAGGAGCATGCTTGGCTTTCCTCAAGCAGAAAGAATTGAAGAGAAAAACCTCAAGTTGAAATATTGAAATATTTTATGTGCAAAATATTGAATGACCCAGGAATCATCAAAAGAAGATGGAAGGAATACACTGAGTCACTGTAGCAAAAAAAAAAAATTGTTAGTGTTCAACCATGTCAGGAGGTACAATATGATCTACTATGGTACTGAAGGAAGAAGTCCAAGCTGCACTGAAAGCACTGATGAAAAATAAGGCTCCAGAAATTGATGGAATACCAATTGATATGCTCAACAGACAGATGCAGCATGGATGGACTCACTCATCTATACCAAGAAATTTGGAAGACAGCTCCCTGGGTAACCAATTAGAAGAAATCTATATTTGTGCACATTCCAAAGAAAAGTGATCCAGTGGAATGAAGAAATTATTGAACAATATTAATATCACACACAAGTAAAATTTTACAGAAGGTAATTAAAATGTTGCAGCAGTACACTGACAGGTAACTGCCAGAAATTCCAGCTGGATTTAGAAGATGTGGAGTGAGGGATATCATTGCTGATGTCAGATAGATCTTGGCTGAAAGTAGAGAATACCAAGGTGTTTTCATGTGTTTGGTTGACTGTGTAGAAGAATTTGACAGTGTAGATCACAACAAATTACAGATAACATTATGAAGAATGGAAATTCCAGAACACTTAATTTTGATCATGAGGAACCTATACATAAACCAAGAGTCAAGTTCAAATAGATCAAGGAGATATTTTGTGGTTTCAAAGCAGGAAAGGTGTGTGCTTTAGGGTTGTATGATTCACCACACTTATTCAATATATATACTGAGCAAATCATCTGAGAAAATGAACTGTATGGAGAGGAATATGGCATCAGGATTGGAGTAAGACTCATTAACAACCTGCAATATGTAGATGCCATAACCATGCTTGCTGAAAGTGAAGAAGACTTATAGCACTTACTGATGAAGTTCAGTATGGATTACATCTTAACATAAACACAAAAACTCCACTGCCACCGAGTCGATTCAAATTCATAGCAATCTTATAGGAGAGAGTAGAATTGACACCAGGGTTTCCAAGGCTGTAAATCTTTATGGAAGCAGACTACCTCATCTTCATCCCATGGAGTGGCAGGTGGGTTTTACCCACTAAACTTTTGGTTAGCTGCTGAATGCTTTAACTACTACACTACTAGAGCTCCTTTCTCAATATAACTCAAAAAATATCCTCACTGACATCAAGTCGGTCCCAACTCATAGTTACCCCTCCTTTGGGTTCCGAGCCAGCAACACTATGAAAGAAGGTTGCCCAATCTTCTTTCCCAGGAGTGGCTGGTGGGTTTGAACCACCAGTGTTCTGATTAGCAGTCAAATGCTTTAGGCACTACACCACCAGAGCTCCCAACATAAAGGAAACAAAAACCCACACAACTGGACCAATAAGCAGCATCATAATAAACAGAGAAATGATTGAAGTTGTTAAGGATTTTATTTTATTTGACTTGAATCCACAATCAATGCCTACGGAACCAGCAGTGAAGAAATCAAATGATGTATTGCACTGGGCAAATCTGCTGCAAATGATCTCTTCAGAGCAAAAAAAGCAAAGATTTACCTTTACTCACTAAGGTCCCCCCAATCCAAGTCATGGTGTTTTCAATTGTCTCATATGTATGTGAAGTTGGACAATGAATATGAAACACTGAAGAAAAACTGATGCCTTTAAATTCTGGTGTTGGCAAAGAATATTGAATATACTCTAGACTGCCAGAAGGACAAACAAATCTGTCTGGGAAGACACAGCCAGAATGTTCCTTAGGAGGGAGGGTGCTGAGACATTGTCTCAAGCACTTTGCATAAATTATCAAGAGAGACCAGTGCTTGGGGTAGGATATGATGCTTGGTAAAGCAGAGGGTCAGGGAAAAAGAGGAAGTTCCTAAATGAGATGGGCTGACACAGTGGTTGCAACAGTGACCTCAAACATAGTGATGATTTTGAGGATGGCACAGGATCAGGCCGTGTTTTGTTCTGCTCTACGTTGAGTCATTATAAATCAGAGCTGACTCAATGGCAACTAACAACAATAATCTTTTCAGAACCAAATTGCCAGAACTTTCTCCCAAGATGTCTCCGAGTGGGTTCAAACCACGACCCTTTGGTTAGTAGTAGTCTAGTGCTCAACCTTAGCACCACCCACGAACTCAATCACTCAGTGTTACGTTATGGACCCAAGAAAACAAAATTCAGAGTAGAGAAGGATAGTTTCCACCCACATATTCAGGCAGTAAAACTTTATCAAATTTGAGCCCAAATGCAAAATTTTCAACTCCACTAGAAAAACATATTTCTAATTTTTGCTCTTTCTGTTTTCCCTCCCTACTCATCTCTGACGATCTTGGCACCTGACATGTTTGCAGTTTTACTTCCCGACTAGTCCTCAACTTCCCTCCTCCTTTTAAATTCCCAGCTCCTTTCTGTGCCTAGGCCTATGTTTGGTTTCTCACCCTGACCTCATCATGATGTCTGCATGATCTGAACCTCTGTTGCTATGGACCAGGCCCATGAAATGTCTTTGGCTCTATACTCTGCAGACCCAATGCTTCCTCCTTGCTTTTGCCCCAACCCCAGGGCCTGGGCCACTACTTTGCCCAGAGAAGAGTCCTATCTCCTGGTTCATCCATCTCTGGCTCCACCTTTATTCCCAGCTCCTATGTAACACTGATGCTACTTTATTTCCGTATATTGAGAATGCAGCAGGGGCCAGGCTCTGTTCTAAACTATTTCTGTGTATTCTTTCCATCCTCACAGCATCCCAGTGAGACAAGTGCTGTCATGGGCCACATTTAGCAGATGAAGAAATTGAAGCTTGGAGATGTTAAACAATTTACCCCACATTGTACAGTTAAATAATGGTGGGTCCAGAATATAAACCCAAGTGGTTTGACTTCGGTCCAAATTCTCTTAACCAATTGTGTTATGGCTTCTTAATTATATGGATTACATTGGATTTATATTCAAAATTATTGCTAAGATATATTCTTTTTCTCTTCTACTAATAACATCTTAGTCTGAGTTTGAGTTTTAAGGAGAAAAATTAAAGAGAAAATGGATTGCATCACCCTCCAATTGCAAGGTTTTTTTTTTTTTTTTTTTTAATTCTCTCCAACTCAGAGCATAGGGTGGCTGACTGCCTGAGTCAGAGGTATGACATCCTGACAGAACTCAAGGTAGGGGTCCAAGTTAGCAGACTGATTGCTCCCTGAGCATGCCTACTGGGCCCAGGAAGCAAACAGAAGCAAACAGAAGCATGTTTTAACTGGAGTTTCTCTCCACTTAGATGCCTGGCCAGGATGCTGCTGTTTACCCCCAGCTCAGCTCAGCAGGACTAAGCTGAGAACTAAAATGCTGGGTGGCTCTACAGCTGAATCACAGGACAGACATGAGTTTATATGAAGTGGAACAGGAGAACTCTGCTCTCTCAGGCTCTGCTCCCTGCTGGACACTGTGCAATTCTAAAAGGGAAGGGGCAAGGGTTGCTGACCTGCCTACTCAGGGACTAGAAGCTCTTAAATGTGCTCAGGGAGAAGTTTCCAAAGCCATTGCTGCAAAATCAGTCCCTAGGGCTGGATGAAAAGATATCCTCTCAGAGATTTTGGCCTGGCACTGGGCCAGAAGGTGAGGGGTGAGGGAGTGAGGATTTGGAACTCTCAGATCAGGCATAAGATGGCTGCATGGAGAATTTCAGAGTCTGATGAGATTCAGGGTAGAATTTGAAGATTTGCTTCAGAAAACCAAATGCAGCCAGGGAAGGAAAGGGGCACAGGGAATGACTTGGACCCAGGTCTCAGGCCTCTCCCCATGGGTCCTTGCCTGTCCCTCTCAGTGCTGGAGGACTTTGGAGTCTTTGTACTGAAGAAGTGGGTTCAGTGCTGAGCCCCAAATCCAGGTGATGGGGGGCAGTGTCTACTCCATGTCCCACCAAACATCTTACTTCTGTGTCAGGGATCAGATAAGGAGAGAAGGGTTGAGCACCTTACAAGCTGGAGAAGCTCACTTAGGAGCTATTTCTGCAGCCCACAAGTGCTTTACTCAGCTGGGCTAATGGCCACAGAGCCATGGTGTCATACTGCCAATGGCATGGGCAGGAGTAGCAGCCAGGGTCTCAAGTGCCAGAAGGTTCCAGAGCCTTCTTCATTTAAGCACTGAGGCCTGGGCATGTTTCCATTCACTGAACAAAGTAATTGAGCTCAGGTTATATTAAACCCAGACGCATCCCTGTTTAGTACCAATTACTCGCTGTCACAGGGCGGGCAGGGGTCTGGACTGTGTCATGTTGTGCCTTCTGGCAACTGACTGCTCCTTGGAGCTCAAGGTGAGCTGACCTGAAATAATAATAGTCACAGCCCTGGCTTGTTTTGGTCTATAATTGGCACTTTGCACAGGTCTGCTGCAGCTCAGACAGACAGCTTCTCCTTGCCATGTTTACAAAGGAGGATGGGCACTCCAGGACCCTCTGTCCCCTCTTCCATCTAAGCTGGACTTTCAGGGTGGACAGGAGGTATTCCAGTGGGTGGAAAGGAGTTGATGGGTTTAAGCCTACCCCTGCCCTTGTCACTCATTGGGGTATAAGGGAAGGCTGGGCATCAGGCCTGTTCACCCTCGGGATTCCCCGTCACCATCTGGAGGCTGCTGAGCTTGAGGGCCATGGAGCAGTAAGGATGAGGAGAAGCTGTGATTTGTCATCTAACACCAAGATCACAGCTTGGGAGGAAAACAACCCAGATTTAAGAGCTCAGCTCGAAGCTTAGCTTCCCACCGTGAAATGGCATAAATCAAGCCATGCCTTAGCCTGGGCTTGGGAAGCACTCCTCTTCCCTCCAGGCACCCTCTTTAGGTCCTGCAGAGCTACAGGCTCAGGCTAGCTGACTCACACTGCAATGTAGGATGTATGAATGGGGATGGAGAAGCGGGACATTGAGAGGAGGGAGCCTGGCATTCAGAGTGAGGCCAAATATTAATTTGAACGAGGGAAAAAATGGGAAAGGACTTTGGAATCAACAGGGCAAATGGGACTAGTGGTTTGGCAACATGGTTCTTCACACGCCCAGAGCCGGGAAGGGACCCAGTGGTAAATTCAGTGTGTGCCTCTGGATGGTGTGACAAAGGCCCACATGAAATATTTGTCTTGGAAATAGGAAAGGGAAGGAAACGATTTTTTCTGGGATTTTTTTTTATTCTAAGTTTTCATTTTCAACTGTTATTAATTCCTCTGTCAGTGATTTTTTTTCCCAGCTGTGATTCAGTCGGTTTCAACTTACATAACCTCATGTGTGTCAGAGTGGAACTGTGCTCCCTCGGGTTTTCAGTAGCTGGTTTTTGGCAATTAAATTACCAGTCCTTTCTTCCAGGTGCCTTTGGGTGGACTGGAACCTCTGACATTTCTGTTAGCAGCTGAGCATGTTAACCATTTACACCATTGAGTGACTCATCTCTTGGTGAATATAATCTGTGTATTAGTCACTGTGGAGCAAATTGCCTTAAAGAATGGTGTCTTAAGGAGCTCTGGTTGTGTAGTGGTTAAGGCATTCAATTGCTAAAAAGGTCAGTGATTTGAAACCACCAGCCACTCTGGGAGAAAGATGAAGCAGTCTGCTTCTGTAAATATTTACAACCTTGAAAACACTATGGAGGTCATTATGAGTTGGAATCCACTCAATGGCAGTGGGTTCTTAGCATCTTGAAACAACAAAAATGTTTTACCTCATATAGGTTTTGAGAAGCAGGGATCCAGACACAGCTCAGCTGGGTGGCTATGGCTTAGGGCCTCTTACGAGGCTGTAGTCAAAATGTTGACCTGGGCTGGAGTTGCCTGAAGGCTCAAGATCTGTTCTTAAGATAGTTCCCTTTCATGGTTATTAGTTGGAAGCCTTGGTTCTTTGCTGAATGCTAAGAGGAAACCTCATTATGACACCACAAAAAGCTCTCCTCAAGGCTCCACAAGGTTTGAGTATCTTCACCATGTGGTAGTTGGTTTTTCCCAGAGAGTGATTCCAGAGAGAAGGAGCTAGGCAAGCAGGAAGCTACAATGTCTTTTACGACCTAGTGTGATAGGCAGGATTCTGAGATGGCCTTCAAAATTCCTGCTCCCTGATGTATGTGTCCTATATAAGCCTCTTCCCTTGAGTGTGAATGAGACTTAAAAATACGATGAGCTGTCACTCTCATGATTATGCCACATTACATGGCCAAAGGGATTTTGTAATTGAAGTCCCTAATCAGCTGACCTGGAGTAGAAAAAAAAGGAAATTATTCTGGGTGGGCCTGAACTAATCAGGTGAACCCTTAAGACTGATCAGAGTTTTGAAATCAGAGATTTTCGTCCTGGCCTTGAAGGGGAAGCCTACCACACTGTGAAGGGAGCCATGTGGCAAGGCCCAAAGAGCAGGCCGTAGGAACTGAGAGTGTTCCCCAGTAGACAGCAAGAAAACAGAGACTTAGGTCCTACAACCACAGAAGCTGAATGCTAACAACTTTCATGAGTTTAGAAGAGTCCCCTGAGCCTCCGCTCTGCCCAGCATCTTGATTTCAGACTTGTGAAACCCTGAGCAGAGAATGAGAGTTCTGATCTACGAAACTGGAGATAATAAATGTATGTTAAACTGCCAAGTTTGTGGAATTTGTTACACAGCAATAGAAAACAAATACACTTAGTCTCTGGAGTTGCACATCATCACTTTTTAAAAAAAAAAATTATTTAGAAGTGAGTCACTAAGTCCACCCACACTCAACAGCAGGGGCTCTATCTTCTGAATTTGTGGACATAAGGTACACAGGCTAGCAGTGAGTACAAGTGGGGCCATGTTGATACACCCAGAATACAGAGGTGAGCAATGACCAACTTACTTCTAACATCCAGAGTAATTCGGCAGGGTGACCTCACAGTGTAGGTAAGACAAATTGGAATTTTACTTTAGGAAGCTACAACACCAGTTACAACGTGGGAGGTTAGTGCCTATTTTTTTCCTTTTTGATGTTCCCTTGTGAGTAATCTACAGAGCAATTGTGTAGAATAAGGATGAGGATGGAGAATTCCTGTGTTTAATTTGAAACTTACAATGTGTTAATCAGCCCCAGTCTGAACCTTGCTGAAGCAATGATTTTGGGAAGGATTAGAGCCACAACTTTCCCAGATGGGGCAGGATAAGGACTAGGGTTGGGTGTGATAGCAGCCCACATCCAAAATCTTTTGGGATTCTGTCAGTGGACAAGCCCACTCTCCTCAGAACTGCATTCCATTTGTCTGTTGTAAAATAACTCATGGATTTTGAAGCACTGATCTTCGATGGTTAACATCAAGTTCGTCCTATGAAGCATTTGGGAATTTGGGGGATCTCTTTGGACCATTTAAGATCATTCTGTAAAATGCTGGCTGGGAATTTCTCTGCAGGTGATACAATGGCGATGCCCATACAATTTTGATTTACATTGTGACGCAGATTGGATGAAAAAATATGTTTGTACTGTATTCCCCACTTAGGTTTCAGCTTTCTAAGATCCTAATTCCTAAATGCTTCTGACGGAACATCTGAAAAATAAGGTTTGGTAGGAATGTTAACTGCAATGAACAGCGGTTTGGATGGGTGACAGTGGCATAGGGACTCACCACAGTTATGAAACAGACAAGGGCCACATGCTTGAGGCTTTATCTTCCCACGAAGCACAGAGGAAGGAAAGAAAAGAAAAAAAGGATAATTTAAAACCAAGCCTATAATTTGGCAATAGTTGGAGAAGTCAAAACTCCAGATGAGTTTGTAAATAAACCACAGATCTTGGTTGGATTTAGTAAAAATCTCTGAAGGCTTTGCTAGTGACACCAGCTCACAGTCCAATTTAATCTCATTCTCACTGAAGCTAGTGGCCTGAGTGAAGGTTGCTGGGTGGAAGCACATTCAGACTGTTAGAGTAGGGTATTGGGACTAGGATGGAAATGCTCCTTCCTACCAAGGGATATCAGCATCAGCCTGCAAATCAGGAGGAGGCTGGACCACCTTAATAGCTGTGCCTCCACGGAGCTCTTGACATTGCTGTTATTATCACGATGACGATGATGGTACCACTATGAGACCTCTCAAGAGAAGAGGTCTTGGGGAACACAACATGCATTCAGGGTCCATCTAAGGCCCCAAATATCTTTATTTTTTCAATCTCTGAACTGAAAGGAAATAGCTCCTGCTGCATGCATCAACTCTTTCGATCTTCTTGCAGAAATGGTATAATAATGATTCTAGTATCTCCCTGCTCCTGCCTACTATTTAAATTTCTTAACATCTTTGTATATAAGAGATATAGGAAACATTAGGGAAGAAACCATCTTGTATCAGTTTGCATCTTGTATCGTTTAGCAGAAAGACATAAGACCTTTGATTATTGCCACTAATGCAGCCTGAGTGAAGGAGGGTAGGAGGTGTCAGCTGAGTCTCTGGAACTTCCTGCATCAAGCTCAAGCTGGGAAACAATGTGAAGGGCTGAGGTTGATACAGCTTGTGGGTGTCAGAATACTTAGGAACCTGCTCTACAGCTCCTCTTCTCTTAGCTGGCTCCCTCAACCTTCACCAGCAGGCATTGTTCTAAGGTTTTGTTATATACATGTATATATATGGCTATTGTTTTTGCTGCCAAGTCGACTCTGACTCATAGCAACCCTATGTACGACAGAACAAACACTGCCCAGTCATGCGCCATGCTCACAATCCTTGCTATACTTGAGCCCATCATTGCAGCCACTGTGTCAATCTGTCTTGCTGAGGGTCTTCCCCTTTTTTAATGACCCTCCACTTTACCAAGCATGGTATCTTTTTCCAGGGAATCAGCCCTTCTGATAACATGACCAAACAAGGTGAGATGAAGTCTGACCATTCTCACTTCCAAGGAGCATTCTGGCTGCACTTCCTCCAGGACAGATTTTTTTCATTCTTCTGGCAGTCTATGGTATTTTCAGTATTCTTGGCCAATACCTTAATTCAAAGACATCAACTCTTCTTCAGTCTTTCTTCCTCATTGTCCAGCTTCTATATGCATATGAGGCAATTGAAAATACCATGGCTTAGGTTAGGTGCACCTTAGTCTTCAAAGTGACATCTTTGCTTCTTAACACTTGAAAGAGGTCTTTTGCAACAGATTTTCCAGTGC
>NW_006921639.1:8078669-8089335 GCF_000298275.1 Orycteropus afer afer | reverse complement strand
TATATATTTTTTCCAAAGAGGTAGAGCTCATCCTTATCACCTTCACAGATTATAAAACCAAATCTCAAAAAAAGTAAAGCATAAGACCAGCTTTGGAGCCCGTGTCCACCTGACCTGTTGCCTAGATCCTTCAATATCACAAAACATTGTCCTCAGATCCAGACTCTACCCAAAATATGGTGTCTGAGCCTTTCATCTGGAATCCCTAGGTCAAGGCACAACACACACATCTTGAAGTAGTCCCACAAGCACTTTTCAGAAGCCAGAGCAACATGGGAAGGGTTACGTCCAGGTGACTTAGCACTTGGCAAAGAGAACTGGATTTGTTTATTTTGCGACTGTTCACATTGCATCTGGCATGTGCTCCCAGCTGCATGAGTACTATACCTGCCCACCTGTATTTCACCCAACCAAAGATGGAGCTGACAGAGCACTGTTTGCTCACACCTAGTGAATCCAAGAAGTGGCTGCCTATGTCAGTATCAAAATCCAACCCTAGCCCAGAATTACAGCAAGCTGCCCAAACAAAAACTATGATTCATTTTTCATTAATCATAAAATCTGAAGTCCTTTCCATTCTAGCCCTTGAAAAGCCATCTCATTCTTCACAACGCCTACATAGCATTTCATTGCACAAATGCCATAAGCGAGGGTTATTAAGATTTTGGCTCAGGTTAGTGTTAAGTTTAGGATTAGAGTTCAAACCTAATGTCTAAACATAGGCATTTGCTTAAAAATATCAGAGTGATAGATTTTGTCCAATAAGAGTATAGAAAAAAATGTATTTCGTCCAGGGCAACACTGATTTAATCAACACGGCAAACCAAAAGCCAAACCAAACTCTGTCATGGAGTCAATTCTATTCATAGCGACCCCTTCTTGGGTTTCTGAGGTGGTATCTCTACAGAAAGAGATTCCCCAAACTTCCTTCTGAGGAGTGGGCTGGTGAGTTTGAACTACCAGCCTTCTGGTTAGCAGTCAAATGCCTTAGGCACTATGCCACCAGAGCTCCTAATCAACATGGCCTTTCACTGAAAATGAAGGTGTAAGGAACTGAAGTCTCAGACCACATGTGGAAAGCAGTTACCTGGGAATACATTATAATAAAATGTCAGGGGAAGGAAGCTCAGGAATTTACAGGGAAAAAAATAAATAAAAGGTGAGAAGGGAGTTTGAGATAATCCCCATCTCAGGGGTCTATGTGCCAGCTCATGGGACACAGGAACACTTAAGATTTTGACTCTAGCATTGAATCTTAGCTCAGGCACCCTGAGGCCTGGTTGGGTGGCATCTATGCTTATAACGCTGACATGGCTCCAAGGCAGAGCTGAGCTTGCTGTGGTCTGGACTTCTTGGGGGGAATGGGGCACATGTCTTGAGAAGATGCTGGAAGAAGGAGCTTTCTGGAAGGCCCAGGGCATGTTGTCCCCACTAGCTGCATTCACCCAGCATCTAATCCCAAGATCCACTGCAGCCACAGCTCTATACTTGAACCTGCTCTGATGGATTCTGTGGTGGAGGAAGGGTGAGCTAGTCCCTGGTCTATGAGGAGCTGCAGGTTTGCTGCAGTTTGGCTGTTGTGGACAAGTTTTGCTTTTGAGCTTCATGCTCTTGCATCATTGTTGGATGTGGACTTAACTGGATGTCTATGGTGTCTTGAAAGCATCTTCTCAATGTTAACTGGGTCAAAATTACAACAAGATGGTTTTGTGAAAATGTGGGCTTCTCTTCCTCCTCAACAGGCCTCCAAGAAGCAAGACTCAAGAGGGCTGTGGCCTGGGTTATATCAACATGCCTTATATGATTACTGGTGAAAATTTTTAACATGCCCAGCTGCTGACTGAAAGCTTGGATGGTCTAGTATACCCATAAATGCCTTAAAAGAAATGTCTGGTGATCTACTTCCAAAAAATCAGCCATTGAAAACTCTATGGGACCCATTTCTACTCTGATACGTGTGGAGTTGCCATAAGTAGGAGTTGACTCAACAGTAACTGGTTTACAGGATATATGACTAGTTGATTCCATTCTGTTCTTTGTTTATTTTTCTGTTCTATTTAATATTTATGGTAATAACTATTATGAGAATAATTAGACCATTTTGGACATTAATGTGAATTGTAAACCAAAATTACTGTTTAGCCATTTACCCATCACCTACCTACTCAGTTTTATCCCTTGTTCCATTCAAGCACACATTTTCATCAGGGAAGGGAGGTGATAAAGTAACTACAAAAGACTGCAGAGTTTTCCTAACTTTGTCACATGTGACAATAGAAGCAGCTGAGTCAACCTGAAGGGATGTATCTTGATGAATCACTCAAGTAGGAGCAACAGTTAAATATCTCCCTTATAAATACACATGGAGTGTTAAGGGCCACTATGAGGCTGCCATAATCTTTTACCCTTCTCACAGTCCTAGAAGCACTGTCAGTATTTGGGATATGTTCTTCCAGATCATTTCATGCAGATAATGTCTAGTATACTTGATGGCACATAACTCAGAGATCCACCTTTTTCTTTTCAATGACAGCCTATTGTCCCAGAGATCAGTTGTAGCATAATTCATCAAACCAGTCCCCTCTCACCCTGTCTGTGAAGTATCCCATGTGCATACATCTTTACATACCTGTGTGCATGTTCCTGTGGGATAAATTCATAAAAGTAGAATTTCTCAGCCAAAAAGTATGAATATATTTTATTTTAACAGATGTGATGACATCCTCCTCCATAAAGTTTGCACCAGTTGATAGCTCCACTGATAATAGTGAGTCTCAGACTAGCCCCTTCAGAAGTTCAGAAACCCTATCCGAAGACTTAGGAAGTTGCCCAGTGCAGACAAAACTATCAAGATACTAGAAGCAATCATTTAGAGGCCTATTTTCCTAAGGGGACTGTAGGATTTCAGAACTGACTAGTAATGGGTGGAGGAGTGAGAGTGCCAGGCCAGAAACTCTAGTTAGCTACCATGACAGAAGTAAAACATCCATTCAACTAAGTTAATTAAACCAAGCTGTATTATTTTTCTTGGCATCCTTTGCTTCCCCTTTATAGCTAATCTTTCTGGAAGGCAGCCTTCCCTCTGTCCCTCATAGGAAACTGATATCTCACCTAGGAATCGGGCATAGACCTCTTTCTTCTCCTTGATGGTGGATTCATCTACCAGATTTCTTGGTAATTTTAAAAATGTTCATTGATTTCATTCCACACATGCTTGAAAGTTTGGTTTATTTATTTATTTTTTTTTACATTTTCACGTGTCTTTTATTAAAGTGATTCATGGAAATCATGCTGAGCTATGGCTTTTGGAAAAAACAGGGGTAGAATGTTGACTGGCTTGTACAAACAGAATCAAAAGCATGTTGATGAACAAAATGGTGAGACTTCCAAGGGCTGACTTGGTGCATCCCTGGTAAGGGTTCTTTGGAACAACACTGAGATTGTTCTTATTGGATAAAGCAGAGCTGGAGAAACAACAGTTAAAAAAAAAAAATAAAAAAATAACGTGCATTTTCTCAAACCCACTTGTGAGATAACTCCTTGAAAATTCTCTTTTATATACCTGCCATCCCATCAAGAACCTATGGACAGATATAAATCCTTGCTGTTTATGTCTTATACATGCAACCTGGACCTGGCTAGTGTGCTTCTATTTTTTTTTCCCCCTGAACATCTGGCAGAGATCAGCAGAAATAGTGAAATGCAGCCAAAGAGCCCAGGCCAGAAGGGCCATGAAAGTCCAGGACTTTCCTGCTCAGCTGGCTCGCACACAGCCTCAGCAGGACTGCGACATGCTGCAGTGGTTCCTACAAGGCTGGGCTTTAAGGCCCCAGAGATGGTTTTCAAGGCCTTGTATCAATATCTTGCTTGTAGTGATTTAAGTCATTACATCTCCTCTTGGAGCCTGTGCCAGGACCACATCTCCCAATAGCAGGCTGAAGGAGAGGTGAACCCCATGGAGTCCATGTGTGATAGAAGAATAAAAGGAGGTACAACACTAAGACCTAGCAACAAAGCAGAGCAGAGTTGAATTGTGAGTGAGAATAATGACAAGACGGAAGTGATGGAAGGAAGTAGTTAACAAGTAAAGGAGTAAAATGTTGGCTGGTTTTAGCAATTAATTAAGAGGGTGCTCATATTTTGCCAGGTGTGGTCTTGGTTGAATGGTTGAAGCAGGAGTCAGCCAGCCAGTTCTTTTAAAAGCCCTTCTTTTGCTGTACCCACAGAGGCCTCCTGGTTACAACACTTGGCTCTGTAAGAGCGTTAGCTGGCTTGTTGAGACGTACCATAATGAGCTACTTGGGGACAAGTATGTTGGAAGTCCATGTCTAAACTTCGTAGGATCCTTTGATCCCCATCTCCTTGGCCCTCTGTCCATAGTGGGACTCTGGGAGGTCTCTTAATTAAGAGAGTAAGTTTAATCTTTCAGGCAGGTGATGAGCTTTATGCTGTCCTGTCATGGTACATCTTCAGTCACCAAGGGAGTGGGAACAACTTTGCACTTCTTTCCTCTGCCTCCTTCTGGTCTTCCTAAGGAATGCCATAGAGAAACATTAGGAGGAAACCATCCTTTCATTTGACAAAGGTCCAGAGTTCCTGGCTACTACTCCTGCCAACTACTAAAGCCAAAAATGAAGAAATTGAAGATCTTTACCAACTTCTGCAGTCTGGAATTAGCAAGCATGCAGTCAAGTTGCATTGATAATGACTGGTGATTGGAATGTGAAAGTTGGAAAAAAAGACACGTTGGTAGTTTAAAAAAAAAAAAAAATGGCCTTGATGATAGAAACAACTCTGAAGATAGCATGCTAGAACTTTGTAAGACCGATGACTTATTCTTTGCAAATACATTTTTTCAACAACATAAATGGCAACTATACATATGGACCTTGCCGATGTGATACACAGGAATTAAATTGACTAAAACTGTGGAAAGAGGCAACAGAGAGGCTCATTATCATCAGTCAAAAAAAAGGCCAGAAGCTGATTGTGGAACAGATCATCAGTTGTTCATATTCAAGTTCAAGTTGAAGCAGAAGAAAATTGAAACAAGTCAACAAGAGCCAAAATATGGCATTAATTATATCTCACCTGAACTTAGAGACCATCTCAAGAATAGATTTGATGCATTGAACACCAGTGACCAAAGACCAAGTTGTGAAATGACATCAAGAACATTATATGTGAAGAAAGCAAAAGGTCATTAAAAAGACAAGAAAGGAAGAAAGACCAAAATAGATGTCAGAAGAGACTCTGAAACTGGTTCTTGAATGTAGAGCAGCTAAATCAAATGAAAGAAATGATGCAATAAAAGAATTGAACAGAAGATTTCTAAGGATGTCTCAAGAAGACAAAAAATATAAAAATTATAAATGAAAAATTATAATGAAATATGCAAAAACCTGGAATTAGAAAACCAAAAGGGGAGAACATGCTAGGCATTTCTCCAGATGAAAGAAAGAAAGAACTCAAGCCTTGAGTTGTACTATTGAAGGATTCTAAGGACAAAATATCGAACAAAGCAGGAAGCATCAAAAGATGATGGAAAGACTACACCGTCACTGTACCTAAAAGAATTGGTCAACATTCAACCATTTTAGGAGGTAGCATATGATGAAAACCCAGTGATATTGAAGGAAGAAGTTCCAGATACACTGAAAGAATTGGCAAAAAACAAGCCTCCAGGAATTGGCAGAATACCCAATGAGATGTTTCAACAAATGCAAGCAACACTGGAGGTACTTATTTATTTATGCCAAGAAATTTGGAAGACAGCTACCTTAGCTTACAGAATGGACAAGGTCCCTATTTGTTCTCATTTCAAATAAAGGTGTTCCAACAAAATGCAAAAATTAATCAACAATATCATTAATATCATGCACAGGTAAAATTTTGCTGAAGATAATTTAAAAATGGTTGCAGCAGTATATTAACAAGGGACTTCCAGAAATGCAAACTAGATTCAGCGAGGATGTGGAATGAAGGATATCATTGTTGATGTCAGATGGACCTTGGCTGAAAGTAAAAAATACCAGAAGGATGTTTACCTGTGTTTTACTGACTATACAAAGACATTTAACTGTGTCAATCATAAGAAATTATGGATAACATTGTAGAGAATGGGAATTCCAGAACACTTGATTCTGCTCATGAGGAACCAGTACCTAGACAAAGAGACAGTCATTCAGAGAGAACAAAGGAATACTGCATGGTTTAAAATCAAAGGTATGTATTAGGGGTTGTATCCTTTCACTGTACTCATTCAATCTGAGCATGCTGAGCAAATAATCTGAGAACCTGGACTATATGAAGAAGAACACAGCATTAGGATTGGTGGAAGACTCATTAATGACCTGTAATATGTAGATGATACAACCTTACTTGCTGAAAGTGAAGATGACTTGAAGCACTTACGGATGAAGATCAAAGACTGCAGCCTTCTGTATGGATTACATTTCAACATAAAGAAGAAAAAACATTCTCATAACAGGACCAATAAGTAACATCATGATAATTGGAGGAAAGATTGAAGTTGTCAGGGATTTCATTTTACTTGTATCTGCAAGCAACACCCATGGAAACAGCAGTCATGAAATCAGATGGTGTATTGCATTGGGCAAATCTGCAAAGGACTTCTGTAAAGTGTTAAAGAACAAAGATGTCACTCTGAAGACTAAGGTGTGCCTGACCCAATCTTTGATATTTTCAGTTCCTGCATATGCATGTGAAATCTGGACAATGAATAAGGAAGACCAAAGAAGAATTAGTGCATTTGAATTGTGGTGTTGGCGAATAATATTGAGAATATTATGGACTGCCAGAATAACAAACAAATCTGTCTTGGAAGAAGTACAGACAGAATGCTCCTTAGAAGCAAGAATGGCCAGACTCTGGTAGCATAGTACCTAAGGCACTTGACTGCTAACCAGAAGGCTGGTGGTTCAAACCCACCAGCCACTCTTGGAGGAAAGATGGGGCAATCTACTTCCATAGTGATACTGCCTCAGAAACCCAAGGAGGGGTCGCTATGAGGTGGGTCCGACTCGACGGCATACAACAACAACAACAACAACACATACTTTGGCCATGTTGTCAAAAGGTACCAGTCCCTGCAGAAAGATATAATGCTTGGTAAAGTGTAGAGGGATGGCAAAAAAGTGAACCCCCTCAACAAGATGAATTGACACAGTGGTTGCAATCATGGGCTGAAGCACAGTAAAGATTGTGAGGATTGTGCAGGACAGGGAATTGTTTCATTCTGTTGTACATAGGGTCAATATGAGTCAGAGCTGACTCTCTGGCACCTAACAACAACAAAAAATGCCTCGGATTTCAATGTGCATTTCACTTCATTTTTACAACTTCCAATTTTCCTAGATTCATACTTCATATATTCCAAGTTTTGATTATTAATGGGTGTTTGTAGCTGTTTCTTTTCATTTTGAGTTGTGCCACATCATCAAATAAAGGTCTTAAAAGCTTTGCTATATCCAAACCATTTAAGTCGACTCTACTTTGAAGAGGCAGCTCTTCTCAAGTTGTATTTTGAGTGCCTTCTTACCTGTGAGGCTCCTCATCCAGCACTATGTCAGACAATGTTTGACTCCTATTCTTTTTTCACTGGCCAATTTTTTTTTTAGAAATATATCACCAGATCATTGTTCTTATGTTTACTTATCTTCTATTGACCATGCAAAAGCATTCAATTTTGTGGACCATAACAAACTGTGGATAACATTGTGAGTAGTCAGAATTCCAGAACACTTCCTTGTGTTAATGCAGAACCTGTGCATAAACCAAGAGGGTTTTTTTTCAGACAGAGCAAGAGAATATGTATGGTTTAAAATCTGGAAAAGTTTGTGTCAGGATTTTATAATCTCACCATACATATTCATGCTGTATGCTGACCAAATAATCTGAGCACTTGGACTATATGAAAAATAATATTGTGTCAAGACTGGAGGAAGACTCATTAACAAACTGCAATGTGCAAATGACACAAACTTGCTGGCAAGAAACAAAAAGGACTTGAAACATTTACTAATGAAAGTCAAAGCCTTCAGTATGGATTACACTTCAACATAAAGAAAATAAAATCCTCACAACTGAACCAATAAACATCATGTTAAATGGAGAAAAGATTGATGTTGTCAAGGATTTCATTTTACTTGGATCCACAATCAACATTCACAGAAGCAGTAGTCAAGACATCAATTGATGTATTGCGTTGGGAAAATCTGCTGATAATGGCCTCCTTAAAATATTAAAGAGCAAAGATGGCACTTTGAGGCCTAAGGTGCACCTGACACAAGCCATGGTATTTTAAATCACTTCATACAAATTCAAAAGCTGGACAATAAATAAGGAAGATTGAAGAAGAATTGATGCCTTTTAAATATGGTGTTGATGAAAAAAATTGAATATACCATGGATTACCAGAAGAACGAACAAGTCTATCTTGGAAGTATAGCCAGAATACTCCTTAGAGGATTATGAGACTTTATTTCATGTACTTTGGACATGTTATCAGGAGGAACTAGTCCTTGGAGAAGGACATAGTGTTTGGTAAAGTAGAGGGTTATCAAAAAGAGGAAGACTCTCAATTAAATGACACAGTAGCTGCAACAATTGGCTCAAACATAGCAACAATTGTGAGGATGGTGCAAGAACAGGCAGTGTTTCTTTCTTTTGTACATGAGGTTGCTATGAGTCAGAACCAATGCAAGAGCACCTATAACAACACAAAGCATCAATATTCTCTGTATGTGTGTGTGTATGTGTGCAATTTTGCCTACCAATGTTCTTTAGGAAGCTTACAGGTTGCTGTAAAGGTGTAGGGGCCTAAAACCTACTATAAACCAAAAAAACCAAACTCACTGCTGTCAAGTCATTTCTGACTCATAGCGATCACTTGTTGGATTTCCGAGGCTGTATCTCTATGGAAGGAAGCCCAATCTTCCTTCCAAGGAATGGCTGGTGGGTTTGAACTGCCAGCCTTCTGGTTAGCAGTCAAATGCCTTAGACACAGTAATTACTCCTAACTCAGTGACTCAGAGCACAGTCCTGTTCAGATCCTTCCCTTTGCCTCTGTCCCACTAGAGAGGGGCTAGGATTAAGGAGATCTTCATGCTCAACCTGTCAGAGATATGGGATTAGTGACAACTTCATCCTTCCAAATGCCCTTTAACAATGCTCACTATTCCTCTCTTCTCAGTTGTCACCAGGGCTGCTTCAATCTGTGGCCCAGTAAGCAAGCTCCCTGCTTGCAGAACACAGAAATCTGCTGCTAATGCATTAGGATGACATCTAAGGAGAGAGTCGAATCCACCCGCTGAGCCTGCTAGGCTAATGAAGTCAGCCTTCCTTTCGTGGGCATGACAAGCTTCTTTGTTGGGTGCTGGGCTGGATCTTACATGGGTATGACTCTCTTACTGCTTCAGGATGAGTGAGACAAACCCTGCTTCCCCAGTCTGTGCTGTCCTGAGGTGTTGGGAGCAATCTGCCACAAAAGGGTAGCTCTAGCAAGAGGAGCATCTGCAGACCACATGGGTCTCAAGTGCAGGTGGCATAGTCCTGTGCTTTCCCTCCAGCTCCCCTCATCTCTCAGACAAAGGAGGAGTCCATAGAAAGACATTGAGCTGTGCTAACACAATCAAAGTCAGACCTCAAGCAAATCCAACTTCCTCTCACTTTGCCAGTATCTTGGAAGAGCTGACTCCTCTCAGGAAACTAAAATAAACTCCCTAAATCAGCCATGTCTCTGCTCAGGACAACAGGCAGCCAGGAAGTCAGCAAATGCTGACCCGCTGGGCTGGCTTCCCTTCTCAGAGCCATTTCCTCCTCCATGGCCTTTGGGGAGCCCAGCCCTGTGTGGGGCACTGCGGTTTCTGCCTTTATGCTCAGGGCCACCCCAGACTACTGCTTGGCCTGACAGTCACCTATCGAGGGCTATTTTCCTGTGTCTTTGATTTGGAAAGTTCTCTGCTCTGTTCCTCTTGCAGGGATAGCATGTTATTCATAAAATCAAAGGAAATGTGCGTCATCTCTCCAAGCAGCCAGATTCTTAGCTTCCTGGGAAGCCTGTTTTTATCAGTAGCTGTGGGTTACTCAGGTTGGCGATTGTACCAAGTTTATGAGAGCAGGTGGGTCCAGGAAGGAAAACACCTAGCTCCAGTATCAGCTCTGCCACAAATTTTCCCTGTGATTTTAAGCAAGCCATCTTTCCTCCAGACCTAATTTCCCCACATGTAAATGAGCCAGACTGAATGAAGTACATTCTTGCTCTTAGCGTTGGCATTCTAGAGCAATGATTCTCAAAGTCAAGCATGCAATAGAGTCACCTAGACACCCTCCTCACAGAGTTTCTGATTCAGTTGATCTGGGATGGAATCTGAAAACTGGCATTTTTAACAGGCTTCCAGGTGACACTGATAGTGTTCCTCAGAGGCACATCTCGAACACCATAGCTCTAGGGCAAAAGTACAAGCTTCTGGAAAATAATAGTTTTCTGGATTTTAAGTTTAGGCACAGTACATTTGCTTGATTTTCGCCAGTTTTGTACAAATTTTGTATGGTATGATGCAAAATTATGTAAAGAAATTGCATAATATGATCTGGGAATATATGATTTTGCTTCATTTTTATAAACCAAATAAACAAACTCACA
>NW_006921639.1:8076211-8078569 GCF_000298275.1 Orycteropus afer afer | reverse complement strand
CCTCCTTGGGTTTCCGAGGCAGTATCACTATGGAAGTAGATTGCCCAACCTTCCTTCCGAGGAGTGGCTGGTGGGTTTGAACCATCAGCCTTCTGGTTACCAATTGAATGCCTTAGGCACTATGCCAAGTAGCTGCAAATTGAGAATTATATTAAGTAGATGCATGACAAATACGATTGAGGCAGTGCACTAACAATGGGAAAATTGGTAGAGATTGTGAAATCTTTCAACTCTCCTATGAAATGTTTCTGAAACAAAATTTCAAAACTGGACATAAAAAGGAATTGCATTTCAAAATTCTTTACCTTTGTTAAAGCAAATCCTCGTTAAATATATAGTATAATAATGTACACATAGACTATATTAGATCTCTTGGTTAGCAGCCAAATATCTTAACCACTATACCACCAGTGCTCCTTAAAACAGGATATAATATAATTATATTATATTTATATTATATTTATAAGTATTATATAATGTAATATAATAGATTTTGAGTGTTTATTTATTTGAGTGTTTATTAATAACTTGGGCACACACTCAGTGCTTTACATACATTTAATTTTGTTTAATCTTTACACCAATTCAATGAGGGAAATTCTATTATTCAACTCCATGAGAATCTCCAGTGAAATACAATGAGCTCAGAAAGGTTCAATCACTGCTCAAGCAGAGAAGGAGCCATGGAGATGGACATCAACCCCCGATTTTTCCACCTCTGCAGCAGTGCTTCTCAAAGTGTGTCCCCTGCCCAGCAACATCAATATGACCAGGGATTTGTTGGCAACACAAACTTTCAAGCCCTACCCCAGACCCACTGAATCAGAAACTTTAGAGTTGAGACCAGCAGTCTGTGTTTTAACAACAAAGCCTCTGGGTGATTTGGGTGCATGCTAAAATGTGAGAGTCACTTTCTAAATTTCAAGTTTGTAACCATTATACAACCCACTTTCAAAAACATATGTTTTGTGGGAAATCAAAAAAGATTTAGTTGTGATGCTTACCGGCCCCTAAACTTGTTTCCATGAGCAGATTGAGGTTTGAGGCTGAGCCCGTCATCCCATGTGTGAGCCCTTCACATGCAGCCAGAGGCCAATTAAATGTTTTTTCCTCGTCCTCTGACTTTCTTTAGTGCTAAATACTTCCATTTGGCCCAATTACATGCACAGTTATTTGAACTCTACTTGACTTTGCCAGTGTAGATAAGGTCCATTTCTCTTCAGTCTAATTTGTGAATATTTAAGAATCAATCTATAAATTTATGTGACTGTCAGACAGAATAAACTACCTGAAAAAAATGAAAACTATAGAGAAATTTTCACTGTTAAACTGAAAAGTATCAGCAAAGGTAACCTGATACATTGGCAATGTAATTGACAGTAGAGCAGATGCTGCAAAAATAAATTGAGTAGGACAGTTCAAGAAATTAATCTGGAATTCAGTGTAGAGATAAAAATTAAATAACTAATTATAGATGATGAACTACATAATCTATCATTTCTTCCTTTCACTCCAAATCCTGCAAAATTATAGAAAATATATATTTTTAAGCAATAATAGAGTTTGTTTTTATTACCGTGCTGTTGAGTTGGTACCTATGTACAACAGAATAAAACAACACACAACAGAAAAAAACAATTCCCAATCTTGGAACATGCTCACAATTGTTGCTATATTTTGAACCAATTCAAGTCTTCTCCACATTTTTTTTTTAAATTGTGATTTGGGTGAAGATTTACAGAGCAAACTCACTTTCCATACAGCAGTTCACATACACTTTGTGTCATGCCATTAACCACAGTTTACCACAATGCAACAGCTGCACTCCCACTTCCTCCCCATAGTTACCTCTTCCCAGTGTCCATCTCTCCATGCACTCCTGCCCCCTGAGCTGTCTCCCAGTGCATAAGCAGCCCTTCCTTCTCCCATGATTGTTCTCTCCAAGGAGTGTATCTACCTGAGGTAAATGTTCAACTCATATGCCTGTCTTCTTTTTGGCTGGAAACCACAGGTGTGGGTTCAATTCCAGACCTGAAAGGCAGCTAGAGGCCATAGTCTTAGTGGTTCCACCAGACTCTATTGGACCAGCAAACCTGGTGCCCTCCCCCCTTTTTTTCCTCCAAATGATTTTGAGTTTGTTCCACATTGTTCTCCCTCTCTATCAAGGATCTCCTACACAGATACCCTTCCTAGTGGATGACAGTGGTAGCCGGGTACCATCTAGTTCTTCTGGTCTCATAGTCATATAGGCTGCAGATCGGATGGTGTACCAGTCGCTAGGACTAATTGTTTCCATGAATTTTGGTTTTCTTCATTCTTCTTTGCTCTGGACGAGGAGAGACCCATTGTTGCATCTAG
>NW_006921639.1:8051461-8058503 GCF_000298275.1 Orycteropus afer afer | reverse complement strand
TATCCTTCCCTTCAAGGCTCAGGGGTCCAGGATTATCTTCTGTGTCTGTGTTAATTGGTTTCCCTTTTCTTTGTTGAAGAGGGTCTGTGCAGTCTTTTTGCCTAGTCCACCATCTTACCGGAACTCTGCCCAAGTCTTCTCCACTTTCTGCAAGCAGGACTGTGTCATCTGTATATCTTAGGTTGTTAATGAGTCTTCCTCCAGTCCTGATGCTGCATTCTTCTTCACATAATCCAGCTTCCCAGACTGAACAAATATTATGAAAGATATAGCATTGAGTCACACTTTTCCTGATAAACAACAAAGTCACCGCCATTGAATCAATTCTGACTCATAGCAACCCCCTTTGGGTTTCTGAGGCAATAAAACTTTATGGAAATTGATTGTCCAGTCTTCCTTCCACAGAGTGGCTGGTGGGTTTGCACCACCAACCTTCTGGTAAGCAGTCAAATGCCTTAGGCCCTACACCACCAGAGCTCCTTTGCAATATTCCCTTATTCTGTTTGAACTACTGCCTCTTGGTTTATATACAGGTTCTACATGAACACAATAAAGTGTTCTGGAATTCTTATTCTTTGTATCATTATCCATAATTTGTAATGATCCACACAGTCAAATGCCTTTGCATAGTCAATAAAACACAAGTAAGCATCTTCCTTGTATTCTCTACTTTCAGCCAAGATCCATCTGACATTAGTAATGATATTCTTCATTCCACAACCTCTTCAGAATCAGGCTGGAATTTCTGGCAGTTCATGTCAGTGTACTGCCGCAACAGTTTTTAAATTATCTTCAGCATAATTTTACTTGTGTGTGATATGTTTAATTTTTTTTCTTTCTCTTGGATCACCTTTCTTTGAAATAGGGCTAGAAAATGAAGAAATAAAAAAGTCTCAATAGTGACCAGAAACTATGAGGAATCCTCGAATGGCAGAAAGTAGATGGAATCAGTTTGCAAAAGAAAACTATAAAATAGACTCACACAGGAAAAGACTTTTGCAAATAGTACAACTCCTAGGTATTAAAGGCCTAAAGGTGATGAATAAGGGAACAGGAAGAGATTCTGTGGAAATGGGCAGGGTCATTGGTTGTAGCAGTTCCATAGGAGCAGCCAGGGGTACAGACTCTTCCTTTTCCCACATCCTATTGTTTCTATCCATCAGATGGGGGCATCAAGTTGAACATCATAATGAGGGTTGTAGCCTGAGTGGCTGGGAACATCTAGGAGGAGGTAGGAATCTCTTCACTCAGGAGAATGATGATTGGACAGTAAGTACATTGGCTCATTTCAAATCTAACAGGTCTCAGCAAAGAGATCTTAGCACACAGGGAACAATAACTTCATAGATGAGCAGATTCCAAGAATCACCAGGCACCTTAGAGTGGGCAGTACCAATAAGAGAGGCAGCAAGGTTAACAAGCAAAACAATGGAGACATTATATTGGAATGGTTGACATTTGTTCTGGTTACCTTGTGCCGCTCTGATAAGAATATACCACTATAGGATGAACTTAACAAACAGGAGTTTATTCTCTTACAGTTTGGAGGCTTTAAGTCCAAGTTCAAAGTGTCAAGTTTTAGGGGCTGGGTGAAAGCCCCTCAGCCTTGGACTTCAGTTCTACCTCCAGCTCCCGGCCCACTGAAGCTAGAGGCTTTTCTTCACTCAGACAGTTGCTGGCTGCTGAGGCTGCCAAGCCCAAGGTTGACAAATAAAAAGGCACAATCCCGATGTTACCAAACCACACAGCAGGCCATTAATTCAAGTCCATTGTAAGTCCGCAGGTTAGCAAAGCATGGCAGGCTGTTGAACAATGACATACAGGGTTCAAGGTGCCATAAGCTAGAGACCATTCCCAAGGCTTCTGCTTATATGCAGGGAGCAGACCACATCCCAAAGGCAGCTTATTCAGCTGCTTGTGATAGATTCCACCAAGGAGTTGATTGCCAGTCTCACCATGGGGAATAACTACCACCAGATCCCAGCCACTCAACCAGGCCCAGCCAAGTTGACACACAAACATAACTACAACATTCTTATAGGAATCTGAGATAACATTGATAACCATGAAGTAAGCATAGGCTGTTATGAAAAATAAACTATCTCAGTTTTGGGAAATAAGAAAATATTTAAAAGTGGTTCTCAAATAAAAAAGATCCCAATATACTGCATAGTAAAATGGACATAACTAATAAAAAATGAAGCTAAGGAATTCTCCCTGAATAGAACAGAAAATAAGAACTGGTGTGATTGTTCATTTCATGTGTAAACTTTATAAGACTATAGGGCCCAGTTGTTTGGTCAAATATAAATCTATATGCTGCTGAAGGTATTTTGTTAATGTGATTAACATTTACAATCAGTTGGCTTTAAGGAGATTACTCTCCATAATTTGGGTGAGCTTGATCCAATAAGTTGAAGGGCTTAATGGCAAAAACTGACATTTCAGACAGGACTCTGACTCAAGACTCTAACATAGACATCTTGCCTGAATTTCCAGACTTCCCAGCCTATGGATTTTGGACTTGCCAGCTCCCACAATCATGTGAGCCAATTCCTTGAAATGAATTTATTGATCATCTATCTATCTATCTATCTATCTATCTATCTATCTATCTATCTATCTATATTCTATTTCTCTGGAGAATTCTGAATAACAAGTTGGATATAAGTTACGAAATATGAATAGATGCCTAAGTTCTTAAATGTGTCTAATGGAGTCCCATAAGGAGAGAATGTGGGCATTATAGGGGACAGAATCTTAAAATAAATAATAAAAGAACATTTTCCAAAGCTAAACAGGGGGGAAAAATGAACACTTAGATTATGAATCCACTGACAGTCAACTTAAAAAGGAAAATTTAATATATTTGATGGCATCAAAATTGTAAGCTCCTTTTTTATTATTATTTTAATGTGATTTGGGTGAAAGTTTACAGAGCAAATTCATCTTCCATACAGCAGTTCACATACATTTTGTCTTATAACATTGACTGCAATCTCCCACAGTGCAACGGTCCTTGTCCCACTTCCTCCCCATAGCCACCTCTTCCTGTGTCCTTCCCTCCCAAGAACTCCTACCCCCTGAGCTGTCTCCCTGTGCATACACAGCCCTTCTATGCTCCCATAATTAATCTTTCCAAGGAGTGAATCTAACTAATATAAATGTTCAACTCATATGCCTGTCTTTTGTTTGACTGGAAGCCACAAAAGTAGGTTCAATTCCAGACCTGAAGGACAGCTAGGGGCCATAGTCTCAGAAGTTCCACCAACCTCTATCAAACCAGCAAACCTGGTACCCCTCCCCCCTTTTTCTTATGATTTTGACTTTGGTTCCACATTGTTCTCCCACTCAATCTAGGATCTCCTACATAGATCCCCCTCTGAGTGGTTGACAGTGGTAGCTGGGCACCATCTAGTTCTTCTGGTCTCATAGTCATATAGGCTAAGGAATGCATGGTGCACCAATCGCTTGGACTAATTGTTTCCAAGAATCTTTTGTTTTCTTCATTTTTCTTTGCTCCAAACAAGGAGAGACCTATCAATGCACCTAGATGGAATCTTGCAAGATTTTAAGATTCACTACTCATCAAAGAAAGATGTGGAACAATGGGTTTTGTGTAGTATGTGATGCCAATTGAGCTTGATGTCCCCTGAAACTATGGTCCTAAGCCCACAGGTCCAACTACTCACTCCCTCTGGGTAGCTGGATGTGGCCAAGAAGTGACTATGACCTTCTCCCTTGTCAGCTCTACTATATACCTGGGAATTCTTACAGAGCATACAAATACACTTGTCTGCCAACTCTATATATGGTCATAGGCACAACCCTCCCTCATAAACATAATTAATAGTTCAGCCTGTCCACCCATCTATCCACCCATATATTAATGCTTTCCATCACTGACCACGCAGTACTGTATGAGCAAAAGGGTCCATCTTTGTTGTCGGTATCTCCTGTGTACCTCTCTATGTCTTCATCTTCCTCAATGTCACTGTGTTGATCACTCATATTTGGTACATTGCCATTCTCTTCACCCAAATCAATACTTGTCTCTACCTATCTAACAGTGTTCCTTCCCCTCTCCTCCCCTCCCACCCCTGGTAACCAACAAAGAAAATGTCCTTCTATATAGTAACCTTTCCTTGACTTTTTAAAATAACAGACTAATACAGTATTTGTCCTTCTGTGACTGACTTCTTTCATGAAGCATAATGTCCTCCAAGTTCATCCATGTTAAGTGGTGTTTTCCCAATTCTACGTCATTCTTTAGGGTTGCATAGTATTCAATTGTGTGTATGTACCATAGTTTGGTTCTCCATTCTTCTGTTGATGGGCACCTAGGTTGTTTTCATCTTTTTGCTATTGTAAATAGTACTGAGATTAACATGAGTGTGCATATACCAGTTCTTGTCCTAGTTCTCACTCCTTTAGGATATATATCTAGTAAAGGAATTGCTGGGTCAAATGGTATTTCTAATACCAACTTTTTAAGAATTGCCATACTGCTTTCCACAGTGGTCGTATCATTTTACAGTGCCACCAGCAGTGTATGAGAGTCCCAATCTCTCCTCATCCTTTCCAACATTTGTAATTTTCTGTCTTGTTGAACTTTGCTACTAATGCTGGGGCAAAATGGTATCTCACTGTTGTTTTGAGTTACCAATCTTTATGGAAGCAGACTGCCTTATTTTTCTCCCATGGAGAAACTGGTGGGTTCAAGTCACGGAACTTTTGATTAGCAGTCAAATACCAGTGCACTATGAGAGCCCAATAAAAAGGCAAATAATCAAAATATGGGCAAAAGATAGATGTATGCAGATAGTTAACAGAAAAGAGAATCTGATTGACATTAGAAATGAAAAGATAGGAAGCCTCCTCTGTAACCTGGAAAATACATAAAAATACAACATCAGATCATTGTTTTGCACATTAATTTTATACCCATTTTTTATAAAAATTAAACAGAAATTGATATTAGTAAGAGTGGGTATTGTTTGTGAGACTATTTATTGACAAAGTCTTTGAAGGACAATGTGACATTGTCTCTTAAATTTTACATGTACATTTTTTATCTCAGCATTTCTAATTGTTGAACACTGTCTTAGAGTAATACTAAACATCTACACAAAAATCCACAAAAAGATGCTCAATGCATTGTTGTATAAGAGAATAAAAAGTAAGTACTTCACATGTCCACCAACAGAGAAAGTGTCTATTGATTAGAGTGTATTTTGCATTGTGCACAGCAATGCAGTTTAGTAAGATGAAGTACTTCTATATATTCTGATATGGAAATATCTGTATGATATAAATGAAAAAGAAATTTGAAGAAAATATGTAATATGATAATATTTTAAGAAAATAAACTATTATTCTTGACAGTGAAAATTTATAGAAAAAATAAACAACAAAATGATAACAGAGGACACACTTGAGGATGGGGGCCAAGGGTAGAGGTCAGATTGAGGAGAGTGATATCAAAGAGAACTGTTGCTTTATTTGTAATTTAGAATATTTTAAAAATAGTATATTTGTGTATTCATATAATTGCTAAAAAAAAAAACGATGGAAATTAAGAAAGGAAAATTCAGAGACTTTTCCCAGGCAGGTTCAGAAGAGCTGACCTCCGTCCAGCTCTCTCTTTGCTTCCAGAGAGTGTCAGTTGGGCTCACCTCACCCACCCAGGAGAGAGCTACCACTGACTTAAGTAGTCATGCCCCAGTGAGTTTTTTTTACAGCCTTCCTGCTCCACCTGGCAAAAATGATGCAGGTAGACCTTAGTTTCTCCTTTGAAAGCATGCCACCTTCCTGAAGCCAGGAAGGGAGGAAGTGAAGGCACCTAGAGACCTCTCTTCTTTTTACTGCCCCCTGGAAACAAAGATGCTGGCCTATCTATATTGCCTTTCAGCTCAGCAATGACCAGATTCCTGAAGATTGAGATTCACAAGACAGAATCACAGCATAGAACAAACACAACAAAGGCAAAACTGAAAAGTAAGAGTCTAAAAGAAGATCCTTTCACCCAAACCCCATCTATGGCCCACGTGCTTGAATTCTGGCCTTCTTCCTGTCCTCATATCACCCACGTCTGTCTCCAGGCCCAACCCAGATCATCCTCAGGCCTGTCCCCCTGAGTTGACCGTTTATGTCCTTGCTTCTGCCATTTCTAAAGTAATCGACAGCAGGAAATCTCACTGTCCTGAGGAGATCAAATAGATTCACTTTGCCTCCACAGGACCTTGATGTAGGGCTCCATAAACTCCAGGAACATCTGACCACAAGGATTCATTTCAATAATTTCCCAAAAGGTGAAGGATTTTGTTTCCTACTTCTGAAATAATGACTCACACATACACCACATCCCACACATATATCACAGCAGACACATTGCACATATACATAGTACATCACATACTAATATATATATACATAGCACACACACATCACATCACACACATGTATCATGCAACATACACACACCATACATATACACTGCACCATATACACTACACACATATTCATAGTATATCACACACAAACATATACCACACATAAGCACACACACAAAATATACCACATTGGACACACTGCTCATGCATGATAGGTACATACTCAACACACACACAACACACACTGCCCACACAGATGTCATATCATACACACCCAGCACACACAACTACACACAACTCATACAAATACACCATATCATATATATTGCTCCCATCACACTCATTAGAGACAACACACACAATGCACACACATATTACACACACAGACACACACCAGGAACATACCACACAGATACTGTACACACATAAGCACATACATAGACATAAATCACATACATACCACACAAGCTCCCCAAACATCAAACACGTACCTTATGCACTAGAAACACATAGTCATATACACATAGAACACACACTGCTAAAAAGTCTTCAGTCGTACCAAATGTGAGTGACCAATATGGCAGCATTGAGGATGAGAAAGATGTAGAGAGGTACATGGGAAGTACAGACAACAAATATGAACCCTTTTG
>NW_006921639.1:8049871-8050586 GCF_000298275.1 Orycteropus afer afer | reverse complement strand
AGTGGTAACTATGGGGAGGAAGTGGGAGGGGAGCTGTTGCATTGTAGTAAACTGTGGTCAATGACATGAGACAAAGTATATATGAACTGCTGTATAGAAAGTGAATTTGCTCTGTAAATCTTCACCCAAATCACACACAAAAAAAAAGTCTTCAGAAATAGTGTAGCCCAAACACACACCAATTAAAAAATAAAAATACAAAAGTTCTAAAAGAAACAAAGTATTCAATCACCCCCACATAATAGCCTTTTCTATTGTCCTGTGTTTAAGCTCGTCATTTTTCTTTCCTGAATAGGGTCTCTGTTTTACCTTTGTATAAGCAAAGACTTACTGAACTAAGTTTCCCCAAACAAGGAAAAATTCTAATGTCTCCCTTGCCATCTCTCCAACTAGAAAGTTTTTCTTCCAAAAAATGAAGCACTGAGAGCTGAGATGGGTTGACAGAAGGAGGGAGAAAAATACAATATCTGTCTTCCTCTTCAAAGCTTGTTTCAGGAAAACCATTTCATTTTTTACAATTATAGCAATACATAAGGTCAAAGTTGTTTTTGTGTTTCTCTGGACACAGTTTTAAAAACTGAAAAGTAACAGCTGGAAATCATAAATTGAATACATAACTTGCCAAATTCTGAACAAACAGGTTAGAATACTACTGGATCAATCCAGTAGTATACTGAAATAAAAGAAAATAAAACAAGAAGGAATGGACATAATA
>NW_006921639.1:8037006-8049771 GCF_000298275.1 Orycteropus afer afer | reverse complement strand
ATAAATATAAAAGATAAAATAAGATGGCAAGTATGTGACTAAATTTATCAGTTATCACATAAAAAAGTAAATGGGTTAAACTTTCCTATTCAGAGAGCAAGTATCTTAGTATGCTTCAAGAGGCAAAATCTGAAGTAAAATCTACAGTAAATGTGAGGCGATATCTACAGTAAAGAAAAGTGAAAAGTCACTATTTTGAGACTTAAGAGATGGGCAAGGATGTGGCCAACAAATTCAAATACAAAGAAGGTAAGCATAGGGACACTGATATCATATATCGAAAAAAAGACAAAAATAGTAAAAGGACAAAATAGATTAATTTTCTTAATAATATATAGAATGCCAAATAAAGATACCATTATCATGAATATTTCAAATAATAGTTTCAAAGAAAACTTGACAAAACCGTTTGGTTTTAAAAAGTCTTATCACACTGCACAGAATTTGGCAGATAAAAACATAAGGACATAGAAAACCTGAAAAAAAATAATTAACAAACATCTCATGCTAGCTACAAAGAGAACTTTTGGTCACAGAAAGATTAAACACATTATTTTAAAACATTAATGCAATGTTTATAAATGTTTCATAAACACTTTTTCAAATAAAACAGAAATTCTACAAGTTTTATTCTTTGACCACAATATAGTAAACTTATAAAGTAAAGACAAAAGGATAACAAAAATACTTAAACACATAAAAAGTTTAAAACTACTAGTGAGCAGGACAAGTACTGTATGAGCCCATTACTGTAAAAAGACAGAGAAGAGTTTGCTTGGGAAAGGGAACTCACCTAGTAGGTTATTGGGATGAGGAGGGAAGGGGAGGGATTAATTTCAGGCTAATTGGGGCCTACATGCTGACGTGGGTAGGGGGAGGGATATACAGGAAGGACACATGACCACCCTAATAAGATTAGGAAATGGGAGGACACCGAATTGTGCACATAAGAGATAGATGACAGCTGCTAATAACGACCAGTGTGTCCACAATACCGCATTGCCATTAACACCAAACACTAGGCTATACAGGTAAACACATAAACACCTGAGATGATCAGACAGGTGTCAGTGAACAGAAGTATACTCTAGACCAAGGATAAATTCACCAGTTATACAAAATGCCTGCAGTCCTTACAGAAACAATAGAAGACAGACACAGAGTAATCCCTCACAGACAACGAGACACTATGGGAGAGAGATCTACTGCCTCAGGACCATAGTACTGGGGGACACCAGACTCAATTGGCAAAACAAAATACATAAAAGCGTTGCTCCACATTCTACATTGGTGATTAGTGACTGGGGTCTTAAAAGCTTTCGAGTGGCCATCTAAATGCAGCTAACGGTCTCCTAGGGTTGGAAGTGAAGAAGAATGCAAATAAAAAAAGAAAGCGGGGGACATTTAGAAGCAATCAGCCCTAGCACATGATAGTCCTCAAGACCAGAAGAACTGGTTGGTGCCCAGCTACCAATGCCAACCACTCAGGAAAGGATCAAATCTGGAGATCCTGAATAGAGTGGGAGGGAAAATGTGGAACAAAATCCAAAAACTCAATAATGACCAGAATTACTGGTCAGATGAAATCTGGTGAGACTCCCAATACTATGGCCCTGGAATACATTCTGGGCCTGGAATAAAACTCACCCCCAAGGGCAAGCTCTCAGCCCAATAGTTAACAAGATATACACGCAGACCACTCAACCCAGGATGACACACCCACATACTCTATGGCAATACATCTCTTAGAGCAATAGACCATGGACACCAGAGGACCAACATTCAGGTTGAGGAAATGCAGGACAAACAGGAGTGCATAAATATGAGAAGCACAGGGGGAGGGTTACAGGGTAGGGTGGGGAGGAGACTGGGTTAGGGTTGGACATGGCAAATGGGGAATGAAACTAAATGTATACATTACATTGAATGTAAAACAAGCTTTTAAAATAAAAAATAAAAAATACTTAAACACATAAAAAGTTTAAAACTACTAATGAATTCCTTGGTATAGCCCTGTAGCCATGGTCTTTGTGACTCCATTAGATGACTTGGTAGGTCATCTATGCAGATATGAGGTACTTGCGGCCCATATTGTGAATTGGACAACTTGCTAATAATGCAAATAAGGTACATGGCACTTTTGTGAGAGTGAGACCATGCATATAAGGTGTATAGAACCCTAATATGAGGATTGGTCAGTTTTGCAATCCCACTTGGTTTAAAATGAGCCATCCCAGAGCAGAAAGGGGCAACTTGACTATTATCAAGAAGAAGGGACACTTGTGGAATGTGTTATTTGGACACAGGGTACTTGCACTGGGAACCCCTTAGATCTAGGAGGCAGAAATCTGTAACACTGAAGAGATGGTGAGAAGCAGTGACAGAGAAATAGCAGCAGAGAAATGGCAGCAACAGAAGAGTAGAGGCAACAGAGGCAGCAGAACCAAGAAACTGGCATAGGGCTTATTGGCAGAATGGGGTGTCCCTGGTCTCTTACCAGCAGATCTGAAAGAGCTTTGCAACACTTGCCTGAGCTAAGGGTTTGTAGTGTGGAAAGGTCTAGGGCCAGAAAGAGTGAGCAGTGTCTGTGGGCACTACTGGAAAGAGGCTGTTCTGATCAAAGAACTATATCTTAAGTCATTTCTGATCCTGAATTGTAATGAGTATTGTCTGTGAGTTCTGTGTGACCATTGCAATGAATTATTAAACCTAACAGAGAAGGAGAGTGCTGTGGGAGGGATGATTTGTGTCTGAATTGATAAAAAGGTTGGAGGGTGGAGGCATATTTGATCTCCAGACTGCTAACCAGAAGGTTGGTGGTTCAAACCCACCAGCCACTCCTCAGAAGGATGGTTGGGCAATCTATTTCTGTAGAGATACCATCTCAGAAATCCAAGGAAGGGTTGCTATGAGTCAAATCTGACTCGTCGGCCATGAATTTGGTTTTGGTTTGGTTTCATGGGAATCAGCTTTGGGCTATTGACCTTGATCCTCATCCTCCCCTGTGAAGTTAGAAGATATCAGAGATGTTCTCTGCAAGACCACATCATTTTCACACTATTCTTTCTACCAAAGGGCCCATATCCAGGGCACACCAACATGGGGGAGGGCTTCTTAAAAATGGAAATTACTGTCTACCCTCCTCCAGATGCCTTATAAATGTCATAGGTCCTAAATGTTATCAGACCTTGAAGGATGAGTTAAATGTGATGCTATTGTAAAGGATCCAAAACATGTTGTTGTTATGTGCCATTGAGTTGGACCAGACCCATAGTGACCCCTCCTTGGGGTTCCAAGGCAGTATCACTACAGCAGTAGATTGCCTGGCCTTTCTTCTGAGGAGTGGCTGGAAGGTTTGAACCACCAGCCTTCTTGTTAGCAGTCAAGTGCCTTAGACACTATGCTACCAGAGCTTCTCATCTAAAACATAGATGTTGAGAAATGTTCTGAAATAATTATATCAGGTTAGTATCAAATTGATGCCTGAACTAAAATATAGCAGTGAAAAGCATTTATACAACAATTGCATTTATCATGGAATAATTGCAAAGAATTATATACTATAAACCAAATAAATTTATCTCCTGAAATGTGAAAATAATTCACTATTATGAAATATATTAATATTATTTATAATGACAGTTGCAAAAACGACAAGGAGGCCACATGTTCTGACCTCCTCTAATCCCACAAGAGGAAGGCAGGATCACCATCAATAGCCCAAGGCCTATTACTGCAAGGCCAGACATGCTGCCTCCCTCCAGCCCTTTCACCAACCGTTCCTCCCAAAGCACCCACCACCTCACTCCTGGGTTCGATAATTCGCTGCAGTGACCACACAGAGCTCACAGATTATGAGGTTTATTAGGGAAGCACCACAGGCTACAATTCAAGTTCAGGAAAAAATGCTCAGCCTCTCTCCCAGCCCACCGTCCGTCAGCCAATAGTCTCTCACAGTCTCTTTCTCAGCAGTGCTGGTCCCTCGGTATCTCACTCAGCAATGTGTCTCTCTTGCGTCTCTTTCCCAGCAACGCGTGTCTCAGGAGCCCATGTCTCTTTCAGCAGCAGGTCTTCCTCAACCAGCAGTCAGAGAGAGTTCTGCCTCTAGGAGGCCTCCTTTTGAGCCCGGCAGGGTGGTCAAACTAGCCAATCACAGCATCAGAACTCTAAGCACTGAAGAGAGAGTGGGCACCTCCCAGAACATTGTTTTGTGCCACTCCCAACAGAAAACTCCAGGTGGACAACTTCAGCAATCAGGAGCTCCTCAGTTGCTCATAGAAAATCCCACCTTGGAGTTTACAAACACTTATGGGTAGAAAAGCCACACTAAGTAATTTACTACACCACAGCAATTTATCAAAGAAGAAATTATAATTACTTTATCTCACTAATTGCTTAAGTGTCAGATAATAAAATTCAACAAGTAATCTTGGCTGTGCTTTCTTCATATTATGGAGAACATTTGTCAGAAATACCCAGCCAGTGTCACACTTACTGGTGAAACACAAGAGGAATGCATTGTAAAGTTGGGAGTAAAATAAAGATGCCCACTCTCAGCTTTGATATATGTTCTAGATATTCCAAGAAGGAAAGGGGAAAACCTAATTATTGACAAGGAAGAAACTAAGTGTTAATTATAATTAGATAACAAGACTATCTGGAAAGCCATAGAGGAACAAGTGGGGAAAAACTATTTAAAAAATTGAGAGTTTAAGAAGTGCTTAGGTACTTGATTACCCACAATGGTTTTCTTTTTGTTAGAATGGAAAGGATCCTATTAGAGAACATTATACATTATAAAATGTTCAGGAGAAACATTTTAAAAAGTTTATAAATACATGAAAATGTTAAAAAATATTATTGAAAACTATAGATAATAAATTAAATACTGGAGAGATCACATTATGGGTGGGAGAAGACAACACTGAGATTATTGTAATTCTCTGAAAAATAATCTATAAATATAACAAAATGCCAATTAACATCCCAAAAGTGTATATTCCAAAGTTAATCTAGAAGAATAAATGTCTGAAATAGCAACACAAATATTGAGAAAATAAGTAGAGGCAGAGAAAGTGAGAAAATAAGTAGAGGCAGAGAAAGTTTACCTTACCAGATTTCACAATTTCTTATCATTCCATAATGCCCTCCACTGTGGGAAGGTTCTCATGAGAAATCCTCAGCAGCACATATGAGTATATGTACATTTAAAAATGTCTTTTTAAATGTATGAGAAAATGATGGATTGGACAAGGAATTTGTTGTGACAACTTACTAACCACTTTTGTGAAAAATAGTGTTAAATTCCTATCTCATACCTCACACCAAAATAAACTCCAGATGGCCTAAATTGTTTAATATTTTAAAAAAAGAAACTGTAAAGGCAATAGCAGAAAGTATATAATGAAGAGTTGTGTAAAAATCTGGATGGGAAAGTTCTTTCTAAACAAGCAACCAAAATCTGAAGTGTAGATCGACAGAGATGGGTAGATTGATTGATAGAGATAGATGGATGATAATATACAAAGATATGTTTTGAAATAAAGCATTAATCTGTCATATATAAAATTAAGAGATAAGGAAAATTGGAGGGCAAGAGAGACTTGTCAAATATATAGGAAAAGATTGATATTGCTGTTACATTAAAATGCTCTTATAAAACAATAAGAAAAAGGTAAATATGCTGATTTTTCAAGGCAGAGAAAGAAGGCATTAAACATATAAAGAAGCAATGCAAATAAAATGCAAATGATCAATAAATATGAAAAAAAAACCTCAGTGAGATATAATTAATAACTCTGAATCATCATAGATTTAAAAGAATGTTAAGTATTAACAAGGGTTATGGACAGTCTTGCTCTCATGAGAATATAGATTGAACTGCTGCTGGGGAACATAGATTGTGACAATTTACCCACAGGGCAATAAGAAAATAAACAGTTCCAACTTTAGAAGTATGTTCTAACAAAATAATTTCACTACATATGTACATCTGGAGCTCTGGTGGCATAGTGGATAAGGGATTTGACTGCTAACTAGAAGGTCAGTGGTTTAAACCCACCCACTGCTCCATGGAAGGCAGACTGGGTAATCTACTTCCATAAAAATTTACTATTTCAGAAACCTAAAGGAGGTCATTATGAGTTGGAAATGACTCTCAATGGCAGTGAGTTTGGTTTTTTTGGTTTATATATATACACCTATGCATTCAGATAGTATGATAGTTGGAGTTGTGTGTCAACCTGTCTGAACCACAATTCTAAGTGACTTAAGCAGTTGGGATATGGGTAATTCCCATAATGAGATCAGATGTAGATGTTTTGAGCAGCCAATACTTTGAAAGGGAGTTTCTCTAGAGATATGGCCTGCTCCCAATATGTTTATGGACATCCTGGGAAAATGAGACACTCTTCTATGGATCGGGATCCTGTTGTGCTGCCTACAATTATCTAAGAGCAAACAATCCACCATTTGGCCTGGTGATCTTGGATTTGTCATTCATTGGAATCAATAGCCAGTGTACTGCCTGCCAACCTTGAGCTCGTCAGTCCTTGCAGCTGCTTGAGTCAGGAAAAGCCTCCATCTTGACATTTGATCCAAGAACTTGGGACTTGGCAGCTTCTATAAGTGTGTGAGCCATTTCTCTATGATAAATTTCTCTCTGTCTCTCTCTATATAAGCTTAACTGGTTTTGCTTCTCTAGAGAACCCAGACTAACACATTTGGTGCTGTGAGTGGTTCTAAAGAGACAAAATCATAAAGATGGACTTCCTAAAATGGTTCTCACCGATTCTGTTTTGGTTCTCTAATTTGATTAATCATAAAGGCACTGGTGACTCTGTATCCATTAGTAAAGAGGGCCCTGCTAATCTGTGGCATGAGCTGGCAACATTAATATGCAAAATAGCACCAGCAACAGATCAAATATTTTTGAGAAGTGAGGCTCTAGGTGATTGCACATTTGACACTTTTCTGCAAGGCTGTCAGAATGAGGAGTATAAGAAAACTAGTTGGTTGGTCCTACTTATACTAGACAAAGTGGTGAAACAGCAAGATGAATTCAGGGCTGCAGAGTTATAGCTCAAGTGCCGCATGTTGTTGTTGTTGTTGTTATGTGCCGTCGAGTTGGCCCCGACTCATAGCGACCCCTCCTTGGGTTTCCGAGGCAGTATCACTAAGGAAGTAGGATTGCCCAACCTTCCTTCCGAGGAGTGGCTGGTGGGTTTGAACCGCCAGCCAAGTGCCGCATAAAAGACCTCAATTTTGTGCCCTGAAAGAAAATCTTATTTCTTCTAATAACAGAGTTGATATTGAAGAGAACCAAACCCAGAGTCTTATTTTAAGGGTTGAATTACAACACCAATTGAATTGCCAACTTAGAATGGTGTCTGAAGTTAAAGTGAGGGCATTGATTTGAAAAAAAAAAAAAAAAAAAAAAAAAAAACGGGATCTGACACCTGGATTGGGGACATATGGGCAGATAGTCAGGAAGATGAAGATATGGAGCTGTAAATTCTGTTGAATCTTTACCATCTGAAGGGATTATTATAAAACCATTATTCCTTCCACCTCCATTTGATGGGATTAACCCAACTGTTCCTGCTGAGTCATTGCCTGAGGTAGATGCCATAGAAGACATTACTGAATATTCTCAGGAACTGTCCTAGTCACCCATTGTTGCTGCTAGACCTATAACTAAACTTAAGTCCAAGCAGGCTCCAAAAGGTGAAATACAAAATGTGACTGAGGAGGTGGTATGCTATGTCTGAAAAGACCTACTTGATTTTGCTAACACGTACAGACAGAAACCTGGAGAATATGTATGGGAACGGCTAGTGAGGGTGTGAGACAATAGTACAAGGAATGTAATACTGGATCAGTCTGAGTTTATTGATTTAGGCCCACTAAGTACGGATTCTTCATTCAATGTTTCAGCTTGAGAGGTTAGAAAAGGATCTAATTGTTTATTTGGTTGACTTGCTGAAGCATGGATTATGTGGTGGCCTACCTTAAGTCAAGTTGAAATACCAGACCTGCCTTGGTATAATGTAGAAGAAGGTATCCAGAGGCCTAGGGAAATTGGCATGTTAAAATGGATTAATCAGATTAGACTCCTAGAGCCAGAAATGGAGAGCCCGAAGGATATGTCTTTCACTGCTATGACGAGGAACAAATTTGTGAAAAGAGCCCCAGAATCCTTGAAAACTACTGTGATTGCTATTTTATGTAAGCCAGATTTGACAGTGGGAACTGCCCTAATTGAACTAAGACTTAGTTATGATGGGGCTGATTGGACCCCATGGTAGTAGGGGCCAAATGGCAGCAGTTAATTGACAAAGACAAGGTGAGTGTGGTAACCATAATGGGCAGCAGAGTCAAAACAGTAATCAGAATACTCTGACTCATGTGGAATTACAGCATTGGTTACTTAGGGATGGTGTTCCTAGGAGTGAAATACATGGCAAACCTACTAAATATTTACTTGATCTGTATAGACAGAAGAATTCTAGGTCACATAAGCACCAGTCTAGACTGAATCACCAAAATACAGAGTCACGGCCTCTCAGTCAATTCCCAGACTTGAGTCAGTTTACAGACCCACAATCCCTTGAATAAAGGGGAGGCTGGGTCACCTTTAAGAAGGAGCCCACTAAATTGCCAAAAATTTATACTGTCTATCTTTCTCCCAGCCTTCCACAGAGGGATCTGAGGCCTTTTGCAAGAGTGACTGTTCATTGGGGAAAAGGAAATAATCAGACTTTTCAGGGATTACTGGACACTGGGTCTGAACTGACACTAGTTCCAGGAGACTCAAAGCATCACTGTGGCCCACCGGTCAGAGTGGGGCCATATGAGGTCAAGTTATTGATGGAATATTAGCTCAGGTGTGTCTCACTGTGGGTCCAGTGGGTCCTCAAACCTATCCTATAGAGATTGCCTCAGTTCCAGAATGCATATTTGGAATAGATATACTGAGCAATTGGGAGAATTCCCACATTGGGTCCCTGACATGTGGAGTAAGGGCTATTATGGTAGGAAAAGCCAAATGGAAGCCATTAGGACTGCCTCTGCCTAGAAAATAGTAAACCAAAAGTGATACTGCATACCTGGATGAGTTGCAGAGATTACTGTCACCATCAAGGATTTGAAGGATGTAGGGGTGGTGATTCCCACCACATTCCCATTTAATTTGCCTATTTGGCCTGTGCAAAAAACAGATGGATCTTAGAGAATGATAGCAGATTATCATAAACTTAATCAGGTGGTGACTCCAATTGTAGCTGCTATTCCTGATGGGGTTTCATTGCTTGAGAAAATTAGTACATCTCCTGGTACTTGGCATGCAGCTATTGATCTGGCCAATGCCTCTTTCTCAATACCAATTTCAAGTGACCATCAGAAGCAGTCTGCCTTCAACTGGTAAGGCCAACAATATACTTTCACAGTGCTTCCTCAGGGTATATCAACTTCCCAGCTTTATGTCATAATTTAGTCTGTAAGAATATTGATTACCTTTCCCTTCCACAAGACATCACACTGGTCCATTATATTGATGACATTAGGCTGATTGGACCTAGTAAGGAAGGAGTATCAATGACTCTAGACTTATTGTGAGACATCTGCATGTTAACAGTTGGGAAATTAACCCAATAAAAATTCAGGCACCTTCCACTTCAGTGAAATTTCTAGGGGTCCAGTGGTGTGGGCCATGTCAAGATATTCCTACTAAAGTGAAGGATAAGTTACTGTATCTGGCTTCCCCCAGAACTAAAATGGAGGCACAACATCTGGTGGACCTCTTTGAATTTTGGAAGCAACATATCTCTCATTTGTGTGTGTTACTTTGGCCTATTTGTCAAGTGACTTGGAAAGCTGCTGGTTTTGAGTGAGTCTCAGAACAACAGAAGGCTCTGAAACAGATTCAGGCTGCTGTGCAAGCTGCAGTGCCACTTGGGCCATATGATCTGGCTGATCCAATGGTACTTGAAGTGTCTGTAGCAGAAAGAGATGTTGCTTGGAGTCTTTTGCAGGTCCTTATTGGTGAATCGCAATGCAGACCCTTGAGATTATGGAGCAAAGCCCTGCCATCCTCTGCAGATAACTACTCTCTGTTTGAGAAACAGCTTTTGGCTTGTTACTGGGTAGATACTGAATGCCTAAACTTGGGCCACCAAGTCACCATGAGGTCTGAGCTTCCCATCATGAACTGACTGTTGTCTGACCCACAGAGTCATAAAGTTAGATGTGCACAGCAGCACTCCTTCATTAAGTGGAAGTAGTACATAAGAGATTAGGCTCAAGCAGGACCTGAAGGCACAAGTATGTTGCATGAGGAAGTGACCCAAATGCCTATAGTCTCCACTCCAGTCACATTACCTTCTCTCTCCCAGTCTGCACCTATGGCCTCATAGGGAGTTCTTTATGATCAATTGACTGAGGAAGAGAAAACTCGTGCCTGGTTTACAGATGGTTCTGCATGATATGCAGACACCACTCAAAAGAGGACAGTAGTGGAACTGCAACCCCTTTCTGGGACTTCCCTGAAGGACAGTAGTGAAGGGAAATTGTCCCAATGGGCAGAACTTCAAGCCATGCATCTGGCTATTCACTTTGCATGGAAGAAGAAAAGGCTAGATGTATGATTGTATACAGATTCAGGGCTGTGGCCAATGGCTTGGCTGGATGGTCTGGGACTTGGAAGTAACATGATTGGAAAATTGGTGACAAGGATGTATGAGGAAGAGGTATGTGGCTACATCTCTCTGAATGGGCCAAATGAGCAAACATATTTACATCTCATGTGAATGCCCACCAGAAGATGACCTCAGCAGAGGAGGACTTTAACAATCGGGTGGATAAGATGACACATTCAGTGGAAACCAGCCATCCGTTTTCCCCAGCTTCTCCTGTCATTGCTCAATGGGCTCATGAACAAAGTGGTGATGCTGGCAGGGATGGAGGTTATGCATGGGCTCAGCAACATAGACTTCCACTTATCAAGACTGATTTGGCTACCACCTCTGCTGTGTGCCCAATCTGCCAGCACCAGAGACCAACACTGAGTCTATGATATGGAACTGTTCTTCGTGCTGATCAGACAGCAACCTGATGGCAACTTGATTATATGGGACCACTTCCATCACGGAAAAGACAGCATTTCATCCTTACTGGAATAGATAGTTATTCTGGATATGGATTCACCTTCCCTGAATGCAAGCTTCTGCCAAAACTACCACCCATGGACTTACAGAACATCTTATCCACCATTATGGTATTCCACACAGCATTGCTTCAGATCAATGAACTCACTTCACAGCAAATGAAATATGGCAATGGGCCTATGCTCATGGAATTCGCTGGTCTTACCATGTTTCCCATCATCCTGAAGCAGCTGGCTTGATAGAACAATGGAATGGCCTACTAAAACCACAATTAAGGTGCCAGCTATCTGGCAATACTGTGAAGGGTTGAGGCAATGTTCTCCAGGAGGCTGTATATGCTCTAAACCAGCATCCAATATATGATGCCATTTCTCCAATACCCAGGATTCATGGGTCCAGGAACCAAGGGGTGAAAACAGGAGTGGTACTCCTAGTGACCCACTCAAAAAGTTTTTGTTCATGTCCCTGCTACCCTATGCTCTGCAGGTCTGGAGATCTTAGTCCCAAAAGGAGGAACAACCCCACCTGGAGACACAATACTGATTACATTGAACTGGATGTTAAGAAGGCCACCTGGCCATTTTGGCTCCTTCATGCCTCTGGATCAATGGACAAAGAAGGCCATTGCTGTACTATCTGTTGTGATAGATCTTGATTACCAAGGGGAAATTGGATTAACATTACATAATGGAGGTAAAGAAAAATATGTCTGGAATACAGGAGATTCTTTAGGATGTCTCTTAGTACTACCATGCCCTGTGATTAAAGTCAATGGAAAATTACAGCAACCCAATTCTGATATGACTACTAATGGCCCATCCCTTCAGGAAGGATGGTTTGGGTCACCCCACCAGGCAAAGAACCATGACCAGCTGAGGTGCTTGCTGAGGGCAAGGGAAATACAGAATGGGTGGTGGAAGAAGGTAGTTCTGAATATCAGTTATGACCACATGACCAGTTGCAGAAACAAGAACAGTGATTGTTATATTTCTTCATTGTATATGTGCATCAAATATTTTTGTTTCCTTCTGTTCTGAACTATGAAATGTAAATAAGGTTAATGCATTTCAGTTGTACACTTGTTAATGTATCATGTTAGGCATAAATATAACTTTATAATTGTCCCTATTTAGAGATTATATATGGTTAAAGAGATGTGTACACCTGCCAAGTGAACAAGAGGTGGACTGTGATAGTTGGAGTTGTATGTCAACTTGACTGGACCACAATTCTGTGTGGCTTAAGCCGTTGTGATACAGTTTATTCCCATGATGGGATCAGATGTATATGTTTTGAGCAGTCAATCTGTTGAAAGGGAGTTTCCCTAGGGGTGTGGCCTGCTTCTAATATATTTGTGGACATCCTGGGAAAATGAAACACTCTTCTATGGATCAGGATCCTGTTGTGCTGCCTACAACTGTCTGTGAGTAAACAATCCACCATTCGGCCTGGTGATCTTGGATTTGTCATTTGTTGGAGTCAACAGCCAGTTTACTGCCTGCCAACCTGAGCTTGTCAGCCCCTGAAACTATGTGAATCAGGAAAAACCTCCAGCATGACATTTGATCCAAGAACTTGGGACTTGCCAGCTTCTCTAAGTGTG
>NW_006921639.1:8032868-8036668 GCF_000298275.1 Orycteropus afer afer | reverse complement strand
CTTTTTAACCAAAGAAAGATGGAGATAAGTAATATCAGTGAGAATGACAGAACAGGGAATTCCAAAACTCTGTTCCTCTACGAAAGCAATAAATAAGATGGCACAAAATGTCAGAAACAATTCTTTCAGAGCTCTGTAAGCTAATCAAAACCTGACAACAAACAGTGCAATACTTAATAATGAAAAAAAAAAAAAATGTTGACTCTTGCTAAGAGCTCTTTGGCATTTAAAATTACCCTGTTACCATCCTCTGCTCCCAAATTCAGCAGTGGGCTTGAAAGCAGCAGCATACATTCTTGATTCAGATCGCTGGTACCACAGAGACTTTATTCTCAAAGAACTGAGGTTGTATATTTCCACCTGTGGCATAGTGCCTAAGGCATTTGACTGCTAACCAGAAGGCTGGCGGTTCAAACCCAACAGCTATTCCTTGGAAGAAAGATTGAGCAATCTACTTCCGTAGTGATACCGCCTCGGAAACCCAAGGAGGGGTTGCTATGAGTCGGATCCAACTGAGTTTGTTTTTTGGTTTGGTGGTTCCCTAAGCTCAAGAGCTTGCCTTCTTTTAGCCTACTTTCCCTGGAGTGAATAGATTTCCTGTGTGGTGTTTGATGAAGGTATTTAGAGGCAAATGTATTTGCCTCTGCCTCCTATGGGAAAAGATAACAGTCCCAAAAAGCAATAGATCAAAAAAACTGAGAAGGAAAAGATTGGGGAAGAGGATGCTTGGGATAATAAAGAGTTTGAAAAGCTCCTGCATATTCTGCCAAGAGCATGCCTCAGATAGTGCTGTGTGATATGTTTCTTTTACATGGCTTTACTCTTTTCTTAGTCTGTAACTGCCACCAGATCATTTGGTGGGACCATGCAAATAAGGTGTTTGTGGCCCATCAAAGGGATTGGGTAGCTTCCAAGTAATGTAAATAAGACACGTGGCACCTTTGTATGGGTGGAACAATGCAAATAAGTTGTATGGAACCCTAACAAGGGGATTGGCCACTTTTGCCATCCTGCTAGGCTTAAATAAGCCATCTCAGAGGAAGAAAGGGAGGCCCTCAGTACCACCAAGAAGAAGAAATGAGCATAATGCCCATCCATTGGACCTGGGATCCCTGTGGTTAGGAACTCCAAGACCCAGGAGACAGAGCAGGAAAAAGAGCTGTAAAACCTGAGATGGCACAAGACAGTGAAAAGTGGCAGCAGCAGAACAAGGAGACTGGTGTGAAATGACTGAGTGGGCTTCTTGGCCCATGGAGCAAAGTAGTTTCAGTGGATGTGCTGACCTATGGAGTGAAAGAGTTGAGAGCCTTTGGGTAAGAGGATTCTGGGCTGAGTGGGGTGCTCCTGAGCACTTACTGGTGGAGCTAGTAAGTTTTGTAACATTTGCCTGAAGATGGCAGAGGCAAGGCCTCAATGCTGAGGGCCTGCAAGAGACTTCCTGCCGACACAGCTGAGAAAAGGGTATAGTGATCAAATATCTGTCTACTGAGTCATTCCTGATCTTGAATTGTAACCTATTACATCCCTAATAAACCCCATAACTGTGAGCATAGTCTACGAGTTCTCTCAATCATGGCAATGAACCTAGTAGAGTAGTAGAGAGTGCTGTGGGAGGGATGGCTGGTGTTAAGAATTGGTGAAAAGGTTGGAAGGTGGAGATATGTTTGACATTTGTCTTATAGCAATCAGCCTTGGGCTGTTGATTCAGGTCATGATTCTTCTCTCCCTTGTGAAGTTAGAGGAGGAGGTCTGAGCCTCAGCCACACAATTTTTACAATTGATATCAGAAGCACTATTCATTGTAATGGCTCCAAGGTCAAGGAAGCATGGGTCTTTGTAAAAGAAAGGTGCATAGGAAGTGAATCGTTGTGTCTTAGTTACTTTGGTATTGTTACCTATAATGGCTGAAAGGAAAGTAAGAGATGTTATAGCTAAGGGGAGAAAAGTCACTTGTGTAAGGGCTTGGGGCAAAATTCAGATTAGTTAAACAAGATGATGATAAGGGACCAGAGTTTTCTGTTTCAACCCAGCCAGAGGTCCAAGTTCATGCACATATGAATGGGAAGATAGTCCAGGTATGGAGAAGAGAAGAAAAAATTGGAATGTTCGAATGTACTATCAATATTGAATATTTCTCCTACCTAGTGTTATAAAACAGATCTATCTATGTATGATGGAAATGAACATTGGGTATTATAGATAACAGAGAACAAGTAATTTTGCCTTCAACCAATAAATACTTGATTGGATATGCTAAAAGGAAAACTAGGATTTTCCCTAAAGAAACACAGGTTGTTGGTTTGAATGCAGTAGCATCCTGTATAGAACATGGGGGGCTTAAGTAAAAAACCTGAGCCCCACCAGCCTTCAAAGTCAGGAAATTTGAAAGGACATTCAGCAGAAAAAAAAAAAAAAAGAATTATTTTACTTTTGAATTTTGAGCAAGCAATCTGCTATTGGGTGCATTGAGGCAAGAAAAATCAGTACTGTCAGAAAAAATTGCTTTCCAGGACTAGAAGTTAAAGGGAGCTAGTAAGTAGCTAGAGTAGATAATCCTGTAGGTTCACTTGAAGTGATCAATCAGGGCCATGAGTGGAAGTGGAGGAAGAACAGCAATGAAGAGATAGGCTAAGTTTGGACATGTTCCATCCGCATTTGTTGACCTAGCCCACAAGGACTAGGAATAAGAGAAGGGGATAGCTGCTCTGAAGTTCAAGGAGTTGTGTGGATTCCTGAGCCTGTGGGTGGTGCTCAATGGCCTGGCCCATGGGTGCTAGGAATGAGAGTGAGAGAGAGAAGGGGCTGATTGGATTGAAGTGGAAGGAGCTGTGTGAGATCCTGAGCCCACGAGAGTTATGGATGAGCTGACCAGAACCTAACTGAGTGAAGAGAGAGAAAGAGATGCTTGACACCATGAGCTTGTGTAAATTGCTGTAATGTAATGGCTTGCTCTGGACTGGACTTTGCTTACGGATGTAGATGCTCAAAATTCCATCTGGAATAGAAGATTCTTCAGATCAAAGCATATGTTAGTTAAGGCTTGTGTCAATTTCACTGGGCCATGATTCTCAGTGGTTTACCAGTTATGATGTAGTCATTCCCCATGATGAGATCTGATATCTCATTTTCCATGATGAGATCTGCTGTGCACAGCCAACAAGAATTTCCTCAGAAGTGTGTTCTGCTTTGAATATTTATGGATGTCTTGGCAAAGATCTCGGCTTTTTGTTTGAGATCCTACTTCAGGGTCATCATCATCAGGACTTGAACCAGTGGTTTGCTGTATTGCCTGCTAATCTTGGGATTGCTACCTTCATAGCCTGTGAGTTGATAATCTGCCATTTTCCCTGCCAATCATGGATTGATCAGCTTCCAAAGCCATCAGCCTTCCGTACTGCCTGAAGATCTTGGCTTTGTCAGCTCCTGCAGCTATGAGAAGCAGGTAGCCTCCTGCTTGACATCTGACCCACAGACTTGGGACTTGCTGGCCTTTACAACTGCATGAGCCATCTCCTTGAGATAAATCTCTCTCTCTCTCTCTCTCTCTCTCTCAATATATATATATGTCCGCAGTAGGACAAACCGACAGACAAGTTTGTCCTGCTGTTGGAGACCTCTCGTATCACCCCCACCTGGCTGACTGTTTCTCTGTCTGGTTTCCTGTCTTTTAATCCCCTTTCTCCTGCTCTTCTGGCCTGCTTCTTCGGGCGTCCCTGAGTTGTCTCTCCTCACCTGTATCCCTGGGACTGACTGCTCTTCTGTCCGGGTTCAAGGCTTTTATCCCCTTTCTCCTGCTCTTC
>NW_006921639.1:8029119-8031438 GCF_000298275.1 Orycteropus afer afer | reverse complement strand
AACGAAAGAGGGGGAGGCCTTCAACGAGATGGATTGATACAGTGGCTGCAATGATGAGCTCAAGTATAGCAGGGATTATAGGGCTGGCGTGGGATTGGGCAGTGTTTCTTTCTGCTGTGCATGGGGTCTCTATGAGTTGGAAACGACTCAACAGCACTTAACAACAACAACACAACATATATATAGTTATTGTCGTTGTTAATTGTCAAGTCAGCTCTGACTCACAGCAACCCTATATGCAACAGAATGAAACATTGTCTGATCTTGTGCTAACTTCACAATCCTTGCTATACCTGAGCCCATCATTGAAGCCACTCTATCAATCCATCTCGTTGAGGGCCTTCCCCTTTTGCGCTGACCCTCCACTTTACCAAACATGATATCCTTCTCCAGGGAATGGTCCCTTCTGATAACATGACCAAAGTAGATGAGAAGAAGTCTGGCCATTCTTGCTTCCAAGGTGCATTCCAGCTGCACTTCTTCCAGGACAGATCTGCTAGTTTTTCTGGCAGTCCATGATAACTTTCAGTATTCTTTGCCAGCACCACAATCAAAAGTATCAACTCTTCTTCAGTCTTCCTTATTCATTGTCCAGCTTTCACAGGCATGTGAGGTGATTAAAAATACCATTAGGTGCACTGCAGTAGTTAAGGTTGTGTGTCAGCTTGACTGGGCCTGGTTTGGAGTGGCTGGGCAGCTGGATGTAATTATGCCCCGTGGTGAGATTGGCAATTGTTTTGATTACCTAGTACTACTCTGAGAGGAATATACAATAAATGGGATGCTTTAACAAACAGGAGTTTATTCTCTTACAGTTTTGGAGGCTAGAAATATGAGTTCCAAGTGTCAGGCTCTAGGGGCTGGGTAAAAGCCCCTCGATGTTGGGCTTCAGCTCTGCCTCTTGCTCGCAGCCCACTGAAGCTAGAAGCATCTCTACACTCAGTCACTTGCTGGCTGCTGAGTCTGAAAAATCCAAGGTTGACAAGTGAAAAAAGCACAGTCTGAATATTACCAAACCACACAGCAGGCCATTGATTTAAGTCCATTGAAAGACCCAAGATTGGCAGAACTGCTGAACAATGACTCGGCTACATGCAGGGTTCAAGCAGGCCATAAGCTGGAGACCTTCCTCGAAGTTGCTTCTTATATACTGGAAACAGCCCACATTCCTATAGCAGCTATTCAGTTGCTCTAGTAGATTCTACCATGGAGTTAATTATGAATCTCACCATGGGGAATAACTGCAACCAGCTGTCCAGCCACTCAATCCGGCCCAGCCAAGTTGACATACAACTGTGGAATCTACTGGAGCAGGTGAGTAGCTCCTTTAGGATGTGAACTGCTTCCAGTATATAAGAAGCAACTTTGAGGAAGGTCTTTAGATTTTTGGCATGCTTGGACCCTGCTATGTAGCTGAGTCTTCATTCAGCAGCCTGCCATGCTCTGCTGTGCATCTTTGCTTGTTGACTTTAAGTTTGTCAGCCTTAGCAGACAGCCTGCCTAAGTAAAGAAAACCTCTAGCTTAAGTGGGCTGGGAGCAAGAGGCAGAGCTGAAGTCCAAGGTTGAGGGGCTTTCCACCCATCTCCTAGAGCCTGGCACTTTGAACTTGGACTTCCAGCCTCCAAAACTGTAGGAGAAAAAAAAAGCCCTGTTTCTTAAAGCTGCCCCTTTGTGGTATAATTTCTATCAGCATGGCACTAGGTAACCAAACCACATACCTTAGTCTTCAAAGAGACATCTTTGTTCTTCAGCATTTTAAAGAGGTCTTTTGGTCAGTGCGATACGTCACCTGATTTCTTGACTGCTGCTTCCATTGGTGTTGATTGTGGAACCAAGAAATATGAAATCTTTGACAACTTCAATCTTTTATCCATTTATCGTGATGCTGCTTATTGGTCCAGTTATGAGGATTTTAGTTTTCTTTATGTTGAGGTATCATCCATACTGTAGACTATAGTCTTTAATTTTCATTGGCAAGTGCTTTAAGTATTCTTCACTTTCAGCAAGCAAGTTTGTGTCATCTGCATATCATAGGTTGTTAATGAGACTTCCTACAATTCTGATGCTTTGTTCTTCATATAGTCCAGCTTCTTGGATTATTTGCTCAGTGTACAGATTGAATAAGTATGATGAAAGGATATAATCCTGATGTACTCCCTTCCTGCTTGAAAACCATGCAGTATTGCTTTATTCTATTCAAATGACAGCCTCCTGGTCTATGTCCAGGTTCCTCATGAGCACAATTAAGTGTTCTGGAATTCCCATTCTTCTCAATGTTATCCATAATTTGTTATGATCCATGCAGTTCAATGCTACTT
>NW_006921639.1:8027644-8028709 GCF_000298275.1 Orycteropus afer afer | reverse complement strand
GAGAGAGAGAGAGAGAGAGAGAGAGAGAGAGAGAGAAAGTGACTGCTAACCAGAAGGCTGGCAGTTCAAACCCACCAGCCACTCCTCGGAATATATATATATATATATATTTTCTCCCCCACTGGTTTTACTTTTCTAGAGGTCCTGCCTAAAATAAGGCACATCCTTGTCTCTTCAGAGTACTGGCTTGATAAGTATGGGCAATTTAAAATTTGCTATCTAAAATAGAGGGAGATGAGAGGGAAGACATGAATGGTTGGCTTACATATTTTTGTGAGTGTGCTTACACTCAAAATGAGGGAGACAATGGAAGATCCTCATTGAATAGATTCTTGTTTTCCTGATAGGTATGGGGAAGAGAGGGTAGAGAAGATGCTTATAGGATTGTACAATTCAACTGTGAGTGTTAATTGTTAACAGGTTGATTGTGATTGTAAACACTGTAATTGTAGAAGCTGTAAGTGTGAAAGTGCCGACTAAGGGGGAGGCACTGCTGGACTAGGGTATAATGGTCAAACCTAAAGTCCCTTAAAGGTTTTTTTGTTCTCATATTTCATGAGGCTCAAAGCAAGAGAATAATCTCTCAGTTAAATTTTATCAGACAACAGAAAGTATGAAGCTGAAATGACTTTTAAATATCTTGACCCGATCAGGTGGATATGTGTAGCAGATCTGAATGACTGGTATCTGAGTAACTTCACCCTGAGGACGCTTTGCCATATTGAAGGACTAATTGTTAATGACTATTTTGGACAGGTAAAATTGTTGGGAGGGGAAAGTTATCTTTCAAATATGAAAGAACCCTAGCTAGAAAAGTCATGGGGTGACCTGTGGTGAGATGGATTGCTTTTATACATCCTTTCTCACCATGGTCTTATAACTCCAATCAAATGATTGGTTGTTGTTGTGGTGTTGTTAAGTGCCATCGAGTCATTTCCGACTCATAGTGACCCACGCACAGCAGAACGAAACACTGCCTGATCCCGCGCCAGCCATACAATCCCTGCTATACTTGAGCCCATCATCACAGCCACCGTGTCAATCCATCTCTTTGAAGGCCTCCCC
>NW_006921639.1:8011571-8025059 GCF_000298275.1 Orycteropus afer afer | reverse complement strand
GGCCTGAGTTTCCTCTCCTCACCTAATCCCTTCGGCTGATTGCTCTTCTCTCTGACTTCCTGGATCTTAATCCCCTTTCTCCTGCTCTTCCCACCTGGTACTTTGGGCATCCCTGAGTTGCCTCTCCTCACCTGTAACCCTGGGGCTGACTGCTCTTCTGTCTGGGTTCCTGGCTTTTATTCCCTTTCCCCTCAAAATGATTGAGTAGAAGTATGCAAATAAGATGTTTGTGGCCCACCAAGGGGATTGGAGAACTTGCTAATAAAGCAAATAAGATGCATGACATGTTTGTGGAGTGGAACTTTACAAATAAGGCATATGGAGGCCTAACAACAGGATTGGCCAGTTTTTCCATCCCTCTAGGCTTAAAATGAGCCATCCCAGAGGCAGAAAGAGAGAGTCTCACTACCACCAAGATGAAGAGATAGGAATGGAGGGTGTCTTCTGGACATAGCATCTCTGCACTAAGAACCTCTAAGCCTCAGGAGACACAGAAAAAACAGAGAGTTATAACACCAGATATGGCACAAGATAGTAAGAACTGGTGAAAAGGTTGGAGGGTGGATATATGTCTGACTTCAGCCCATAGAAATAAATCTTGGGCTGTTGATGCTGTCATGATTCTCCTTCCCCTTTGAATTTAGATGAGGAGATTTGATGCCTCTACCACATCATTTTCACAGGCTGGAACATAATAAAAGACATACTAAAAGATCTGAGAATACTCCAAACTCTCAAATCTGGCCAATCTTCAGGTTCTACACAAGCAAAAAATGGAGGCTCAGGCAGAACTGTAAACTGTCTGGCTAATTATTAAAGGAGTGTCCCAACTCAGAGCCAATCTGAAAAGCTGGGAAAGCTTTTCTGTTTTCTTTCTTTCTTTGTTTAATTTGTTCTTCTTGATATTTACTTAATTTGTTCCATGCATTTAGGGAATCTGTCACATCACCAGCTCACTACTAAGATAATGGAAGAGTGGCCACATACAATAAAGAATACAGATTTTGTAAAGTTGGTTCAGAAAGATCTCTAAATGATCAAACAGCCACAGCCACAACAAGGAATGACAAATCCTAAGAATGAGACAGATTTTTTGAGTTTCCATTTTATAATTCTCCAAACGTCCAATTTTCAACAACAACAAAAACAAGGCATGAAAAGAAACAAAAAAGTATGACTCATTAACATACAAAACAAATGAATAGAAATGGTACCTGAGGAAGACTAGACATAGGAATTATTGGAGGGAGGGGGGGAGCTGTAAATCAACTGTTAAAATATGTTCAAAGAATTAAATAAAACTATGGCAAAAGAACTAAAGGAAACAAGGAGAACAATATCTCATTGAATAGAGATAGACATTATAAAAAGAACCAAGTAGAAATTCTGGACTAGAAAAAAATTTCAGTTAAAAATAACTGAGGTGAAAAAATAACTAGAGAGCTTCAACAGCAGATTTGAACACTCAGAGGAAAGATCAACAAACTTTTAGATAGGATAGTTAAATTATTCACTCTAAGCCCAGAAAGAAAAAAAGAATGAAGGAAAATGAATAGAGCCTAAGAAATCTGTGGGAAAACCTCAAGAATAAAAATATATGCATAATGGTTGTCCTGAGGAGGGAAAATAGCAGAAATAATATTTGAAGAAATAATGGCCAAATAGTTCCCAAATTTGATGAAAGTCATACATTTACATATCCAAGAAATTCAATGAACTTCAAGTAAGATAAACTCAGTTAGATTCACACTGAGCCATATTATAACCAAATTGTTGAAAGCCAAAATGAGAATTTTGGTAGCAGCAAGAGAGAAGCATCATGCCACATACAAGTTATCCTCAATAAGGTTAACAACAAATTTCTTACTAGAAAGCATAGATGGCATGATATATTTAAATTCTGGGAAAGAAGCAAAACAAAACAAAACAAAAACACCAAAACTCTCAGCCAAGAATTCTATATCCAGTAAATCTCTCCTTCAAAAATGAAGGAAAAATTAAAGTATAACCAAATAAACAAAAACTGAAAGAGTTTATCATTAGTATATTTTCCCTTAAAAAAAAAAAAAGAAAGAAAAAAAAGCTAAGGGAAGTCCCTCAAGCTGAAATGAAAAGACAGAAGACAGTAATGCAAAGCTGTTTGAAGAAATAGGAGATAGTAGTAGAAGTTACTGCACAGGTATATATAAAAGCCCATATTATTGTGTTTTTGGTTGGTAACACTTTGTTTTATTTCTATATGATTTTAAAGACATATGCATAAAATAATAATTATGTATTTATGTTAATGAGCACACAATGTATAAAAATATGATTTGGGAATGACAACATAAAGGAGCAGGAATGGATCTGTTTTAGAGCCATTTTTGTATACTATTGAAATTAAGATGGTATTAATCCAAATTATATTAAGCTTAAGATGTTAATTATAATCCCCAGGGTACCCATTAATAAAATAACTAAGAAATAAATAATAAAGAAAAAGAAGAAAGATAGGAATAAAAATGATGTATTAGAAAAAAATAAACATACAAAAAAAAAGGTAATCATGAAGGGATTGAGAAACAAAAAGACATAAGATACAGAAAACAAATAGCAAAATGTCAGAAGAAAATACTTTCTTATCAGTGGTTAATTGAAGTGCAGATTATTAAATTCTCCAATCAGAAGTCCAAGTCCGTGATGTATGGACATGTATGCATATATCTGCAAGAGACTCACTTTAGATCCAAAGACACATAGAGGATGAAAATGAAAGTATCAAAACATATCCCATGCAAATAGTAATCAAAAGAGAGCTGAGGTGGCTATGTTAATATCAGACAAAATATACACTTAATAAAAAATGTTATGAGAGACAAAGAATGGCATCCTATATTAATAAAAGGGTGAAATCATGAAGAAGATATAATAATTATATACATACCAAACCATAGTGTCTTAAAATTCATGAAGCAAAAATTGACAGAACTTCCACACAACATATAACATTGATGGACCTGGAGGGCATTATTGTAAGTAAAACATGTCAAGAATATAAGGATAAATATTGTAAAAACATAAAGAGAACAATGTTTATTGGTGTTTACCAGAGGGTGAGGGGATGGAGAAAGTAGGCTTTATGTAGTACAGACCAGTTATTGTTACTATTTTTTAAATTGTGCTTTGGGTGCAAATTTACAGAGTAGAATTTATTTTACATTCAACAGTTTATGTACATTTGATATCATGCATGCCACGATTACCATCCCAACACTAGTGCATTCTCCTCCCTTTCCTTCCCTTTAACACCCCTCTCCCTTTGCCCTTCTTAGTTATGCACTCCTGTCTGTCCAGCTTTCCCTCCACGTGAATGCTGCCCCTCTGGTGCCCATGGCTGATTGCTCCAAATGGTGTACCTCTATAGAGTAGGTGGGTGCATCACTTTGAGTCGGATGTTCTGCATGTAAGTCTTTCTACTGTTGGGCTGAGGGCAAAAAGTGGCACTGAATATGGATGTAGGAAGCACAGCACAACCAAAGTAAAAATGAGCATTTGAGCATATATTGATGGATATAGGCAAACTCGTACATGGATAAGTACAGATGTGTACATAGGTGAGAACAGATAGAAGTATCCACAGGTATGTGTAAATACAAATATGTGGGGGCAAGCACATAAATTAATTGAAAACACAAATACAGTTGCTCTTCACATGTAACCAAACACCTTTCAACATTACTTTTATGAGTTTGAAGGCTTAGGAACGTAGTCTCAGGGGACATTTCAGTCAATTGGCACACGATAGTTCACAAAAATCATGATCTGTATCATAGTGAAGTGAATATCTTCTGCAGTCTTAAAAGCTAGATTGTAGCCATCTAAGACACAATTATAAGTCTCTACTAGAGTAGTGCCTAAGGCACTTGACTACTAACCAGAAGGCTGGTGATTCAAACCCACCAGCCACTCCTTGGAAGGAAGATGGGGCAATCTACTTCCCTAGTGATACTGCCTTAGAAACCCAAGGAGGGGTCGCTATGAGTCGGGTCCAACTAGACGGCACATAATAACAACAACAACAACTCACTAGGAGCAAAGCAGTAAGAAAAGTAACCAAAAGTACAGAAAAGAAACAAATCTACACATGCCACAGCCTCGTCTACCCTAAGACCAGAAGAAGTAGATGGTGTCTCACTACCACCCCAGACCATTCTGACCATGGTCACAATAGTAGGTACTGGATAGAACGGGAAGAAAATATAGAGCATAAGTCAAATTCTTTCTTTCTTTCTTTTTTTTTTTTTTAAAAAAAAAAAAGCCAAAAAACAAGACAGACTGGAACAGTAGAGAGCAGAAGACTCCTTGAGGCTATCGCCCTGAGAAAGTCTTTAAACCTATAACCAAGCTCATCATTTCCCAAAATAGTAGAGTAGCACCCAAAATAAAGGATATTATCTGTAAGACTGGTCTTACTTAAAAACGATGAGCATGAGACCAAAAGTTCAGAAGAGAAGAGGGCAGGGAAATTAGAGTACTGAAAAAGGAAGAAACTGAACACACAAAGAGAATGCTGACATATTGTGACAAATGTAACTAATGTCACCAAACAATTTGTATGGTGATTTACAAATGGCATAACTTGCTTTGTAAACTTCCACCAAAAACTCAATAAAATATTTTTTAAAAGTTGAGAGAACTGAAGAGAGAAAATGGACACTTCTATAATAGTAATTAGACTTCAACTCTCCACTTTCAACAATTGATGTAATAACTAGACAGAAGATCAATAAGGAAACAGAGGAATTGAACAGCATTATAAACCAATGAGACCTAACAGACATCTGGAGAGTACTCCATTCAACGACAGCAGAACACTCATTTCTCACCAGAGCATATTGATATTTCTCACAGATATATCATATGTCAGGCATCAAAAAAAGTCTCATTAAAATGTAAAATATTTAAACCATGGGTTTGAACCACCAGCCTTCTGGTTAGCAGTCAAGTGCCTTAGGCACTATGCTACCAGAGCTCCCCTAGAAATCAATAGTGAGACTAAATCTGAAAACTTCACAAATATGGGAAAATTAAACAATACTTCTTTACCTATGAGTCAAAGAAGATATTACAGTGAAAATTAGAAAATACTTTGAGACAATTAAAATTCCAGACACTGAAACTTTTGGACTACAGTGAGAACAGTGCTTACAGAGAAATTTATAGCTGTAATACCTATATCAAAAACTAAGACCCCAAAGCAATAACCTCACTTTCTACATTGAATACAAAGACAACAACCTTGTTATATCTATTAATTCATAAAAAGCATTTGACAACACTGTTTTTATTAATGAGAAAAACACCCAATGTGGTAGTTCAGTTTGTGGGTCAACTTGGCTGGGATACTAACTACATCCAGCTGTCCAGCCACTCAACCAGGTAAGTTGAGTGGCTGGACAGCTGGATGTAGTTAGTATTTCCAGCCAAGTTAGTATTCCCCATGATGAGACTGGTAATCAACTCCATGGTGGAATTTACTGTGAGCAGCTGAGCAGCTGCCTTGGGGAATGTGGTTTGCTTCATATATAAGCAGAATATTTGGGGAATGGTCTCTAGCTTATGGCATGCTTGGAGCCTGCATGTAGCCATGTTGTTGTTTAGCAGCCTGCTATGCTCTGCTGACCTTGGGACTTAGAATAGACTTGAGTTAATGGCCTGCCATGTGGTTTGGTAACATCGGGACTGTGCCTTTTTACTTGTCAACCTTGGGCTTCTAAGCCTCTGCAACCAGCAGCTTTATGAGTGAAGAAATGCCTCTAGCTCCAGTGGGCCGGGAGTTGTAGGCACAGCTGAAGCCCAAGGCCGAGGGGCTTTCACCCAGTCCTGAGAGCCTGGCACTTTGAACTCGGACTTAAAGCCTCCAAACTGTAAGAGAATAAACTCCTGCTTGTTCAAACCATTCCATTCGTGGTATATTCTTGTTAGAGCAGCACTAGGTAACCAGAACACCCAACAAACTAAGAAATAAGGAAACTTCCTCAATATGATAAAGGATATTTATGAAAAATTCACAGCTAACACCTATTCAATGGTGAAAAACTGAAAGCTTTTCTCCTAAGATCTGGAACAATACAGGGATTTATACTTTTGCAATCACTAATCAACATTGTACAGGAGGTTATAACTACAACAATTATGTAAGAAAATAAAATAAGGCACCCAAATTGGAAACAAAGAAGTAAAACTACTTCTATTCATAGACGATATGACCTTATACAGAAAAAATTTTAAACAAACTTCCCTCCTCAAAAAAAATTACAGGTAATAAATGAATTCAGCAAAGTTGTGGGATATAAGATCAACATACAAAAATCATATTTCTAGACACCAGTAATAAACAATATAAAAAGGAAATTAAGAAAGCAACTCTATTTACAATAGCATAAAAAAATAAAATACTTAGAAATTGATTACCAAAAAAGATGTGCAAGTCTTGTACACTGGAGATTACAGAACACTCTGAAAAAAATGAAAGAAGACCTAAATAAATGTAAACGTATTCCATATTTATGGATTGGAATGCTTAACATTTATAAAATGGCAAACACCCCACAGTGATCTACAGATTAAATGTAATTCCCAACAAAATCCCAATTGTCTTTTTGCAGAAATAATATTTATCCCAACATTCATAAAGAAATGTAAGGGGTTGTTTTGGATGGCCAAATAATTGTGGGGGGAAAAAGTAGGATGACTCACACCTCTCAATTTCAAAACACAGTACAAGAAAGTCCCAATAAGATGATGGAATAGGCAGGCAAACTACACAGACCCTTTTTGACAAAGAAAATAGGAACCAATTAACACAGATACAGAAGATAATCTTGGAGCCCTGAGCTTTGAAAGGAAGGATACAGAAGTGGACTAAACTCCAACTAGTAGAAGAACCTGCATGAAAACATTGAAAAAGGAGACATATAGAGCTATGGTTTGTCATCGATCCTGACAACAAGGACAGCTTGAGTATTGCCAAAGGCCATTAGGACCTAATGATTAACCTAAAAATTGTCCCTGCTAACCAGGGGCTTCATGGAGGACTGCACTAGTGGTTGGTGAATAGAAGGGGAAGCAGCGAAGAAGGAGATGGGCTGAGCTATGGACTTTTGGCTGTCTGAGGTGCACAGCCATTTTGAATGTTTACAAATGGTCTAACCATTTCGGATGTTTAAAGTATCAGCATTCTCTCAGATTCCAGGGACTTAAGAATGGCCTCCATTTGCTGGGGACTGCAAGGGCATTTCAGACATGAACAACAGGAAATTTGCTATATTCCCCTTGTTACTTTTATACCTTATACCCCCTTGGTTTCCTTGGTGAATGGAGGTGTGGCCATCCCTCACTCCCACCCACCTTCTGGGCTGTCAGGAATTCCATCCTAGTCTGTGTGCTCCAATGAAGTGTAGGTGCCCTGCATCCTGCTCAGATTTTTTTTTCCTTTTCTTTTTCTTTTCTTAGTTTATTGTTTTGGTCTGTTTTAAAATTATGATTATTTTCTTCATCCTTTTTATTATTATTTATTCTTCCCTTCCCAAGTCCTAGTTTTCATCTTTTTCTCTTTTCCCTGTTCCTGCTTCCCATTTTTTCCTTTCTTGTGGTTAACCTCATTCTTTGTATTTCCTTTTGCATTTTTTCCTGTTTTTTTTTCTTCATTATTCTCCTACTCTACTTTTTTGTTTTACTGCCCCTTCCCAGATATTGCAGGGTTTTTTTTATATTTAGCTTTAGTTTTTTGGCGATTGTTCCTATGTGTTTATGTGGTGTGTTTTTTGTCCACTTGCTTTTACTTTTTTGATTTTTTTTTTTTTTGATTGATGTTTTTGTCTGAGTGGGAGACAGCAACCATGCCCAAACAGTGAAATCACTCCCACACCTCTCGCAGCTCCACTTACTGAGTTAGAGCCACCCTTTCTTTCTCCACCAACTGGCCAATGATAAACAACCACCAAGAAGAGCCTGACTCACCCTTCTTTGCTCTTCACAGTTAACAGACATCTAAATACAACACTGTCACAATGCGTTGGAGACAACAGACCATCATAGTCCACACAAAGAAGAAAGATAAAAAAGTAGAAACAAGGGACCAGGATACAGATTCAGAACATACCAAGAGGAAGAAGCAGTATTGGAACTCCCTGATAAGACATTCAGAATAATCATACTTAGGTACCTTCAATGGATTGAGAGACAGATAGGAAAACAATGACAAAATTAAGGAAAACACAGACAAAACCCTAGAACAATTTTGGAAGGAAACACAAGAACAAAATGACAAAATAAATGAAAAATTGGAAATGATACAAGATCTACAAATAGAAATCCAGAAGATTAACACTAAATTTTCAGAAATAGATAACACATTGAAAGGGAAAATGAGTAGAATCTAATAAGTGGGAGACAGAATTAATGAGATTGAAGACAAATACCTGAGTACTTTTTTGAAAAGGGATCAATCAGAAAAAAGATCAAAACAAAATAAAGAAAGCCTAAGGCTCATGTGGGATACCATCAAAAAGAATAACTTATGGGTAATCACAATTCCAAAATAGAAAGAGAAAAAGAAAACCACTGAGAAAATTGTCAAAGATTTAATTTGTTCTCATATTACATCGTATCAGGGAAGTTTTCTAACTTCCCTGATATGATGTAATATGAGAATATATCCATTCAGGAAGTCCAACAAACACCAGTCAGAATAGACCCCAAAAGAAAATCACCAAGACATATCAACATCAAACTCATCAAAACCAAAGACAAAGAAAGAATCCTTTGAGTGTCTTTGCCTGGTTTTGGTATCAAGGTTAAGCTTGCTTCATAAAATGAATTTGCTATGTTTTCGAAAAGTTTGAGTAGGATTAGTGTCAGCTCTTTGAATGTTTGGTGGAATTCTCCAGTGAAACCATCTGGGCCAGGACAACCAATAAGAATAAACTCTGATTTCTCAGCAGAAACCATGCAAACGAGAAGGCAATGGAATGGTATATATAAAACCCTGAAAGATAAAAATTTCACCAAGAATTATAACCAGGAAAATTGTCCCTCAAATATGATGTGAAATTAGAAGATTTCCAGGTAAGCAGAAATTAAGGGAATTTGTTAAAAGCAGAATAACCTTACAAGAGATACTAAAGGGAGTCCTTTGAATGGAGAACCAATAATAGCAAACAACAACCAACTAGTAATACACAAGAGGACATAAGCCAGAAACCAACACAGCTATAGAAGTATCCGAAGTAAAATAAGCTTACAAGATTGTAAACAGGGAACCAAAGATATTAATTGGCAAAGAGGGACAACTACAAACCAAAGAGAGGGAAAAAATAATGTAGTTACACATCTTCTAAATGGTGAGGAAGTCAAGAGAATTGCAAGATAGAATAGACTGTTCTAAACTCTGGGAGAAAATTATAAATCATAGGGTAACCTCAAAGAAAACTGATAAATTTTCACATCACAATGAAAAAGAGGGCAAGCACAAATATTTAGCAAATGCTAAAACAATAGTATCAAAGGAAATGATAACAGGATTCATAAACATAATGAGCTAAGCACAGAAAATTATATGGAACAAAGAAACCAGGAACACCATAGAAAACCACATCACAAAATGACAGCAACCAATTCATACTTCTTGATATTTACACTGAATGTCAATGGATTAAATGCACCACTCAAGAGACGGAGAGCTGCAGATTGGATGAGAAAACAAAACCCATCAATATGCTGCGTACAAGAGACACACCTTAGATATAAAGACAAAAATAGGATAAAAATCAAAGGTTGGAAAAAGATATATCAAGCAAATGGCAACCAAAAAAGATGAGGAGTGGCAAAATTAATTTCAGATCAAATTGACTTTAAGACAAAAACCACTGTAAGTGACAAGAAAGGACATTATATAATGATTAAAAGATCAATTGAACAAGAAAATATAACCATAATAAATAACTATGGAACCAATGAAAAAGCCCCAAAATACATAATTCAGATTTTAACAGAATTGAAAAGGCAAATGGATGACTCCACAGTCATAGTAGGAGACTTTAATACACCACTTTCAATCACAGATCGAACAACCAGAAAGAAACTGAACAAAGATGCAGAGGAGCTAAACAATACAATCCACCAACTTGGCCTTATAGACATCAACAGAGCACGTCACCCAACAACAGCACAATATAAATTCTTTTTCAGTGCACACAGAGCATTCTCCATGATAGCCATATGTTAAGCCATAAAGGAAGCCTTAATAAATTTAAAAACATTGAAATACTGCAAAGCATCTTTTCAGATCACAGTGTTATCAATTTAGAAATCAACAATAGGAAAATGAACCAAAAAAGAGCAAACACATAGAAACTAAAAAACACCCTTCATAAGACCAAATGGGTAATAGAAAAAATAAAAAATGAAATAAAAAAATGCCTTGAATCAAATGAGAATGAAAATGCAACATACCAAAATTTTGGGGACACAGCAAAAGCAGTGATCAGAGACCAATTTATAGCAGTAAACTCAACAAAAAAAGAAGAAAGAGTCAAAATCAACACTTTAAACCAACTTCTCCAACAATTAGAAAAAGAACAGCAAAAAAAGCCTACAGTCAACAAAAGAAAGGAAATAATGAAGATTCAAGCAGAAATCAATGAAACAGAAAATAGAAAGACAGTAGAAAAAATAAACAAGACTAGAAGTTGGTGTTTTGAAAAGATTAATAAAATTGACAAACCGCTGTCAACTTTAACAAGGAAAAGAGAGAGAGAATACAAGTAACACGAATAAGAAATGAAATGCGTGACATCACAACAAAGCCCACTGAAATAAAAAGGATAATAATATCAGGATACTATGAAGAGCTGTACTCCAACAAATTTGAAAATCTGGAAGAAATGGACAGATTTCTAGAAACATATTACTTACCTAAACTTACACAGACTGAGGTGGAAAAGTTGAACAAATCCATAACAAAATAAGAAATGAAACAGGTCATAAAAAAATTACCAACAAAAAAAAGTCCTGGCCCAGAGGGTTTCACTGGAGAATTCCACCAAACATTCTGAGAAGAGCTGACACTAATCCTACTCAAACTTTTCAAAAACATAGCAAATTCATTTTATGAAGCAAGCACCTTGATACCAAAACCAGGCAAAGACATTCAAAGGAAAACTACAGAATATCCCTCATGAATATAGATGCAAAAATCTTCAACAAAATCCTAGCCAACAGACTCCAACAACATAATGCTAATATTTTTGGAAAAATATATTTAATTATGACCAAGTGGTATTCATATCAGTTATGCAAGGATGGTTCAACATAAGAAAAACAATCAACATCATCCACCACATAAATAAAACAAAGGAAAAGAACTACATGATCACAGCAGTCAGTGCAAAAAAAAAAAAAAAACATTTGATAAAATCCAACACCCATTCTTAATCAAAACTCAGCAAAAAAGGAATAGAGGGGATATTCATCAACATAATAAAGGGCATTTATGCAAAACCAACAACCAACATTATTCTCAGTGGAGAGAGACTCAAACCATTCCCCTCGTGAACAGGAATCAGACAAGGATGCCCTCTATCACCACTTCTTTTCCACATTGTATTGGAAGTCCTAGCCAGGGCAATAAGGCAAGAAAGGGAAATAAAGGCATCCAAATTGGTAAGGAAGAAGTCAAACTATCCCTATTTGCTGATGATATGATCCTATACATAGAAAACCAAGAGACTCAGTCAAAAAACTAATGGAACTAATTGAGTGATTTAGCATAGTGGCAGGATATAGGATCAACATCCAAAAATCAGTTGGATTCCTCTACACCAGCAAAGAGATTGCTGAAAAAGAAATAAGGAAAGCAATACCATTTACAATACCCACCAAAATAAAATAAAATATTTGGGAATAAATCTTACCAGGGACACAAATGACCTGTACAAAGAAAACTATAAAAGACTACTTCAAGAATCCATAAGAGATCTACGTTAATGGAAGAACATACCACTGTCCTGGATAGGGAAGATTGAACACTGTGAAAATGTCAATTCTACCCAAAGCAATCTAAACATTCAATGCAATCCCAATCCAGATCCCATCAATATTCTCTAAGGTTATGGAAAAACCAATCACTAACATTATATGGGAAAGAAAGAGACCTAGGATAAGCAAAGCATTATTGAAGAAGAAGAACAAAGTAGAAGGTCTCACACTCTTGGATCTTAAAACCTACTATACAGCCACAGCAGTCAAAACTTCCTGGTATTGGTACAATGACAGACACACAGACCAATGGAATAGAATTGAGAAGCAAGAAATAGATCCATCGACCTGTGGTCAGCTGATCTTTGACAAAGAACTGCAATCCATTAAATGGGAAAGAGATTGTCTGTTTAACAAATGGTGCTCGTGAAACTGGATATCCATTTGCAGAAAAATGAAACAAGATCTGTACCTCTCACCATACACACAAACTAACTCCAGATGGATCAAAGACTTAAATGCAAAATCAAAAACTATAAAGTTCCTCAAGGAAAAAGTAGGGGTAAAGTTAGGAGCCCTAATATGTGGCATAAATAGACTCTCAAGCATAACCCAAAATGCACAAACAGCAGATGATAAACTAGGTGAATGAGACCTTCTAAAAATTAAATTTTTATGTGCTTTCACAGACTCCTCCAAAAGAGTCAAAGGAGATCCTACAGATTGAGAAAAAAATATTTGGCAATGATATATCTGACAAGGGACTTACCTCTAGAATTTATACAAAACTCTAACACCTCAACAATAGAAAGACAAATAACCCAATTGAAAAATGGGCAGAAGACATGAATAGACACTTCATCAAAGAGAATAGTCAGGTGGCAAACAAACATGTGAAGGAAAGTTCACTACCATTAGCCATTAAAAAAAAAAAAAAAAATCCCTCATAACAACTCCTCCTTGGGTTTCCCAGGCAGTATGACTACGGGAGGAGATTGCCTAATCTTCCTTCTGAGGAGTGGCTAGTGGATTTGAACTGCCAGCCTTCTGGTTAGGTCAGATGCCTTAGGCACTACACTGCAAGAGAGAGAAAATCAAAACAATAATGAGATACTATCTTGCCCCAGCACTAGTAGCAAAGTTCAATAAGACAGAAAATACCAAATGCTGGTGAGGATGTGGAGAGATTAGGACTCTGATACCCTGCTGGTGGGACTGTAAAAAGATCCAACCCACTGTGGAAAGCAGTATGGCGATTCATTAAAGTGTTGGAATTAGCAATACCATTTGATGCAGCCATTCTATTATTAGGTATATATCTAGTAATATATACCTAGGACAAGAACAGATATATGCACACCCATGTTCATTGCAGCACTATTTACAATAGCAAAAAGATGGAAACAACCTAGGTGCTCATCAACAGAAGAATGAATTACCAAACTATGGTACATACACACATGGAAT
>NW_006921639.1:8006827-8011196 GCF_000298275.1 Orycteropus afer afer | reverse complement strand
CTGAACTATTAGTTATATCTATGCAGAGGAGAGTATGCCCAAGACCATTTATAGGGTTGGCAGACAATGTTTCTACAAGTGTACTTATTTATATGTTCTGTAAGAATTCCCAGGTATATAGTAGAGCTGACAAGGGATAAGGTTGTAGTCTCTTTTTGGCCACAGCCAGCTACTCAGAGGGAGTGGGCTCAATACCATAGTCTCAGGGGACAACAAGCTCAGTTGGCATAAAATACTACACAAAAACATTGTTCCACATCCTACTTTGGCAAGTAGCAACTGGGATCTTAAAAGCTTGCAAGCAGCCATCTAGATGCAACAATGGGTCTTTCCTCATCCAGAACAAAGAAGAATGAAGAAAACCAAAGACACATGGAAACAATTAGTCCAAGTGACTGGTACACCATGCGATCCTCAGCCTGTATGACTATGAGACCAGAAGAACTAGATGGTGCCTAGCTACCACTGTCAGCCACTTGGAGGAGCATGTATGTAGGACATCCTGGATAGAGTGGGAGAACAATCTGGAACAACACTCAAAATCATTGGGGAAAAAAAAAAAAAAAGTGGACCAAGTTTGTTGGTTTGTTAGTGTCTGATGGAACCACTGAGACTATGAACCCTAGCTGCCCTTCAGGTCTGGGATCGAACCCACTCCTGTGGCTTCCAGCCAAACATAAGACAGACATATGAGCTGAACATTTGCATTAGGTAGATACCTAATACCTTGGAGAGATCAATCATGGGAGAATAGAAGGGCTGTGTATGCACAAGGAGACCACTCAGAGGGCAGGAGTACATGGGAAGGAAGGACATAGGGAAAAGGTAATTATGGGGAGGAAGAGGGAGGGGAGCTGTTGTGCTGTGGGAAATTGCAGTCAATGTCATGAGACAAAGTATATGTGAGCTGCTGTATGGAAAGTGAATTTGCTCTGTAAATTTCACCCAAATCACAATAATGAGGGGAAAAAAAATCACACTACAAAGCCATACTAACCAAAATGATGTTATACGTCATAAAGATAGACAGATAGATCAAAGGAATAGAATTAAGAATCTAAGAATCTATATTACTATATTCAATTGATTTTGACAATGGTGCTAAGACCATGCAATGGGTAAGGGACAATCTCTTTAAAAACAGTGCTGGAACTACCACATGCAAAAGAACAAATCTGGACCCTTAACTCATGTCATATACAAAAATTAAATCAAAGTGAATCAAAGACCTAAATGTAAGAAACAAAACTTCCATTGCTTTTAAAACTTTTAAAAGGAAACAGTAATAAGTCTTTATTACATTGAATTTGTCAATGGTTTCTTAGATATGTCACCAAAAGTACAAACAATAGATCAATTGGACTTCATCAAAGTAAAAAAAAACTTTTGTGTATCAATGACATTATCAAGAAAAAGAAAAGACAACCTATGGAATGGGAGATCTGACAATGGTCTAGTATTCGTAATATATCGAGAGCCCTTGTAGTTCAACAACAAAAAGCCCACATAAAAAATGGGCAAAATACTTGAATTGACATTTCTGCAAGAAGATATACATATGACTAACAAGCACATGAAAAGATAGTCAATATGATTTGTCATGAGAGAAACACAAATCAAAGCCACAATGAAATACCACTTGATAACCACTAACTTCTACTACTATTCACTGCTGGCAAGTCAGATCTGACTCATAGAGACCCCTCCTTGGGTTTCTGAGGTGATATCACTATGGAAGTAGATTGCTCTAATAGGATGTCTATAAGGATCTTTGGTGGCATAGCAGCTAAGGCTATGAGGGTGTCTATAATTATAAACAAACAAACAAAAATTAGAAAATAATAAGTGTTGACAAGGATGTGGAAAAATTGGAACCCTTGTGTATTTTTTCTTGGTAGAAATATAAAATGATGCGTCCACTGTGGGAAACAGTTTTGGTAATTCCTCAAAAAGTTAAACACAGAATTCCCATGCCAAAAAACACCTAACTCACTGCCATAGAGTCAGATCTGACTCATAGAAACCTCTCCTTGGGTTTCCGATGCAGTATTACTGTGGAAGTAGATTGCCCAATCTTCCTTCCAAGGAGTGGCTGATGGATTTGAACCACCATACTTCTAGTTAGCAGTCAGATGCCTTAGGCACTACACCACCAGAACTTCTCAGAATTACCGTATGACCCAACAATTCTACTTATAACTATTTACAGAAGAATTTAAAACATGTGGTCAGACAAAAATACATACAAGAATGTTCATGGCAGCATTATTTACAATAGCCAAAAGGTGGAAGCAACCCAAATGTCCATCAAATGATGAATAATAAACAAAACATGTTGTTCTTTTTGGTGCCATCGACCTGGTTCCAACTCATAGCAACCTTATGTACAAGAAAAAAAAAAAACCCTGCCCAGTCCTATATATACCACCCTCACAATTGTTATCCTTTAGCCAACTGTTGTAGGCACTGTGTTAATCCATCTCACTGATGGTCTTCCCTTTTTCACTAACCTTCTATATTACCAAGAATGATATCCTTCTCCAGGGGCTGATCCCTCTTGACAACATGACCCCAAGTGAGAAAGGCAAAAAGCCTCTTCACTTCTAAAGAGCATTCTGGCTGTACATTATCCAAGACATATTTGTTCTTCTGGCAGGCTATAATAAATTCAGTAGTCTTTTCCATCACCATAATTCAAAGGCATCAATTCTTCTTTAGTCTTCCTTATTTATTGTCCAGCTTTCACGTGCATACGAGGTGATTGAAAAAACCATGGCTTGGGTCAGGTGTATCTTAGTCTTCAATACTGTATCACTTAAAAAGATCTTTTGTAGCAGATTTGCCTAATGCAATATGTCACTTGATATCTTGACTGCTGCTTCCATGGGCATTCATTACGGATGTAAATAAAATGAAATCTTTGACGACTTCAATCTTTTATCTGCTTATCATGATGTTGCTTATTGTCCATTTGTGGGATTATTGTTTTGTTTTTGTTGAGGTATAATCCATAATGAAGGATTGGTCTTTGATCTTCATCAGTAAGTGCTTCAAGTCTTCTCACTTTCAGCAAGCAATGTTGTATCATCTGCATATCACAGATTGTTAAGGAGTGTTCCTACTATCATGATGCTATGTTCTCTTCATATAATCCAGCTTCTTCGATTATTTGATCAGCACAGTGATTGAATAAGTATGGTGAAAGGGCACAACGGATGCACACATTTCCTGATTTTAAACCATGCAATATGTCCTTCTGTTTGAATGACTGTCTCTTGATCTATTTATAGGTTCCTCATGAGCACAGTTAAGGGTTCTGGAATTTCCATTATTAAAAATGTTATCCATAATTTGTTATGATCCTCACAGTCAAATGTCTTTGAATAATCAATAAAACCATCACTCATCTGGCAGTTTGTAGAACTGTGGTGACCTGTGTTTGCTGTGAAGGTGAAAGCTATGCCACCAGTATTTTAAATATCAACAGTGTCACCCATGGTAGATAGGTTTCAGCAGAGCTTCTAGACTAAGAAAGATTAGGAAGAAGGATGTGGTAGTTTATTTCTGAAAAAATTGGCCACTGAAAACCTTATGAATAGCAGTAGAAACAAAATATGTTATGTCAATACAATGGAATATTATTCAGTCAAAATAAGGAATAATGTATTGATATATTTTACAAGGGAGTTCTGGTGGCACAGTGCCTAAAGCATTTGACTGCTAACCAGAAGGCTGACAGTTCAAACCCACCAGCCACTCCTCAGAAGGAAGTTTGGGCAATCTACTTCCATACTGATACCACCTTGGAAATCCAAGGAGTCGCTATGAGTTGGGTCCTACTCGACGGTGATGTGTTTGCGATATTTTACAAACATGAATGAATCTTCAACATATAATACTAAGTGAAAGAAGTTAGATACAAAAAGCACCACATATTGTATGGCTCCATTTATATGAAATATCACGAATAGGCAAATCCATAAAGGCAGAACAGAGATTAGGGGAGTAGGGATGTGACTGTTTATGGGCACAGGATTTCCTTTTGGGTGATAAAAATGTTCTGGGACTGGTGGTGATTGTTGCAGAATACTGTAAATCTACTAAAAGGCACTGAGTTATACTCCTTGAAATAGTTTAAATGGTGGATTTTACCTAAGTTAAAAAAATAGAAACTTTTTAAAATGAGCTTTCATACAGGATTAAGCAGACCATACAATTTCTACTCTGTAAAATATTATGCAAAGTTTCAGAAGTTTAGATATGATACAGATCTATATTTACTAATATGGAAATCTATTCATAATGACAATTAAGGCATTTGCTTAAAGAAAAGTTTGTGTAGTATAATTAAAAAATGTGGTATGTGAGG
>NW_006921639.1:7973159-7999147 GCF_000298275.1 Orycteropus afer afer | reverse complement strand
GACAAAGTATATGTGAACTGCTGTATGAAAAGTGAATTTACTCTGTAAATCTTCACCCAAATCCTAAAAAAATAAATAAATAAATAAAATGTGGTATGTATGGGTCTGCCTTACTGTCTAGAAAAGTATGACCCAAAATACAGAGAAACCCACAAAAGCTGGAGCCTGTGTAAGGTGGAAACCTGTGAAAGAAGGACAACCCAAATATTTTCCACCAAATGGAAAAGGATAGAAAGTGGTGACTACACCCTATCAAAGGTAGAAAACATGCAAGACTCGGAAAAACAAGGCAGTCCTGTCAAGTTCCAATTCTTACAGCTTTCACTGTGTTATCTATGTTTATAAATTATGGTACACTGCATAGATATAAGAGAATACTTACTCACGTAACATAAAAAGGAACCTTGGTGGCACAATTGTTAAGCACTTGGCTGCTAACTGAAAGGTCAGTAATTTGAACTCATCAGTTGCTCCACAGGAGAAAGATGTGGCAAGATGTAGAGTATGATCTCTATCCACCTGTAAAAAATGTATTTATATATGAGTATATGTGTGTGTGTGTGTGTATGTATACACACACACACACACACACACATATATATTATTGATTTTAAAATTATAAGAAAAAATACTAAACACAAAAACACTAAAATAGTAATTGATTTATGTCTGAGAGATTTTTTTTTTTTCCTGGAGGGATTTAGAAAACATGTTATTTTCTCCTTTTACCTTTGTTGAGATTTTCTCAATTTTCCACCATGAGCATGTGCTGATTTGGTCGGTGGAAAACGTTATAACAGAAGAAAAAATGAGACAGCAGGTGGTGAGACAGGTCCTCTCCCAACACCAGTACTTTTGCCCATCCCTACATTGTACAAATGGAGGCCCAAGGGTCACTGGCACCAGTCCAGGGCTGTCCCTGTGTGAAAAGCACAGGTGTGGTGCTTGTGTCTGTACCATAGTGTGGACAACCCATTGCTAGTGCAGATTTGCTGGTCTGTGCCAAGAACTCGTGCTCAGAGGACTGACCCACACTTTGAGTCTTTTCCCTGAAATATTTTGGTACCTTGGAGAGAATTCCTGAAGGATTTTTCACAGTAATCCAATTCTGAAAGGCCCAACTCTTTAAAAATCATTCAGCTCATAGAAACTGGGTGCTTTTAATCTATCCCCAAAGAACTTTTATTGATGTATTCCAAATCTATGTATTAAAATTATTTAGTGAAATGTCCTGGACACAGATTCTGTGAGGTTTAGCCAACGTAATTTCTTTCTCCTGCTCCCCACCTTCTCCCACAGTCCTAAAGTGATGCATGAATGAAGTGTACCATCCAGTATTGGAAGCTGTGAGTAGAGTCTCTCCTGACTGAGGCCTGTTGGGGGCAGTGAGAGCACTCTACTAAGGCTCTGTGCAGGTCTATCTACCCTGAAGAGCATCCCTAATTCCTCACCTCTGTGCAAATGCATGTGTCTGACCTAACCCTGGCTGCAAGAAAGGAAGGTAGGGTCTTGCATTTTCCTGGGGTTCCTTCAGGTGTTGGAAGGATCCCACCAGCAGTAAAGAGAAGTGATATAGAGATAAAGATGGGCATAAACAAATTCATCCAGGAGGAGAGTGCTATAGTCTCTCCACCAAGCTTCCTGACATGTGATGTAGCTTCAATGATGGTGTTTTAACTCATGTACTGTAAATCCTTGTTTTTATATTTTCCTCCAAGAGACTATATGAATTCCTAGATGGCAAAAGCGATTTCTGTAACACAGTATTGAGCAAAGTACAAGGCTCACCTTTTTTCTTTTATGTTATTTCCTCTCTTTTTTTTTTTTCAAATGGTGATTTGGGTAAAAGTTAACAGAGCAAATTCATTTTCCATACAGCAGTTCATACACATTTTGTTTCATGACATTGACTGCAATTCCCTACAATGTAAGAGCTGTCTTCCCACTTTCTCCCTATGGTTATCTTTTCCCTATGTCCTTCTTTCTGATGCATTCTTGTACCCCGACCTATCTCCCTGTGCAAACACTTCCCTTCTCTTCTCCCACAATTGATTGCTCTAAGGCGTGTATCTACCTGATGTAAATGTTCGCCCTAATATGCCTATCTGTTCTTTGACTGGAAGCTACAGGAGTGAGTTCAGTTCCCGACCTGAAGTGTAATCAAGGGCCATAGTCTTGGGGGTTTCACTGGGCTGTATCAGAACAGTAAACCTGTGATTTTGAGTTTTATTCCACATTCTTCTTCCACTTTAGCCAGGATTTCCTGGACTGATCCCTTTCTGAGTGTTGACAGTGATAGCTGGGCACCATCTAGTTCTCCTGGTCTCATGGTGAAATAGGCTGAGGATCACATGGTCTATGAGTTCCTTGGACTAATTGTTCCTATGTGTGGTAGTTTTCTTCACTTTCTTTGCTCTGGATGAGGAGAGACCTATTGTTGCAGCTAGATGGCTCCTTGCAAGCTTTTAAGACCCCTGTTGCTACTCACCAAAGTAGGATGTAGAACAATGTTTTTGTGTAGATATTATGCCAATTGAGCTTGATGCCTTCTGTGACCTTGGTCCCAAGTCCATGGGTCCAACTGCTCATTCCCTCAGGGTGGCTGTCTGTGGCCAAGAAGTTATCATAAGTTTGCCCCTTGTTACCTCTTTATATATTTAGACATTCTTACAGCATGTACAAATATGTGCATAGAAATATCATCTGCCAATATTATATATGATCATAGGTATATTCCCTTTTCCCTAGACATACCTGATCATTCAACCTGTCTACCCTTCTATTTACCCACAGATTAATGTTTGTTATCACTTACAATGCAATATTGTATATTTAAAAGGGTTTATCTTTGTTGTCTGTACCACTGGTGTACCTCTCTGTGTCTTCTTCTTACTCAGCGCCATTATGTTGATCATTCACTTTTAGTACACTGCCCTTCCCTTCACCCAAATCAATACTTGTCTCTATCTATCTAGCTGAGATCCCTCCTCTCCCCTCCTATCCCTGGTAACCAACAAAAAAGTTTCCTTCCATATATAAAACTTTCCTTGACTTTTTATAATAATGAACTCATACAATATTTGTCCTTCTATGATTGACTTTTTTCACTCAGCATAATGTCCTCCAAGTTCATCCATGTTATGCAGTGTTTCAAAGATTCTACATTATTCTTTAGGGTTGTAGAGTATTCCATTGTGTGCATGTGACATGGTTTGGTTATCCGTTCTTCTGTTGATGGGCACATAGGTTGTTTCCATCTCTTTGCTATTGTGAATAATCCTGCGATGAACATCGGTGTGCTTATATATTTTCGTGTCCTGGCTCTCACTTCTTTAGCACATATACCTAGTAACAAGATTGCTGAATCAAATGATATTTCTATTTCCAACTTCTCAACAAATCAAGGCTCACCTTTTGAGTCAAAAATATGTCTACTGAATGAATGAATACTTGAATACATGGAGGTTCTTTTAGATCTAAAAATCACAATACAAATCTTTGATTATTGGTATTATTATTGACTTGTTTCACCAGATATTTATTTGGTTTCTTTTTGCTTGAGTAGAGGATGCCTAATATTTGGAAACCAAATTATTCAGCATCTGGTCAGTCCCAGTGACAGACATGTATTGGGCTGGAGTCATAAATCTGCTTCCTGGGATTACTTGTGGTCAGTGGATCTGATTCCTTAGATTTGGTTTACCAATTTCTCCTTGATATGAGATGCATCTGAACTGTTAGTCATCAGTGGAGCTAAGGTCCTGTGAACTCTATCTAATGGGTTATGGTGATCATTTGGTGCTAGGAATTTGGTTCATACGTGTATGTTCGTTTGTATTCTATTATAGAAAGCTGGTAATAGCCAAGTCATTCACAGCCATCTGTTTCCTGTCTTCCTGGACTTAATTAATCTTCTTGTGTCAAAAATCTGTTGTCCATGAGCTGCCTGCTGGGAAGATTGTGCCAGCTCAGCAAGCCAGGCAGAGATAGAAGCTGGGAGTCAGCCCAGAGGTGTCAAGGCTTAGACAGCAAAAAGAGGGAGAAAAGTAGAGAACTTGGAATGTTTTTAGACTCTTGGGAAGTGTTGTTATGTGCCATCAAGTCAGTTTTGACTCAAAACAACCCTGTGTACAACAGAATGAAACCTTGCCTTGTCCTGCACCATCTTCACAATTGTTGCTATGTTTTAGCCCTTGTTGCAGCCACTGTGTCCAATCCATCTTGTGGAAGTTCTTCCTTTTTTTTTGTTTTTTGACCCTCTACTTGACCAAGCATGATGTCCTTCTGTAGGGACTAGTCATTCCTGATAACATATCCAAAGTTCATGAGACAAAGTCCCTCCATCCTCCTTTCTAAGGAGCATTTTGGTTGTACTTCTTCCAAAACAGATATGCTTGTTCTTTTTGTTGTCTATGGTATAGTCAATATTCTTCATCAACACCAGAATTCAAAGGCATCAATTCTTTCCCAGTCATCCTTATTCATTGTCTAACTCTCGCATATATATGACACTAATGAAAATATCATGATTTGAGTCAAGTGCACCTCAGTCTTCCAAGTGACATCCTTGATATTTATACTTTAAAGATCTTTTGCAGCACATTTGCCCAATGCAATATGTCCTCTGATTTCTTGATTGCTGCTTACATGGGCATTGATTGTGAATACACTTCAATCTCATCTCTGTTTATCATGATGCTGCTTATTGATCTAGTGTAAGGATTTTTTATTTTAATGTAGAAGTGTAATCCATATTGAAGACTGTAATCTTTTATCTTCATCAGTAAGTTCTTTAAGTCCTCTTCACTTTCAGCAAGCAATGTTGTATCATCTGCATATTTCAGGTTGTTAATGAATCTTCCTCCAGTCCCGATGACATGTTCTTCATAAGTCCAGCTTCTCACATCATTTACTCAGCATACAGACTGAATAAGTATGGTGAAAGGATTATTGAACACCTTTCCTAGTTTTAAACCACACAGTATCCTCTTGTTCTGTCTGAATGACTGACTCTTAGTCTACATGCTGGTTCTGCATGAGCACAATTAATTGTTCTGGAATTCCCATTCTTTGCAATGTTACCCAAAACTGTTATTATCCACATAATCAAAAGCCTTTGCATTATCCATAAAACACAGGTAAACATTTTTCTGATATTCTCTGCTTTCAGCCAAGACCCATCTTATAATCAGCAATGATATCTCTCACTCCACATCCTTTTCTGATCCTGTCTTGAATTTCTGGCAGTTCCCAACGGTCAAAAGGTGGTGACTCCTTGTGAAAGGAACCAACCAAAAGATTCTTATAATGACTCCCCAATCAGGAAATAAAAGGCACATGCCAAAATTTCAAGGAATATCAGTGATTAGGGCAAGATATAGAGGAGGTCTTTGTAGACACTGCAAAGTGTACAGACACATGGTCTGTGTTTCATGCAGCAGTGTTTGTGCTCCTGCCTAAAGGATATGTGGACCTGTCCAGTTAAAAGCTCTCAACTATACCTTCAATTGTCTTATAATAATTTATTTTAAGATAGCTTATTAAAAGCAGCATGGAATCAGGAACCCTGGAGAGACAAAATTGTAGAAAATGTACCATGACAAAAACATCTATATTGTATGAGACATGATTTCTTGGTATTATTCCATCTCTTTGTATACTGCACTCAAATAAAATTTAAAATTAAGAAATAGAGATATTTTAAAGAACCAGGTTTTCTCTCCCCCTCCCCTGTCCCCACTCCTGCAAAAGCCATAGCCAGGGTAACTTCCATGCTGTTAGACTGAGGGTATTCCTGAGGAGGTGGCAGAAGAGAACTAATTGGATTATCTGCCAGAGTGACCATTTGCAAAGAGCATTTAGTTGTTCTTTGAAGTGATTCCACTGCCACCACCATCTTGCCACAGTCATTTAAAAGTACCACAATTATTTTTAAATAAACTGTGCCCACCCAGGGGCTCTGCGGTGGGGATCTCTAAACCATTCTTTTTGAGGTTCTGCAGAACTGATGTGGAAATTCACCCACCAGAAGTATAACGTGACCTTCAGTGTGGTTTTAACCTCAATTGTTTAAGCTTTCTGAGTCTTGGCTTCTCATTAGTAAAATTAGAACATAGCAGTTTTTAGAATTAAAAGAGCTCAGAGGTTTATTTTATTTACTTATTTACTTTGGATTTTCACTTACGTGTGGATTAAAAAAAAAAAAAAAAAACTTTTTATTATGATTTGGATGAAAGTTTGTAGAGAAAATTGGTTTCCCATTCCACAATTGATACACATTTTTTTTGTGACCTCAGTAGTAATCAAAATAATGTAACAGCACTCTAACCACTTCCCTCTTGTGTTTACCATTTCCATTTGTCCTTTTCCCCTATCCCTTCCATACTTCTGAGCTTTATCAGTGAACAAATACCACCCTTTTGCTTTTCACGTGGTTGATTTTTCTGAGGAGTATATACTTCCCTAATGTTGTTCATCTTATAGCCCTGTCTATTGTTTGTCTGAAAGTTCAATCCAAGTCTGAAGGATGTCCAAGAGCCATAGTCTCAGGGCTGCATCAGTCTTTATCAGAAAAGTAAACCTGGACTTTTTTATTATTTTTTGTTTTGCTCCACATTTTTCTCCCAGTCTATCCAGGACCTCCTATCGTACTACCTTTCAGAGCAGTCAGCAGTGGTAGCTGGGCACCAGCTGGTTCTCCTGATTTCAGGGTCATGGAGGCTGAGGTTCCTTTACATAGTCCATTAGTCTTCTGGCCCAATAGCTTCCTTGCTTCTTTGATTTTCTTCACTCTTCTTTGCTTCAGACAGGGAGAGATCAATAGTTGCACCTTAGATGGCCACCCATAAAATTTAAGACCCCAGTTGCTACTCACCAAAGTAGGAAGTAGAATATTTTCTTTGTGGATTATGTTATGTCAATTGACCTTGAGGTCCCCTGAGACTATAGTCCTGAACTTCTATGCCCAGTCACTCATTTCCTCATTCGCACAAGATGTTTTGTTATAGTTAGGAAGTTTTCATAACTTTGTCCCCTGTATGCTCTACTATATTCATGGGTATATTTGCAGCATACATAAATACATAGATAGAAATATCCTCTTTAAAAGCTATATATATATTCATGAATATTGTCCCATTCACCTTCCTACCCCTGTTTAGTTTGTGTCTATCTAAGTATCCACTTCATAGATGATTGTCATTACTACTGTTGCAGGATTGGGTATGTAATATTATTTACTTTTGTTGCCTTTTACTCTTGTGTCTTTAACTCCTGGTACTCTCCTTTATCTTGATTATTTATTGCTGATTTTCCCCTTATTGTATGTTGTCATTCCCTTAACCTAGGTTAATTTGTGATTTTCCCTTTCTGTATCTTTCATCTGGAAACCTTCAAAGAATATTTCTTTCTGTCTTTCTGTGTGTAAAACTTTTCTTAACTTTTTGCAGTGGTGGTTTCATACAATATTTGTCCTTTTTATGATTGGCTAATTCATTCAGCATAATGCACTCTAAGTTCATCCATGTAAATGTGTTTGTGGATTCATGTGTTGTTGTCGTCATGTGCCATCGAGTTGGACCCAACTCATAGCAACCCCTCTTTGGGTTTCTGAGGGAGTAACACTATGGAAGTAGATTGCTCAACCTTCCTTCCAAGGAGTGGCTGGTGGGTTTGAACCACCAGCCTTCTGGTTAGCAGTCAAGTGCCTTAGGCACTATGTGGATTCATATTCTTTAATGTTGTGTAATATTCCATGTGTGTCTGTACCATAGGATTTTTTTTTTTTAATCTATCATCTGGTAATGGGCATTTAAATTGTTTACATCCTTTTGCTATTGTGATTAATGTTGTGATGAATATGGGTGTGCATGTATCTGGTCACATCACTGGTCTTATTTCTCTAGGATATATACCCAGCAGTGGGATTGCTGGATCATATGGGATTTCTATTTCCAATTAAGGAAATGTCATACCTTTTTTGTATAGTGGTTGCACCATTTTATCATCCCACAAACATTGTATGAAAGCTCCTTCCTCCCCCACTATCACTAACATTTGCTATTTTCTGTTATTTTTCCTGAACTTTGCTATTAATGCTGGAGTGAAATGATATCTCATTATTGTATTTATTTACATTACTCTAACAGCTAGTGATTGCAAAGATTTCATCACATGTTTGTTGACCACCTGAAGGTCTTCTTTGGTGAAGTGTCTATTCATGTCCTTTGCCCATTTTTAAATTGGATTGTTTTGTTTTTCTGTTGTTGGTATGTTGTAGTTTTCTATAATTTTTTTAGATTAAACCATTGTATGATTAATCATTGCCAAAAAATATTTCCAGTCTGTAGGTTTTCTTTTTATTCTTTTGGTGAAGTCTTTTGATATACATATAAGTTTAATTTTTAGAATGTCCCAGTCATCTAGTTTGTCTTCTGCTATTTATGTAATTTTAGATATATTTGATAGTATATTTATGCCATGTATTAGGACACTTATTTTTCCACCTTTTTTTTTTAGTGATGTTTATTTTAGAGTTTTAGGTTTTATATTTAGGTCTTTGATCCATCTTGAGTTAGTTTTTATATATGGTAACAGATACAATCTTATTTCATTTTTCTGCACATGGACATCCAGTTTTCCAACAACATTTGTTAAAGAGATTATCTCTTCCCCAGATAATGGGTTTTGGACTTTTAACAAAGATCAGCTGTTCACAAGTCGCTAGATTACTTCTGGATTCTTAATTCTGTTCCATTATTTATTCATCAGTAATTTTAGCTAAGAGAGTTCAATCATGCTGTATGATGTCTTGTCCCATGTAAAAGATGCTTAATAAAGTTGGTCAATGTTGCTGTTACTATTACTACTACTATTTGACTTTATTATTCTTTGTGCAGTGTAACAATATAAAGAATTTTGTGCTTAAACCTGAGGAGCCCAGTGGCAGAGTTGTTAAGCACTTAGCTACTAACTAAGTTTGGCTGTTCAAACCCAGTAGCTACTCTATAGGAGAAAGACATGGCAGTCTGCTCCTGTAAAGATTACAGCCTTGGAAACCCTATGAGACAGTTCTACTCTGCCCTATAGTGTTGCTATGAGTCAGAATCATTTCAACAAAAAGGCAATGGGTGACTAAAACAAAACAAAACAAAAAACTGTTGTTGTCAAGTTGATTCTGACTCATGATGACTACATGTTTGTCTGAGTATAACTGTGCTCCATAGGGTTTTCAACGACTGATTTTGGGAGTAGATTATCAGGCCTTTCTTCTGAAGTGTCTCTGAGTGAACTTGAGCCTCATTTTTGACATGGATTCTTTGGAAGAAAATAAAAACAAATATAAAATATCTCCAATGAAAAGAATTGGAGCCAAAAATAAAAGCAATTCTCAGAGGAAAAAAAAAAAAAAAAAGTTAGAAAGAAAAAGGATGCTAAGTATGAACAGATCTAAATATGTAAGAATCCTTTTGAAAGTTTATCCATACAACTCAATGCCATGGATAAATAGCATCTCCAGGGTAGCTGAGGTTTTTACTGCAAAACTAATAAAGAGATTTAAAAGCAGCCACAAAGTATATTGAGGAAAAATAAGTGAATATAATTTTATTATCATTAAAGGGGAACATTTTACTCCAGAGAGTCTAATAATGATGAAATCACTCCCTTTGTCCCTTTTAAAAATCACAAAATATAACTAACTTGAGTTCAAATATATATGTCAAAAACAATGAGAGTGGAAATTGGAAGATGGCATTATACCTGTAGTTTACATGTTTGTTCTCTCTAGCCTTAATGCCTGAATAACTAGGTGCAGCAGTTTAAAGCAGGGATTCTGGGGCTTTCAATAGCTCATTAAGTTAGAGAGGGACAGATTTAGTGTAGAAGGAGAAAAAAAATGCAGGGTAAAAATCTGGGGAAAATAAAAACAAATGAATCTGCCTGGCCTGAAAGCAAGACAAAAAGACAGAGAAATGGAAAACTCTTTTTAACAATACTGGACAAAGCCACAGAGGGAAAAAGAAAAAAGAAACACCAAGGAACCAATGGTGCCCTTAGAGACTCAGACTACGCACAACAGCAGCTTCTCATAGTAACCTTGGGAACTGAGCAGAGCAAGTGGACAACATTTCTGAGAAACAGAGCAGAAACCCTGTGGCTTGGGTTGCCTCTGAGTTGAGAACAGAAAGGGGGAAGGGAGGAAACTTGCCACAGGTAGGCAGGCCCTGGACAAGCTCACAGTGCTAGGCTGGGATTCAGCTCTTCCATGACAGCTTTTTAGCACGGAGTGGAACAGAGTACAGGGTTGCTGTGGCTTTAAGACTCAAGTGGAAAGTAATGGCCCCCTAACCATTGGGGTCTTTGCCAATTTTGAACCACAGATCTGTGAGTGACAACTAAATGTCATCATTGGTAGCCTTCCCAAGCAGACTCAAAACAAAATCCAGAACCAGCAGTAATTACAGAAATGTGCAAAGTGGTGACTTGCTACTGGCACTTTGGATAACAAAAGAAGAACCATTGATATGCTGCCTACAATAGACCCATCTTAGACATAAAGATAAAAACAAATTAAAAGTTAGGGGGTAGAATCTAGAGATCCTGGATAGAGTGGGAGGGAAAACATGGAACAAAATTCAAAAACTCAAAAATGACCAGAATTATTGGTCAGATGAAATCTGGTGAGACTCCCAATACTATGGCCCTGAAATACATTCAGCACCTGGAATAAAACTCACCCTCAGGGGCGGGCTCTCAGCCCAATAGTTACCAAGATGTACGTGCAGACCACTCAACCAAGGATGCCACACCCACACACTCAATGGACATACATCCCTTAGAGCAATAGACCATGGAACACCAGAGGACGAACATTCAAACTGAGGAAATGCAGGTCAAACAGGAGTGCATAATTATGAAGGGCACAGGGGGAGGGTTGCAGGGTAGGGAGGGGAGGAGACTGGGTTAGGGTTGGACATGGCAAATGGGGAATGAAACTAAATGTACTCATGACATTGAATGTAAAACAAGCTCTTAAAATAAAAATAAATAAATAAATAAAGAATATTTCCTAATATGGAAAAAAAAAAGAATAAATAAAAGTTAGGAGGTAGAAAAAAATATATTAAGCCAATTGTAACCAAAAAAAGAGGAAGAGTGGCAATATTAATTCCTGACAAAATAGACTTCAAGGTGAAAAAGAGCATAAGGGACAAAGAAGGACACTATATGATGTTAAAAGGGTCAATTGACCAAGAAGACATTGCCATAATAAATATTTGTGCACCCAATGAAAGTGCTCCAAAATATGGAAAGCAAATATTAACTGAATTGAAAGGGAATATAGAAAACTCCACAATAGTAGTCTCCTACTTTAACACACCACTTTCAAGGAGACACAGATCAATGAGAAAAAAAACTCAACAAAGGTACAGAAGAACTCAACAACACAATCAACCAACTCAATCTCACATACACAGAGACATATACAGAGACATATACAGAGCACTCCACCCAAGAAAAGCACAATTCACATTCTTCTTCAGTGCACATGGATCATTCTCCAGAATAGGTCATATGTTAGGACATAAAACAAGCCTCAATAAATTAAAAAGCCATTGACATACTACAAAGCATTTTCTTGGACCACAATACTATAAAATTTAGAAATTAATAATAGGAAGATTAAGGAAAAAGCATGAAACATGTGGAAGTTGAATAATACACTACTCAAAAACTATTGGGTAACAGAAGAAATAAAGTGTGAAAAAAAAAAAAAATTCCCAGAAACAAATGAGAATGAAGATATGTTTACCAAAACCTAGTACAGCGAAAGCAGTACTCAGAGGTCAATTTATAGCAACAAATACACACATCAAAAAAGAGGAAAGAAACAAAATCAACACTATCACTCAATAACTCCAGCAATTAGAAAAGGAGCAACAAATGAAACCTACAGTATCCAGAAATAAGGAAATAATAAAGATCAGAACAGAAATAAATGAAACAGAAAACAATAGAGAAAATCAACAAAACAAGAAGCTGGTTCTTAAAAAATGATTGACCAAACATTTGCAAATCTAACAAAAGAAAAGAAAGAAGAAAAGATGCAAATAACAAAAAAAATAAACAAAAAGGGTGACATCACAATGGAACCAACTGAAACAAAAAAGGTATTAACAGAATATTATGAAGAACTGTACTCCAACAGCTCTGAGAACTTAGAAAAGATGGACAAGTTTCTAGAAACAGAAGACCTACCTAAACTATCCCAGGCACAAATAGAATACTTGAACACCCCTATAACAAAGGAAGAAATTGAACTGGTAATAAAAAAGACTTCTCACAAGAAAAAGTCCTGATGGCTTCACTGATGGCCCTGATGGCTTCACTGGAGAATTTTACCAAGCATGCAGGCAAGAGTTGTCACCTATACTACTCAAGCTATTGCAGAACATAGAAAAGATGTAATACTTTCAAATTCATTTCATGAAGCAAGCATAACCTTGATACCAAAACCTTGCAAAGACATCACTCAAAAGGAAAACTACAGACAAATAACCCTCATGAACATAGATGCAAAAATCTTCAACAAAATCCTAGCCAACAGAATCCAACAACATATCAAAAAATAATACATCCTGACCAAGTGGGATTCATAACTGGTATGCAAGGATGGTTCAACATCAGAAAAACAATCAATGTAATCCACCACATAAACAAAACAAAAGAAAATAACCATATGATTATATCAATTGACACAGAAAAGGCATTTGATAAAATCCAACACCTGTTCCTTTTCAGAACTCTCAGCAAAATAGGGATAGAAGGAAATTCTATGCAAAGCCAAAACCAATATTATTATTAATGGAGAAAGACTTAAAGCATTCCCCTTATGAATGGGAACAAGACAAGGAATTCCTCTATCACCACTTCTATTTAACATTTTATTGGAAGTTCTAGCAAGGGCAATAAGACAAGAAACAGAAATAAAAGGCATCCAAATTGGCAAAGAGGAAGTAAAGCTATCTCTATTTGCAGATAACATGATCCTATACACTGAAAACCCAAGAGACTGAACAAAAGAACTACTGAAACTAATAGACAGGTTCAACAAAGTGGCAGGATACCAGGTCAACATACAAAAATCAGTTGGATTCCTCTACATCAACAAATAGTCTTCTGAAAAAGAAATAAGGAAAACAATACCATTTACAATAGCTACCAAAACGATAAAATATCTAGGAATAAATCTTACCAGAGACACAAAACACCTATACAAAGACAACTATAAAGCACTACTATAAGAAACTACAACAGATCTACATAAATGGGAGAACCTGCTTTGTTCATGGATAGGAAGACTGAATATTGTGAAAATGTCAATACTACCCAAAGCAATCTACACATTTAATGCAATCCCAATCCAGATACCAACAACATTTTTTAAGAATATGGAAAAACAAATTACTAACTTCATATGTAAAGGAAAGAGACCTCAGATAAGCAGAGCACTGTTGAAGAAGAGCACTTTGGTGGGAGGTCCCACACTCCCAGATCTCAAAACCTACTATACAGTCACAGTAGTTAAAACAGTGTGGTATTGACACAATGTTAGACAGATAGACCAACAGAACAGAATTGAAAATCCAGAAATAGACCCATTCATCTATGGATAGCTGATCTTTGACAAATCATTAAATAGAGGAGAGATAGCCTCTTTGACAAATGGTGGTGGCAAAATTGGATATCCACTTGCAGAAAAATTAAAGACCCATACCTCACCCTGTACACAAAAACAAACTCAAATTGGATCAAAGACTTAGATTTAAAACCAAAACTTATAAAATTCGTCAAAGATAAAATAGGGGCAAATCAAGGGGCCCCAATTTATGGCATAAATAGACTATTAAGCAAAACCCAGAATGCACAGAAGGTGAAAGAGAAGCTAGATGACTGGGACCTTTCTAAAATGAAATTCCTATGCACATTGAAAGACTTCTCCAAAAGGATAAACAGAGAACCTACAGATTCTTATCTGTAAAAAAAAAAAAAAAAATTCTCATGACATATCTGACAAAGGACTTATTGCCAAAATTTATAGAAAACTTCAACACCTCAATGCCAAAAAGACAAACAATCCAATTCAAAAATGGGCAAGGGACATGAACAAACACTTCACTAAAGATGATATACTGGTGGCCAACAAACACATGAGGAATTGCTCATGATCGGTAGCCATTGTTGTTGTTGTTGTTGTTATGTGCTGTCTAGTCAGACACAACTCATAGTGACCCCTCTTTGAGTTTCCAAGGTGATATCACTATGGAAGTAGATTGTCCAACCTTCCTTCCGAGGAGTGGCTGGTGGGTTTGAACCGCTAGCCTTCTGGTTAGCAGTCAAGTGCCTTAGGCACTATTATGCCACCAGAGCTTCTAATCAGAACAACGACAAGATATCATCTCACCCCAGCAACAACAGCAAAGTTCAATGAGACAGAAAATAACAAATTCTGGTGAGGGTGCAAAGAGATTGGAACTCTCATATACTGCTGGTGGGACTGTAAAATGGTACAACCCTTGTGGAAAATGGTATGGTGTTTCCTTAAAAAAACAAAATAGAAATACCATTTGAACCAGAAATTCCATTACTAGGAGTATATCCTAAAGAGGTAAGAAACAGGACACAAACAGGCATATGCACACCCATGTTCATCATGGCACAATTCACTATAGCAAAGAGATGGAAACAATTGTAATGCCCATTAACAGATGAACGGATAACCAGGTACATTCACACATTGTTCTACATTAAAGAACAATGAAGAATATGTGAATCATCTCACAATGTGGATAAATCTGGAGGACTTTATGCTGAGTGAAATAAGTCAACCACAGAAAGACAAATATTGCATGAGCCCTTTACTCTAAAAAGTCAAGGAAGGGTTTGCTTAGGGAAGGGAACTCATTTTGCAGGTTACCAAGAATGGAAGAGAAGGGGTGGGAAAAATTTTGGAAAAGTTGGAGGCCACACACTATGTTGAATAAGGGGAGGGATGGTATGGAAAGAGTCTGTGACCAGCATAGCACATTGGGAAAAGGGAGGACACCGAATTGTGCACATAAGATATAGACGACAGAGGCTAATGCCACTATATGCACAATATGCATTACCACTAACACCAAACACCAGGCTACAGATAAATACATAGATGACTGAGAAGATCAGATGGGGGTTGGTGAACAGGAATATACTCTAGACCAATGACAGTTTTAGTTGAGGATAATCTTGCACAGATACTAGTGATACAAAATAATCACAATCATTACAGAAGCAACAGAAGACAAACATGGAACAATCCCTCATAGATAGCCAGACACCTTGGGAGAGAGAACCATGGATCTGCTAACTCAGGACCATAGTACTGGGGGACACCACTCAATTGGCACAACATAATACATAAAAATCTTGTTCCACAACCTAGTTTGTTGAGTAGAGACTGAGGTCTTTAAAGCTTTCGAGCCACCATCTAAGATGAAGAAAACTAAGGGCATTTGGAAGCAATCAACCCTAGGATATGATGGACCTCGAAACAAGAACAAGATGGTGCCTGGCTACCAATGCCAACCACTTGGGAAAAGATCAAAACTGGAGATCCTGGATCAAGTGGGAGGTAAACGTGGAACAAAATTCAAAAACACAATAACGACCAAAATTACTGGTCAGATGTAGTCTGGTGGGATCCTCAAGACTATGATCCTGGGATACACTTCAGGCCTGGAATAAAACTCACTCCCAGGGGCTGGATCTCAGCCCAACAGTATTAAGACTTACATGCAGAACATCCAACCCAGGGCAATGCACCCAACTACTCTATGGAGATACATCCCTTGGAGTAATTGGCCATGGGGCACCAGAGGGGCAACATTCACATGGAGGAAAAGCTGGGCCAACAGGAGCACATAACTAAGAAGGCACAGGGATGGGGTCTCACTGGGAAGGGAGAGGAGGAAAGTGGGTTAGGGTTGGGGATGGTAATTGCAGAATGAAACCAAATGTACATGAACTGTTGACTGTAAAACAAATTCTGCTTTGTAAATTTGCACCCGAAGCACAATAAAAAATAAATAAATAAAAACACCAGAGTAAGAAAACTTAGAGTTATATAATGAGGTTGACATGGAAGTAATTCATATAAAGTGTTCCTTTTCTTTCCTAACCCCAGTGCCTGGAAGACATTCATCCATTCCTTCTAATGGCAGTGCTAAGTGGAGCCAGGGATAAGAGGGTCACAAGCCATGGGTCCTGTGTTTCTTAGAGGATAGACTAGAATAATCATCTGTCTTCAATAAGGGCTTATACCTTGTTGTGCTACATGGTCTCATTGCTCCCACTTCATTTCATTTTAAATCAGTGAGAGTAGAACAAAGCAGCCAAGGCTCCAGGGAACTGGTGCCATGCCCAGCACAGCAGAGAAAGTCACTAGAGGAATTCAACCTTGGTTCCCTTCTCAAGATTCCCTAGCCCGGTCACTGCAGCACACTGAACTTGGAAATTAAGCAGGAGGGTATGAGTAATTGTATTAAATGGCACAAGTAAGAGAATAGCTTACCAAAGTGGGGTGGCCAACTTCAAAAGTGGGGAAAGGGAGGAGAAAATAGAAGAAAGTGCTGAGAAACTAATAATCTCATTTCATAGAGTGAGGTGTCAGGAGAATTTGTCAGCAACTGAGACTTGAAATGAAAAGTGAATATATGATTCAAAGTGACACTGTTACCAATACAAGTGCTAGAAATAATAATCTATTTCTCAGACATTTCAAGGAGTTGAGAAGGCAAGGGGTTGGTTGTAAGGGAGCCAAATCCTCTGCATCCTGGCCAGATGTGGATAGCTGGATTAACAGAGATAGGAAGCATATTACTTACAGCTATGGAGGTATCCATCAGAATAATCACAAACAGAAAGAGTGAAAATCTCAGTATTGTGGTTCTGGGCCATGCAGGCATCTGGTCAACTGTTGTTTTATGTCATAAACCCACTTAATGTTGATTTGTTTTGGTGAATGTGTGTTAGTTTAAGTTAAAAAAATAAATTAATTTGCTAAATTTCTACCAGTTACCAGTTGCCAGCGAGTTGACTCTGACTCATGGCAATCTCGTGTGTGTCAGAGTAGAACAGTGCTCCACAGGGTTTTCAGTGGCTGATTTTTTGGAAATATATCCTTAGACCTTTCTTCTGAGCAACCTCTGTGTGCACTTGAACTTTCATCCTTTCGGTTAAGAGCTGAATGCATTAATAATTTATGCAATCCAGGGACACCACTAAATTTCTGCTCATTGCTGAATTCCTATTCATGGTGACCCCATGTGTTACAGAGTTTTCTTGCCTGTACTCTTTAGGGAAACAGTTTTCTAGCCCTATCTTTGTGGAGCCACTGGGCAAGTTCAAACCACCAACTTTCAAGTTAGCATCCAATCATAAACCACTTGTGCCATCCAAGAACCTGCTAAATTTCTAGTACAGAGCTATTTTCTGTCTTTTAATAAAGAATATTTTAAAGCTAAACCCATACGGGACACCATTGTTCATGTCATTTTAGAAATAGCTTCTCCTCTCAAAAACCATGGGCCATCCATCTTCTACATCTGTAACATAATGTTAAAAAGAAAGCAGCAGTGGCTGGATATTACCAGACTATATAATGACCATGAAGATGATGATCACATTCACCATCATTGATGGGCGGTGATAATCTTTTTTGTATATCTTTTTGCAGTTCACCAAGCAATTTCCCATCTTCCTTTCACTGGCCTTACACATGCATCAGGGCCCAAAGCAGCACATTAATGCTAGGAAATCATCAGTGGCTGTTAGTTATTGATTCAGCTTTCTGATTCTACATATATTGAACTTATGCTATGTTGGTCTTCTTATGTTTCTTTCCATTGAAAACCCTCCAATAATGTCCCAGAATCTCTTCCATGGTCCTATGGGACACTCTGACATATACTCTAGTCTCCTATCTGACTCTTCTACAAGTCCCCACCCATCCTGCTTTATTGCCATCCTATGGATGTCCAGCAAGCACCAGACTAGGGCAATTGCATCCTGTGGGCCTAGACCATTTGTCTCTTGGCATCTGCATGGCTCTCTGCATGGTTTATCAGGTGTTCTGGTTACATAGTGCTGCTCTGACAGAAATATATAACACAAATGGAATGGCCTTAACAAACAGGAGTTTATTCTCTTGCAGTTCAGGAAGCTAGAAGTCAAAGTTCAAAGTGCCATGCTCTAGGGTCTGAACCTTGGGCTTCAGCTCTGTCTCTTGCTCCTGGGCCACTGAAACTAGAGACATCTCTTCACTCAGGCAGCTACTAGCTGCTGAGGCTAATAAGCCCAAGGTCAACAACAACAACAACAAAAATGGGACAGTCTTGATGTTACCAAACCCATGGCAGGCCATTAATTTAAGTCCATTGTAAGTCCCAAGGTTGACAGAGCATGACAGGCTGCTGAACAAGGACACAGCTACATGCAGGGTAAAAGTGTGCCATAAGCTAGCAACCATTCCCAAAACTGTTTCTTATATACAGGAAAAGCAGCTACCCCAATAGATTCCACCATGGAGTTAATTACTAATGTCACCATGGGAAATAACTACATTCAGCTGCTCAGCCTCACAACCATGTCCAGCCAAGTTGACACACAAACTTAATCACCACAATTCCACCCCTTGCCAACTTGGCACCCGTACAGATCTTTAATGGATGATATCTGTACAGATCTCTTCACTGGGTGACTCCAGTCCCCTAGTTCCTGAGTGGTGATCTCACCCCCTTGTCCTGGTGAGCCCCGTTCCTCTCCCTCTTGGGAATAGCAGCCCTGCCTCCTCACTCTTGGACAGTGGCAATGACTCCATCCCACTAGCTCACATGAACGAGCAGGCCCACACTCCAGAACCAAGTTGGTGAAGGTCTGGCTCTTTGAAACCTAGGGGGCTGTGGTGGTTCCACCCCCAAAGGCCATGGTCCTACACTTTGAGGCTGAGGCAGCTCTGCTTTCTGTTTCCTTGGTCTCTCCACTTCTGCCAACTAATGCCCGAGGGCAACCCGCTCCATCGGGAATCTTCCTGCTCAAAGGACACTTAGCTTTCTTGCTCCTTAGGCTGGTCAACCTGCTACTCCATCTCATGCTGGTCTCTTCTACCAATTAATGCCTGAAGGTAACCCACTCCATCAGCAAGCTGCCTACCCAATGGCATCCAGCTTTCTCCTCCATGGGCTGTTGCCATCTCCTGCCAGTCTCTGGGTTCTACTCCTGCCATTTCTCATGGTGGTCTCTTGTCTGTGCTCCTGCTGTCCCTCATGCCATATGCCGGGTTCTCTCTGCCAGGGTCTCAGGTCAAGGATACACTCTACTCCCGTTTCCACATTTTAGGTATCTGTCAGAGAAGCACCCCACTTTTTTGGTACCATTTCCAGCCATTTTGGCTTCCTCATGCCTCTGAATCAACAGACAAAGAAGGGCGTTACTGTACTATCTGGTGTGATAGATCCTGATTACCAGTGGGAAATTGGATTGACATTACATAACGCAGGTAAAGAAGATTATGCCTGGAATATAGGACATTCTTTAGGAGGTCTCCTAGCATTACCATGGCCTGTGATTAAAGTCAATAGAAAACTACAGCAACCCAATTCTGATATGACTATTAATGACCCAGACCCTTCAGGAATGAAGGTTTGGGTCACCCCATCAAGCAAAGAACCATGACCAGCTGAGGTGCTTGCTGAGGGCAGGGGAAATATGGAATGGGTCATAGAAGAAGGTAGCTCTGATATCAGCTACAACCATGTGACCAGTTGCAGAAATGAGGACTGTGATTGTTCTATTTCTTCATTGCATATGTGCATCAAATATTTTTGTTTCCTTCTGTTATGAACTGTGAACTGTAAATAAAGTTAATGTGTTTTGGTTGTACACATGTTAACATATCATGTTAGATGCAAATATGACTTTATAATTGTCCTTATTTAGAGATTATACATGATTAAGAATATGTGTACAACTGCCAAGTTGACAAGGGGTGGACTGTAATAGTTGGAGCTGTGTGTCAACTTGGCTGGACCACAATTTTGTGTGGTTTAAGCAGTTATGATGTGAGTTATTCCCAAGATGGAATCAGATGTATATGTTTTGGGCAGCCAATCCACTGAAAGGGCATTTCCCTAGGGCTGTGGCCTGCTTCCAAAATATTTATGGACATTCTTGGAAAAGAGACATTCTTCTGTGGATCAGGATCCTGTTGTGCTACCTCCAACTGTCTGTTAGTGAACAATCCACCATTCGGCCTGGAGATCTTGGATTGGTCATTCATTGGAGTCAACAGCCGGTATACTGCCTGCCAACCTTGATCTCATCAGCCCCTGCAGCTGCACGTATCAGGAAAAACCTCCAGATTGACATTTGATCCAAGAACTTGGGACTTGTCAGCTTCTGTAAGTGTGTGAGCCATTTTCCTAAGATAAATTTCTCTTTCACTATATGTATATATAAGCTTTACTGGTTTTGCTTCTCTAGAGAACCCAGCCAGACATCAGGTATTAGCTCAGACAGATGTCACCTTATCAGAGAAGTTTCCTGGATCCCTGTCTAAACCTCCTTCACTACCCATCCCCTTACTTTGCTTTCTGTCTCTTCAGAGCACTGTTCATTCCTTGGTTTTATATGTATTGTATACATACGGCTTTTCCTGTCTCCAGTGCCTTCTAAGTAGGAGGGTATCAATGGCCGACACAAATGGCCCAATCTATTAGGAAGTACATCCTTAAGATGAATAACTTCTTGTCCTGATTCCTTGCACAACAGGCAACCATCTGGTTTTAATTTGTTCAACTCGGAAAAAGAGAATATGCTAGCCTTTAAAGTGGGACAGTGGGACATCTCATGTTCTGTTAACAATTGATGCTTTGGTGACCCATATGATGTATGTACTTTTGATTAGCATGAGTTCATCCCTGCCACCACCTGCCTGCCATAACCCTGCTACATTTCTATCCTATTACATAAATATTAGTAGCTGTTACAATTGATCATCTAGTAATAAGGTAATTAGGTAAAATATAGAAATGGGAAATAAAAAATAAGGAAGAGCTAGTTGTGAATCCACAGAAGGGAAGGGAGAATGACAGAAAAAAAAAAAAAAAAAGATCTGGGATCCACTAGTCTCTCCACCTTTTTCTGTGAATGACTGACTGGTAGCAATCTTCTAAATGGTTTATGTAATAATTTGTTAAAAAGTACAGTTTTGCAGCTGAGTTATTTGCTTGCCTGCTTTTCTTCCTTCGAGAATCAAGTTTTATAATCAGGGATTGCTTGTTGTTATGGAAGCCATGTGGACATTTGGATTTTAATGAATGTCTCACCCAGTGCAAGAGCCTTGTCTATCCCTTCTAGCCAGTGGTCATCACTCCTCTGCCAGGCACTCTCTAGTTCACTTGCTCTGTCTTTGGGGCCATTAGCAGTGGAACATAAATAGCCATGTTGCTCCTCTCATGTACTAATGAGGATTTGTGTTGCTGCTCCTTTGTGGTTGCTGGCTGTCTAGAACAAGTGAAATAAAGTGGTTTGCAAAAAAGCCAACACTAATATTTATGATCCTTTAATCATAAACAGACAATTTATCCATGGAAAACATCACATGGTCCAAAGAATCAGAGAGCCTTTAGAGGCGTCATCCATGTGGTTTTATACTAAAGAGGAAAAGAGATGGAGAGGCAAAGAAAAAAAGACAGACTAAGAGGGGAAAGAGACAAACAGAGACAGAAAGATATATTAAGAGATATAAACAGAGAGAGAGAGAGAGAGAGAGAGAGTTGACTTCCTCACACATCCCTGACAAGATGAACTGGTTTCTTCAGGGAATTTCAGTGCTTACCTCCCCATTCAGCCACCTGGACACAGGTAAAGCCGTCCCAACTCACTCTTCCCTAATCTCTCAGCTGCACAGATAAAAGACCAGAGTTGGGCTGCATGTATACATAAGATGGGCTCTCTGGCAGGTTAGATTGTCAGCAGAAACACTGCCATTGCTGCCCAGCATAGATACAATGGTGGAAGAGTGTTGTTGTTGTTGTTATGTGCCATCAAGTCAGACGCGACTCATAGAGACCCTTCCTTAGGTTTCTGAGGCAGAAGGGTAGGCAAGGAAGTACTAGTTCATAAAGCCAAAGGGTGCCTACACAAAGCCCAGGCACCTTTGTACATGGTAAGCTGTCTGGTGTAACTGAAAGGGGCCAGAATACTTGGCTCTTGGAAGGCAGGGGCTGGAAATCAGTTCATCTTGTCTCTTTTCTCCTGTGGAGGAGACATTTGAGATGTCTGAATTTGCTAAGCCTGTAGGACACAAGGAGTCCCAGGATGGCACAAACAGTTAATACTCCTGGCTGCTAACTAAAAGTTTGGTAGTTTGAGTCCATGCAGGGGCATCTCAGAAGAAAAGCCTTTATATACTTCTGAAAAATCAGCCACTGGAAATCCTATGGAGCACAGTTGTGCTCTAGCACACATGGGGATGCAATGAGTTGGAATTACTCAACGGCAACTTATTTGTCTTGATTTTGGTAGGGACAGGCTTGAGTCCAGTAAACACAATTTAGCTGTAACTCAACTGAGCTCACCCCATGGAATCTGGTAGAGGAATTTTTGCTCTATGTTGTGTAAAGTTGAAAGCTACTTAGGAACTCAGAGAGATTTGGCAACAAAAAAAGTGTTTTTCCTCTCCGGCAATGGCTGGGCTTGTCTTTTCTCCCTTAGCTCTTGATCGATGGTGTATTTTCCAGAAACCGATTCCCAGATGGTGAAGGAGAGAAGAACACACCTTTGCCTCCATCACCTGTATGTATCAGTCAGAAGAAAGGAATGTGCTGAGTAAATATGGGGCCCAATGTAGAAGAGAAATACCAATTGCTATCAAGTTGACTCCAACTCATGGTGACCTCACGTGTGTCAGAACAGAATGGTGTTCCATAGGGTTTTCTTCCTTTTATAATTTAATTTTGTTGTTGCTGAGAATATACATAGAAGAACATACATCAATTCAACAATTTGTGCATGTACAATTCAGTGACATTGACTATATTCTTCAATTTGTATAACCATGCCCACTCTCCTTTTCTTAGTTGTTCTTTCCCCATTAATTAAACTCACTGTCCGCTAAGTTCTCCATGTTGTTGTTGTTGTTGTGTGCCGTCGAGTCGGCCCCGACTCATAGCGACCCCTCCTTGGGTTTCCGAGGCAGTATCACTACAGAAGTAGGATTGCCCAACCTTCCTTCTGAGGAGTGGCTGGTGGGTTTGAACCGCCAGCCTTCTGGTTAGCAGTCAAGTGCTTTAGCCACTATGCTACCAGAATAGGGTTTTCAAAGTATGATTTTTTGAAATTAGTTCTCCAGGTCTTTCTTCCAAGGTGCCTCTGGGTGGACTTGAATTATCACCCTTTTGATTAGCAGCTGACTGTGTTAACCATTTGCACCACTCAGAGGCTGAACCATTCGGAAAGGTGCTTGGGAAAACACCAAAGCAAAAGGAGAAGATTGAGAAATGCAAGGGCTGTGGCTTAGCCAATATTCACCGTATGCTGGAACAGATGACGACTTAGTGTTAAGTACTCATTGTATGGTTTGGAAGGGGACAAGCGCTTCCTTGTTCCACAGTCCTAGCCACTTCACTCAATCACCTGAATTACTTGGATCTTATAGGCCTTTGAGGAGCTCTGGTGGCATAGTGGGTGAGGCATTTGGCTGCTAACCAGAAGTTTGACAGTTCAAATGCACTTGTGGCTCCATGGGAGGAAGACAAGGCAATCTACTTCTGTAAAAACTTACAGCTTTAGAAACCCAGCGTGAGTCACTATGAGTCAGAATCAACTCAATGGCAGTGGGTTGGGTTTGGTTTTGAGTCTGTGCTAGGGGAAAAAACCTGTGGTGCCCTAGCTCAGTTGAATGTTTGGCTTCTTCCTATGCCCTGCTCCTGACCTCAAGACGAGGCCCCAGCCAGCTGCTTTCATTCTACATACCCTTATTTTATAATATTAACACCAGACGGTTGGCCTATCCGCTAGCTTTACTCTAACTAGTAAGAGTGCCCTCTGCTGGCATAATTTTTTTGTCTTGGCCTGTGCTGGTCTTCTTCCAGATTCAGCCATAGAGAGGATATAAATTGTCTGAGCCTACACCCATGTACCAACCACCTTACATCATCCATGAAAAGTAGCTGTTTAGCCCCTGTTTGAACATTTGTGGGGATGGGGAGCTCACTCTTTGTCCCTTCCATTATGGTCAACTCTAACACTCAGAAATATCTCTTGTATATTGAGCCAACATCTGTTCTTTGTTATTCTTTCTACTTCTCCTAACTCTGCCCAATCAAGTCACTATGGGAAAGAATGGTTCTGTTTTTTTTATGAAAACCCTTTGGGTATTTGAACACAGTCATCACTAACCCTGGCTCTTCTCATCTGGCTAAGGAGCTCTGGTGGTGTAGTGCCTAAGGCATTTGACTGCTAACCAGAAGGTTGTTGGTTCATACCCATCAGCCACTCCATGGAAGGAAGACTGGGCAATCTACTTCTGTAAAGATTTATCACCTCAGAAACCCAAAGGGGGTCTCTATTAGTCAGAATTGACTCGATGGCAGTGAGTTTGGTTTTTTGGTTTTCTGCTCTGGCTAAATCTACTTCCTTTTACTATCCTGGGGTGATATAGCTTCACCTTTCATATCACTTGCTTCTGGGCACAATCCATTACTTAAGTTCCTTCTTGCATTATGGTGGCCAAAGTCTGGTCTTACTAGGGTCTGACCAGTGCACAAGGCAGAGAGGTCACCTCCCAAGGTTTGACTGTAGTCATGGAATATATAGGCTAAATTCACAGAACTGGATGTACCAGACCTTCATACTTTTCATACATTTTAAGTTTAAGTTCAATTTTAATCCCATGCAGTAACCTGCCATCAAACATTTATGTTCTATGATGAGCCAAGTCCCTGGGTGGTGCAAATGGTTTACATTTGACTACTAATCTGAAGGATAGCAGTTCAAACCCACCCAGTAGAGCTGCAAAAGAAAAGCCTGTCAAGCTGCTGCCATTAAGATTACAGCCAAGAGGACTGTATAGAGCAGTTCTACTCTGTAACATGTGGGGTCTCCATAAGTTAGATTTGATTCAACAGCAACAGGTATGTGGTAGACAATTGTTATTGTTGCTTGATTTAAGTGTATGCAATTACAATTTCTGGGTTGTTCTTTTTTTTTTTTTTAATTTTTTGGTAGTAAATGCAGATGCATTCTGGTTTTTTTTTTTTTTTTTTGGTAACTCTCATCTAGAAACTCTTGTGGCATAGTGCCTAAGGCATTTGACTGCTAACCGGAAGGCTGGCAGTTCAAATCCACCAGCCCCTCCTCAGAAGGAAGATTGGGAATTCTACTTTCATAGAGATTCTGCCTCGGAAATCCAAGGGGTCGTTATGGGTTGGAACTGACTTGATGAAAGTGAGTTTAGTGAGAACTCTCATCCTTGTGTATCATTTGGAATGTTGGTTTCTTTTCTTTCTTTCTTTCTTTTTTTTTTTTCTTCATTGTTCCCTCCCCTCCCTTCCCTCCACTGGCAACCAACAAAGAAAGTTTCCCTCTGTATATGAACCTTTCCTTGACCCTCCACAACAATAAACTAATAATATATTTGTCCTTCTGTGATTGACTTATTTCACTCAGCATAATGTCCTACAAGTTCATGCATGTTATGTGGTGTTTTGCAGGTTCTACATTATTCTTTAGTGCTTGCAAAAAGGGCAAGGAAGCCACATGTTCTGACCTCCTCTAACCCTACAAGGGGAAGGCAGGATTACCAGCAGTAAACCAAGGCCTATTACTGCAAGGCCAGACATGCTGCCTCCCTCCAGCCCTTGTTCCAACTGTTCCTCCCAAAGCACCCA
>NW_006921639.1:7969089-7972026 GCF_000298275.1 Orycteropus afer afer | reverse complement strand
GTATCACTATGGAAGTAGATTGCCCCATCTTCCTTCCGAGGAGTGGCTGGTGGGTTTGAACCATCAGCCTTCTGGTTAGCAGTCAAGTGCCTTAGCCCACCTGAATATCCTACTTGGTGAAATATCCATTCTTGTCTTCTGCCCACATTTCAATTGGATTGTTAATTCCTTTGCTGTTGAAGTTTTCTATAAATACTAGAGATAAGTCCCTTGGCAGATATGTAATTATCAACAAGTATGAATTTGTTGCTGACATTTTGCTATGTGCCTTTTTGTAGTGTTCATTTCTTTATTCCATAATCTTATGTGCTGAGCTCATTTTGTTTATGAATCGTATTATCACTTCCTTCATTGCTATTCTTTTAGTATTTGCTAAGTATTCATGCTGGTACTCTATTTTATTTTGATGTGAAGGTTTATCATTTTTCTTTGAGGTTACCCTGTGATTTATAGTTCTTTCCCCCAGTTTAGAACAGTCTGTTCTGTCTTGTAGTTGTCTTGATTTCCCTACCACTTAGAAGTTCTGTAAGTACACAGTTTTTCCTCTCTTTTGTTTTGTAGTTTGTCAATTGATGTCTCTGGTTCCCTGTTTACAATCCTTTAGGCTTATTTACTTTGGATACTTCCATAACTGGGTTGGTTTCTGAGTTATGTCATCATGTGTGTTAATGATCAGTTGTTGTTGGCTGTTGTTGCTTCTCTGTCCAAAGGACTCCCTGTAGCATCTCTTGTAAAGTTGGTCTGGTTTTAACAAATTCCCTTAATTTCTGCTTATCTGGAAATGTCCTAATTTCATCATCATATTTGAGGGACAGTTTTGCTGGGTACATAATTTTGGGTTGGAAAATTTTCTCTTTCAGAATTTTATATACACTATCCCATTGTCTTCTCACCTGCACGGTTTCTGCCGAGAAATCCTAGCTTAGTCTTATTGGTTGCTCCTTGTAGGTAACTTCATTTTTTCCCCTGCTTTCAGGATTCTTTCTTTGTCTTTGGTTTTGGTGAGTTTGATGATGATATGTCTTGGTGATTTTTTTTTGTGTGTGTGGGGGTCTATCCTGTTTGGGGTTCGTTGGACTTCTTGAATGGGTATATTCTCATCCATCATACCAGGAAAATTCTCTTCCAACAAATCTTTGACAATTTTTTTCTGTGGTTTAATTTGTCTCTTCCTGTCCTGGAATCCTGATTACACATAGGTTATTTCTTTCTATGGTATCGCACATGAACCTTAAGTTTTCTTCATTTTGTTGATCTTTTTTTCTGATTGATCCATTTCCAAAGAAGTTTGAGGTATTTGTCTTCAATCTCACTAATTCTGTCTTCCATTGATTTGATTCCACTCCTTTGTCCATTCAATGTGTTATATATTTCTGAAAACAGTATTAATCTTCTGGATTTCTACATGTAGATTTTGTATCATTTCTGATTTTTCATTTGTCATTTGGTTCTTGTATTGTCTTTCAAAATTGTTCTAGGGTTTTCTCTTTGTTTTCCTCAATTTTGTCTGTATTTTCCTTGATCTGTCTCTCAATTCATCGAAGATACCTAAATATAATTCTTTTGAATTCCTTATCAGGATTTCCAATGTTGCTTCCCTCTCAGGGGTGTGTTTTGAGTTTGTATCCTGATGCCTTGTTTCTCCTGCTTTATCTTGCTTCTTTGTGTGCACTGTGATGTTCTATTGTCTCCAAGGCATTGTGACATTTTTGTGTTTATATTTAATTGGTGATTATATGTTGGAGTGACTTGCCTATGATTTTCATTTTCTTTGTTTTGTTTGTATGTTATCTATGTAAGCTGGGTACTGTGCTGTGCTCCTCTATTCACTAGTTGGCAGCACTTATACACTCACCACCTGCCTCCTTTCCATTTGTCAGCCTCCCAGATTTCCCTGCTGTCCTTGACAGACAGAGCTTATTCTTAGGTCCCTGGAATCTGAATGAGAGTCATTTTTTTTTTTTTTTTAATTTTCTATATAAGATATCATGCCTTAAGTGCTACATCACCAGAGCTCCCATATGAAATATCTGCAATGCCTTCCAGTTGATTTAACTGGTGCATTTGACAGGCAACTATTCTAAGTCTTAATGCTTCTGGATGTCACAATTCATCTTAAAAGTCATTGAAAGAAAGTGGCATAGCTCCTAGAGGCCTCCCTTAAGTCAACATTCATTACTCCCCTTTGTGAAAGGTAGTTCAGCCAGCTACCAAGGCTTTAAAAGGAGCCCATGAGCATATTCCCCATCATCTTCATATTGATCAAAAAGGTTCCACCTGTCACTTTGTCATGTGCCTTGCAGAAACCCAGAGACACTGGGTACATGACATTTCCCTGATATGTAGCCTAGTAATTGCATCAGGGTTCCCCTGACCCTGCAAGGAAGCATGGAAATAGTATCTGGAAGTACCTTCTAGTAGCTGCTGAGACTACTGTTTACTGCACCAGCCTGAATGCTAAGGTTCCACTGTTGCCTGTATAGGCCCACTAGGTTCTAGTCCAGACATCTTCTCATCTCCCTGACTCAGAAAAGAGTCTGGGACACAAGGACTTTGAGCTTTGTCTCTGGGACTGTCTTCTGAGAAGGGAGATGCTTTGTTTCTGTCCCATGCTCACCAGCAACTTGCCCCAGTCACCTGAAATGTCTTAAGTCATAGGGTTTCCTCTATGTCTTGTGGAGGCTATTTCAGTCTAATAATAAATGATATTCTATAACAATACACCCTGATATTAATAATAAATTCTCCTGCACTGATTTATACTATTATTTCTTCCTACTTTTTTTGTTTCAATGCAACTTACCACTCATCTCTTCAAGAGCTTCTAGTATGAGTGTTAAATGTAGGTATGAATGCCAAAAATTCTATACAAGATAGGTATTGTTACATCTATATATGTATGTATGTATATATATACATATAGATATATACTTGAAT
>NW_006921639.1:7964149-7968989 GCF_000298275.1 Orycteropus afer afer | reverse complement strand
ATAGTGAGTGGTATATTCATATAGAAGTCATGCATTTTTATCGTACTTCCATGTATACCGAGACAATGGCTCCAGCCCATGCATGTCCTTGAGAAAGTGGTAGAGTATGGGGGTGGGGGTGACACATAGCTAGGTATTGGAAGTTAGCTTGATTCAGCTGTGAGGCTTTAGGGGACCACTTCCTCTCTCTGGGCCTCAGTTTTCCTGTTCATGGAATGAATGACTTGAATTGCATGATCTCAAACATCCTCTAGTCAGGCAAATTCTGTCACTATATAAATTCATGGTCTGTAAACTTTGTATCTCAATGGTTACAATAGCACTACTGCTACTAAGGGTAATATTATTGACACTAATTCAGTTTGCATTTGTGATTTAGGGTTCAGTTATCTGTTTAATTCTCATAACAATTCTGTTAGATATATTCCCTTCATTTCTAGATGAGAAAAACTAAAATCTTACATGCTTATCTATTCAAATTAATAAACTATCATGTGGCAGCTGTTAAGCCAAATCTATCTGAATCTATTACATTCTCCTACCAGGGATAGCTTGGTGGATTCTGCCTGAGTGGATTTATAGAACCCAGAATTGTGCAATTCAATGTCCAGCATGGGAGACATGTGCCACGTGTGGCTGCCGAGCACTTGAAATGTGGTTATCCTGAATTAAGATGTGCTGTAAATACAAAGGAGTCCCTGGATGACACAAATTGTTAAGTGTTCAACTATTAACCAAAAGGTTGGTGATTTGAACCTACCTAGAGGTGCGTTGAGTCAGGGCTGACTCGACGGCACATAACAACAACAACAAGAGGTGCATTGGAAGAAAGGCCTGGTGATCTGTTTCCAAAAAATGTCACAGTCTTGAAAACTCTAGGGAGTGCAGTTCTACTCGGCAATAGTTGGGGTCACCATGAGTTGGAATCAAGCTGATTGTAATTGGTTTTTGTTTTTTGCTGAGTATAAAATACACATTGGATTTCATATAAGTGTATTTTATGTAAATATAACTCACTCACTCACTGCTGTTGAGTTGTTTCTGACTCATAACAACCTCTCCCTGGGTTTCTAAGGTAGTATCTCTACAGAAGTAGATTTTCCAATCTTCCTTCTGAGGAGTGGCTGGTGGGTTTGAACTGCCAGCCTTCTGGTTAAGTCAAATGCCTTAGGCACTATGCCACCAGTGCTCCCAAATATAAAGTATATCATTAATAATTTTTTATATTGACTACATGTTGAAATGATATTTTGTATATATTGGGTCAAATAAAATATATTATTAGTTTATCTGTTTCTTTACAATCTTTTTAATGTGGCTACTGGAAAATTCGAAGTGACACTCAAGGCTTCCATTTGTGGCTCACATTATAATGCTATTGGACAACCCTGGCCAAAAAGGTGTATCTAGAATTTGATCTCCTTTTTTTATTGTATTGTATATTGAGAAATATCAAGGAAAGCTATACACAAGGAGGGAAATTTCCTTTGTTGGTTATCAGGGATGGGAGGGGAAGAGTAGGGCGAGGAAATAGATGGATAATTAAGAAACAGGTTTGATATGGGTGAAGGGAAAACCAATATAACAAAAGTGTGACTTGTGCAATATCACTAGAAGAAGGAAGACAAGGAAAGGTGCACAAGAAAGGCAAATATATTGCAGAAACAATACTGCTTTAACAGTAACAACAAACACTAATCTAGAGGTAGATACATAAGTTGACAGGTGTGGATAAGCAACATGGGAATATACCCATGACCATATATAGATTTGGCAGGTGATATTCCTACCTAAGTATTTGTATGTAATTTAAGTAAATAAACAGAACCATTTTCATATTTTCTTTATATATGCACAGAGCTTTTGGTTCTTCCTCCATCAGTTATGAGCCACCTATGCCTGCAACTTCTCTCAGTCCTGAAGCCATAGCATTTACCTGGTATGTTGCTGTTGTTGTTATGTGCCGTGGAGTCAGACCCGACTCATAGCAACCCATCCTTGGGTTTCCCAGGCAGTATCACTACGGAAGTAGATTGCCCAATCTTCCTTCCGAGGAGTGGCTGGTGGGTTTGAACCGCCAGCCTTCTGGTTAGCAGTCAAGTGCCTTAGCCACTATGCTACCAGAGCTCCCTTACCTGGTATATGCCTGGGATTTCTCCTCACCTCACTGTCTCCTTAGCAGCCAGTCACCATTTCATTGTGCTCCATAATAACAACTTCCAAGAACCCCAAACTCTATAGTCTTACACACATAGTATTACCATAACAAAATATACACAAGTGGTGGCTTTAAAGAACAGAAATTTATTTTCTCAGTCTGGAGGCTAGAAGTCTGAATTCAGGAGATTGCTGCAGAGAGAGGTTCTTCTTTTACTATTATAGCTTCTACTAATATCTAGTAGTCCTTTGTGTCTGTTTTCACATTGTGTCTTCCCTTGCATATGTTTCTGTGTCTATTCTGATCTTTTTTTAAGACATTATTCAAAAGTAATTAGGTTAAGGACTTAATCTACTGTGGTAAAGGCCTTTGGGTAGTGCAAACAATTTGCACTCAACTACTAACCAAAATATTGGTGATTCAAATTCACCCAGCAGCACCAGAGAAGAAGAGCCTGATGATCTGCTTCCACAAAGATTGTTGTTAAATGCCATTGAGTTGTTTCTGACTCATAGTGATCCTATGCACAACAGAATGAAACACTTCCTGGTCCCACACCAGCTCCATGATCTTATCCATACTTGAGCCCATGGCCACAGCCACTGTTTCAATCCATATCATTGAGGGCCTTCCCCTCCTTCATTGACCATCCAACTTACCAAGCATGTTATCCTTTTCCAGGGAATGGTCCCTTCTGACAACATGACCAAAGTAGGTGAGACGAAGCCTGGCCATTCTCACCTCCAAGGAGCATTCTGTCTGCACTTCCTCTAGTACAGATTTGTTAGATCTTTTAGCAGTCCATAGTACTCTCAGTATTCTTTGCCAGCACCACAACTCAAAAACATCAACTCTTCTTTGGTCTTCCTTATTTGTTGTCCAGCTTTCACATGCATATGAGGTGACTGAAAATACCATGGCTTGTGTCAGGTGCACATTAGTCCTCAAGGAGGTATCTTTGCTCTTCAGCACTTGAAAAAGGTCATTTGCAGCTTATTTACCCAGTGTTATACATCGTCTGATGTCCTGACTGCTGTTTCCATTGGCATCAACTGTAGGACCAAGCAATGTGAAGTCTTTGACAACTTCAATCATCTCTCCATTTATCATGAAGCTGCTTACAGGACCAGTTGTGAGGATTTTTGTTTTTTTTATATTGAGATGTAATCCATACTGCAGACTGTAGTCTTCAATCTTCATCAGGAAATGCTTTAAATCATCCTCGCTTTCAGCAAGGAAAGTTGTGTCATCAGGGTATCTCAGGTTGTTAATGATTCTTCCTCCAATCCTAATCCCACATTTTTCTTCATATATTTCAGTTTCTTGGATATTTGCTCAGTATCTAGATTAAATAAGTATGGTGAGAGGATACAACCCTGATAACTCCCTTCTTTATTTTAAACCATACAGTGTCCCCTTGTTCTGTTCGAATGACAGCCTCCTGGTCTATGTACAGGTTCCTCATGAATACAATTAAAGGTTCTGGAATTCCTGTTCTTCTCAACGTTATCCATAATTTGTTATGATCCACACAATAAAATGCCTTTGCATAGTCAATAAAAAATAAGTAAACGTCTTTCTGGTATTCTTTGCTTTGAGCCAAGATCCATCTGACATCAGCAACAATATCCCTTGTTCCACATCCTCTTCTTAATCCAGCTTGCATTTCTGGAAGTTCTCTGTCAAAATACTGCTGCAACCATTTTTGAGTTATCTTCAGTAAAATTTTTTTTGCATGCGATATTAATGATATTGTTTGACAATTTCCACATTCTGTGGGATCACCTTTCTTTGGAATGGGTACAAATATAAATCTATTTCTGTCAGTTGGCCAGGTAGCTGTTTTCCAAATCTCTTGCCATAACCAAGTGAGTACCTCCAGCAGGACATCAGTTTATTGAAACATCTCAATGGGCATTCCATCAATTTCTAGAGGCTTGTTCTTCACCAATTCCTTCAGTGCAGCTTTGGCTTCTTCCTTCAATACCATTGGTTCTTGATCAAATGCCACCTCCTGAAATGGATGAAGATTGACCAGTTCTTTTGGGTACAATGACTCTGTGTATTCCTTCCATCTTCTTTTGATGCTTCCTGTATCATTCAATATTTTGCTTGTAGAATCTTTCAACATTGCAATGCGAGGCTTAAATTTTTTCCTCAGTTCTTTCAGCTTGAGAAATGCTGAGCTTGTTCTTCCCTTTTGTTTTTCTAACTCCAGCCCTTTGCACATTTCATTACAGTAATCGTCTTTGTTCGAGCTGCTCTTTGAAATCTTCTTTTCAGCTCTTTTATCTTGTCATTTCTTCCATTTGCTTTAGTTACTCTCCACTCAAGGGCAATTTCTTCTTCTCTTCTGATGTCCATTTTGGTTTTTCCTTCCTTTCTCGTCTTTATAATGATCTCTGACTCTCTTCATTGATGATGTTCTTGATGTCATCCCATAATTCTTCTAGTTTTCAGTCATTGCTGTTCAATGTGTCAAATCTTCTCTTTAGATGGTCTCTACTGAGCTGTGGACTTTTGCCGGGCCGGAGGGCACCGCCATTTTGAACGTTTAAAAAGTGGCTTAACTATTTTGGATATTTAAGGAGGCAGTGCTCTGGCAGATTTCTGGGGCTTAAGAACACGCTCTGCTTTCCAGCAACCCCAAGGACACTCGGGGCCTGCAAGACTGAAAAGGTA
>NW_006921639.1:7899016-7956073 GCF_000298275.1 Orycteropus afer afer | reverse complement strand
GGGGGAGCTGTTGCATTGTAAATGTTGGTCAATGACATGAGACAAAGTATATGTGAACTGCTGTATGAAAAGTGAATTTACTCTGTAAATCTTCACCAAATCAAAATAAAATTAAAAAAAAAAAAATAGATGGTCTCTAAATTCAGGAGGGATATGTTCAAGGTAATATTGTAGCTCTTGTGGACTTGTTTTAATTGTCTTCAACTTTAAGTTGAATTTGCATATGAGCAGTTGATAGCCTGTTCCACAATCAGCTCCTGGCTTTGTTTTGGCTGAAATATTGAGTTTTTCCATCACATCTTACCACAGATGTAGTCAGTCTGATTCCTGTGTACCCCATCTAGTGATGTACATTTGTATAGCCACCATTTTTGTTGTTGAAAAAAGGTATTTGCAAGGAATAAGTCATTGGTCTTGCAAAATTCTATCATGCTGTCTCCAGCAGTATTTCTGTCACGAAGGCCAAATTTTCCAACTACTGGTAATTCTTCTTTGTTTCCAACTTTTGCATTCCAGTCACCAGTGATAATTAACACATCTTGATTGCACGTTTGGTCAATTTCATACTGCAGAAGTTGATAAAAATCTTCAATTTCCTCATCTTTGGCTTTGGTATTTGGTGCATAAATTTGAATAATAGTAGTATTAATGGGTTTTCCTTGTAGGCGTATGGATATTATCCTATCACTGACAGGATTGTACTTCAGAACAGATCTTGAAACATCCTTTGTGATGATGAATGCCACGCCATTCCTCTTCAAACTGTTATTGCCAGCATAGTAGATCATATGGTCATCTGATTCAAAATGGCCAAAACAAGTCCATTTCAGCTCACTAATCCCTAGGATATCAATCTTTATGAATTTCATTTCATTTTTGACAAGTTCCAATTTTCCTAGATTCTTACTTTGCACTTTCCATGTTAATGGATGTTTGCAGCTGTTTCTCCTCAAATTGAGTCGTGCCATGTCAGCAAATAGAGGTCCTGAAAGCTTTACTTTATCCATACCATTAAGGTTGATTCTACTCTGATGATGTAGCTCTTTCCCAGTCATGTTTTGAGTGCCTTCTGACCTAAGGGGCTGGTCTTCCTGCACTGTACCTGACAATGTTTCAGGGTTATTCATGAAGTTGCCCACTAGTATATCAGACAGTGTTTCTCTGCTATTCATAAGGTTTTTCTGGCCAATTTTTTGAGAAGTGAATGGTCTCCTCCTTCTTCTTAATCTCTCTCAATCTGTAAGATGCACTGAAAACCTGTACACCATGTGCAACCCTGCTGGCATTTAAGATACTGGTGGCACAGCCTCAAGCCTCACAGCAACACCCAAGCCACCACAGTAGGACAAACTCACAGATAAGTTTGTCTTCCTTAGCTGTTCGAAACCTCTCCACCCTCTCTTTACCTGGATCCCACAGCTCTGTCTCAGCCCAGCTCCTCCCCCATCTCTCCTGTCTCCCCTGTGTGCCTGACCTGTCTGTCTGCCCTTACCTTGGTTCCCATGGCTCTGTCTCAGCCCCAGTTCCTCCCCAGCCTCTCATGTCTGGTTGCCTGGCCACAAAGATTAGAACCAAGAAAACCTAGGGAAAACTGCTAGGGAGCGGTTCTATTGTGCAACACATGGAGTCATCATGAGTCAGAATCTACATGATGATAATAGGTTTGTTTTGGTTTCTACATTGGTATCACCTCACAACAAAATTAAACTCTTATTTCCAAATAGGGCCATATTTATAGGTACAGGAGTTAGGACTTCCACATACCTTTTCAGGGGAAACAATTCAATCTGTAACAGTTAATAAGCAATTTTACAGCAACCAGAGCTTGGCCTGTTGTTCATATGTGGCCCTGGAGTCACCACCAGTAGAACAATTAGAAGGAGTCCATACCTCTGGACCCATATACAGTGCTGAAGCACAATTAAGATGTTGTCCAGTGAAGAGTGTCTGCAGAAGGCTTGGTTAGAACTGCAGGGCTGTGTTTAGAGAAAGTTGCACTTCAGAAGTGGGAGGAAAAATGTCTCAGCTGGCAGACTTTGCCTTTGACTGCATCTGCACATGAACACCTATGATAGTTAAGGTTGTTGTCAAGTTGGCAGGGCTGTGATTCTAAGCAGTTTAGCAGTTATGATGTAGTAATCCCCTGTGATGAGATCCAATATAACATACTCATCTCCATGATGAGATCTGCTATGGGTTGCCAATCAATTGAAAATGAGTTTCCTCAGGGATGTGGTGTGCTTCCAATATATATGGACATCCTGGCAAAGATTGTTGGCTTTCTGCTGGATCTGGATCCTGCATCTGGCTCATCATCATCTCTAATTCCTGGACTTGAAGCAGTGGGCTGCTGTATCACCTGCTGATCTTGGGTTCATCAGCCCCTGCAACTGTGTAAGTCAGGAGAAGCCTTTAGCTTGATGTTTGACCCACAGACATAGGACTATATAAAATTTCACCAGTGTTACTTCTCTAGCCAATACTGTTTGGGCTACTGTAGAAAATGAAATGAGTGGAATCACAGTAAACAACCCCCACTGCATGGGAACTGTATGTAGATAGTTCTAGGGAATAATAATAATAATAACAATAATAATACTAAGGTGTGTGTGTGACCTCAGAGAAATAGAGATGATTCATTAAAAAGTTTTTCTTATAGATAGAACAATTTTATCCTCAATGCTAAATAAAATAGCTTCATTAGGGAGAAGTCAAAAACAAAAGCTACTACCAGTCTATCAGTTTGTCATACAGTAGTGGCTTGAGTTTTCCTATGATGCTAAAAGCTAGTGCACTGGTATTTCAAATGCCAGCAGGGTCACCCAAGATGGAGAGGTTTCAGAAGACCTTCCAAACTAAAACAGACTAAGAAGACAGGCCAGATGATCTACTTCCAAATTTAGTCTTATGGAAAACCTTATGGATCACAATAGAATATTGCCCATCATATAGCTGGAAAATGAGCCTCCTTGTTAGATGGCACTCAAAATACACAGTGACCACAACAATGGCTGCCTTTGAACATACCAGCAATTATGAAGATGGACTGGACAACATTTTGTGCTGGTGTTCCATGTGTTACCATGAGTCAGAGCCAACTCCACAGCAAATTATAAGAAAGAGAAGAAATAATAATGATTCCTCACCTACCAATCACAAGGAGAAGAGCCTGACAAGGCCTGGCATTCAGGGAGGTGTCCACTCTAAGGGCTCTGGTAAGTGCAGGATTGGATACTGACAGTGGCCACCTCCTTACATGGTGGTTCTCCAGGATAAATGTCTTGGTTCTTCCTCCTCCCACTTCTGCCTAGGAGGTTTGTTAGGGTTCTATTTACAAATGCATTCTTGATCCATACAAAGGCTTTATTGTTCAAAATTATTATCTTGTTCTATAGCTAGAAGAAACTGAGGCTTATGTTCAAAGGTATGCTCCCACCCACATGCTCCCTGCACCACACAGCCTCACTCATTTTATTGTCTCTGTTGTTAGGTACCATCAAATCAGCTCCAACACACAGGAACCTTATGTATAACACAATGAAACATTGCCTGATCCTGTGCCACCCTGAGAATCATTAGATGTTTGAGTCTATTGTTGCAGCCACCATCTCAATTCATCTCATTGACAATCTCCATCTTTTTTTGTTGATCCTCTACTTTACCAAGCATGATATCTATCTCCAGCAATTAATCCCTCCTGATGACATGTATTAGTCCATATAATTTGCTTAAAACAATTTCTAAATTTTTCCTGAACATTAAAAAAACTCTGGACGGCAGATGGATGAATTCAGTCAGTTTTGGCTCTGTCACTGACTAGCTGTTTGACTTTAGGCCAGTTACTTAAATTCTCTAAAGCTCAAGTTTCTTAGTTTTAAATTTGAGATAATAATAGAACATATACAGATTTTTTATTGGGATGAGATGAGAAAAGGCACATAAAATGCTCAGCAAAGTGTCCAAACATGGCAGATTTTTAGTAAAACTGGATAATTTGTGTGTGCATGTGTGTGAGCATGTGTTTGGATGTGTGTGCATGTGTGTGTATGGATATATGCATGTGTGTGTGTGTGTGCAACTACCACCAACAAAAAAAGGTCACTCATTCAACAAAACATTTCCAGTGCCCAAAGAGCTTCTAGCACATTGCTGTCATCCAAGAGCTCATAATCTAAAGACAACACAGAAAATAAATAAATAAACAAATCATGAAGAGGCTTATGGCATAAATGAAGTATGATGGAGCTGGGAGAAGAAGTTACTGACAGCCAGGAGGAGTCAAGGAAGCTCCAGAGCCATGGAGTGGGTGACTTTGGAGAGGAGTCTTGAAGGACGAGTCTGAATTTTTCAGGCAGGAAAGGCATTCCAGGTAGCTGCATTACCTGATGCTTTTAGGAAGCATAAGAGCTTTTCAGGATGCCTGAAGTGGAAGGATGGGGAAGACTATAAGAGAGGCCAGACTAAGATGTTCTTAAACTCTGGCTAAGGAACATGATCATCATACAGTTGCCAAATACGAATCAAAGAAGATTTTAAATGAAGGGGTGCCATGATAACATTTGCATTCTAGAAAGTGTTCTGGTGAAGGAAAATGCATCTTTGCCATGGAGTTTTTCCAGCCTAGATATGTTGTCCTTCTGCCACCATGATTTAGAGAGTCTATTCTAACCCCAAAAAGAGTTTGTGCAATCCTGGTAGCAAGGACGAAATTAGGCAATTGTGAGTCCAGAGTGTATCCCAAGACCCTTCCACTAATCTAGGACATAAACATTGTACCTTTCTGTGCCTTAGTCTTCCAGTGATGAGTTTCCTGTACCTTCCAGATAACCTGCTCCGTTCCACCCACTTCTTATGTTTCCAAACATGCTTGCCAAAATCGATGAGAGAAGGTCCCTTGTTTGAGCAGAATCCATCACAAGCTCACTTCTGAGTTGCTACCCTAGAAATTTTGGTCTACATGATGCTAGAAAATGGCACAGGAGAACTAGTCCACAGAGCATGAGAATGGGGCTCCCTCAGTCATAAGCTGAAAGAGATGCTGGTGGCTTTCAGGGAAGAGCATAGTTTAGGAATAAAGGACAACAAAGGAAACAATGTTCCCTCAGTTAAACCAAAAAAAAACAAAACAAAAAAAATCCAATACCATCAAGTTGATTCTGACTCATAGCAACCTCCACTGGGTTTCCAAGGCAGTAAATCTTTACAGAAGTTGATTGCCCAGTGTCCTTTCCCCCAAGTGGCTGGTGGGTTTGAACTGGCAACCTTCCAGTTAGCAGTCAAATGCTTTAGGAATTGTGCCACCAGAGCTACTTTCCCTCAGACAGGGGTCTCTTTAATTCAGATCCTCTGGACTTCTTAATGCCTATGTGACCATGCTGAAGCTGAGAGCTGACTTCTCTCCTTGTAACTAGAAGAAATGATTACCAGTAAGATCATTATTATTTTTATTTTTTTTTGTTTCCTTTTAATTTTTATTGTTATTTGAGTGAAAGTTTACAGAGCAAATTCACTTTTCACACAACAGCTCAAATACACTTTGTCTCATGACATTGACTACAATTTACCATAATGCAACAGCTCCTCTCCCATTTCCTCCCTATAGTTAACCTCTTCCCTGTCTGTGCTCTTCTTTCCCATGCACTTCTGTCCCCAAGCTATCTCCCTGTGCCTATATAGCCCTTCTATTCTCCCATGATTGATCTCTTCGAAGAGTGTATCTACCTAATGTAAATGTTCAGCTCATATGCTTGTCTTTTGTTTGGTTGGAAGCCTTAGGAGTTGGTTCAATTCCAGACCTGAAGGGCAGCTAGGGGCTATAATCCCAGTGGTTCCATCAGGCTCTGTCAGACTAGCAAACCTGGTCTAAATGATTTTGAGTTTTGTTCCACATTATTCTCCCACTCTATCCAGGATCTCCTACCGAGATCCCCCTCTGAGTGGTTGACAGTGGTAGCTGGGTACCATTTAGTTCTTCTGGTATATATGCTGAGGATCCCATGGTGTACTGGTCACATAGACTAATTGTTTCCATGTGTTTTTGGTTTTCTTCATTCTTCCTTTCTCTGGATGAGGAGAGACCCATCGTTGCATCTAAATGGCCTCTTGCAAGCTTTCAAAATCCCAGTCACTACTCGCCAAAGCAGGAAGTGGAGCAAAGTTCTATTCTGTAGTATGTTATGCCAATTGAGCTTGATGTCCCCTGAGACTATGGTTCCAAGGCCACAGGTCCAACTACTCTCTCCCTTTGGGTAGCTGGCTGTGGCCAAGAAGTGACTACACCCTTGCCCCTTGTCAGCTCTACTATATATCTCAGGATTCTTACAGAACATACAAATACACTTGTAGAAACATTGTCTGCCAACCCTATACATGGTCATGGGCACACTCCCCCCCTGCATAGACATACCTAATAATTCAGCCTCTCCACCCATCTATCCACCCATATATCAATGTTTGCCCTCACTGACAATGCAGTACTGTATGTCCAAAAGGGTTCATCTTTGTTGTCTGTACCTCCCATGCACTTCTCTGTATCTTCCTCTTCCTCAATGTCACCATGTTGATCACTCACATTTGATATATTGCCCTTCTCTTCACCCAAATCAATACTTGTCTCTACCTATCTAACAGTGTTCCTCCCCTCCCTTCCCAACCCTGGTAATAAACAAAGAAAATTTCCTTCCATATATAAACCTTTCCTTGACTTTTTACACTAATGGACTAATACAATATTTGTCCTTCTGTGATTGACTTATTTCACTCAGCATAATATCCTCCAAGGTCTTCCATGTTATGGGGTGTTTTGCCAATTCTACATTATTCTTTAGTGTTGCATAGTATTCCATTGTGTGTATGTACCATAGTTTGGTTATCCATTCTTCTGTTGATTGGCACCTGGATTGTTTCCATCTTTTGGCTATTGTAAATAGTGCTGCAGTGACATGGGTGTGCATATATCTGTTCTTGTCCTGGCTTTCACTTCTTTAGGATATATACCTAGTAATGGGATTGCTGGGTCAAATGGTATTTGTAATTCCAACTTTTTAAGAAATTGCCATACTGCTTCCCACAGTAGTTGAATCATTTTACAGTCCCATCAGCAATGTATGAGAGTCCCAATCTCTCCACATCCTTGCCAACATTTGTTATTTTCTGCTTGTTGAACTTTGCTACTAGTGCTGGAGCAAAATAGTATCTCATTGTTTTGATTTGCATCCCTCTAATGGCTGAGGAGCTCTGGTAGCATAGTGCCTAAGGCACTTGACTGCTCACCAGAAGACTGGCGGTTCAAACCCACCAGCCACTCCTCAGAAGGAAGGTTGGGCAATCCTACTTCTGTAGTACTGCTTCGGAAACCCAAGGAGGGGTCACTATGAGTCAGGGCCGACTCGACGGCAAACAACAACAACAATGGCTAATGATCATGAGCATTTCTTCATATGTTTGTTGGCCACCAGAATATCCACTTTGGTGAAGTGTCTATTCATGTCTTCTGTCCATTTTTCAACTGGACTGTTTAAGATCATTATTCTTATCTCCATTTCCAGGTAAAGAAAATTGGGATCAGTGAAATTCTGTTTTGTTTACAATTATCCAGCTCATGATGACACTCAATGTTCTGCTGCTTGTGAAGTCAGGGAAATAACCAGCACTACCTGCAGCCTCTCAACCACATGTCACCCAGCACTTACTTTGAACCAATTCTTTATCTTAATTGCTTTAGGAGAAGAGGATGCTTGTGTAGCACTTCCCCTGCCCCACTCACTTCCTCCCTATCACTTTCCTTCTATGTTGAAACAAACAAACAAAAAAACCCCACAAACTCACTGCCAGTGAGTCAATTCAACTCATAGCAACCCCTCTTTGGGTTTCTGAGGTGGCATCTCTATGGAAGTAGATTGTCCAATCTTCCTTCTGAGGAGTGGCTGGTGGGTTTGAACCACTAGACTTCTGGTTAGTAGTCAAATTCCTTAGGCACTACACCACCAAATGAGATTAATCTCAAACTGCTCCTGGACCAGTCTCTTGACAGCTGCAACTCCTGGCAGTTTCAGTCCTGCCCTCCAGCTTCAGCCTCTCCCACCAGCACTGGTTCTTCCCTACAGCCTCACCCCTCTCATCAACAGTGGCCCTTCCCACCAATTCCAGTCCCTCTGTCCCTCCTACAGGTAAATTTGCTGTTGGTGACAGGAGGCCCTTTAGGACTTCTGACCTCTTCTTTGGACACTGTTCCCTAATGTGGTGAAGATAAAGACCTTCCCTATCTTTCCTGCCCCACTTATGTGTTCCCCAGTTCTCAAAAGGACGTTAAGTGTCTATATGACTTTTAAAGAGAGGTTGGGGAAGTGAAATGTCAGCAGCTTGTAATAAACAAGTAAATATTCAATCTACTCAACCCTGATTTTAAGAGTATGTCAGCCTCCCCTACCACTGAGAATTTCTCACTGAGCATATTTCTTCTAAGTAGGACATGTGGCTTTCCCCTCTTTCCTTCTGTCCTCTCAAATGTCTCCACTCTCATCTCTTTCCCTCTCCCAGTCATTTTCATTTCTCAGACATATTTTTGCTATGTAATTTATAGTCTCTTTCCAAACTATGTCTTGGGAATTTTGTCTTTCACATTAAATGGAGCACCAAGGTATTTTTCTAAACCAAAGACCATCTTAGTTGTGAAATTGTCCCACTCGCTCAGGTTCAGAAGTCAAATAAAGTTGGGATTTTGTTTAGTTTATTTGTTGTTACTTGGCTACACACACACATACACACACACAGAGTATCTGGTGGTTAGGTATATGATGTATCTGATAAGGTCCAGGGTGAGAATACCATCAAATATGTGTTCCCTCACACAATTCACAGGTGCCCTTGTCCCTAATTCTGATACAAGGGGCATTGCTGGCCCAGTCCTGGTGCAGCCAAGAGTGGCTGGCAAGGGAAAATGAACCTCTCTTCTCTGAAGGTTTTGGCTATTTTTGTGCCAAGACTTGTAGACATCATAATTTTAAGATGTTCTCTGGCTCCATATTTTAAATGAGGCAGCTGTGAGTGTTGTAATTACTGTGACATGGCCCTGACAATTTCCAGATTTCCTCTTAAAAATATTTTTTTCAATTTAATTTGGGTTTATCATTTCATCCTCATATCACTTAGTAGAAAATGCTACATTTGGGTTCCATCACAGATAATCAGCCCCAAAGAAAGAGTTTTATTCCAGTAAGAATTGAGTTCAAGAAGGCCTTTGGTGAACCTGAAGCTCAAGAAGTCAACTGCTTTGGCAGGCTGAACAACATGAGATCACCCTGAGGGACCTGGAGGGCCAGTGAAGCTGTTTCTTCTCTTTCTGTGTGCCCTGGGCTAGGCACCCTGCATTTCTTTCAACATGTGGTCTCACAGCAGACTGCAGTGGAAGCTACTATGTGCAACATTGGGAAAAACAAGCCACAGACCCTCTGGGGAAAAGAAACAAACCAGTGGAGCCCTTTCTTCCATTTTCTTCCATTATTATCTTCTTTTCCTCTGTTCTGACCCAGAGAATATGCTCATTCTGAGCACTATTTTTCACTTCTGATGGACTGTTTAAATTCATGGAGACATTGATCATGAGCATCTTGCACACAAAAAGCTAATCATAATAATGAGGTCACAAAACATGAAAGTCAGAAATGTGGAATCCAGCCCTAGCTCATTTGGTCATGTGGCAGAGGGCAAGCCCTCTACCTGATGTATCTTCAGCATCAGCATCATCACCTTCAGATGTGCACTGTATTCTAAATGTTAGCAAACATTTTCACATCCATTCTTCTCATTTCATATTCACATCTCTGCTTAAAAAGTAAAAGCAGATGTTATTTTTCCGTAAGTTATAGTAGGGTATGAGGGTTAAGGCTAGGGTATAATTCTCAGTTGTTTGGCAGTTACATAATGATGTAGCTTGACAGTTATGTAATGATGTAATTTGGCAGTTCTATAATGATATAATCATCCTCCATGCTGTGATCTGATGTGATCAGCCAATCACTTATAAGGGGATTTTCCACAGGTGTGTGGTATCAATCTATAGAGAGAGATTGTGGCAAAGCTTGCTTGCTTGCTCTGGATCCTGCATCCAAGTAGTCATCATCTGACCTCCAGTTCTTGGAATTAATCAGCCTGTGAGCCAGCAACCTGATGTCTGACCTGCTGATCTTGAATTTATGATCCCCTGTAACTACATGAGTCAGGAAAAGCCTCCAGCCTGATGCTGAACCTATGAACTGACACTTAGGATTTGCCAGCCTCTACAACCACATGAGTCATTTTTTGATGTATGTGTGTGTATACACACACACATATGTATGTGTATATATATATCACAGTTTTACTTCTCTAGAGAGCCCAACCTAAGACAAGGTGGCAATAAATGCTAAGGCAGGCAAAGTAGCTTTCTCAAAGAGTGGTAAGTTTCTGATAACTGGTCTAGACCATTTAGCTACACCAACATGTATCAAAGAGAACATATTTGTCTGTTAGTCTGTTAAATGATGTTGGTTGTTGCCATTGGGTCAATTTCAACTCATGGAGACCTATGTGTGCAGAATAGAACTGCTCTATAGGGTTTTCAAGGCTTCAACCTTTTGGAAGCAGATACCCAGGCCTGTCTTCCAAAGTGACTCTGAATGAGTTTGAACCACCAATCTTTACTCTAGTAGTTGAGCAGTGAAATATTTGTGCAGCAAGTGCTCAAGCTCTGAGGTGGGAATCTCTAGGTATTACACAGGCCATCCTGCTTCTTGGCTAACCCATTCTCCTCACAACATTACAAAGATTCACCAAGGTATGAATGAAAAAGGACATCATTATTTAAGTGAAAATATAAAATTTAAATGAAAAGGACATCATTATTTAAGTGAAAAACTTAAAATTATTTAAGTTGTCATCTGAACCTTCTTAATACTAACTGTGCTTCAAATAAGGCATGTTCATTTCTATGGCTCCCAGATGCCCTGGTGCCACTCTGATGGCATCCTCTCCAAAGGTGCTGGCACCTGCCTCTATGCCAGTCTTGTTTCCCTCTTTCTTATCTTTCTGACTGAGATCACCTCTAGAGGCAGGAAGCATGAGGCCACCACAATCTAATGACCCACTCAGAAAAGTGTTACTACAATTCACAGAACACTGTCAGTCCATTGTCACATTTGATTCCCACAAAAATACTTTAGGTAAGGGATGACTGAGCCTCAGAAATGCCAAAGGACTTCTCTAGGGTCACCTGGAATGTGGAGTTAGTCTAAGATCTGTCACCTCATTTTGATCAGAACCATATCTTCTTCATCTCTCCTACCCAAACTGTGTCAAGAATGACATTGCTCCCCAGTTGATATTAACATTGGGCTGTGTCATCTTCCCATTAATATATCTACCTCCTTTTAATCCTTCTCTTAAAGATCAATTTAAGTTTCTGTTTAGTCAGTAACTCTCTCCTTTTAGGTATAGTTCTAGTTTCTTCCTAACTTTTAGAAAATATGAAACAAAAGAATGGATATATATTGAAAACAGATCCAAAACCCAATTCAGCTTGAGGTTTGGGAGCTCAGTGGCTTTTCCTTTCATGGTGGAGGTTTGGGGTATCTGGATGACTATTTGTGGGCAAAATTTCATTGACACTCACTACCATCCTGGGTCCTTGCTGCTTCTGAGAGCAAAAGCTTAGGCATTTACAATTCCACCCAACACGACCTCCTGGCCTACTCTTTTTCCGAACAGTCCTTTCAGACTTTTCCTCTGCAGAATTCTGGAAGGTAACTTCACCCTCACCTCCAAAGTTGAAATGGCAGGGTGAGAGGAGCAGTAGGAATAAAAAGGAGCATAGGCTTCTGACTCAGATTCCCTTAGAATCCAAAATCTTGTTTTCCCACTCACTTGCCATGACATTGAGTGAGTCAGTTAGTTTACTTGCCTAGTAAAACTTTAATAAAACAGAATTGTTGTGAAAATTGTTACACACATACACATACACACACATATAAACTCACTGCTGTCGAGTTGATCCCGACTTATAACGACCTCTCCTTAGGTTTCTGAGGCGGTATCTCTACGGAAGTAGATTGCTCAATCTTCCTTCTGAAGAGTGGCCAGTGGATTTGAAGTGCCAGCCTTCTGGCAGTCAAATGACTATAAATATATAATTATTTTATACAAACACACACACATAGCCTAGAACTGTGCCATGCTCAATGGGGTCATTAATGTTAACAAGATAAGACTGAAGATACATTCTGCTCCAAATGTTCAAAATTTAGATCACTGGATGCCATCTCTGCCATTAGGTGCAATTATCTTTGTGAAGAACAAATAATCCATGGAAGGATTCTGGACAGCTGTTTGCTTTGAGGATATATTTTGAGGAAAAAATAAGACATCGTTCTCATTTTTTATGAACAGCTTTTGCAAATGTCATGGGCAATCCCTCCAAATCAATCCCTTTCAAATCCTCTGAAGCTAACCAGATTTTATTATTAATTATTTATGGGTATTAGCCATATTAAACAAAATGTTCATTTGAAAGACCAGATACACAAAATCTAATTCTACGTGTTTATAAAACTTTTCCCACTTACTTTAAAAAGAATTTGAGGCAGTTTACAAGTCACATTTATAACTCAAGGTAATGATGCATTTGGAGTTTATTTTGACACGGTTTGAGCATTTTTTAAGGTACATGAGGTCCTCTTGCATGATAATATACATAGTGCATTCACAGTTAACATTTTGGTTAGTGCAGTGTAAAAGTCATCTTCCTGGGAGGCAGCAGACAAGGTCTTGACCTATCTCTGCCTTTAAATAGTTCTGTTACTAAGCAAGGCTTATTTGTTCTGAACTTCAGCATCTTCCTTATAAAGTGAGAATTTTGGAATAGATCTGTGATGTCAGTTATCATTCCTTTTGTTGTTGTTGTTTTTAATTTTTATTGTGATTTGAATGAAAGTTTACAGAGCAAATTGATTTTTCATTCAACAATTCATACACATTTTGATTCATGACACTGATTGCAGTCCCCACAAGGTAACAGTACTCTTCCCACTCCCTCCCTGTGTTTACTTTTTCCATTCATCCTTCTTTCCTATACCTTCCTACCTTCTTAGCTTTATCCCTGGACAAATGCTCCCCTTTTGATCCCTGGTTGGTTGGTTTTTCTAGGGAGTGCATGTTGCCCTGGTGTTATTGTTCACCTTATAGGACTTTCTGTTGTTTCACTGAAAGTTGAGCATGGGGTTGAGTTCAGTTCCAGGCCTACAAGTTGTCGAAGGTCCAGTCTCAGGAGTTCCATAAGTCTCTATCAGACCAATAAGTCATGTCTTTTCTATTATTTCAAGTTTCGTTCCACGTTTTTCTCTACTCTATCTGGGACCTTCTATTGTGATCCCTTCAAAGCTGTCAAAAATGTTTGCTGGGCACTCTCTAATTCTTCTGGTCTCAGGGTTGTAGAAGCTGAGGTTGGTGTGGTCCATTAGTCCGTTGGACCAATTATTACCATATGTCTTTGATTTTCATTACTCTTACTCTGAATGGGGAAAGACCAATAATTACACATTAGTTACTCACCAAAAATAGAATGTAGAACATTTTCTGTGTGGAGTATGTTATGTCAGTTGAACTTGATGCCCCCCAAAATTATGATCCTGAATCACTGCACCTAGCCACTCATTCCCTCAAGTGTTTGGACATGGCTAAGAAGTTTTCATAACTTTTTTTATATGCTCTACTATATTCATGGATATATATATGAATATAGTAGAGCATTAAAAAAAAGTTAAGTTTTATATTTAGGTCTTTGTTACATTTTGAGTTTTTTTTTTTGTATATATTAAGAGATATGGATCCTGTTTTATCTTTCTGCACATGGATATCCAATATTGCCAGTACATTTTTTTAAAATCCTCTCTTTTACTCATTTAATGGGCTTTTCTGGTCAAAGATCAGCCATCCATAGGTGGATAGATTTACCTCTGGGTTTTCAATTCTGTTCCATTGGTCTGTGTGTCTGTCATTTTACCAGTACCAGGCTGTGTTGACTATGGTAGGTGCTGTTGTCATTGTTAGGTGCTGTTGAATCATCTCTGACTCATAGCAACCCTATGCACAGCAGAACAAAACACTGCCCAGTCCTGAGCCAGCTCCATGATTCTTGCTATACTTGAGCCCATTGCCACTGCCACCGTGTCAATCCATCTTGTTGAGGGCCTTCCCCTCCTTCGTTGACTCTCCAACTTACCAAGCATGACATCTTTCTTCAGGGAATGGTCCCTTCTGACAATATGACCAAAATATGTGAGACAAAGTCTGGCCATTCTTGCCTCCAAGGACCATTCTGGCTGTACTTCCTCCAGGACAGACCTGTTAGTTCTTTTAGCAGTCCACAGTATTTTCAGCATTCTTCGCCAACACCACAGCTCAAAAGCACCAATTCTTCTTTGGTCTTCCTCATTCATTGTCCAGCTCTGACATGCATATGAAGTGATTGAAAATACCACGGCTTGTATCAGGCACACCTTAGTCCTCAAGGAAATATCCTTGCTCTTCAGCACTTAAAGGAGGTTCTTTGCAGCCAATTTGCCCAGTGCTACATGTTGTCTGATGTCCTGACTGCTGCTTCCATTGGCATCGATTGTAGGACCAAGTAATGTGAAGTCTTTGACTATTTCAATCTTTTCTCCATTTATTGTAATGTTGCTTATAGGATCAGTTGTGAGGATTTTTGTTTTCTTTATATTGAGATGTAATCCATACTGCAGACTGTAGTCTTCAATCTTCATCAGTAAGTGCTTCAAGACATCTTCACTTCTAGCAAGCAAAATTGTGTCATCAGTGTATCACATGTTGTTAATGATTCTTCCTTCAACCCTGATGCCACGTTCTTCTTCATATACTCCAGGTTCTCAGATTATTTGCTCAGAATACAGATTGAATAAGTATAGGGAAATGATACATCCCTGATGCACTCCTTTCTTGATTTTAAACCATGTAGTGTTCCCTTTTTCTGTTTGAACAACATCCTCCTGGCACAGGTTCCTCATGAGTACAATTAAGTGTTCTGGAATTCCCGTTCTTCTCAATGTTATCTACAGTTTGTTATGGTCCACATAATCAAATGCCTTTGCATAGATGATAAAACACAAGTAAACATCTTTCTGGTATTCTTTGCTTTGAGCCAAGATCCATCTGACATCAACAATGATATCTCTCATTCCACATTCTCTTGTTAATCCAGCTTTCATTTCTGGAAGTTCTTCATCAGTATACTGCTACAACCATTTTTTAATTATCTTCAGTAAGATTTTACTTGCATGAGATATTAATTACATTGTTCAATAATTTCCACATTCTGTGCAATCACCTTTCTTTGGAATGGGTACAAATATGGATCTCTTTCAGTAAGTTGTCCAGGTAGCTATCTTCCAAATCTCTTGACATAACCGAGTGAGTGGCTCCAGTGGGGCATCCATTTGTTAAAACATCTCAATGAGTATTCTGTCAATTCCTGAAGCCTTATTTTTTGCCAATTTTTTCAGTGCGGCTTTGACTTCTTCCTTCAATACCATTGGTTCTTGAACATATGCCACCTCCTGAAATGGATGAAGATTGACCAGTTCTTTAAGGTACAGTGACTCTGTGTATTTCTTCAATCTTCTTTTGATGCTTCTTGCATCATTCAATATTTTTTCCCATAGAATCTTTCAATATTGCATCTCGAGGCTTAAATTTCTTCCTCAGTTCTTACAGCTTGAGAAATGCCAAGCATCAGCTTCCCTTTTGTTTTTCTAAGTCCAGGTCTTTGCACATTTCATTATAGTAATTGGCTTTGTCTGCTTGAGCTGCTCTTTGAAATCTTCTGTTCAGCTCTTTTATTTTGTCATTTCTTCCATTTGCTTTAGCTACTCTTTGCTCAAGGGCAAATTTCAGAGTCTCCACTGACATCCATTTTGGTCTTTTCTTTCTTTCTTGTATTTTTAATGACCTCTTGCTTTCTTCATGGATGATGCTCTTGATGTCATCCTACAATTCTTCTGGTTTTTGGTGTTGGTGTTCAATGCATGAAATCTATTCTTTAGATGGTCTCTAAATTCAGGAGGGATATATTCAAGGTCATATTTTGGCTCTCATGGACTAGCTTTAATTGTCTTCAACTTCAAGTTGAACTTGCATATGAGCATATCAGCTCCTGGCCTTGTTTTGGCTGAAGAAATTGAGCTTTTCCATTGCATCTTGTCATGGATGTAGTCAATCTGATTCCTGTGTATTCCATCTGGTGAAGTCCACGTGTATAGCTGCTGTTTCTGTTGTTGAAAAAAGGTATTTGCAATGAATAAGTCATTGGTCTTGCAAAATTCTATCATGCAATCTCCAGCATTATTTCTGTCACCAAGGCCAAATTGTCCAACTATCAGTGATTTTTCTTTGTTTCCAACTTTTGCATTCCAATCACCAGTGATAAGAAACACATCTTGATTGCATGTTTGGTCAATTTCAGACTGTGGAAGTTGATAAAAATCTTCAATTTTCTCATCTTTGGCTTTGGTATTTAGAGCATAAATGTGAATATTAGTAGTATTAATCGGTCTTCCTTGTAAGCATATGGAGATTATCCTATCACTGATAGCATTGTACTTCAGAACATATCTTGAAACATCCTTTGTGATGATGAATGCCCCACCATTCCTCTTCAATTTGTCATTCCTGGCATAGTAGATCATATGGTTGTCTAATTCAAAATACCCAAAACCCATCCATTTCAGCACACTAATACCTAGGATATTAATCTTTATGCATTCCATTTCATTTTTGACAACTTCCGATTTTCCTAGATCCATATTTGTACATTCCATGTTCCGATTTTTAATGGATATTTGCAGCTGTTTCTCCTCAATTTGAGTCTTGCCATGTCAGCACATGGAGGTCCTGAAAGACTTACTTTATCCGTATCATTAAGGTTGGTTCTACTCTGATGAGGCAGCTCTTTTTCAGTCTTATTTTGAGTGCCTTCTGACTCAAAGGGCTCATCTTCCTGCACTGTGTCAGACAATGTTTCCAAGCTATTCATAAAGTTGCCCAGTAATGTATCAGATTGTGTTTCTCTGCTATTCATAAGGTTTCCCCTGCCCAATTTTTGAGAAGTGGACGGCCTCCTCCTTCTTTCTAGTCTCTCTTAGTCTGTAAGCTGCATTGAAAGCTGTGCACCATGTACAACTCTGCTGGCATCTGAAACACCAGTGGCACACCCTCAAGCCTTACAGCAATGTACAAGCCCCACAGGATGACAAACTGACAGACCAGTTTGTCTCCCTCAGCTGTGGAAAACTCTGCACACTTCCCTTATCTATTTCCTACCTGGAACCTGCCACTTTGTGGTCCCTTGCCACTCCCTACCTTTCCTGGCTCTAGGGGGCTTGGGGCATAGCCTTGCCTCCCTGCCCTTTACCTGGATATCCTGTCACTCCAGAGGTCCCCGACCTCTCCTGCTCCCTTCCTTTCCTGGTTCTATGGGGCTTGGGTCCTAGCCTTCCCTCCCTCCCCTTTTTACCTGGATATCCTGCTGCTCCACTGGTCCCTGGCCTCTCCTGCTCCTTCCCTTTCCTGGGTCTAGGGGGCTTGAGTCCTAGTCTTCCCTCCCTCCCCTTTTTAACTGGATATCCTGTTGCTCTGGAGTCCCCAGCCTCTCTGCTCTTGGGGGCTAGAGCTAGGAAAGGGAGGGAACAAGAGAGGCCGGGGACCTCCAGAGTAATAGGATATCCAGGTAAAATGGGCAGGAGGCAAGGCTAGGCCCTAAGCCCCCTAGAGCCAGGAAAGGGAGGGAGCAATTGTCATCTAGATCAGGGTTGCATTATATTTATAGATTTCTTTGTACAGAAGTGATATTTTTACAATGTTAAGTTTTCCTATCCATGAGTATAGTATATTCTTCCATTTATGTAGGTCTCTTTTGGTTTCTTGTAGTTGTATTTTGTAGTTGTCTTTGCATAGTTCTTTTGTAACTTGAGTTAGATTTAGTGGCTAAGGCACTTGACTGCTAACCAGAAGGCTGGCGGTTCAAACCCACCAGCCACTCCTCGGAAGGAAGGTTGGGCAATCCTACTTCCGTAGTGATACTGCCTCGGAAACCCAAGGAGGGGTCGCTATGAGTCGGGGCCGACTCGACGGCACATAACAACAACAACAACAACAACTTAATCTTCTGGGTGACTATTTTCAATGGCATTTTTCAGATTTTTTTTTTCAGAGTTCTCTTTGTTAGTACAGAGGAATCCAATTGATTTTTGTATGGTGATCTTGTACCTTGACACTTTGTTGAATCCTTCTATTACTTCCAGTAGTTTTCATGTTGAGTCTCTGGTATGTTCTATTTAAAGGATCATATCATCTGCAAACAGAAATAGTTTTACTTTTTTTTTGCCAATTTAGATACCATTTATTTCCTTTTCTTGCCTTATTGCTCTGGCTAAGACTTCCAATACACTATTCAGTAGAAATGATGGTAAAAAGCATCATTGGCTGGTTCCTGTTCAGAAGGGTGGTATTTTCAGGTTCACTCTATTGAGGAAAATGTTGGAAAATAGTTTTGTGCATATGTTTTTAATTGTTTAGGAATTTCCCTTCTATTCCTATTTTGCTGTATTTTTTTTTTTTAATCAAGAATTCATGTTGGATTTTGTCCAGTGCTCTTTCTGCATCAGTTGTTATGATCATGTGGTTGTTTTCCTTTTTTTTTTTTTTTATGTTGTGGGTTATATTGATTATTTTTCTAATATTGAACCATCTTTGCACACATGGTATGAGTTCCACTCTGTTATGATGTATTATTTTCTCTGTATGTTGTTGGATTCCATTGGCTAGGAGTTGAAAATTTTTGCATCTGTGCTAATAATGGATTTTTGTTTATAATTTTCCTTTTTAGGTGTGTCTTTACCTGGTTTTGGTATCAGGGTTAAGCTTGCCTCATAGAACTTGTTTAAGAATAGTCCATCCTTTTCTATGTTCTGGAATAGTTTAAATCGAATGGTCAGCTCTTCTCTGATTGCTTGGTAGAATTCATAAGTGAAGCAGTCTGAGTAAGGACTTTTTTTAAAATCAGGAATTGTTTATGGTATTTCAATTTCTTCTTTTGCTATTGGTCTATTCAAAATTTCTACCTCAGATTGTGTTAGTTTGGGTAGGTACTATGTTTCTATAAATTTGTCCAAGGTTTCAAATTTGTTGGAGTACAGTTCTCCATAATATTCTGTTATCATCAATTTTATTTTGTAGGTTCTTTTGTGATACTACCTATTACAGTTATTGTTATTCTTTTTGCATCTTTTCCTTTGTTAAATTCTCCAGTGGTTTGTCAGTTTAATTAATTCTTTTAAAGAACTAACTTCTTGTCTTATCGATCCTTTCTATTTTTCTGTTTGATTTATTTTTATGGGAATTTTTATTTTTTCCTTTCTTCTAGTGACTGTAGATTTCTTGTGTTATCTTTTTGTAAATTGTTGGAAATGTTGGGTTAAGTGGTTAATCTTGGTTCTTTTTAACTTTTTGATGTGTGTTTTACTGTTATGTATTGTCTTCTGAACACTGCTATTGCTGTGTCCCAAAAAAATTTGATATGTTGTGTTTTCAATCTCATTTGAGTCAAGGATTTTTTTTTTTTAATTTCCTCTTCTACCCAGTAGTTTTTTTTTGTGTGACACTGACTATATTCCCCATAGTGTAACAGCTTTCCTCCCAATTCTTCCCTTTGATTACCCTTTCCCAGTGTCTTTCTTACTGATGCATTCCTATCTCCCTATCTTTCTCCCCGTGCAAATGCTGCCCTTCTGGTTTCCCATGGTCAATTGTTCTAAGAAGTGAATCTTCCTGGTTTAATTGTCCAGGTCAATTTTGTTCCACATTTTTTTTTCTCCCACTCTATCCAGGATCTTCAATTTTGATCTCTTTCCACATGGTTGACATAGGTAACTGGCCTGTCTAGTTCTTTTGGTTTCAGGGTCATATAGGCTGAGGTTTTCATGGTCCATTAGTCATTTGGACTAACTGTTTCCATGTGTCTTTGATTTTCTTCACTCTTCTTTGCTCCAGACAAGGAGAGACCAATAGTTGGATCTTAGATGGTCTCTTGCAAGCTTTCAAGACCCCAGGCACTACTCACTGAACAAAGATGTTGAACATTATTATTTTTTTAAACTATTTTGTGCCAATTGAGCTCAATGTGCTCTACAACCATGGTCTCCAGCCATTGGTTCAGGGACTTAGCCTCTCAAGGTGCTTAGTTGTGGCCAAGCAGTTATCCTAACTTTTCCCCTTCTTAGCTTTAAACTCCATCACCCATCTGTCAATTTGTCATATTGTGGTGGCATATGTGTTGCTGTGAGGCTAGAAGGTATTACACAGGTATTTCAAGTACCAACAGGATCCCATGGTGGACAAATTTCAGAATTGGTCCACTTCCAACCATTTCAGGAAGTAGAATGTGATCAAGAACCAATGCTGTTGAAAGAAGAAGTCCAAGCTGCACTGAAAGAATTGGTTAAAAAAAAAAAAAAAAAAAAAAAAAAAAAGCTCCAAGAATTGATGAAATATCAATTGAGATGTTTCAACAAATGGATGCAGCATTGGAAGTGCTCACTCATTCATGTCAAGAAATTTGGAAGATAGATTACTGGCCAACTGACTGGAAGATACACATTTTTGTGCCCATTCCAAAGAAAGGTGACCCAAAATATGGTGGAAATTATCAAACAATACCATTAATATCACATGCAAGAAAATTTTGCTGAAAATAACTCAAAAATTGTTGCACCAGTACACTGACAGAGAACTTCCAGAATTCAAGCTGAATTCAGAAGAGGACATGGAATGAAAGATACCATTGCTGATGTCAGATGGATCTTGATGGAAAGCAAAGAATACTGGAAAGATGTTTACTTGTGTTTTATTGACTAAGCAAAGGCATTTGACTGTGTGGATCATAACATATTATGGATAACATTGAGAAGAATGAGAATCCCATAACCCTTAATTGTACTCATGAGGTACCCATACCTAGACCAAGAGGCTGTCATTTGAACAGAACAGGGTGATACTACATGGTTTAAAATCAGGAAAGGTGTGTATCAGAGTTGAACCTTTCACCATACTTATTCAATCTGTATGGTGAGCAAATTATTTGAGAAGACGGACTATATGAATAAGAACACAGCACCAGGATTGGAGAAAAACTCATTAACAACCTGTTATATGCCTCAGAAACCTAAGGAGGGGTTGCTATGACTAGAATCAACTTGCTGGCAGTGAGTTTGGTTTTTTTAATATGCAGATGACACAACCTTGCTTGTTGAAAGTGGAGGTGACTTGAAGCACTTACTGATCCAGATCAAAGACAACAATCTTCAGTATGGATTACATCTCAACATAAAGGAAACAAAAATCCTCACATCTGGACCAATAAGGAATATCATGATAAATGGAGAAAAGACTGAGGTTATTAGGGATTTCATTTTACTTGGATCCACAATTAACATCCATGGAAGGAGCAGTCAAGAAATCAAACATCGTATTGCACTGTGCAAATTTGCTGCAAAAGACTGCTTTAAGGTGTTAAGGAGCAAAGTTGTCACATTGAAGACTATGGTGTGCCTGAACCAAAGTATGGTATTTTCAATTGCTTCATACACATATGAAAGCTGGACAATGAATAAGGAAAGCCAAAGAAGAGTTGATGCCTTTGAATTATGGTGTTGACAAATGACATTGAAAATACCATGGATTTCCAGAAGAATGAATAAATCTGTCCTGAAAGACTTGCAGCCAGCATTCTCCTTAGAAACAAGAATGACCAGACTTCATCTCACTTACTTTGGTCACGTTGTCAGAGGGAATCAGTCCTTGAAGGATACCATGCTTGGTAAAGCATAGGGTCAGTGAAAAAGGGGAAGACCCTTAAGGAGATGGATCAACATAATGGCTGCAATGAAGGGCTCAAGCCTGGCAATGATTGTGAGGATATAGGTACCGTGGTTGGAGATTTTCCTGTTGTTTCTTTGTTATTGATTTCTGATATAATTCCATTGTATTCAGAGAACATTTTATGAATGATTATGGTTCTTTTAAATTTTTTAAGATTTGTTTTATGACAAAGGATATGGTCCACACTGGTGAATTTTCCATGTGCACTTGAAAAGAATGTGTATTCTGCTATTATTGTATGGAATGGCCTATAATACATCATGTTAACTGATGATGTTGTTGAGTTCTATCTTTGCTGATTTTCTATCTAGTAGTTCTATCAATCTCATTCTGGTGGCACAACAGTTAAGTGCTCAGATGCTAACAGAAGGCTTGGCAGTTGGAATTCACCTATCAGCTCCATGGAAAAAAAGACCTGAAAATCTTTTCTGTAAAGATTACTGTCTACAAAACCTTATAGGATTAGTTCTACTCTGTCACACAAGGTTGATATGAGTTGAAAATCAACTCAATAGCATCTAAGAACAACAATAGTTCTATCAATTGCTGAGGATTGAAACATTGAAGATTGTCATGGATTGAGTTGTGTCCCCCAAAATATGTGTCAATCTGGCTGAGCCATTCTCAGTGGTTTGGCACTTATGTAATGATGTAATATAGCAGTTATGTAATGATGTAATCATCTTCCATGAAGTGAACTGATGTGATCAGCTAATCAATTAGGTTGTTGTTGTTATGTGCCGTCGAGTTGGACCTGACTCATAGCAACCCCTCCTTGGGTTTCTGAGGCATTATCACTATGGAAGTAGATTGCCCCATCTTCCTTCCGAGGAGTGGCTGCTGAGTTTGAACCAGCAGCCTTCTAGTTAGCAGTCAAGTGCCTTAGGCACTATGCTACCAGAGCTCCCATAAAAAAACACACCTCCCAACTGACTGCATTATAGGGAAATTAAATTGGGATGAAACACCCTCACTCAAGTCATAGTCTTGATCCTATGTAAGACAAGTTTTCTTGAAATGTGGCCTTCATAACCTTTTATCTTACAAAAGATAAAAGGAGAGAAATGCAAGCACAGAGAGGAGAAACATACTAACACCAAAAAAGAAGAACTGGGAGCAGAGTGGACCTGGGGTCCCAGGGTTGAGAACCTCCTAGACCCAGGAAAAGATTGATAAGACATATGAAGACCTCCAAGGAATAGTGGGCCCACAGATGTTGAAAGGACACAAGGACCTTTCCCAGAGCAGATAAAGAGAGAAAGCCTCCCTCTAGAGCTGGCACCAATTGAATTTGGACTTCTAGCCTTCTTCATTGAGAGAAAATAAATTTCTGTTTGTTAAAGCCATCTGCTGTGGTAGTTGGGTTATACCTGCACTAGATAGCTATGAAAAGGGTTAAGGTGTTGAAGTCACCAATTATAATCATGGATTAAAACCTCCATCTGCTTTTGCTTCATGTATTTTGGTGCATACATTACTTTGAATTATCGTGTTCTCCTATTAGACTGATCTATTCATCATTATGTAATATCTTTTTTGTCTCTAGTTATTCTAATATCTATTTTACCCGATGTTAATATAGCTATCCTGCTTTTTACAACTTCCAATTTTCCTAGATTCATAAATCATATATTACATATTCTGATTATTAATGGATGTTTGAGATTGTTTCTTCTCATTTTGAGTCATGCCACATCAAAAAATGAAGGTCCTGAAAGATTTACTTCATTGATGTCATTAAGATCAACTTTCCTTTGAGGAGGCAGCTCTTCCCCAGTCGTATGTTGAGTGCCTTCCAACCTGAGGGCCTAATCTTCCAGCACTGTATCAGACAGTGTTTCACTGCTATTCATCAAGTTTTCCAGCACTATATTAGAAAATGTTTCACTGCTGTTTATAAAGTTTTCAATGGCCAATTTTTTTCAGAAGTGGACCACCACACCTTATTTCTAGTCTGTATTAGTCTGGAAGCTCCACTGAAACCAATCCACCATGGATGACCCTACTGGTATTTGGAATACCAATGACATAGCCTCCAGCACCACAGTAACATGCAAGTAGCCACAGCATGAGAGACTGACAGACAAGTGGTAAAAAATGAAATGGAATGCATGCAGATTTATATCCTAGACATTAGAGAACAGAAATGGACTAGTATTGGCCATTTTGAATTGGATAAATGTATGATGTACTGTACTAGGAATGACAAATTGAAGAGGACTGGTGTCACATTCATCATCAAAAAGAATACTTCAAGATCTATCTATCCTGAAGTACAAAGCTGTCAGTGATAGGATAATATCCATATATCTACAGGGAAGACCAGTTAATACTATTATATTCAAATCTATGCATCACTAAGGCCAAATATGAAGAAATTGAAGATACTTACCAACATTTGTGGTCTGAAATTGGCCAAACATACAATGGAGATGCATTGATCATTATTGGTGATTGGAAAGCAAAAGTTGGGAACAAAGAAGAAGCATCAGTAGTTAGAAAGCATGGCCTTGGTGATAGAAATGACACAGAAAATTGCATGACAGAATTTTGCAAGATCAATGCCTGATTCATTGCAAATACTTTTTTCAACAACATAAATGGTAACTATACACACGGACCTCACCAGATGTAACTCACAAGAATCAAATCAACTACATCTGTGAAATAGATGATGGAGAAGTTCAATATCATCTGTCAAGGGTCAGAGGCCAACTGTAGAACAGATAGTGTTCATACACAAGTTTAGTTTGAAACTGAAGAAAATTAAAACAAGTCCATGAAAGCCAAAATATAACCTTGAGTATATCACCTGAATTTAGAGGCCACATCAAGAATAGATTTGATGTATTGAACTCCAATGACCAAAGATCAGATGAGTTGTGTGGTGACATCAAAAACATCATACATGAAGAAAGTGAAAGGGCATTAAGCAGACAAGAAAAAAAAAGAGAGAGAGAGAGACCAAATGAATGTCAGAGGAGACTCTGACACTTGCTCTTGAACATAGAGTAGCTAAAGTGAATGGAAGAAATGATTAAGTAAAAGAGCTGAACAGATTTCAAAGGGTGGCTCAAGAAAACAATGTAAAGTATTATAATGAAATATGCAAAGATCTGGAGTTAGAAAACCAAAAGAGAAGAACATACTTAGTGTTTCTCAAGCTGAAGAACTAAAGAAAAATTCAAGCCTCAAGTTGAAATATTGAAGGATTCAATGGAGAAAATATTGAATAATGCAGGAAGCATCAAAAGAAGATGGAAGGAATACACAGAATCATTATACCAAAAGAAAAAATTGGTCAACTTTCAGCTTTTTCAGGAAGTAGCATCTGATCAAGAATGAATAGTATTGAAATCTAAGCTGCACTGAAGGCATTGGCCAAAAACTAGCCTTCAGGAATTGACAGGATACCCACTGAGATGTTTCAACAAACAGATGCAACACTGGAGGGACTCATTCACTTAGGCTAAGAAATTTGGAGGACAGCTACCTGGCCAACTGACTGGTAGATATGCATATTTGCACCAATTCCAAAAATAGATGATCCAAAAGAATGCGGAAATTATTGAACAATATTATTAAAGTCATACAAAAGTACAATTTTGCTGAAGGTAATTATAAAATGGTTGCAGCAGTATATTGGCAGGGAACTGCCAGAAAGTCAAGATGAATTCAGAAGAGCATGTAGAATGAGGGATATTATTGCTGATATCAGATGACTCTTGGCTAAAAGCAAAGAATACTGGAAATATGTTTACCTGTTTGTAATTAACTATGCAAAGGCATTTGACTATGTGGATCATAATAAATTATGGATAACATTATGAATAATGGGAAATCCAAAACAATCAATTATGCTTATGAAGAACCTGTACATAAACAAAGAGGCAGTCATTTGAACAGAACAAGGGTATAATGCATGTTTTAATATGAGGAAATGTGTATATCATGATTGTATCATTTTACCATACTTATTCAATCTATATACTGAGCAAATAATCTGAGAAGCTGGACTATATGGTATCAGGATTGGAGGAAGACTCATTAACAACCTGTGATACGCAGATGACACAACCTTGCATGTTGCAAGTGAAGAAGACTTGAAACATTTACTGATGAAGATAAAACTACAACCTGTAGTGCTTTGCTTATCCATGGTCTCTTTCCTCTCTATATAAAATTAGTGACTTGTTCACTAATCAATGAAATGAAATCAATTGGGATTTCATTGAATATAGATTGCTTTGGGTAGTATTGACAATTTCACAATGCTCAGTCTTCCTATGTATGCATGTTATGTTCTTCCATTTATGCTCAGCCAAACAATAGTCAGGCCTATGAGCTTGACAATTATATCAGAAACATGCACTCTTTAGAACAAGCAATCATAGGAGATGAGAAAGGCAGCATTTGTGCACAAAGAAAGCTCAGGAGGCAGGAGTGCATAAATAAGGACACAGGGAAAAGGTAACCATAGGGAGGAAGTGGGAAGAGAGTTGTTACATTATGGGGATTATAATCAATGTCACAAAGCAAAACGTGTATGAACTATTGAATAGAAAATGAACTGCTCTGTAAATTTTTACCCTACAACAACAAAAAGTTTAAATAAATAAATAAATAAAGCAGAGTTGTGTGATAGAAAATAATTGGCTTGATCACTGTTGAAAGTGACCTTTCTGAGTTAGTGACATTAAGATCTGAATAACAAGAAAACCAAAGCCATTTGAAAATATAAAGCTAAAGTATTCTAGGCAAAGGGAATTTCATTGTCATCAGTCAATTCTGACTCATAGTGACCCCTCCTTGGGTTTCTGAGACAGTATCTCTAGGGAAGTAGATTGCCCAGTTTTCCTTCCAGTGAGTGGCTGGTGGGTTTGAACCAACAACCTTCTGGTTAGCAGTCAAATTCCTTAAGCATAGCAAATGCAAAAGCACTGACATGACCACAAGCAAGACATTGTTGAAGACATGAAAGGACCAATGTCGCTGGCATAAGCAATTGAGTGACAATGCAGTTAGAGGTGAAGTTAAGAAATAAGCAGGGGGAGTTCTGGTGACACAATGCCTAAGGCATTTGACTGCTAACCGGAAGGCTGGCTGTTCAAATCTACCAGCAACTCCTCAGAAGGAAGATGGGACAATCTACTTCCTTAGATACTGCCTTAGAAACCCAAGGAGGGGTTGCTATGAGTCAAAATCAACTCGACGGCAGTGAGTTTTTTGTTTCTTTCTTTTTTTTTTTAATCATGTAAGGCTTTGGATTCTCATGGAAATTGAAAGCCACTGGAGCATTGTAAGCAGGAGAATGACATAATACAATTTACAGTTTTAAGACAGAAGAAAAGATTACAGTCTGAAATATGGATTACACCTCAGCATAAAAAAACAAAAATCCTCACAAGTGGACCAATAAGCAGCATCACAATAAATGGAGAAAAGATTGAAGTTGTCAAGGATTTCATTTAACTTGGATCCAAAATCAATTCCCATGGAAGCAGCAGTCAAGAAATCAAATGATGTGCTCAATTAGTATTTTTGGTTCATAAAAAAATTTGTTCTATAACCCACTTTGATGAGTAGCAACTGGGGTCCTAAAAGCTTTCCAGCAGCATCTAAGATGAAACTATTGGTCTCCCCTCAGTGGAACAAAGAAGAGTGAAGAAAATCAGAGTCATCTAGAAACAATTAGTCCAAAGATAAGATGGACCACGAGAACCTCAGCCTCCATGACCTGACACCAGAAGAACAAGCTAGTCCCTGGCTACCATTGTCAACCTCTCAGAAGGTATCAAACCTGGAGATCCTGGATAGAGTGGGAAGAAAAATGTGGAACAAAATTCAAAAACATGAAAATGACCAGAATTATTGGTCAGATAGAGACTGGTGGAACTCTCAAGACTGTGGCCCCGGTTACCCCTACAGCCTAGAAATGGACTCACTTTCATGGATCGGCTCTCAGCCCAACAGTGGAAAGACCCATATATAGAATGCCTACCCCAGGTTGATGCACCCACCTACTCTAGGTAGATGCATCCCTTGGTCAAGCACCCATGAGACATCAGAGGGGTAGCATTCACACAGAGGGGAGGCTGGACAGACAGGAATGTGTGGATGAGAGGGTTACAGGGAGAGGGGTTGTCACGGGGAGGAAAGAGGAGGAGAGTTTCTTACAGTTGGGGATGGTAATCGGAGCCATGAAGCCAGATGTGCATGAACTATTGAATGTAAAACAAGTTTGCTATGTAAATTTGCACCCAAAGCACAATTAATGGTAATAATAGCATTAAAGTTCTCAAGAGCAACATGGAAAGTAGAAGAAAATAGAGAATGATAATAACAAATAAAAAAATAACTGAGTGAAATGATTTTTAACTCATATTTCTTTACTCCATTTAATTTGAGATTAAAAATATTTTTAGAAAACCAAAAAAAAAAAAAAATCAAATGTTCTATTGCATTGGGCAAATCTGCTGCAATAGACCTCTTTATGGTGTTGAAGAGCAAAGATGTCACTTTGAAGACAAAGGTGCTCTTGACCCAAGCCATGATACTTTTAATAGCTTCATATGTATGTGAAAGCTGGACCATGAATAAGGAAGACTGAAAAAAAAATTGATGCATTTGAATTTTGGCTCTGGCAAAGAATATTAAAAATACCGTGGACTGCCAAAAGAATGAATAAATCTGTCTTGGAGGAAGTGCTGAATACTCCTTAGAATTGACAATGGCCAGACTTCATGTCTCCTACTTTGACCATGTTATCAGAAGGGATCATACTTGGTAAAGTAGTTGTTGTCATTATGTGCCGTCAAGTTGGCCCTGACTCATAGCGACTCCTCCTTGGGTTTCTGAGGCAGTATCACTACGGAAGTAGATTGCCCCATCTTCCTTCCCAGGAGTGGCTGGTGGATTTGAACTGCCAGCCTGCTGGTTAGCAGTCAAGTGCCTTAGGCACTATGCTACCAGAGCTCCTGTTGGTAAAGTAGAGGGGTGGTGAGAAAAGGGAAGAGCCTCAGCAAGACGGATTGACACAGTGGCTGTGGGGAGGGGCTCGAGCATAGCAAATATGTGAAGATGGATCAGGACCAGGCAGTGTTTTGTTTTGTTGTATATAGGGTCACAATGAGTAGGAACTGACCCAAGGTACCTAACAACAACTCCTGCTGTTTAAAAATTAATGTTTTCATGACATGTCTTTTTCCATCCTTTTAGTTTCAACTTACCCATGTCATTGTATTTTAAGTTTACGTGTCTTTGTGTTTGTATATGTCTTATAGATAACATATTGTTGACTATGTTTTAAAATATACTCTGACAATTCATGTCTTTTAATTGGTGTATTTAGATCATTTATATATAAAGATTATTGATATGATAAGCCTCAAGTCTACTATCTTATTATTTGTTTTTGGTTAATTTCTTCTGTTTTTTACTCCTGTTTCTTTTTTCTTACCTTCTTGTGGGTTGCTTGAACATTTTTTAAAGATGTCATCTTGATTAATTTATAGTCATTTTCTTTTTTTTTTTTTTCCCAGTTGTGAGAAGCTGCCATCTAAATGTCAGAATCTTTTCTGTGATAAGAACTTATTCTAGGCACATCATGTGATGAAAGCAAAATGTAGGAGACTTAGAATCCAGGTTTTCTCTGGGATGGAGCACCCATACCCAAGAATATTTTGGTGAACTCAGTGCCTATAACATGAGAGTCTCTGGAAGATGATAATGGCCCAGAAGCAACATTCCAGGGCTGAGAGAGGACTTCTCACATTTATCATGGGAAAGTGATACCTGGAAAGGAAGGCAGAACTTTCCCCAATTTGCAAGATAGGGGCTCCAAATTTAGCCCTTTAATTATAAAGCTGTGGTGATCTCAGCTTGTATTCCAAGGTGGTGAAAGTGTACATCCCCAAAATTCCAATACTATTCTTCTTACCCAAAACTTCTATTTACCTGATCCACCTTATAATGACCTATTGGTCAATCTTGTATGGAAGTGAAGGATGGAGAAAACTTTCATACACAAAAGGCTCCCGGTAAGGTAAGAATATATGGTCAGCAGCAAGTATTTTCCCCAAAATGCTCAGAACTTACACAATCTTATCCTTATTCACCCTAGAAGTAAAGATAAAAGTCGTTATCTCTCTGTTAGGGTTGGAAAGATTAAAGAATGGAATCTTGCTCAAAGCCACACAGTAATTGATTAGTAGTTAAACTCCTTTCATCTATATGTGAGCAAATTGGCTATTCTAGCTGATGTCTACAATGTTAATTATTTCTGATACTTAGTTTTTAATCCAATTTGGCCTTCTGGTTTCTCAGAAAGAAGTGTTCAGTATGGTTCTGGGAGACCTGGCTCAGTCAGAGTTTATTTAGCTTGAAATATGATGTGTGTGATACATAATAATAATAGCTTGCCTTATCCCAAGGCTTCTGTACTTTCACAGAAATCTTTCAATGAAATTTTTCAGTCATTACTTCCTTCATTCATTAGATAAGACCCGGTCAGATTCCCACTAGACCCAAGCAGTGTTCCACAGTCAGGAGCTACAAAGGTGTATTGGACAGTTTGGAGAGAACGACAGTTAGAGACCCTAGGTAAGCGCTATAGAAAAAGCATCCAAGAGAAGCCAGAAGATAGGCAAGACAGATGTGAGGGGTGGGGGGATTTCATCGAGGGTCTGTCTTTTATGTAGAAATTTGACAGTAGTCAAAATGGCCAAAAGTGAAGAAGAATGGTGTTCCAGAGTATGGAACAGAGAGGCAGAGTGTGTCCCAGATTGAAAGGATACCAAGTACAGAGACATAGGCTTGAGTGTTGTTGGAGACCTGGAAGGTAAGTGTAGATCTATGAGAAATTAGACCAAAGGGAGAAGCTGAGTCCAGATTATGAAGGGCACTACAGAGCAGTATCGGGTAGAGCATAGGCATTGAAGATCTTCAATACTGCTGCTGCTTTGTCTTGCTTTACCCTTCTCTCAGCTACCCAAATAGTTGTCAAAGCTGTCTAAGGCATTAAGCAAAGAATAGATTTGCAAAGTGGTAAAAATACCAATGCAATGTTTTTTTTATATATACATATATTTTTTATTTATGTGTCTGGATTTAAAATCAGCCAAGTAGGGCTTGAAGCCACTTTCTTCTGCTCATAAGATCTGTTAAAGCTTAAGAAACTGGCTGGGGACCAGGCCTTCAGAGTAATTGTCAGCCAACACCTGCTTCCAAGTTACCTGGAGCCACTGCTCCAGCACTTGGACTTTCCACTTTAACTTTTGAACACATCTTGGAAGCATATTCCCCTAACAGTTCACTGTTAGGAATTTTGACACAGAGATCTCAGGACAGCTTAATTATGTCCACTAATAGCACTTGTATTCACTCTTCTTAATCTCTTTGTTGGGAGAAAAGCTCTTGAGATCATTGTAAGTGAAAATTGTTGCATTTCTCTTCCTCCTCTCCTTTTCTATTCTCCTTTATTTCCTCCAAAAAAAAGATGATTTATTAAGTACAGTAGCCAAAACTGGAAAACATCTAATACCTTGTCTATTAAGCCAGAACGAACAGACTTACCACTCCATTTAGAAAGCTGTTTACACCTAGGGTCTATAACAGCTGTGATGACAGTTCTGGGATAAATGAAAAAAATGTTGGAGAGATTTACAATGTGTGATTAACTGACTCAATTCTTTCAGAGAACTAGAGATTTAGAGATTGTGTATGGTTGAAGGATATGTGTAGGGGTGTCTTATTGACAGGGAGTAGACTGATGGTGAGGATATATGTCAGGTTGGTTGGGGTATGATTCTCAGAGGTTTATCGGTTATGTTGTAGTTATCCACCATGATGAGATCTGATATAATGTAATCACCTTCACAATGATATCTTCTATGAGCAGCCAATCAACTGAAATGGGGTTTCTTCAGGAGTGTGACCTGCTGCCAATATACATGGATGTTCTGGTAAAGGTCTCTGGGTTTTTGCTAGATCTGGATCCTGCATCTGACTCATCATCATTGGACCTCTGGTTCTATGGACTTGAACCAGCAGCCTGCCAATCTTGGGACTGTTGCCTTCACAGCCTGTGAGCCAGTAGCCTGCCATCTTAACCTGCCAATCTTTGATTCATCAACCTCTAAAGCCAACAGTTTTCTGTATTGCCTACCAATTTGGGGGTCATTAGTTCTGCAACTGCATGAGTCAGGAGAAGGCTTCCCCCTGATATCTGACCCACAGACTTGGGATTTGCTAACCTCTACAATCATGTAAACCATTCCCCTGAGATAAACCTGTGTATGTGTGTATATGTGGATGTGTGTGTATGAGCTTCACTAGTTTAGCTTTCCTAGGGAACCCAGCCTAAGACAGCAATTTTAGGTTTATCTGACCCTCAAGCCAATTAATTCCCATCATTACACCAGACAAGAAACCCTTATCACCCTAAAAAGACAACGTAGTCAAAGAAAACTAAAAAGAAGCTTTATTTTTACTAAGAGTTGTAATCATTTCTTCTGTTTCCCATGTACCTCATTCATAACTGTGTTCATTCATTTAATAAGTTTATATGTGGGGTATCTACTACATGCCAGATGCTTCTCACTGTTGAGAAGACTATATCCTAAATCTAACCTACTGACAAGCAGCTGCATCTCCATTTCATTTACATCTCATATGCCAAGAAGCAGAGATAATTCTGCAATCCAAGGAATCAAAATAATCCGAAATTAGGGTTAGCTGTAAATGTGGCTTAAGTTATTTCAATAGAGGAATTGCTTTGTTCCCCACTTCTGAGTAGGAAAACAATCAAGGGGTGTGGTAGTTAAAGTCGTGTGTTAACTTGGCTGGGCCTGGCTGAGTGGCTGGGATGCTGGATGTAGTATTCTCCATGATGAGACTAGTAATCAACTCCATGGTGGAATCTACTGTGATCAGCTGAGTAGCTGCCTTACGGATGTGGTCTGCTTCCTGTATATAAGAGGAACCCTTGGGAACAGTCTCTAGCTTATGGCACACTTGAACCCTGCATGTAACTGAGTCATTGTTCAGCAGCCTATAATGCTCTGCCAATCTTGGGACTTTTAATGGACTTGAATTAATAGCCTGCCATGTGGTTTGGTAATATCAGGATTATGCCTTGTTACTTGTCAGTCTTGGGTTTGTCAGTCTCAGAAGCCAGCAGCTGTGTGAGTGAAGAAAAGCCTCCAGCTTCAGTGGGCCAGGAGGCAGAGGCAGAGCTGAAGCCCAAGGTTGAGGGGCTTTCACCCAGCTCTAGAGTCTGGCACTCTGAACTCGGAGTTAAAGCCTCCAAACTATAAGAGAATAAACTCCTGTTTGTTTGAGCCATTCCTTTTGTGGTATAGTCCTGTCAGAGCAGTACTAGGTAACCAGAACAGGGGGTATATGGCTTGACTTCTCATATGCCCCCTTCCTAAAAACTCCACTGTCTTTTAGTTTCCCAAGGTTATGTCACACTGCCCACTTCTCTCATTCTGTCTCTCATGGCACAACCTAAATGTTTATTGGAAAGTCCTGGGAATCACTATGCTGCCCCATGAATCAAAACCTTCAAACAAGTCCTCTCCTCAAGCTCTGGAAACCCAGCACAAAAGATCCACTGCTCCAAGACCCTTACTGTTTCAGCTGAGAGAGGATGTAAGTCATCACAAGCTCTGCAGTCATGCAGACCTTAGCTTGACATGCTGCTCCACAACCAAATAAAAAAATCTTGGAAAATAATGTGTTGTAAAGGACTCACCTCATTTTTCTTATCTGTAAAATCAAAAATAGGTATTACACAGGATTACTGACAGGATTAAATTAGGTAATAATTTAATGTTATTGAATGGTTGTTGTTGTTGTTGTTGTTGTGTGCCATCAAGTCATCTCTGACTCATAGTGACCCCTCCTTGGGTTTCTGAGGCAGTATCTCTATAGATATAGATTGCCCAACCTACCACACCAGCTATTAAATGGAAGCTAATATTAATGGTAAATTGGCTCCATGGCAACTGGTTGATTTTTAGTAATGTAATCTAGCATAAGAATTTGTCCATATTCATGAGAGTCAGGATCAGCACAAAGCTGGTTCCTATGAAGTAGATGTCAGACCTACCTCCACTCTCCACCTTCTTTACCATTTCTAACAACAGCTGTTCCCCACACAGCACTCTCTACTTCTCTGCTAGGTTTAAAAACTCATTAGAATAGCCATAAAGAATTCACAGACTGTAGACACAGTTAAGTGGTTTATTAAGGAAGCAACATGCTAAAACTTGGGATCAGGATTAACTTGGAACTGACAGGAACAACCCAGATCAGGATCAGGAAACATATAGGCAAGGTTTGGAAGGCTCCTGTAAGGTGGAGAGCACATCCCTCCCTTCTTTAGTGCAGGACAGCTTCCAATCAGGACAGTTGCTTATGGCCATGCAAGCAAGCTTGTCCTGCTTTTGACTGTGAAAGTAGGCAAGACCTCCTCTCGCCCATTCATCCGGGCCCTTCTTGTTCATATATGGTCCTCTTGGCTGTAAATCCCTTTTCTCAGCTGTATTGTACTCTATGTCTTTGGTCTCCACGCTATCAGCCTCTCTGCTGCTAACTGGCCTGTGTAGCATCTTAGCTCTCTAAGCTAATTTTCTAGCTCTCTGCTATAACCACTGACTGCTAACAGGGCCTTTTCTAGGCCTGTTATCTCTGGCTCTGCCACAGGGGCTTTTCTGAGCCTCTCACCATTTTCAGTGTTACAACACTTAACCTATATTATTTTTCAGGAGGTATCTTACGTCTCTCTGTGTTTCTGCTATCTCCTATGCCTCTAAAAACCTCTGTGGGGTTGGCCATTTATACAAGCAAATTCTTTGTCAATTTTAAGACATGGCCCACCCAATGGGACTACAAAGTGGCCAATCCCCTCAAGGCATTCAATCCTGTTGGGTGGATTTTTAAGCCACTATTTTCATAGCAAATTGATCATTCCTTGAAAAGTGTGTAAAATAGACTTATCACAGGGCATACTGTAGCCCAGGGACAGAAAAAAGCATCAAACTATAAACTTGTTTGCAACTTACCCAGGAAATGTCCTTCAACCAGGGCAATCTGTGGCAACAAACTCTCTGAGGGTAGAAAACAAAGCTTGGAACCCCCAGCTCACACCAGTTACCTCTTTATAGAACTAGGGTACAAGTAGGTCCTCAGGGCTTAGGGGAAAAAATATCTGAGCTGTTTTTCCAAAGAATGAAGGCAAAATGTCACATAAAGGAACTCATTTCACCACAATAAAAGACTCATGAGAAGACTACAGTAAGCTCTCTATATGGGCCTCTGGGATGAATATGACCAGGATGAGAGGAAGTGGGGACTCTCCCACACTCAGATTACTCTAGAAAATGGTAGCATCTTCTACCTCATGGACTCAAGAGACCTACTGCCTTATTTTGCCTAGGAGAGGAGTTGAGCAAGAGATATGATCTGAAAAGCTGAGAATTCTTAACAGGTCAATACGTGCTCATGAATACCACTTTTCTGGGACATCTGGAATTCACCCAGGTTTTGGGTCCATTACCCATTAATTCCTCTCTCACTTCCTTTCCTTATTCTAGGCAGAAGAGTAAATTAAATGACTAGCTTCAGGAATTCTGAAAAAGAAGAATAAAGGTAAATAATGTATTATAATGTATGAAAGGTATATTATAAAGATATAATAAGTAAAACAATGTGGTGTTGACACAATAGGAGGTAAGTAAGATGAAAACAACAATTGCATTTCTGTACATATAAGCAAAGTTAGAAAATTAAATATTACAAAAATACCATTTAGAGTAGCATTGATATATGTAATACATTGAAGAACAAAGTGAGAGGAATTACTCTTCTGAGTATCATGTCTTATAAAGCTTCAATAATTAAGAGTTTGTGTTATTAGGAAAAGGATACTCAAATAAGTAAATAGAAAAAAAGTAGAGACCCCAAAATAAACTTTGCTTATATGCAGTACTTGATTTATGATAAAGTAGAATTGCAGAGCATTGGTAGAAGGTTTTTTCATTAAATGGTGCAGGACCAACTGGAAGTCCTACAGGAGAAATATGAATGTTGACATCTACCTCCCATCACACACATTAAAATATGTCCTGGGTGAAGACAATCATTAAATCATTAAAAATATGTATTTTCTGGATGAATTATAAATATAAATATAAATAATAAAATAATAAACACTGTATAAGATAATAGAGGGAGCTCTGGTGGCATAGTGCCTAAGGCACTTGACTGCTAGCCAGAAGGCTGGCAGTTCAAACGCACCAGCCACTCCTTGGAAGGAAGGATGGGCAGTCTACTTCCATAGTGATGCTGCCTCAGAAACCCAAGGAGGGGCTGCTATGAGTCGGGGCCGACTCGACGGCACGTAACAACAACAAGATAACAGAAGACCTCAGTTAGATGGATTGACACAGTGGCTGCAATGATGGGCTCAAGCATAGCGATGATTATGGTAACGACACAGGACCAGACAGTATTTTTCTCTGTTGTACATAGGGTCACTATAAGTTAGAACCGACTCCACCCATGGCACCTAACCACAACAGCAGCAACAGAAGATAGTAAAGAAGAATATCACGTGACTCAAGAAATGCCAACATTTCTCAAATGTCATAAAAAATACCATGAAATAAAATATTGATAACCAGAACCTCATCAAATTTAAGAACATCTGCTGATCGAGATATACAGTCAAGAAAATGAAAAGGGAAATCATGGAATGGGAGAAGATAGTTGCAGTACATAAAAGAAAACAAAAAGAAATTGTATCTAAAGTATACAAATAATTCCTACAAAAAGGTATACAAACAATTTAAAAATGGTTGAAGGACTTGAACAAAGACTTCACAAAAGAGAATATCCATATAGCAAATAAATACATAAAAATTCTCTATAACATTATTCATCAGGGAAGTTCAGATAAGAACTACAATGAGGTGTCATTTCACACACCACAATGGCTAAAATGAAAAGACAAAACAAAAATGGACTGAATGTGGAGCAACTTGAAATCTCTTTTATTGCTGATAACTAGGAAAAAAAAAAAACCTTGCTGCCATCGATTCTGACTCATAGTGACCCTCGCTGAGTTTCCAAGGTGGTAAGTCTTTATAAAAGTAGATTGTTCCATCTTCCTTCCATGGAGTGGCTGGTGGGTTTGACTCCTGGTTAGCAGTCAAATACTTTTGACACTATACCACCAGAGCTCCTTTCCTTGCTGATAGAAGTGAAATTGGTACAATTTTAGTACAAATCTGTATATTATATTCATGTGATACAATCTATAAACATAAGTTAATTTAAATGAACTATATATTTTCATGTGTCAACATGGCTAGATCTCAAAAATATTGTGGAGACAAAAAGCAAGAAAAGAATAAATCATATAAAATAATACCATTAATCCAAATAAAAACTCACTTATATACAGAAAAACCAGTACTGTGTATTGGTTATGGAAACATATTTTTGAAAAAATATAAAAGCAGTGACTAGAAAATTGTATATCATGTTTACAGCGGTAGTTGTCACAGAAGAGAGGAATAAGACTGCAGTGAGTTGTTCAAAGAGACTTCATTGGGGAATGTTTACTGTCCTTAAAAATAAAAGAATATAGAAAGCAATTATTAATCCTGGGTGGTACCAATATGCTTGTTTATTTTATTATTCTTAGAATTTATCCATACTATTTATTTTCTCTCAAAATAAATCAATTAATGAAAAGAAATAGTTCCAGTGTCCCTGGTACCTCAGGGGGTACCCCCAGTTCCATTCCACCTCCACACTGACCTTCATCATTGCCACTTTACTGTTCTCATCTTTTTCCCAAGAGTCTGTTCCTTTGAATCATACTTAGATTGTTCCCATTTTATCCCTCCCTGTTAGCGTAGTGCCTAAGGCACTTGACTGCTAACCAGAAGGCTGGCATTTCAAACCCACCAGCCACTCCCCGGAAGGAAGGTTGGGCAATCTACGTCCATAGTGATACCACCTCAGAAACCCAAAGAGAAGTCGCTATGAGTTGGGTTCGACTCGAAGGCACATAACAACAACACAACAACAACGTGGATGAACACCTCGGCCGTATGGTACAATCTCTGCTACTTGGCCTGGCCTTGGCTTTTGTGACCTAGCACCACTGGTCACCTCCTGCCCAGGAAAAAAAATCAGACCAACTGAGCAGTTTCTTCCAGAATGCAGTCTCCGCATTTTGTTGATGAGAAGTTTGAGGAGTGAAGGTCCAGCTGCAAGTGAGTTTGCTGATATTTCCATTTGGGATGTGTCAGGTTGAGCTTCCCAAAGGCAAACACTGAATTTCACTCAATGCTCAGGTCCACTTCTCAGCTGTGTTGAGGGACGTATTAATTAGGGCTGAAAGAGCCTCTCAAGCCAAGGTTAGGTCAGATATCTATATGACCCCTTCATCCTCCAATATTAGGCACTGCTACAGCTCTCCACTCCCTATGCTTCCTTATCTATTTAACAGGGCATGGAATTTTTGTGTCTACTCTTTTACTAGATGGTGTATTAGGTTTGTGAAATTTTGGTGCTCATCTGAATTTTTGATTCTTGACATGGAAGAGTTCCTAAGTGAGACTCTCTTAAAACCACTCTTGAGTTGACCCTGGGTTGGGAGAAATCAGTAGGGTTTTTACAGGATGTGAGTGGAACTATGAGAGGAAGCAGCATTCTAGAGACAGAGATTTGGCTGAACAAAAGTCATCAATGAAAAATTTAGGGAGCATAGTTGAATCACAGAGAAATTTCTCTCTTAGCTGGAATATAATTCTTATGAAAGTGAGTAGCAGAAAATAAAGCCTGAAAGATAAGTGAGTGTCCTTTGTGGAGATCTGAGAAGGCCTAGTTTGAGAAACTCGCCCTTCTATTTGTTGACAGGGCAAACCACTGAGATATTCAGAGCAAAGGAGTGTCACCACTGTGATTTTCTTTCATATCAATGTTTATTGAATTATCTTTCCAGGCTCAAGGAAAGAGGCACCTTATTCTGCCTCACAGGAGAAATGACTGTGGGAGCTACTCAATAAATTGGAAAGTAACCAAACACGTTCCCACAGGTGAATCTGCTTATCTAGGCTTCAGGAAAGACTCTGTGTGGCAGTGTTTAGTTTCTTTAAACTAGACTCTGACACATGCACCTAGGGTTTTCCCTTTCCATCACTCCATGTCTTAGTTCCATCTCATTTTGTTTACTTTATGATAGTTTGAAATTACTCCTAGACACCAGGAGCTATGCAATCCTAGAACTTGGCATTCTGAAAGTGCTCTCCAGCTACTGGGAAGTCAGTGAGTCACATAATCCATCCCTTGGGCAAGCTGGAGAGCAGTGCACACAAAAGCACTATGGTTTACACTCAGTGATGTTCATGGCAGCATTATTTATAAGTAAGGATGGGTTAGATAGGATCTATCCATATGGTGGAATATTGGGCAGCCTCTAAAATGTATATTTTCAAAGAAACTTTGATAATGTCTGGAAAACACATCTAATAAAGTAAATGAAAAAGTAACTATATATAAATAAAAATACTAAAATAATGATCCCAGTTTTGATAAATATATGTATAAATGTTTGTATGTATAAAAGACTATAAAACAATAGAAGATATTCTTAAATGTTAATATGTGTTCTGTCCAAGTTGTAGAAATTTCATTTTCATAACTATATTTTTCCATATTTTCCAGATTTAGAATTGCACTTGTATTGATTTTAGAGACAAACACAAAAGGTGCTATTGAAAAGGGTAAATAAAATAATAGTCATTTCTTGAGTATTTACTATGTATCTGTTCTAAGTGAATGACAAAGAAAAAGGGGCAGGGGAGGATAAACAAGACAACCTGATGTCCTTTGGAAGAACAATTCATTTCCTTCTGCCTTGCACTATGAAGCAGAATTCCAAGACCCATGGAGGAAAGAAAGATATATACCAAGTCATCCCTCAAAGGCTCCATAGAATGTGTCCTGGTCTGTGGATTCCACACGCAGCTTTGTCCCTAGGTACATGGGTGATGGTTACCTATTTACTTAACCCTTGGAGTCTCCTCTGCCCCTTTGTTGTTGCTGTTGTTGTTAAGTGCCGTCGAGTTGGACCTGACTCATAGCGACCCCTCCTTGGGTTTCCAAGGCAGTATCACTACAGAAGTAGATTGTTCCATCTTCCTTCCGAGGAGTGGCTGGTGGGTTTGAACCGCCAGCCTTCTGATTAGCAGTCAAGTGCCTTAGGCACTATGCTACCAGAGCTCCCCTCTGCCCCTTTAACCATCTATAAATAAATAGAATGAGACAGTCTCTTGGGTGTGTCACAGCTATGAGATTCTCCTAAATAAAAGCTGAAATGAGCTTCGAATCCTTTTCTTCAGCACAAACTCTGTCTTAGTTTCTTAGTACTGCTATAGCAGAATTACCACAGTGGATGGCTTTAACAAACAAATTTATTGTCTCTCAGTTTAGGAGTCTAGAAGTCCAAGTTCAGGGCATTGGCTCTATGGAAAGCCTTTATCTCTCCGTAAACCTGGAGGAATGTCCTTGTCTCTTTTCAGCATCTGTTCCTCAGTTCCTTGGCAATCTTCATGTGCGATATATACTCACTGCCATTAAGTTGGATCCGATTCATAACGACCCCTCCTTGGGTTTCCGAGGCAGTATCTCTATGGAAGTAGATTGCCCCATCTTCCTTCCGAGGAGCCTCTGGTGGGTTTGAACCACCTGCCAGAAGTGGTTAGCAGTCAAATGCCTTAGGCACTATGCCATGCTTCCTTCTATGTGCCTAAAGGAGCTCTGGTGGTTATAGTGGGTAAGGCTGCTAACCAAAAGGCTGGAGGTGCAAACTCACCAGCTGCTCCATGGGAGAAAGATGAGGCAATCTACTTCCATAAAGGTTCATAACCTTAGAAACACAACAGGGGTGGCTATGAGTCAGAACTGACTCAGTGGCAGTGAGTTTCTTTTTTGTTTGTTTCTGTGTGTCTAATCTGCTTATTTTTATGTCTCAGAGGTGATTGGCTTAAAGCACACCCTTCTACAATATTATTAACATAACAAAGAAGTGATCTTATTAACATGATAAAGAAGGTTTTATTCACAAATAGTATTACATCCACAGGTGTAGGGGTTTAGGGTTTATAACACATAATTTCGGAGGATACAATTCAATTCGTAACAAACTCCTCTTCCTCATACTTAACTGCTTGATCCAGATGCTGTTATAACTTCAATTTATAGTTCAGATGTTGGATATCGTTGCAGTCAAGAATGTCAAAGTTCAGAAAGGGTAACGCATTGAAGCCTGAATTTGCTTTTTCTAACTTGCTCAGCTATAAACAGTGCTGTTCTGAGTAATAAACTGGAGAATAATTACTTTCAAACCCCATTAGGGCCTGAGCACTGCCACCTGCTTGATTTCCCCAGGGGCTTAAGAGGGTACTTCAGGTTCCAATTGCTTCCACGTGCCCATGGAGGAAGGCTGTCTCCTTTCTGAGCCTTGTGCTCTCTCATTTCTGTCTGTCTCTTCACGGATTCCTTTACAGGCAGTGTTGGTTTATTCAATAGGCAAAGCACATGCTTACCTTTGTTTACTTACTAACCTGTGGCAAACAATTTCACATTTTTTCACCACATTCAGCAATTTTGCATCTAGGTATGGCTTATAGCTGTCTCTCTCCCAACACCACAGCACCTTCCTTTGTTGTTGTTGTTGTTGTTATGTGCCATAGGGTCAGACCCAACTCATAGCGACCCCTCCTTGGGTTTCCGAGGCAGTATCACTATGGAAGTAGATTGCCCCATCTTCCTTCCAAGAATTGGCTGGTGGGTTTGAACCACCAGCCTTCTGGTTAACAGTCAAGTACCTTAGCCAATATGCTAACAGAGCTTTAGAATTAAATTCTCTTCAAATTTACAATCCTTGACAGGCGTGGCTTATCCAGTAAGCAAGGTAAGCATGTGCTTACTTACTAATTAGTAGTGAACAGTGTCACATATTTAGGGGTGGGTTAGTGAAACTATTCACTACATTAGTGAGTAAACACAAGTAAGACTGTGCTTACCTTGAATACTGGGTAATGTACCCATTTGTGGGGACTATGTTATGTCCCTCTGGGAATATCCCATGTTTCAGGGGCCAGTATATGTGCTTGCTCTGAAACCCAAGTAGAACCAGCTGAGGGGCTCAGGTTCCCCAGGCCCTGCCCCATACTGAGATATGATGTCAGGTGTCCAGGCTCTGCCCCTGCCTGGGTGGTATGTTCATGGAGGTAGAGGGCCTCACACGACAGGCCATGGTGTTTGCTGCCCATGCCCTGCTTAAATTGGCAAACACACTAAGGTAAACTGAGTGGCTTCAAGATACAAAGGCAGCCAGCACTCTCCTTCCAGAGATTTAAAGCAGGCCACTAGGAAGTGTCCCCACAGGGATACATGTAGGAGCGTTCTCCCAGGCCATACAAGCAGCTCTGATTCAGGAGGCTGAAAGATCCTTCTTTTAGGAAGAATTCAAAGTGAGAACAGAATGAGACCAGACTTGGAAACAGTACATGGTTCCAGAACTTTCTGGAATGAGAAGCTCTGGGTCCCTCCTAGCTGTGGGTGGTCTCGTACTCATTTTGCACTGACTGTATAACCAACCAAGTCCGTAGGTGGAGCAGATAGTCAGGACTTGACTACTATCCTAAAAGTTGGTGGTTCAAACCCACCCAGCCACTGTGTGAGAGAAAAGCCTGATGATCTGTTTCCATAAAGATTACAGTCAAGAAAACTATATGATGTAGTTCTACTCTGTAACACGGGATCATCATGGGTTGGAATCAATTCAATTGCAACAGTTTTGGGGGAGGTTTAGGTATACCCAATGCCTTGTAGGGGCTGGGTAGGGTTAGGGACAGGCCCCTACACGCAAGTCTCTGACATACTTGGTCGGAACCATGCAATGAGGCAGAGGAAGTGGAGTCTCTTGGATTACCCAGAAAATGAAAATAACCACAGCCACTCTGTTTTCCTGATTAGGCGATAGGAAGGATCAATTAGGCTTTTGCGGGTAGAAGGAAGAGCTCTGTGATTTGAAAGGTCTGTGCAGGGGTTAGTTGGAGTTATTATGAGCTGGTCGATGTGCATGACTCACAGGACACAATTAGAGACTAATTCCATACAGAATCCCATGGCCCTAACCATAGCTGCAGGGAAGCAGAGGAAACAGGCCACAGAAAGAGCTGGCATCATCACGGAGCAGGACGCCAATGGGGAGCGGGGAGGACACAGATGAGCCAAGGGCAGAAGTAGGGCCCGGTGGTATGTTGGCACCTGGCCTGGTACATACATCACCTGCACACACATCGTCTCCATACTATCAGGCTCTAAGCAAGCTTGGCAAAGGAGGGGCTTAATCCAGCAGGAGTGTGTATTTCTAAAGTTAGTTTGAGCTTTTCCATTTAGTTCTAATCTAGAGTGGATCATAAACTTTTAACAGGTATAATAGTGGTTGTGGGTAGGCTTGGGAACCCAACCCACATCGTGAGGATCTGGCTCCACTGCCACCTGAACTGCATCTGTGAAGAGGTAATCTAATCTCCTACTGCCTCAGTTTTCTTATCTGCAATGTGACCAGCCTTGCTGTAGTACATTTAAGTGAATTAATAGGTATGGCTGCCTTAGCATAGGGCCTGGCACAGTGAATAAATGTTCACTGTGATTATTATAGTGATGCACAGAACTTAGACTATTTCATAGAGGTCTTCAGTTGTAGTCTGGTGTTGTTGTTGTTATGTGCCATCGAGTCGGCCCCGACTCATAGCGACCCCTCCTTGGGTTGCCAAGGCAGTATCACTACGGAAGTAAATTGCCCAATCTTCCTTCCAAGGAGTGGCTGGTGGGTTTGAACCACCAGCCTTCTGGTTAACAGTCAAGTGCCTTAGGCACTATGCTGCCAGAGCTTCTCAGTCTGTTGTTGTTGTTGTTATTTGCCGTCGAGTCGGCCCCAACTCATAGTCTAAGACCTTTTAATTCACATGTTCCTGAAACAATGTAGCCACTTCATTTCATAGATGGGCATAGAGCAGATGATGAAACTTGTGATGACATCCAGGAGGCATTTATTGTGGGCACTGTGCTCTGTGCCATGACAGATGAGTGGGAGGCCCTAGCCCCATCCTCAGGAAGCCCCACCTTTGGAGGCAGAAGTTAAGGCAGGTGGAACAGGTATGGCCCAGATTAAGGGCTCCACACAGAGAAATGAGACATCACCAGACTCTATGGTTTAGACATTACTTCTGAGAGTGGAAAGCCAAAGAGAAAACACCAAACTCACTATTTCTCCCTGTGTGTCCTTCCCAGGTCCTCACACTTCTCTGAAGCTTCATTTTCTCCTCTGCTTTGATTGCCTCTTCAGTTGCTGGAGGACTGAAAGTAGTCACAGATGAGGAAGAGCTATGTGACCTGTCATTATTCTACACTACTGAGTATCATCATTTTCACAATGAGTTGGATGAGTACCTTGCTCTCAATTCTTTTGAGAGGTTGAGGCACAGAGAAATCTGCTCCCACAGAACGCAACCAAGGCAGAGTAGGGTATGATGGGGAGTGCTCTGTGGCAACAAAAGCAGGGGAAGCAGTCCCACTTGACTCTCTTGAGATAATCTGGAACTATGTTCTGCATTTGGTCTGGGCCATTATCATGGGACTGACTTAAAAACAACAAAACAAAGATGCTGGAAGTTAATGGGAGAAGTGAAGAGGCATTCCAGGAAGAGGGAAAAACATGAAGAAAAAGAAAGGAGCTCAAGGGACACTCTTGTTGTTGATGTGAGGTGCCGTTGAGTCAGCTCCAACTCACAACAACCCTATGTACAACAGAATGAAACAGCTCCCAGTCCTGCGCCATCCTAACAATATTTGCCATGCTTGAGCCCATCATTGCAGCCACTGTGTCAATCCATCTCATTGAGAGTCTTCCCCTTCTTTGCTGACCTTCCACTCTAGCAAGCATGATATCCTTCTCCAAGGAATGGTCCCTTTTTACAACATGACCAAAGTAGGTGAGATGAAGTCTGGTCATTCTCACTTCTAAGAATCATTCCAGCTGTACTTCGTCCAGGACAGATTTGGTCATTCTTCTAGCAGTCCAGTATTCTTTGCCAACACCACAATTCAAAGACCTCAGCTCCTTCTTCAGTCTTCCTTATTCACTGTCCAGGGTTCACATGCATATAAGGTGATTCAAAATACCATGGCTTGGGTTAGGCACACCTTAGTTTTCAAAGTGACTTCGTTGCTCTTCAACATTTTAAAGAAGTCTTTTGCATCAGTGCAGCAGATTTTCCTAGTGCAATACAAGGTCTAATTTCTTTTTTTTCTTTTTTAATTCATTTTATTGAAATATAATTTATATACAGTGAAATACACAAAACTAAAGTGACATGGGTCAATGCATTATTTTTTTTTTTTTCAATGTTCTCTTCCCTCCTCTCCTACCCCTGGCAACCAACAAAGAAAGTTTCCCTCCATATATAAACCTTTCCTTGACCCTTAACAACAACGATCTAATACTATATTTGTCCTTCTGTGATTGACTTATTTCACTCAGCACAATGTCCTCCAAGTTCACCCATGTTATGTGGTGTTTTGCAGACTCTTCATTATTCTTTAGTGCTGCATAGCATTCCACTGTGTGTATATACCATAATTTGGTCATCCACTCTTCCATTGATGGGCACATAGATTGTTTCCATCTTTTTGCTATTGTAAATAGCACTGCGATGAAAGTGGGTGTTCATATATCTGTTCCTATCCTGGCTCTCTCTAGGATATATACCTAGTATTGGGATTGCTGGGTCAAATGGTATCTCCAATTCCAGCTTTCTAAGGAATCACCATACTGCTTTCCACAGTGGTTGTATCAGTTCACAGTCCCACCAGCAGTGTATGAGTTCCAATCTCTCCACATCTCTGCTGGCATTTGTTATTTTCTGTCTCATTGAATCTTGCCATCAGTGTTGGGGTGAGATAGTATCTCATTGTTATTTTGATTTGCATCTCTCTGGTGGCCAGTGATTATGAGCATTTCTTCATATGTTTGTTGGCCACCTGAATATCCTCCTTGGTAAAGTGCCTATTGATGTCTTCTGCCCATTTTTCAACTGGATTGTTAATTCCTTTGCTGTTGAGGTGCTGGAGTTTTCTATAAATCTTAGAGGTAAGTCCTTGCCAGATATGTAATTTATCAACAAGTATGAATTTGTTGTTGTCATTTTTGTTATGTGCTTTTTCATGGTGTTGATTTCTTTGTTCCACATAATTTTCTTTGCTGAACTCGTTTTGTTTATGAATCATGTTATCACTTCCTTCGTTGCTATTGTTTTAGTATTTGCTAAATATTTGTGCTGGTCTCCTTTTTTTTGTTTTGATGTGAAGGTTTATCATTTTTCTTTGAGGTTACCCCTGTGATTTATAGTTTTCTTTCTAAGTTTAGAACAGTCCATTCTATCTAATAGTTGTCTTGACTTCCCTACCATATAGAAGTTCTGTAACTACACAATTTTTCCTCTCTTTTTGGTTTGTAGTTGTCTTCTTTTGTCAATTGATGTCTCTGGTTCACTGTTTACAATTTCATAGGCTTATTTACTTTGTGTACTTCCATAGCTGGGTTGCTTTCTGAGTTATGCCATCATGTGCATTAATGGTCAGTTGTTTGCTGTTGTTGGTTCTCTGTCCAAAGGACTCCCTTTAGCATTCCAACAAATCTTCAACAATTTTTTATGTGGTTTTATTTATCTCTTCCTGTTCTGGAATTCTGATGACATGTAGATTATTCCTTTTGATGGTATCCCACATGAACCTTAAGCTTTCTTCATTTTGTTGTGATCTTTTTTCTGATTGATTGCTTTCCAAAGAAGTATTGAGATATTTGTTTTCAATCTCACTAATTCTGTCTCCCACCAGCCACTCCTCGGAAGGAAGGTTGGGCAATCCTACTTCTGTAGTGATACTGCCTCGGAAACCCAAGGAGGGGTCGCTATGAGTCGGGGGGCTGACTCGACGGCACATAACAACAACAACAACAACAACAATTCTGTCTCCCATTGATTCAATTCTACTCCTTCACCTGTTTAATGTGTTATCTATTTCCGAAAATTTAGTATGAATCTTCTGGATTTCTATGTGTAGATTTTGTATCATTTCTAATTTTTCATTTATTTTGTCATTTTGTTCTTGTATTGTCTTTCAAAATTGTTCTAGGGTTTTCTCTGTGTTCTCAATTTTGTCAGTGTTTTCCTTGTGTCTCTCAATTCATTGAAGATACCTAAATATAATTCTTTTGAATTCTTTATCAGGGATTCCCAATGCTGCATCTTCTTCAGGGATGTGTTTTGGGTCTGTATCCTGGTCCGTTGTTTCTCCTGCTTTATCTTGCTTCTGTGTGCATTGTGATGCTCTGTTGTCTCCAAGGCATTGTGATGTTTTTGTTTTTATATTTAATTGTTGATTGTATGTTGGAGTGACTTGCCCACGATTTTCATTTTCTTTGTTTTGTTTGTATGTTATCTACATAAGCAGGGTACTGTGCTGTGTTCCTCTATTGCGCTCTAGTTGGCAGCACTTATATACACTTACCACCTGCCTCCATTGCCATTGTCAGCCTTTCATATGTCCTTGCCATCCTTGGCAAGCAGAGCCTATTCTTAGGTCTCTGGAATCCATATGAGAATGCTGTCACTTTAAAATCTGAAATGGCCACCAATTGTAAATATTCAAAATGGCTACACCCTCTGACACTTTAAATATCTAAGATGTCCACCTCTTGTAAACATTCAAAATGGCTGTGCCTTAGGTCACTTTATATATCTAAAATGGCAACAGCTTGTAAACAATCAAAATGGCTGCACCCTTTGGACAGCAGAAAGTCCACAGCTCAGGTTGTCTCCCTCCTTGCTGTTTCCCTTCCTAGTCATAGTCCACCAGAGCAGTCATCCTGCAGCCTTTGGTGACCAGGGGTGATGTTTAGGTCAATTCTCAGGTCCCAGTACTACTTGAAAATATTAGGCTGTTGGTCCCATCAGAGTAGCTGATGGTCCACTGCTCTGACCATCTCCGTACTCACTGTTTTTCATTCAGGTTTTTCCACTAGTTGATGCCTAATCCACTTCTGTATAGTTCTTTTCAAAGCTCAGGAGTCCAGGATTATCTTCTGTATCTCTGTCAATTGGTTTCTCTTTTCTTTGTTGAAGAGACTCTGTATCTTGTCTGCCTATTCCATCTCACCGGAAGTCCAAGTTTGATTTCTTTATTGCTGCTTCCATGGATGTTGATTGTGGATACAAGTAAAATGAAATCCCTGAGAATTTAACCTTTTTCTCTATTTATCATCAAATGCTCATTGGACCAGTTGTGAGGCCATTTTCTTTCTGTGTGGTATAAGTACTTCAAGTTATCTTCACCTTCAGCAAGCAAGGTTGTATCATCTGCCTCTCCCAGGTTGTTAATGGTTCTTCCTCCAATCCTGATGTCACATTCTTCTTCATATAGTCCAGCCTCTCAGATTATTTGCTCAGCATACAGATGGAATAAGTATGGTAAAAGGATACAACCCTGACACACTACCTTCCTGATTTTAAACCATGCAATATCCCCTTGTTCTGTTCAAACAACAGCATCTTGGTCTATGGACAAATTCCTCATGAGCACAATTAAGTTTTCTGGAATTCCTATTCTTTGCAAAACTATCTATAAATTATTATGATCCACACAGCCAGATGTCTTTGATAGTCAATAAAGCAGGTAAACATCTTTCTGGTATTCTTTGCTTTCAGTCAAGATCCATCTGACATCAGCAATGATATCCTTCATTCCATGTCCTTCTCTGAATCCACTCTGCATTTCTAGAAGTTCCTTGTCAATATACTGCTATAACTATTTTTTAATTATCTTCAGCAAGATTTTACTTGCAAGTGATATTAATGATATTGTTTGATAATTTCCATTCTGTTGGATCACTTTTCTTTGAAATGGGCACAAATATCTATTTCTTCCAGTCAGTTGGCCAGGTAGCTGTCTTTCAAATTTCTTCGTATAAAAAATAAGCACCTCCAGCACTGCATCCTTTTGTTGAAACATCTCAATGAATAGTCCATCAATTCCCAGAGATTTTTTTTTCAATAATTCCTTCAGTGCAGCTTCGACTTCTTCCTTCAGTACCATTGGTTCTTGATCATATGATACCTCCTGAAATAGTTGGACATAGACCAATTCTTTCTGATACAGTGACTCTACATATTCCTTCCATCTTCTTTTGATGCTTCCTGTATCGTTCAGTTCTTGCCCATAGAATCCTTCAATATTCCAACTCAAGGCTTGATTTTTTCCTTCAGTTCTTTCACCATGAGTAATGCCAAGCGTGTTCTTCCCTTTTGGTTTTCTAATTCCAGTCTTTGCACATTTCACTATAATAATTTTCTTTATCTTCTCAAAGTGCCATTTGAAATTTTCTATTCAATTCTTTTGTTTCAGCATTTCTTCCATTCACTTTAACTACTCTGTGTTCAAGAGTAAGTTTCAGAGTCTCTTCTGACATTCATTTTGGTCTTTTCTTCTTTTCCTGTCTTTTTAATGATCATTTACTTTCTTCGTATGTGATACTCTTGATATCATCCCACAACTCGTATGGTCTTTGGTCATTGGTGTTCATTGTGTCAAATCCATTCTTCAGAAGGTCTCTAAATTCAGATGGGATATAATCAAGGTCATATTTTGGCTCTCATGGACTTATTTTAATGTTTTTCAGCTTTATCTTGAACTTACATTGCACAATTAATGGTCTGTTCCGCAGTCAGCTCCTGACCTTGTTTTAACTTATGATACTGTGTTTCTCCACCGCCTCTTTCTACAGATGTAGTCGATTTCTACATATTCCATCTAGTGAGGTCCATGTGTCTAGCTACCATTTATGTTATTCAAAAAAGGTATTTGCAATGAATAAGTTGTTGGTCTCTAAAAATTCTATCACGCTAACTCTAGTGTCACTTGTCACCAATGCCATATATTCCAGCTACTGATGGTTCTTCTTTGTTTCCAACCTTTGCATTCTAGTCACCAAAAATTATCAATAACTCTTGATTGCATGTTTACTCAATTTCAGACTGTATAAATTTATAAAAATCTTCAATGTTTTCATCTTTGGTTTTAGTGGTTTGTATGTAAATTTGAATAATAGTAGTATTAACTGGTCTTTCTTGTAGACATATGCTTTGTACAAGCATGCCTTGCAGGGGCAGACTTGGGGAACATTTATTAATTCCTTTACATATTGAACACTTAATATATATTACCTACCACCTATCTATCAGTTTATTGTACTGTGGTGAGATGCAGGTTGCTATAATGCTGAAAGCTATGCCACCAGTATTTCAAATGCCAGCAGGGTCATCTATGGTGGACAGACTTCAGTAGAGATTCCATATGAAGATAGATTAGGGAGAGAAGTCTGGCAATGTACTACCAAAATTAGCCAATGAAAACCCTATGGATCATACTGGAATACTGTCTGATGTCATGCTAGAAGATGAGTCCCCTAGTATGAAGGACTGTAACTAGGGACTGGAGCATACCAATGATCATGAAGATGGCACAGAACCAGGCAACATTTCATTTTGTTTTACACAGGGTCACCATGAGTTGCATCCAACTCCACAGCAATTAATAATACATGGTAGATATTTGGGTACAAAGATGAGTAAGGAGTGGTGCCTACCCTCAAGACGTTCTTATTGAATACACAGAGTTAGGAGTCCAATGGGAAGAAGGGAGAAGGATAGATGCTGGGAGGGGGCATGTCAGATACAACCCAAGACAGACTGAGGCCTACAGAGGGTAATACATCAGCAGAAGTAGTGTCAGGCAAGCCTGAAAATTGGTGTCCTTACTTGGAGCTTGATAAGATTTAGCCTTGAAACAAGAGGGCAAGATCATTCTTTCATTCATGGGGTCTGACATGTGTGAGAAACCAGAAGTAGTGCTGTGGCGTAGTAAAATTCCAACATCAGTGATCCTCCTGGACAGAGACAGGACTCAGATAATGAAGACCATATGTGCCAAACCTATGAGTTTGAAAATTATTCTCAAGGACAAGGAGATACTGGAATGTTAAGTGAGAGATAAGACACATGATATGGTTTGAGATTTAGCCAAATACTCCAGTGGGTTGAGTTGGGGTGTTTGGGCTCAGAGGGCTTCAACATAGAGACACAGCTACAACTAGCGATTTTCTTACCCAAATGCTATCTTCAAAGCCTGTCTCTGGGAGAGGGTGAGGTATTTTTATTTTTTACTGATATGAGCTTTAGGCACATCCTCCCTGGCCCACTGCCCTGATTTCTTCAGAGGTAAACTAAATGTATAAGCTGTTATCTTTACAGCCCACCACCCATCTAAAGATTAGGTCCTTCAAGACAGTTTACAGTGTAGGGTGTCAGTACATGACCCACAATCCACCTTCCTTTCACACCTATATGAGAGGGGAGGGTATTGTAGTTTCAGCCCCACCCTCAGTGTGCACCAGGAGAAACATTGTGGCCACTTTGCTCTGGGAAACCAAAACAAAATTAGCTGCTGTTGAGTTGATTCCAACTCATGGTGACCCCAGATGTGTCAGTGTAGAACTGATTCATAGGGTTTTCATGGCTGTGACCTGTCAGAAGGAGATTGCCAGAACTTTCTTCCAGAGTGGGTTTGAATCACCAACCTTTCAATTAATACTGATGTGTTTAACTATTTGCTCCATGCAGAGACCCCCACTTTATTCTTAGAGGAGAGATGCAATGGCAATCATTGCTTACATGCCTTTTGGAACCCTGGTTGATATATCATGAAAGCACAGACCCTGGGGACAAAGTAACATAATCACAGACACAAAACAGAAGAAGGAGGTAAAGGTCAGCTGTCCTGCCATACGGAGTCTGCCCTGGGAGTTGCAGATACACAGAGGACAATGGTTATTGGGGAAAATTCTCTGACCCTCATTCTTGGCTCAGGAAGGAAACATTGTTGGAATAGGTGGGGGAAATGGTAGCTTTGGGGAAGGCTCAGACAGAGAAAAAGCAGAGAGGTTACATAAGACATTTACAGAACAGATTTTTTTTCAAGTGGGGCCAAGTACCCCATTCAGGATTTTGGAGAGCAGCCCCTCTCCCTCTCCAAGGCCTCTGCTGTGACATTCTAGGTGTGCTGAGTGTGGGTTCAAGTCAAAGGGCAGGAGACAATGCTAACCCCCATGTGTTTAAGACCAAGGCTCAGTTTTATGTGCATACAGGCCTGAAAATCCACTTGGAAAGATCTGTGTGGGGCTCAATTTCCCAGCCCTGGAAATTCCCTGTCAGAGAATCACAGACACAGGGTCACAGATCAGTCAGGTTTATGGCTCTAACCCCAAAGCATCAGATTCCAAACAGTGTGTTCTTGACTTAAGCCTCTTATGAATTGCCAAGTGTGGGGGACCATCCACAGGAGGGCGCCCTGCTGGAGGAGCAAAAGCAGCTCAGTTTGGGATATGTTAATTGTCACTGACTGAATTGCTTCCTCCCAGAATATGTGTTGCAATCCTAATGCTATGCCTATGGATATAATCTGGTTTGGGATTAGGAGTTTCTTTGTTATATTAATGAGGCCATATTATTTCTAAACCTATCACTTCTGAGCTATAAGGAGCAGCATAGACACAGAGACAAAGAAGCACAAATAGGGGCAGGATAGATGCTACCTGAAAATCTCCAAGGAATGAAGAAATGCTGAGAGACTGGGATCTTACCCCAGAGTCAATAGAAAGAGAGCTTTCCCTTACAGCCAAAACAAACAAACAAACAAACAAACAAAACCCACTTCTGTCAAGCTGATTCCAACTCATAGTGACCCTATAGGACAGAGTAGAACTGCCCCACGTGGTTTCCAAGACTGCAAATCTTTATAGAAGTAGACTGCCACATTTTTCTACTACAGAGTGGCTGGTGGCTTTAAACTACCAACCTTTCAGTTGGCAGTCCAATGTTTTTACTACCATGCCACAAGAGCTCCTGATCAAAAGCCAGTGCCCTGAATTTAGCCACCTAGCTTCCTGAATGGTGAGAAAATAAATTCTGTTCTTTAAAGCCATCTGCTTATGGCTTTAATAGGTAACTAAGCCACTCCTCAGAAGGAAAGTTGACAATCTACTTCTGTAGTGATACTGCCTCTGAAACCCAAGGAGGGGTTGCTATGAGTCGAATCCGACTCAAAGGCAGTGAGTTTAAGACATTAAGTCTGAAGTGCCTGTGGGCCATTTAGGGGATGTGTAGTGTAGTAGGCTGTTAATTACATGGTCAGAGCTCAGAAGTATGATCTGGGCTAGACTGTTGTTGTTGTTATGTGCCGTTGAGTCGGACCTGACTCATAGCGACCCCTCCTTGGGTTTCTGAAGTGGTATCACTGTAGAAGTAGATTATCCAACCTTCTTTCCAAGGAGTGACTGGTGGGTTTGAACTGCTAGCCTTCTGGTTAGCAGTCAAGTGCCTTAGGCACTGTGTTACCAGAGCTCCTTGGGCTAGACCAGAGGTGGGGAACCTCAGTTGATAAAGTGTAGTTGAGACCACCTAAGCATAGGCACTTACCATCCCAGTTTGCCCAGTCCTGGTTTATGTATAATTTGCTCCATTTCATTGTCAAATATATATAAGTCCCTTTCCCAAAGGAGAGTGTGCCAAGATGAGACGAGAAAATACCTGAGGTTAGAATGCCATGGTGTGCCAACATTCAGGAGGCCACTTAGAACAATAGGCAGGGAGGAGAGGAGCTCAGAGAGAACAGACTTTTCCACACCTCCTCTGCAGCTAGCTAGTGCCTCTTTCTGCAGGAAGCTTTTACTAGAATTTGCAGGTTTCCTGGCAAGTATTCCCTGGGAGTGTAGGCTCCTTTATGGCAAGTGTGGTGTTGCTCTGTTGTCTGTGCCTGTTGTACACCATGAGAGTCAGTGAACAACCTCCTCCATCTCCACAGTCCATGGTGTCTCCAACAGGAGCTCTGGCACTGACATCAGAAGCCCTATCACTTCTGATGGTCCTCTCATGGTCATGTCCTCACCACCACATCCACCAGGAACACTGAGTCACTGATGTCCTGAGATTGACAGACAATGTCCTGGGTTGGGCCTGACAGGCACTGTAGCGATATCATGGTTCCTAGCATAGTGCCTAAAGCATTTGACTGCTAACCAGAAGGCTGGCAGTTCAAACCCATCAGCCACTCCTTGGAAGGAAGATTGGGCAATCTACTTCCATAGATACTGCCTCAGAAACCCAAGGAGGGGTCGCTATGAGTTGGGATTGACCTGACAGCAGTGAGTTTGGTTTGAGTTTAATCACAATCCTACAAGCAAAATTTACCAAGAAAGTCATTCCTATTAGTACTGCCTATCTAGGCATTGAGGCTGCTATGGACTGATCACAATTGTAAAAAAAAAAAAAAAAGAATTCTAATTCCATTTCTGACCTGATTTGCCTTTATCCTCTTGAGCAAGTCATGTCTCCTCTCTTGGCCTGCTGCAATACCACCATTTGTGCAATGAGGTGACTTAAATACTGCAGTATTATGCCCAATGACCCTGCAAATAGTCCTACCCAAAAACTCAATTTTGAAAGTTTATAAAATCTATTACCTTAGTCTTTAACATGTCTGTAATAGAAAGAGAAATATGCCCCTACACCCCCAAAATTCAGGGTCCCCTGTCCTCTGTGGACTGATTTCTTGATTCATCTGTGTGCCCTACATGACAGGAGTCCGATTGACCAAGTGACAAGATGTACATGGCTCAAATTTCCCAGCTAAATGTTTGTTTTGCTTACTTGTGTTTTCAAGGAAGGGACAGCATACCCAGAGGTGGGGTCCTGGGGAGGTTTACCTCTTCCTGGGCCAGATGTCACTAGGCTTCACTCCATTTCCCACCTGCAAATCCCTAAAAGCCAATTGATCACACACTGATCAATCCACACAGAATAGCAAATTTGTTCAATGACCAGTTGCAGATTTACCCAAGTTTGTTGTTGTTGTTGTTGTTTTTAATATTCTTTATGAAAGTCTTCAGCAATTTATTTCGGGTGGATTTACAGGGCCTAAGAGGGCTGTTAGGAGCCCTGATGTAATAACAGTTAAGCGCTTGACTGCTAACTGAAAAACTGGTGTGGCTCAAGTCTACACAGCAGTTCCGTGGGAGAAAAGATCTGGGGATCTGTTCCCATAAAGATGACAGCCTGAAAAATTCTATGTGGCTGTTCTATTCTGTCACATGGGGTTTCTATGAGTCAGAATCTAATAAATGGCTCCTAACAACAATAACAAGACTGTACGAATTGGGGATCCAAGGTTCTGGACCTCATATTTATCTGTTACCCCTTAGTTTTCCCTCCCTGAGACAGATATTTCCGGCTGGGTTATGTTCAGAGTCAACTCTTTTATCTTTCCCCCATTGAAGAATTTCTCTTGGCCCTAGATCCCTCCAGGATCCCTACAGCAGCAAATATTGAACATTCCTTAAGAAATTGATAAGCTTATAAAATTATCACACCCAGTAAGAAATGGCAAAAACTCTATAAAGACCCAAAAGAAATTTGTTGACAAATTTGTATATTCAGTACAGTCACTTAATTAGCCCTTTGGCAAAGTGATGCTTTACTTCACTGGCTGTCATTGAATTGGGAAAACAGCTAGGAACAGCTCAGAATAAAAGGTCTGGAACACTGGGGCAGTGGGAAATTGGGCCCAGAGCTAGGAGAGGGGGGAAGCTCTAGGAACAGATGTGGCCAAGGACAAAGGAATGAGGTGGATGGGAACCTGGAAGTAGGAGGACAGAGGGAAGAAGTATTAATTCCACTGATCCCCTTTGAGGATGCACAACATTTACTGTTCACAGAGTATCTTCCCATTCTTTTTCTCACTTGATCCTTGCACAATCTTGTGAAGGAGGTTAAGTCTTTGTATCCCATGTTGAAATGAATAAAGAGACCTAGAGATGTGAGTTTGCAAGGTTATGCTTTACAAAACTTAAAGCTCAAACCCAATTTCTAAGAATCAAAGACCCATACTCTTACTCATCTTATATGTAGACTAATGATGAAGTGTAGAGAAACCTGAAGGATGGACCATGATTGCCCAATTCACCAGTTTGTTCTCAGTGCTTTGCATATAGTAGGTGCATGGCAAATGTACACTGAATGAATGAATAATGATGATGATATTGATAATAATAATAAAATAGCTAATCCGTATTGAGTATGCCAGTAACTATCTCATTTAAGCCTCAGTCATGTATGATAGATAGTATTACTAAAACAAGTCTGTAAAGGTGATTTAGAGAAATCAGCAGGCTTCAGGAAGAGACAACAGCCTTGCAATGAAGCCTGGAGGATCAAGAAAATGCCCACCCAAGACCTGCTCTTATTCAAGGCAGGCTTGAGGGGGCTGGGTGCCAAAATAGGAAACAATCCCTGGATTCTCAGTTTATGCCCTGATTTCTTTTTGTGTGTATGTGGTGTGATATGGGTAAAAATTTACAGAGCAAATTCACTTTCCATACAGCAGTTCACATACACTTTGTTTCATGACATTGACTACAATTTACCACAATGCAACAGCTCCCCTCCCACTTCCTCCAGACAGTCACCTCTTCCCTGTGTCCATCCCTCCATGTACTCCTGCCCCCGGAGCTGTCTCCCTGTGCACTAGCAGCCCTTCTTTCTCGCATGATTCTTCTCTCCAAGGAGTGTATCTACCTCAGGTAAATGTTCAACACATATGCTTGTCTTTTGTTTGGCTGGAAGCCACAGTTGTGGGTTCGATTCCAGACCTGAAGGGTAGCTAGAGGTCATAATCTCAGTGGTTCCACCAGGCTCTATCACACCAGCAAACCTGGTCCCCCCCCCATCCTTTTTTTTTTCTCCAAATGATTTTGAGTTTTGTTCCACATTGTTCTCCCTCTCTATCCAGGATCTCCTACATAGATCCCCTTCCAAGTGGTTG
>NW_006921639.1:7897242-7897927 GCF_000298275.1 Orycteropus afer afer | reverse complement strand
TCTGTTCTTGTCATGGCTCTCACTTCTTTAGGACATACACCTAGTAATGGAATGGCTGAGTCAAATGGTATTTCTAATTCCAACTTTTGAAGGAATCTCCATACTGCTTTCCACAATGGTTGTACCATTTGACAGTCCCACCAGCAGTGTAGGAGAATCTCAATCTCTCCACATCCTCACCAGCATTTGTTATTTTCTGTCTTGTTGAACTTTGCTCCTAGTGCTGGAGCAAGATGGCATCTCATTGTTGTTTTGATTTGCATTTCTCTAACAGCTAATGATCATGAGCATTTCTTCATATGTTTGTTGGCCGCTTGAATATCCTCCTTGGTAAAGTGTCTATTCATGTCTTCTGACCATTTTTTAATTGGATTGTTTTTGTCTTTTTGTTATTGAGGTGTTGGAGTTCTCTATAAATTCTAGAGTTAAGCCCTTGTCAGATATGTCAGTATGAAATATTCTTTCCCAATCTGTAGGTTTTCTTTTGACTCTTTTGGAGAAGTCCTTGGAAGCACATGTTGTTGTTGTTGTTGTTATGTGCCCTTGAGTCAGATCTGACTCAGAGCTAACCCTCCTTGGGTTTCCAAGGTAGTATCACTATGGAAGTAGATTGCCCAACCTTCCTTCTGAAGAGTGGCTGGTGGGTTTGAACCACCAGCCTTCTGGTTAGCAGTCAAGTGCCTTA
>NW_006921639.1:7887721-7889094 GCF_000298275.1 Orycteropus afer afer | reverse complement strand
GGATTGCTCAGGATCACTGCCAGACCACAGCTCTAAACGTCTCCTTTTTTGGTATTTTCATGCAAATTCTTCTGCTAATTGGAGTTTAGTCCACTTCTAAGGCTCAGGGGTCCAGGATTATCTTCTGCATCTGTATTAATTGGTTCCCCTTTTCTTTGTTGAAGAGGGTCTGTGCAGTCTTTCTGTCTATTCTGCCATCTTACGGGAAGTCTATGCCCTGATTTCTTGACCAAGTGTTTCAAATAGTTAGTGGCATTTTAATAGCTGACTGTCCCTATGAGTCCTATAAGGTGTATTGTGAGGGAGGGCTCAGTAAACCAATTACCAAGTCCTTGGGCTCTCCTGCCCTAGTAGTTTGCCCATATTTCTGCCCCTCCTCTCTTCCTTCTGCACCAGGTTAATTCTGTCTTATTTCCCTCCTGGGGACAAGCTTCTGCTCCAACACACCACAATCAAGGTGATCTGCTTTAAGTACAACCCAGATCACAGCTCTCTCTTGCTCAAAATTGCCAAGAGATTCTCAAATACTTAGGAGCAGGGGCTCAGAATTCCCTGGAAACTAGGGCTTCAAACCAGTTCATTCCTGTTCAACTCCCAACTATGAATTTTCATTTCCAGTCCAGATATACTGAATTAAAATCTACATTTTAACAAGATACCCAGGTGATTCTTATAGAACTTGTTAAAATGTAGATTCTGATTAAGTAATCTAGGGAGGAAATGCAAATTCTCAGCAGGGGGTTGAACCAGAATGAACCAGTTTGAAGTTTGGCTGGAAACTTACTGTTGTAGTGTCAATTCCAACATATGTCAATTGCATGTGTTGCAGAGTAAAACTCCTTCATAGGTTTTTTGGCTGTAATCTTTACTGAAATAGATCATCCAGCCTTTTTCCTGCTTTGTCATTGATTGGGTTGAGCCACCAAATTTTACATTATCAAAAAAAAAACAAAAAACAAACTCATTTTCATCAAGTCATTTCCAACTCATAGCAACCCCTCCTTGGGTTTCTAGGGCAGTATCTCTACAGAGTAGGTTGCCCAGTCTTTCTTATGAGGAATGGCTGGTGGGTTTGAATCTCCAGCCTTCTGGTTAGCAGTCCAATGCCATAGGCACTATGCCACCAGAGCTCCTTTTAGGTTACCAGTCCATTGCATATTTTGTACACTACCCAGAGACAGTTAAAGAATCTCCTAGAGGGGTTGTTGAAACATTGGCTGTTGGGTTCCCACCACAGCATTTTTGATTCAGTAACTCTGGGGCAAGGCTAAGGATCTGCATGTCTAGCAAGTTCCCATGTGTGTCAGACTGGGTTCTCTAGAGAAACAAAACCAGTAAAGCTTATATATATGTGTGTGTGTGTGTGTGTGTGT
>NW_006921639.1:7852457-7886171 GCF_000298275.1 Orycteropus afer afer | reverse complement strand
CAAAAATTTTTTGAGTGAGTCATTAGGGGTAATAATGAGTGGTACCACTCCTGTTGCCACCTCTTGGTTCCTGGACCCATGAATCCTGGCTATTGGATAAACAGAACCATATATTGGATGCTGGTTTAGAGCATATACAGCCTCCTGGAGAACATTGCCCCAACCTTTCATGGTATTGCCACCTAGCTGGCACCATATTTGTGTTTTCAAGAGGCCATTCCATCATTCTATCAAGCCAGCTGCTTCAGGATGATGGGGAACATGGTAAGACCAGTGAATTCCATGAACATAAGCCTATTGCTGCACTTCATTTGCTGTGAAGTGAGTCCCTTGATCTGAAGCAATGCTATGTGGTATACCACGACAGTGGATAAGGCATTCTATAAGTCCACGGATGGTAGTTTTAGCAGAAGCATTTCATGCAGGGAAGGCAAATCCATATCCAGAATAACTATCTATTCCAGTAAGAACAAAACACTGTCATTTCCATGATGGAAGTGGTCCAATGTAATCAACCTGCCATCATATTGCTGGCTGATCACCCCGAGGAATGGTTCCATATCTCAGATTCAGTGTTGGTCTCTGCTGTTGGCAGATTGGGCACTCAGCAGTGGTGGTAGCCAAATCAGCCTTGGTAAGCAGGAGTCCATGTTGCTGAGCCCATGCATAACCTCCATCCCTGCCACTATGACCACTTTGTTCATGAGCCCATGAGCAATGACAGGAGTAGTTGGGGAAAAAGACAGCTGGTTTCCACTGAATGTGTCATCCTATCCACCTGATTGTTAAGTCTTTATCTTCTGAGGTCACTTTTTGGTGGGTATTCACATGAGACACAAATACTTTTACTCCTTTGGCCTATTCAGAGAGATCTATCCACATACCTCTTCTGCATACATCCTTATCACCAATCTTCCAATCATGCTCCTTCCAAGTCCCAGATCATCCAACTAAGCCATTAGCCACAGCTCATGAATCCACACATAATCGCACATCTGGCCATTTCTTATTCCATGCAAAATGAACAGCCATATGCATAGCTCGAAGTTCTGCCCATTGGGAGGAATTCCCTTCACCACTGTTCTTTAAGGAAGTCCCAGAAAGGGGCTGCAGTGTGGCTGCTATCCACTTTCCAGTAGTGCCTGCATATCGTGCAGAACCACCTGTAAACCAGGCACGTGTTTTCTCTTCCTCAGTCAACTGATCATAAGGAACTCCCCATGAGGCCATAGGTGCAGAGTGGGAGAAAGAAGGTAATGTGGCTGGAGTGGAGACCATAGGCATTTGGGCCACTTCCTCATACAACTTACTTATGCTTTCAGGTCCTGCTTGAGCCCGATCTCTGATATACCACTTCCATTTGATGATGGAGTGCTGCTGTGCACATCCAACTTTATGACTCTGTGGGTCACCCTGTTCATGATGGGCAGCTCAGGCCTCATGGTCACTTGGTGGCCCATGGTTAGGCGTTCAGTCTCTACTAAAACCCAGTAACAAGCCAAAAGCTGTTTCTCAAAAGGAAAATAGTTATCTTCAGAGGATGGCAGGGCTTTGCTTCAAAACCCAAGTGTCTGCATTGTGATTCACAAATAGGGATCTGTCAAAGACTCCAAACAGCATCTCTATCTACCACAGACACTTCAAGCACCATTGGATCAGAGGGATCATATGGCCCAAATGGCAGAGCAGCCTGCACAGCAGCCTGAACCTATTACAGAGCCTTCAGTTTTTCTGGGCCCCACTCAAAACTAGCAGCTTTCTGAGTCACTTGATAAATAGGCTGTAGCAACACACTCAAATGAGGGATATGTTGCCTCCAAAATCCAAAGAGGCCCACTTGACATTGTGCCTCCTTTTTAGTTGTGGGGGAAGCCAGATACAATAACTTATCCTTTACTTTAGTAGCAATATCTTGACATGGCCCACACTATTGGACTCCTAGAAATTTTGCTGAGATGGAAGGTACCTGAATTTTTGTTGGGTTAAATTCCCAACCTCTAGTACCAAATTAGTACCAGGGAGCTCTGGTAGCATAGTGCCTAAGGCATTTGCTACTAACCAGAAGGCTGGAGGTTCAAACCCACCAGCCACTCCTCGGAAGGAAGGTTGGGCAATCTACTTCCGTAGTGATACTGCCTTGGCAACCCAAGGAGGGGTCGCTATGAGTCATAGCCAACTCGATGGCACACAACAACCGTGACAAAAATTTTACATTAGCAAATAAAACCCAAACAAATTCACTTTCATCAAGTCGTTTCCAAATCATAGCAACTCCTCCTTGGGTTTCCAGGGCAGTATCTCTACAGAGGTAGATTGCCCAGTCTTTCTTCTGAGGAATGACTGGTGGGTTTGAACCTCCAGCCTTCTGGTTAGTAGTCAAATGCCATAGGCACTATGCCACCAGAGCTCCTTTTAGGTTAACAGTACATTGCAAACTTTCTGCACTACCCAGAGACAGTTAAAGAATCTCCTGGAGGGGTTGTTGTAACGTTGGCTGTTGGGTTCCACCTACAGCATTTTTGATTCAGTAGCTCTGGGGCAAGGCTAAGAATTTGCATGTCTAGCAAGTTCCCATGGGATGCTGATTCTGGTACTGGGATCACACTTTGAGAAACACAACTTTAAACCAAAGCAAAAGACTTCTATTTGGCATTCAAGTGCTCGCATAACCAGGTGCTGGTCAACCTCTCCTGCATTTGTTTCCATGGACCACACCTGTTCACGTTGTGTCTCTACTTGGAATGCCTGTTCCCTCCTGTACCAGCTTCTTTGCAGATCCTTATCTTACACAGACCCTAACCCATGCTGCTCAAACACATCTGCTACAGGAAGACATTTTGTCAGTAGAATATGTTCATTCCTTCCTTGTTCTTAGAATAATTTCTCAGTTCCTTTTTGTCATGGCTTATATCCTTTCCTTCTGGACTTATCAATGTCTAATTCAAATTCTGTTTCACTGTGTATGTGGCTTTATTTATTTATTTTTATTTTTTTAATTGTGCTTTGTATGCAAATTTACAAGTAAATTTGTTTTACATTGAACAGTTCATCCACAATTTATTTCACGCCTTGATTAGCATCCCTAAACATAAAACTCTCTCCTTCCCTTCCCTTCCCTCCCTTTGATTACCTTCTCCCTTGTGCTCTTCTTAACTATACATTCTTGTTTGTCTAGCTTTCTCTCTGTGTTGATGCTGCCCCTCTGATGTCCCATGGTTGATTGATCTAAGGGGTGCATTTCCCTAGAGTAGATGGGTGTGTCACCCTGAGGTAGGTGTTCTGCATGTAGGTCTTTCTACCTTTGGGCTGAAAGCCAATCCATGGAAGTCAATCCATTTCTAGGCATGAAGGGTAACCTAAGGCCATAGTCTCAGGGGTTCTACCAGTCTCTATCTGACCAATAATTCTGGTAATTTTTTGTTTTTGAATTTTATTCCACATTTTTTCTCCCACTGTATCCAGGATCTCCAGTTTTGATCCCTTTCTGAGTGGTTGGCATTGTTAGCCAGGCACCATTTTGTTCTGGTCTCAGGGTCATGAAGGCTGAGGACCTCTTGGTCCATCTTACCCTTGGACTAATTGTTTCTAGATGCCTTTGATTTTCTTCACTCTTCTTTGCTTCAGATGAGAGGAGACCATATATGTCTTGGATGGAGTGCCTGAGTTGTTCAAATGGTTAACATATTCAACCGCTAACAGAAAGAATAGAGGTTTGAGTCTGCTCGGTAGCATCTTGGAAGAAAGATCTAGTAACCTATTTCTGAAAAATCAGCCATTGAAAACTTTATGGGGGCACAGTTGTGCTCTGCCACACATGGAGTCATCATGAGTAGGTAGGTATCATCTTTATGGTGACTTTTTTTTCCCCCTTCATGTCTTGCTAGAATGTAGGCTCACTGAGAGGAGGTGCAGCACATTTGCTTAAAGCAAAAACTCTAGACACTGACAGAGTTGACTTCATTCTCACTTCTGCTACTCATTAGATGGTGTCACCACCTGGGTCAACTCAACCTCTCAAGGTCCTGGTTTCCTCATCTGCAAAATAATAGTAATACATAGTGATGGTGTTAAAACATTTCATCAAGCTCTTTTGTATTCTTCCCACTGAGATTATTATTGATTTGGGTGCCATGGATTCAGTTCCAACTCATAGCAATCCTATGTACAACAGAATGAAACACTGTTCAGTCCTCACACTTATTGCTATGCTTGAGTTCTTTGTGGCAGACACAATGTCAATCCATCTTGTTGAAGGTCTTCCTCTTTTTCCTTGACTTCTACTTTACTGAGCATGATGTCCTTCTCCGGGGAATGGTTCCTCCTGATAGCATGACCAAAGTATACAAGACAAAGTCTCAACATACTCACAATTAAGAAGCATTCTCGCTGTACTTCGTCCAAGATAGATTTGTTCATTCTTCTGGCAATCAGTATTTTTCAACAACTTTTGCTTTCCCTTATTCATTGTCCAGCCCAATGCAATACTTTGATTTCTTGACTGCTGCTTCTGTGGGAGTTGATTGGATTCAAGTAAAATGAAATCCTTGATAATTTCTGTCTTTTCTCTGTTTATAATAATGTTGCTTATTGGCCCTGTTGGGAGGATTTTTGTTTTCTTTATGTTGAATTATAACTCATCAGTAAGTACTCCAATTCCTCTTTGCTTTCAGCAAGGAAGCTTGTGTCATCTGCATATTGCAAGTTTTTAGTGTGTTTTCCTTGGTTGGTCCTCTAATCCTGATGCCACACTCTTCTTCATATAGTCCAGCTTCTCATATAATTTGTTCAGAATACAGATTTCATAAGTCTGGTAAAAAGATCCTATCCTGAAACTATGTATCATGATTTTACACCATGCAATATCCCATTGTTCTGTTCAAATGATTACCTCTTGGGTGATGTGCAAGTTCCACATGGACACAATGAAGTGCTCTGGAATTCCCATTCTTTGCAATGTTATCCATAATTTGTTTTGATCCACACAGTCAAATGTCTTTGTGTAGCCAATAAAACACAGGTAAACCTCTTGCTGGTGTTCTCTCCCACTGAGAAGCAGACTCTAATTTTCCTCTCTTTGAATATGAGCTGGCCGTGGTGACCCACTTACCAATAGAATGCAGTTGAAGTGATGCTCTGATTCTGAGGCTGGATCATAAAAGATGATACAGTGCCTGCCTAGTTCTCATGGGATGCTCTCTTTTGGATCCCAGGAACACAATGAAAAATACAACCAATTACATGGATAATCCATATGGTATTCCAGCAATGGTCCCAGCTGAAGCCCCAGCAAGAGCCAGCATCAATGTCAAAATGTATGAGAGAGGCTCAAGAGGATTCCAGCCTTCATCACTCCCTTGTCACCTTATGAGCACAACCACATGAGACATGCTGAGTGAGAGCTTCCCAGATGAGCTTAATCCTCCTCCAAAACCAAGGGAGAAGATAATAAAATCACTGATGTCATTTTACACTACTAGGCTTTGGGGGTGATTTGCTAAGTGCCACTCTGGTAATGTAGTGCCTAAGGCACTTGACTGCTAACCAGAAGGCTGGTGGCTCAAACCCAGCAGCCACTCCTCAGAAGGAAGATTGGGTAACCTACTTCCATAGTGATACCACCTCAGAAACCCCAGGAGGGGTCGCTATGACCCAACTCGATGGCAGTGAAATTTTAGTTTAATAGATAACTGAGAAACAGTTTTATGTGCTTATCTTAAAATTTAAACAAGACAATTAAATAACTGAGTGTATACCATGATACATGTTGTTGTTGTTGTGTGCCATAGAGTCAGACCCGACTCATAGCGACCCCTCCTTGGGTTTCCGAGGCAGTATCGCTACGGAAGTAGATTGCCCCATCTTCCTTCCGAGGAGTGGCTGGTGGGTTTGAACCACCAGCCTTCTGGTTAGCAGTCAAATGCCTTAGCCACTATGCTACCAGAGCTCCCGTGATACATAGTAAGCACATATTAAAGAGTCTTCTCATGACTCCCATGCATGACCATTCCTCCACCTAACTCACATTAAATTTGGGTCATATCTTCTCTTCCAAGTTGACTGCTTATCTCACACATGTCGAGATCCCATGATCCACCTGCCATGGGTTTCCCTCAAGCTTGGAGACAGCAGTCTACCTGAGAACAAGGACAAAAGTCACCATTACTGTGCCTGTCTCTTATGTGCATTCGGGAAATGCCTTCAGGGGCTGTGAGATGCATTGGTGCTTTCAGCACAGATTTTTCAACCCATTTTATGCAAAAGGCATAGAAAATTACTGAGACACTCTATCTTGTGTATAATCCAAGATCTCAAATGGCCACTGTGAATTTTAACATGTGGAGGTTGTAAAACATGGCCCCACATCATGAAGATGTGAGTCTATGTCCCCTCCACTGGAATTCTGGCCAGCCTATGACTGCTTCCACCAACAGAGAATAGGAAAGTAACACTGAGACTTCTGTCGCTCTGCCAAAAGAGTCTGGAATCTTCTGCCTTTCTGTGTACAAATATGCTCCCTCCAGATTCTCTCTCCCAGAAGACTGTCTTTGTAACCTGTTACCTCTCTGTGAGAGATTCCTAAACTGCATGGAGAGGCAAGGCATAGGTGTGCTGGTCAGTATTCATAGCAGAACCAGCCTCGCAGATGTGCAAAGAAGTTGCCTTTTGATGGTTCTCATCCACCAATAGACATTCAAATCTTCCCAGCTGAGGCCCCAGAGATCCTGGAGAAGAGACAAGCCACTCCTTCTTCCCTGTTCAAATTCATGACCCCCAGAATCCATGTGCCTAATACAATTGTGGTTGTTTTGTGCCACATTTTGGGGTAATTTGATGCACAGTTCAGTTTTGGAAGTTCTGGTGGTGTAGTGCCTAAGGCAGGAGCTCTGGTAGCATAGTGCCTAAGGCACTTGACTGCTAACCAGGAGGCTGGTAGTTCAAACCTACCAACCACTCCTCGGAAGGAAGGTTGGGCAATCCTACTTCTGTAGTGATACTGACTCAGAAACCCAAGGGGGGTCGCTATGAGTCGGGGCTGGCTTGGCAGCACATAACAACAACAACAAGTGCCTAAGGCATTTGACTACTAACCAGAAGGCTGGTGGTTCAAATCCATCAGCCACTCCTTGGAAGGAAGGTTGGACAATCTACTTCCGTAGTGATACCGCCTCAGAAACCCAAGGAAGGGTCACTATGAGTTGGATCTGACTGGACAAGTATGTTCTCTCTTCTCTCTCAATACATAACCAGAACAATAAAATACTCAGGAAAAAAAAAAAAAATCTGAGGTCTTGTGCTGTATTTTTCCTTAAGTACCTTTGTCCATAGAGGTTTGCATGTCCCTCTCTCTCCTCACAGTGCTGCCCTTGACCCACTTCCTCTCCTCTCCCTCACCATGCCATCTCTCTTACCTTTGTAACTTCTAGGACAGGGGAGGCAGAGGTCTTCCTTTGTTATTGTCCCTTTGTCTCTGGCCATTCTCATCTCTCTCCCTCTCTCACCCAACTTTGTCACTCTTCTTTAACTGATCATAGTATAAAGCCAAAGTGCAGCTCACTGTTTTTTCTTTTTTTCCTTTTTTTTTTTTTTTGTTTAAATCTAATATACCTTGGCTCCCTGGGATAACTTTGAAAGTAGATGGCTGCTGACCTGAGCTCCTCTCCTGCCAGCAGGCTGACCAGGGAGAAAATGTTTCAGAGCTTTTGCCCATAGAGTCATACCTCTGTTCTTCCTGAAATGCCTGCCTTTTCCCCACATTCACTTCCACACATTCTCATTCTTTCCACACATCAAGGACCCCTTCTGCTATGCAAGATTCTGTCACCCCTGGGCTAGGTAAGAAATACTCCCCAAAAGCAGAAACTGAGACAAGGATTTGGGGTATATAATTTGGAGAGGGGGATATTCTGAGAAGTCCCAACAAGGATATGATGAAGGTGAGACCAGGAAGGGATAACAGTCAATCAGTGAGTCGAGTCCTGCTCCTCTAAGGACTACTATGGTCAGTGCTTCCATGTGCCTCTGAGGAAGGACATGCCTGAATTCTCCCACTGGGAACACTGAAGCTGTTGTTTTTGCCACCATGTTCATCTCTCATTGGCTGGAGGTTGCACCTGGGATATGACATCTCAGCATTCCTGGTGTCGTGCTGCAGCAGTTCTCCTCCCAGGCCATGAAAGAGCACCCTCTGCCAACAAGTAACCATGCCTGTGACTTGAGTGGGCTGCACTCTCTCAGGAGATGTCAGGTGGGCAGCAGCATCCTCATTTATGCCCTGTCTCACTGCACTCCTGCTGCAGTCTGAACAGAGCTCAGGAGTCCACAGACACCATCTCATTTGGACCACATGGAACAGCCCTGTGACACCAGCACTGTTACCAACACAACTTTGCAATGGAGAAGCCTGTATGTTCCCAAGGCTGCATGGCTCATGGGTGACAAAAAAACAAAGAAACCAAACTCACTGCCATCAGGTCAGATCTGACTCAAAGTGACCCCTCCTTGGATTTTCAAAGTGGTAACCCTGCGGAAGTAGATTGCCCAATCTTCCTTCCAATGAGTGGCTGGTGGGTTTGAACCGCCAGCCTTCTGGTTAGCAGTCAAATGCCTTAGGCACTACGCCACCAGAGCTCCTCCATATGGGTGAGAAGTGTGGGATATGAACACTACTCTGTGCTGCTGAGCTCATGCTTGTAGCCTCCTCCCCAGCCTTGGCCTCAGCCTTTCTCTTCCTTCCCTTACACTGTTATTTCTGTGGCCATAGTGGCTTCCCTTCTCACTCTATGAGTGGTGGGAGTATACTGCCAGTGTCAGACTGCACCCATCTTTGCACCCTGCTCAGTGCCTGATTTGTGGGGCACAAATATCAGTAGCTCCCAAGCTGACCACCTTCACCTCAGCTGTGATTTTTTTTTTTTTTTTTTACACCATTTACCTTTTCACCAGCCCATACTGTCTCAGCTGGTCCATGACCCCCAGCTCTCCTACATGGCTCATTCGTGTTGCTCTCAGGAGCCCTTTTCTCAAACACTCCCCTGATGGAGCCAAGGGAGGATTTTGCTGACGTGACTGAAAACCACAACTCACAAAATAATTCTCCATTAATCCAAGTCACGTGACTTCTTGCCTTGTCCCGTTCTCTCTGTTTTTCTTCTCCAGAAATAAAGCCTTCTCTGAATCAGCCCCAAGAAGTCTCAATTGTAAAGCACTAGTTCCCCAGACCCCCTCACTTTCATTTGCTTATTTTTCCTTGAACTCTCAACACATTGGGTCTATAGGATGGACCAATGTAAAGCTTATAAGGAAACTTAATTATGTATGGTTATGGAATTTGTATTTGATAAATAGCCTGTCTGAGAATACAATGGGGTTTACTCCTCTATATAAAAAAGAAAGAAAGCATCACCAGAATTACCAGAGGTCCTGAGTAACTGTTTCATGCTGCAAGGTCTGTCATGGGTTAGCCTTGAGCTGGCTAAGAGCCACCTATAATGAGAACACTGGGAACATACACTTATAATAATGTTGTCTTCAGAGGAAAACTCATTTCTTCAGGAGGGAATGGAAAAGAAACAGGTTATCTCTTTCCTAGAGTGTACTGCCCAGATGTGGAAAGAAGCCATGCCCACCTGAGTTGACGGGGAGGGGAAGGCAGAAAAATTGGCTGTCCACATCTTGACTGCAGAAAGTGAACCCACACCCTTCTCTTTAAACTTTTCTGGGAATAAATATTTGGAAAACTGGCATTAGAACCTTGGCATAGTCGAATATAAGAAAACAGTAATGGGATTGAAGGACAGAATGCAGCAAGCAGCATTTCCACACTGGACATAAACAAGTCATGATCAGTTGAGAGAAAGTCCTGATATCCTCTTTCCCCTGGGAGGGAATCCCAAAGCCCTGTGTTCTAGTCCAAACTCAATTCTAAACGCCATTCTTTAAAAGCCATTTGTGAAAAGTACAGAAGAATCCATGTCAATGATGAGACAATCTAAGAGAAAGAAGGGAACTGCCAGAAAAAATGAACAAATCTGTCAGGGAAGAAGTGCAGCTGGAGTGGTCCTTAGAGGTGAGACTGGCCAAGACTTCGTCTCACCTACTCTAGTCATGTTGTAAGAAGGGACCATTCCCTGGAGAATGACATCATGCTTGGTAAAGTAGAGAGTCAGTGTGAAAGAGAAAGACCCTCAATGAGTTGAACTGACACAGTAGCTGTGATGATGGGTGGATTGTGAGGGTGGCACAGGATATAGAGTCACTATGAGTCAGAGTCAACTCTACAGCCCCTAATGCAAAACGCACTGCTGTTGAGTCAGATCCAACTCATAGCGACCCCTCCTTGGGTTTCTGAGGCAGTTATCACTACAGAAGTAGATTGCCCAACCTTCCTTCTGAGGAGGGCTGGTAGGTTTGAACCGCCAGCTTCTGATTAGCAGTCAAATGCCTTAGGCACTATGCCACCAGAAGTAATCCCATTTGGGAATAGGATTTTCTTTGTTATGTTAATGGCCATATCAGTAAAGGATGTGACTTAAATCTAATTACTTTAAGTTAGTAAGAAGTTATTTTAAAAAAAGCAGATTAGACAGAGAAGGACAAGCACAAATGAGAGAGAAGATAGATGCTGTGTGGAGACTGCCAAGGAACTGAGGGACACTGGAACATAAAGGCTTTCCCCCAGAAGGAACAAAGGGAGAGTATCCTCTAGAACCTGTGCCTTGAATTCAGACTTCTTGCCTCCTGAGCTGTGAGAAAATAAATTTCTGTTTTTTAAAAATAGTAATTTGTAGAATTTCCAGTGCAGCAGCACAAGGAAAGAAACTAAGACAAAGAGGCGATGCAATACTTCGAATGCATGCACAGTTCTCTACTCAATACTGCTCAGAGTACAGCCCTTTTATTCATGTGTTTCAGGGACTGTGTCTGAAAGGGTAGGAATTCCCTAGTGCTCTTCAGCCCACAGGATATTTATGATCTCATCCTGCTATACTGGGGAAGAGCTGGGGCTTAGGGAAGGTTAGGATACAAACCATCTCCCCAAAACCTTCCTTAGGAACCACCTGGACCTACAGTTCCTCTTTTCTTGGTTACTAGTATAACTTCCCACTCCTCGGAAGGAAAGTTGGGCAATCCTACTTCCGTAGTGATACTGCCTCGGAAACCCAAGGAGGGGTCATTATGAGTCGGGGCCGACTCGATGGCACATAACAACAACAACAAAGTATAACTTCCAGAGCAAACTTTTTTTTTTTTGCACATTTAACTCTCTATATCCTCCTCCACTCATGAAGTTACATGGGCCAGGAATAGAATCCGGGTCTCCCGTGTGGAAGATGAGAATTCTACCACTGATCCACCAATGCTTTTTACTAGAAAGATGTTTACTTGTGTTTTATTGACTATGCAAAAGCATTTGACTATGTGGATCATAACAAATTATAGATAACATTGAGAAGAATAGAAATTCCAGAACACTCATTGTGCTCATCAGGAACCTGAACATAGACCAGGAAGCTGTCATTCAAACAGAACATGGTTTACAATCAGGAAGGGAGTACATCAGAGTTGTATCCTTTCATCATACTTATTCAATCTGTATGGTGAGCAAATAATCCAAGATGCTGGACTATATGAAGAAGAATATGGCTTCAGGGTTGGAGAAAGACTCATTAACAACCTGTGATAGGCAGATGACACAACCTTGTTTGCTGAAAGTAAGATGAGTTGAAGCACTTGCTGATGAAGATTAGAGACTACAGTCTGCAGTATGGATTACACCTCAACATAAAATGAAAATCTTCACAACTGCACCAATAAGCATCATCATGATAAATGGAGAAAAGGTTGAGGTTGTCAAAGATTTCATATAACTTGTTTCCACAGTCAACATTAATAGAAGCAGCAGTCAAGAAATCAGACTTGCACTGGGCTAGTCTACTGCAAAAGACCTCTTTAAAGTGGGGAAGAGCAAGGATGTCTCTTTGGAGATGAAGGTGTGCCTAACCCAAGCCATGGTATTTTCAATGGCCTCATATGCATGTGAAAGCTGGACAATGAATAAAGAAGACCTGAGGAAGAGTTGATGCTTTTGAGTTGTGGTGTTGGCAAAGAATACTGGAAGTACCATAGACTGCCAAAAGAAGTAACAGATCTGTCCTGGAAGAAGTTTAGCTGGAATGCTCCTTGGAAGGGAGAATGGCCAGACTTTGTCTTACCTACTTAGATCATGTTGTTAGAAAGGACAACTCCCTGAAGAAGTATGTCATGCTTGGTAAAGTCGAAGGTTAGCGAAAAAGAGGAAGGTCCTCAATGAGACTGATTGATACGGTGGCTGAAACAATGGGCTTAGGTATAGCAAGGATTGTGAGGTTAGCACAGAGCCAGGCAGTGTTTCATTCTGTCGTACACAGGATCACTATGAGTTGGAGCTGACTTGACTACACCTAACAACAACAATAACAACCCTCTTCCAGGACTTGGAAGCATTACACTAGCACAAATTCCTCTGGATTTCCTACACTTTGTTAAGTTGCCCCTAGAGCTCTTTTGGGGGAGAATCATGAGGCCTTTTTGAGGGGAGAAGAACTTTAATACTTAAGAAAAGTAGATGTTCTGCACTTTCAAAAAGTTAATCAATCTGTTGTTATAGTCAGGTCTATACCAACCACTAACTTGTTAACATGTTGTTGTTGTTGTTAGATGCCATCGAGTCGGACCCGACTCATAGTGACCTTTCCTTGGGTTTCTGAGGCAGTATCACTATAGAAGTAGCTTGCCCCATCTTCCTTCTGAGGAGTGGCTGGTTGGTTTGAACCGCCAGCCTTCTGGTTAGCAGTCAACATAGAGTCTGATATATATCTGAAATCTTATATAATACAGGGCATGCTTTACAAAGTTCAATAAACTGGGGAAAGAGACTACTTGGATTTCAGGCACTTAAAGTAAATTGACAGTCCCTATAGGTCAACTCTTTTTTTTTCCCCTAGAGGTGTCTGTCTTTTTAATTTTATTTTTATTGTGATTTGGGTGAAAATTTACAGAGAAAATTCATTTTCCAAACAGCAGTTCATACACATTCTGTTTCATGGCCTTGGGTGCAATTTCCCATAATGTAACATCTCTCTTCCCCCTTCCTCCCTGTAGTTACCTCTTCCTTTTATCTTTCTTTCCTATGCATTCCTGACCTCTGAGCCATCTCCCTGTGGAAATATTGCCCTTCTGTTCTCCCATGAATGATGGTTCTAAGGAATGTGTCCACCTGATATAAATGTTCACCCTATATGCCTATCTATAGGAGGTCTGGTGACATAGTGCCTAAGGCACTTGACTGCTAACCAGTAGGCTGGCAGTTCAAACCCACCAGCCACTCCTTGGAAGTAAGATTGGGCAATCTACTACTATAGTGATACCACTTCGGAAACCCAAGGAGAGGTTGCTATGAGTCTAATAGACTCAATGGCAGTGAGTTTGGTTTTTTTGCATTGTTTGGCTATAAGCCACAGAAGTGGGTTCAATTTCAGACCTGAAGGGTAACTAGGGGCCATGGTCTCAGAGGTCTCACCAGACTCTATCAGACCAGCAAACCTGGTCTTTGTGTGTGTGTGTGTGTGTGTGTGTGTGTGATTTTGAGTTTTGTTCCACATTGTTCTCCCACTCTATTCAGGATCTCCTGCACTGATCCCTTTCTGAATGGTTGCTAGTGATAGCCAGGCACCATCCAGTTCTTCTGTTCTCAGGGTCATGTAGGCTGAGCTTCACATGGTCCACTTGTTCCTCATACTAATTGTTTCCATGCCTCTTTGGTTTTCTTCATTCTTGTTTGCTCTGGCTGAGGAGAGAGACTTTGTTGCTTCTAGATGGCCACTTGTAAACTTTTAAGACCTCGATCGCTACTCACCAAAATAGAATGTAGAACAATAATTTTGTGTAATATTTTATGCCAATTCATCTTGATGTCCCCTGTAATCATGGTCCTGAACCCATAAGTCTAACGACACTCCATCAGGGTGGTTGACTGTGCCTAAGAAGTTAGTGTAACTTTGCCCCCTGTTAGTTCTAGTTATATGGACATTCTTACAGCACATACAAATAGGTATGTAAAAATATCATGTGCCAGCCATATATAGTCATGGGTATATTCCCTTTCGCCTAGACATACCTGATCATTCAAGCTGTCTACCCATCAATTTATCTATAGATTAATGTTATCACTGATAGCACAATATTGTTTATGTAAAAGGATTTACCTTTTTTGTCTGTACCTCTTATCCACTTCTCTGTATCTTTCTTTTCCTTAGTGTTACTGTGTTGGTGACTCACTTTTGGTATCTGCCTTTCCCTTCACCCAAATCAATACCTGTCTCTGCCTATCTAGCAGTGTTTCCTCCACTCCCATCCCATCCCTGGTAACCAACAAAGAAAGTTTCCTTCCTTATATAATCCATTCCTTGATGTTTTACAATATTTGCCCCTCTGTGATTGATTTATTTCATTCAGTGTAATATCCTCCAAGTTCATCCACATTATGTGATGAATTGCAGAGTCTACATTATTATTTTTTATTTTTTAAGTTTTATTGTGATTTAGGTGAAAGTTTACAGAACAAATTCACTTTCCATACAGTAGCTCACATACACTTTGTCTCATGACATTGACGGCAATTTCCCATAATGCAACAGCTCCCCTCCCATTTCCTCCCCATAGTTACTTCTTGCCTGTGTCTTTCCCTCTCATGCACTCCTGCTCCCTTAGCTCTCTCACTATGCATACACAGCCCTTCTATTCTCTCATGACTGTTTTCTCCGAGGAGTGTATCTAACTAGTGTAAATGTTCAGCTTATATGCCTGTCTCTTGTTTGGCTGGAAGCCACAGGAGTGGGTACAATTCCAAACCTGAAGGGCAGCTAGGGGCCATAGTTTCAGTGGTTCCATCAGACTCTATCAGACCAACAAACCTGGTTCCTTTTCTTTTCTTTCTTTCTTTTCTTTTTTTTTTTTTTTTAATGATTTTGAGTTTTGTTCCACCTTGTACTCCCACTCTATCCAGGATCCTCTACATAGATCCCCCTCTTAGTACTTGACAGTGGTTGCCGGGCACCACCTACTTCAGGTCTCATTGGCCGATAGGGTTAGGATCACATGGTGTACCAGGCGCTGGGACTAATTGCTTCCATGAGTCTTTGGTTTTCTTCATTCTTCTTTGCTCTGGATGAGGAAAGATCTCTTGTTGCATCTAGATGGCCTCTTGCAAGCTTTGAAGATCTCAGTTGCTACTTGCCAAAGCAAGATGTGGAACAATATTTTTGTGTAGTATGTTATGCAATTGAGCTTGATGTCCCCTGAGACTATGGTCCCTAGTCCACAGGTCCACTACTTACTCCCTTTGTGTAGCTGTGTGGCCAAGAAGTGACTACAACCTTGTCCCTTGTCACCTGTATTATATACCTGGGAATTCTTAAAGAACATACAAAAACACTTGTAGAAACATTGTCTGACAACTCTATACATGGTCGTGGGCACACTCCCACTGCACAGACATACCTAATAGTTCAGTTGTCCACCCATCCATCCAGCCATAGATCAGTGTTTGCTTGCACTGACAATGCAGTACTGTATGTGTAAAAGGGTTCATCTTTGTTGTTTGTACCTCCCATGCATGTTTCTATGTCCTCTCCTTCCTCAATACCACCATGTTGATCACTCACATTTGGTACATTGTCCTTCTCTCCACCCAAATCAATACTTGTCTTTTCCTATATAACAGTGTTCCATGCCCTCCCCTCCAACCTCTGGTAACGAAAATGAATATTTCTTTCCATATATAAAACTTTCCTTGACTTTTTGCAGTAACGGACTAATACAATATTTGTCCTTCTGTGATTCAAGAAGGACAGATTCTATATTTTTCTTTAATGTTGCATAGTATTCCATTGTGTGTATGTATCATAGTTTGATTATCCATTCTTCTGTTGATGGGTTGTTTCCATCTTTTTGCTTTTATAAATAGTGCTGTGATGAACATGGGTGTGCATATATCTCTTCTTGTCCTGCCTTTCACTTCCTTAGGATATATACCTAATAATGAGATTGCTGGATCACATGGTATTTCTAATTCCAATTTTTTACAGAATTGCCATGCTACTTTCCACAGTGGTTGTACCATTTTGCAATCCCACCAGCAGTGTATGAGAGTCCCAATCTCTCCATACCCTCACCAGCATTTTTTTATTTTCTGTCTTGTTGAACTTTTTTACTAGTGCTGGGGCAAGATGGTATCTCACTGTTCTTTTGATTTGCATCTCTCTAATCGCTAATGATTGTGAGCATTTCTTCATATGTCTGTTGGCTTCCTGAATATTCTCTTTTGTGAAGTGTCTATTCATATCTTCTGCCAATTTTTTAACTGGATTATTTGTCTTTTTATTGTTGAAATGTTGGAGTTTTCTATAAATTCTATAAAGACCCTTGTCAGATATGTCATAGCCGAATATTTTCTCCCAAACTGTAGGTTCTCTTTTGATTCTTTTGGAGAAGTCTTTGGAAGCACATAAAAATGTAATGTTTAGAAGGTCCCCTTCATCTAGTTTCTCTTTTGCTGTTTGTGCATTTTGGGTTATGCTTGATAGTCTATTTATACCATATATTAGGGCTCCTAGTTTTTCCTTGAGGAACTATATAGTTTTAGGTTTCACATTTAGGTCTTTGATCCATCTGGAGTCTGTTTTTGTGTGTGCTGTGAGGTACAGATCTTGTTTCATTTTTCTAGATATCCAATTTTGCCAGCATCATTTGTTAAACAGACAATCTATCCCCCATTTAATGGATTTCAGCCCTTTGTCAAAGATCAGCTGACCAAAGGTCAATGGATCTATTTCTGGGTTCTCAATTCTATTCCATTGGTCTATGTTTCTGTCATTGTACCAATACCAGGCTGTTTTGACTACTGTGGCTGTACAGTAGGTTTTGAGATCAGGGAGTGTGAAACCTCCTACTTTGTTCTTCTTCATCAATAGTGCTTTGCTTATCTGAGGCCTCTTTCCTTTTCATATAAAGTTAATGATTGGTTTTTCCATATCCTTAAAGAATGTTGATGGGATCTGGATTGGGATTACATTGAATGTATACATTGCTTTGGGTAGAATTGACATATTCACAGTGTTCAATCTTCCTATCCATGATAATGGTATGTTCTTCCACTTATGTAGATCTCTTATGGTTTCTTGAAGTAGTCTTTTGTAGTTTTCTTTGTATAGGTCTTTTGTGTTCCTGGTAAGATTGATTCCCAAGAATTTTATTATTTAGGTAGCTATGGTAAATGGTATTGATTTCCTTATTTCTTTTTCTGTAACTCTTTGCTGGTGTAGAGGAATCCAACTGATTTTTGTATGTTGCTCCTGTATCCTGCCACCATGCTAAATCTCTCAATTAGTGCCAATAGTTTTTTTTACTGAGTCTCTTGGGTTTTCCAGGTGTAGGATCATATCACCAACATGTAGGGATAGTTTGACTTCTTCTTTACCAATCTGGATGTCTTTGATTTCCCTTTCTTGCCTTATTGCCTTGTGTAGGACTTCCAATACAATGTTGAATAGAAGTGGTGATAGAGGGCATCCTTTTCTGGTTCATGTTCTCAAGGAGAATGGTTTCAGTCTGTCTTCATTGAGAATGATGTTGGCTGTTGGTTTTGCATATATGCCCTTTATTATGTTGAGAAGTGTCCCTTCCATTCCTATTTTGCTGGGAGTTTTTGTCAGGAATAGGTGTTGAATTTTAACAAATGCCTTTTCTTCATTGATCAATACTACCATGTGGTTTTTTTCCTTTGATTTATTTATGTGATGGATGACACTGATTGTTTTTCTAATGTTGAACCATCCTTGTATACTTGATATGAACCATACTTGGTCATAATGAGTTACTTTTTTGATATGTTGCTGAGGATTTTTGCTTCTATATTCGTGAGAGATATTGGTCTGTAGTTTTCCTTCTGAGTGATGTCTTTGCCTGATTATGGTAGCGAGTCTATGCTCCCTTCATAAATGAATTTGGCAGAATTCCATCCTTTTCTATCTTTTGGAATAGTTTAAGTAGGATTGGTATCTGTTCTATGAATGTTTGGTAGAATACTCCAGTGAAACCATCTGGGCCAGGACTTTTTTTGTTGGCAACTTTTTTATGACCTGTTCAATTTCTTCTTTTATTATGGATCTGTTCAACTTTTCCACCTCAGTCTGTGTTGGTTTAGGGAAGTAATGTGTTTCTAGAAATCTGTCCATTTCTTCTAGATTTTGAAATTTGTTGGAGTACAGTTCTTCATAGTATTCTGGTATTATCCTTTTATTTTAGTGGTTTCAGTTGTGATGTTGCCCATTTCATTTCTTATTCATGTTTTTGTATTCTTTCCCTCTTTTCCTTAGTTAAATTTGCTGGTGGTTTGTCAATTTTATTAATCTTTTCAAAAAACCAACTTCTAGTCTTGATTTTTTTCTATTGTCTTTCTATTTCCTGTTTCATTGATTTCTGTTGAATCTTTATTATTTCCTTTCTTTTGGTTACTGTAGGGTTTTCTTGCTGACCTTTTTCTAATTGTTGGAGATATTGGTTTAAAGTGTGATTTTGACATTTTCTTTTGATGTGTGCATTTATTGCTATAAATTGGTCTCTGATCATTGCTTTTGCTGTGTCCAAAAGATTTTTATATGTTGTGTTTTCAGTCTCATTTGATTCAAGGAACTTATTAAGTTCATTTTTTATTTCTTCTATTACTTAGTCATTCTTAAGGAGAATATTGTTCAGTTTCCATGTGTTTGCTCTTTTTCTGTTGATCTTCCTATTGTTGATTTCTAACTTTATAGTATTGGGATCTGAGAAAACACTTTGCAGTATATCAATGTTTTTAAATTTATTAAGGTTTGCTTTATGACCTAACATATGGTCTGTCATGGCGAATGTTCCATGTGCACTGAAAAGAATGTATATTGAGCTCTTGTTGGGTGAAGTGCTTTGTAGATGTCTATAAGGCCAAGTTGGTGGATTATATTGTTTAGTTCTTCTGCATCTTTGTTAAATTTCTTTCCAGTTGTTCTGTCCTTGAAAGTGGTGTATTAAAGTCTCCTATTATGACTGTGAGGAGATCTGGTTGTATAGCGCCTAAGGCATTTGACTGCTAACCAGAAGATTGGGAGTTCAAAGCCACCAGCCCCTCCTCGGAAGGAAGATTGGGCAATCTACTTCCATAGTGATACTTCCTTGGAAACCCAAGGAGGGGTCACTATGAGTCAGATCTGACTCCACAACAGTGAGTAATTACTGTGACTGTGGAGTCATCTATTTGCCTTTTCAATTCTGTTAAAGTCTGATTTATGTATTCTGAGGCTTTTTCATTTATTAAGGTTATATCTTCTTGTTCAAATGATCCTTTAATCATTATATAATGTCCTTCCTTGTCTCTTATGGTGTTTTTTGTCTTAAAGTCAATTTTATCAGTGATTAATATTGCCACTCCTGATCTTTTTTGGTTGCTATTTGCTTGATATCTTTTTTTCAACCTTTGATTTTCAGTCTATTTTCATCTTTCTCTCTAAAATGTGTCTCTTATAGACAGCATATTGATGGGTTATGTTTTCTTATCCACTCTGCAACTCTCTGTCTCTTGGTTATTGCATTTAATCCTTTGACATTCAGTGGAATTATCAATAAGTATGAATTGATTGCTGTCATTTTGTTATGTCTTTTTTCTTAGTGTTCCTTGTTTTTTTGTTCCATATGATTTTCTGTGCTGAGTTCACTTTGTTTATGAATTGTGTTATCATTTCCTTTGTTGCTATTGCTTTAGTATTTGCTAAATATTAGTGCTTGTCCTCTTTTTTTTATTGTGATGTGAAGGTTTATCATATTTCTTTGAGGTCACCTGTGATGTATAATTTTTGATCTGAATTTAGAACAATCCATTCTAACTTGCAACACTCTTGACTTCTTTGTCATTTAGAAGTTTGGTAATCACACTATTTTTCCCCTCTTTTGGTTTGTAGCTGTCCTCATTTGCGAATTGAGTTCTCTGGTTCCCTGTTTACAATCTTGTAAGCTTATTTTACTTAGGATACTTCCATAGCTGTGTTGGTTTCTGGGTTGTGTCATCTTGTGTATTAAGGGCCAGTTGTTGTTTGCTATTATTGGTTCTCTGTTCAAAGGACTCCCTTTAGTATTTCTTGTAAGGTTGGTCTGGTTTTAACAAATTTCCTTAATTTCTGCTTATCTGGAAATCTAATTTCACCATCATAATTGAGAGACAATTTTGCTGAGTATATATGTTCTTGGATGGAACTTTTTCTCTTTCAGGGTTTTATATATACTATCCCATTGCCTTCTCGCCTTCATGGTTTCTGCTGAGAAATCAGAGCTTATTCTTATCAGTTGCCCTTTGTAGGTAACTTTTCATTTTTCCCATATTGCTTTCAGGATTCTTTCTTTGTCTTTGGTTTGATGAGTTTGATGATGATATGTGTGTTAGACTGGGTTCTCTAGAGAAGTAAAAGAAGTAAAGCTTATATATATATAGAGAGAAAGATAAGTTTATCTTAGGAAAATGGCTCAAACACTTATAGACATTGGCAGGTCCAAAGTTCTTGGATTAAATAACAAGATGGAGGCTTTTCCTGACTCATGAAGCTGCAGGGGCTGATGAGCTCAAGGTTGGCAGGTGGTATACTGGCTGTTGACTCCAACAAATGATGGATCCAAGATCCAGGCCAAATGGTGGATTATTTGCTCATGGACAGTTGTAGGCAGCACAACAGGATCCCAATTCACAGAAGAGTGTCTCTTTTCCCAGAATGTCCATAAATACATCGGAAGCAGGCCACACCCCTAGGAAAACTCCCTTCCAATGGATTGTGTGCCTAAAACATATACATCTGATCCCGTCATGGGAATAACCCACATCATAACTGCTTAAACCATACAGAATTATGGTCCAACCAAGTTGACACCCAGCTCTGACTATCACAATATGTCTTGATGATTTTCTTTTGGGGGGTCTATCCTGTTTGGGGTTCATTGAAGTTCCTGAATGAATATATTCTCATCTTTCATTATATCAAGGAAGTTCTCTTTCAACAAATACCAGACAATTTTCTCAGGGTTTTCTTTTTCTCTTCCAGTTCTGGAATTCCAATTACACATAGGTTATTCCTTTTGATAGTAGTATCCCGCATGAGTCTTAGGCTTTCATTCTGTTTTGATTTTTTTTTTTTTTTCTGATTGATCCCTTTCCAAAGAAGTATTCAAACATTTGTCTTAAATCGCATTAATTCTGTCTTCCATTGATTCAATTTTACTCCTTTGCCCTTTCAATGCGTTATCTATTTCTGAAAATTCAATATTAAGCTTCTGGATTTCTATCTGTAGATTTTGTTTCATTTCTAATTTTTCATTTCTTTTGTCATTTTGTTCTTGTATTTTCTTTCAAAGTGTTCTAGGATTTCGTCTGTGTTTTCCTTAATTTTTTTGGTGTTTTCCTTGATCTGTCTCTCAATCCATTGAAGGTACCTAAATACAATTCTTTTGAATCCCTTATCAGGGAGTTCCAATGCTACTTCTTCCTCAGGGATATGTTCTGGGTCTGTATCCTGCTCCCTTGTTTCTACTGCTTTCTCTTGCTCCTTTGTATGGACTGTGATGACCTGTTGTCTCTGAGACATTGTGACTTTGTTGTGTTTAGTTGGTGATTGTATGTTGAAGTGATTTGCCCAAGATTTTCATTTTCTTTTTTTTTTTTTTTTTTTTTTTTTTTGGATGTATCTGAGTAAGTGGCATACTGTTTTCCTCTATTCACCAGTTGGCAGCATTTGTGCACTCACCACCTGTCTCCTCGTGGTTGTAATAGTGAATGAGAGTGGCTGCACCAATCTCTGTTAACTCTTTGTGAAGAGCAGTGAAGTGTGAGTGATGCTCTTCTTGCTGGTTGTTTATCATTGGCCAGTTGGTAGAAAAGGAAGTGGTGGCTCTTACTAAGTGGAGCTGCAGGAGGTGCAGGTGTGGTTGTGTCATATGATCACAGTTGTTGTCTCCCACTGAGTTAGACAAAAACAACAATCAAAAAACCATCAAAACAGTACAAGCAAGCAGACAAAAAACACACTGCATAAACACACAGGAACAATCATCAAAAAGAGAAAAAGGAAAAAGAAAAAAGGGAAGGCAATAAATGAGAGAAAATATTTAAAGAAATGCTTTAAAACAGGCAAAAACAAATGAAACTTTAAAAAAAAAAAAAAATGAGCAGGGTGGGGCAGGGCACCCAGGCTCTGTCAGAGCACACAGACTAGAATGGAGTTCCTGTCAACCCAGAAGGTGGGTGGGAGTGAGGAATGGTTGCACCTCCATTCACCAAGAGGGTGTGGGGTAGAAGAGTAACAAGGGAAATATCACACCTTTCCAGTCCTTCATGTCTAGAATATCCTTGTGGTTCCTGGCAAGTGGAGCCTATTCTTAGGTCACTGGAATCTGAGACAAGACCGCCACTTTAAATAACCAAAATGGTTGAACCACTTGTCAACATTCAAAATGTCTGCACCCTCTGGACAGCCAAAAGTCCACAGCTCAGCCTGTCTCCCTCTTCGCTGCTTCCCCTTTTATTCACCAGCCACCAGTGCAGTCCTCCATGCAGCCCCTGGCTAGCAGGGCCAATTTTTAGGTGAATTCTTAGGTCCTAACACCACTTGACAATATCCTAGTGGTCCATGCCATCCAGATTGCTGACAGACTGCAACTCCGTATGTCTCCTTTTTTTGGTGTTTTCCTGAAAATTCTTCAACTAGGTGGAGTTTACTCCACTTCTGTATCCTTCTTTTCAAAGCTCAGGGCTCCAGGATTATCTTCTATATCTGTGTTAATTGGTTCCCCTTCTCTGTGTTGAAGAGGGTCTGTGTAGTTTGTCTGCTTAATTTGCTATCCTACTGGAACTCCTCTACATTGTTCTTTAGTGTTGCATAGTATTCCATTGTAAGTATGTATCATAATTTGGTTATCCATTCTTCTGTTGATGGGCATTTAGGTTGTTTCCATCTCTTTGCTGTTGTGAGTATTTCAGTGATGAACATGGATATGCATATATCTGTTCTTGTCCTGGCTCCCGCTTCTGTAAGATATATACCTAGTAATGAAATTGCTGGACCAAATGGTATTTCTATTTCCAACTTTTTAAGGAATTGTCACACTGATTTCCACAATGGTTGTATCATTTTACAGTCCCACCAGTAGTGTAGGAGAGTCTCAATCTTTCCACATCCTTGCCAGCATTTGTTATTTTCTGTCTTGTTGAACTTTGCTGTTAGTGCTAGAGTGAGATGATATCTCATTCTTGTTTTGATTTGCATCTTGGAAAATAATTGAGGACATTTTTCATGTGTTTTTGGCCCTCTGAATATCTTCTTTGGTGAGTTGTCTGTTCATGTTTTCTGCCCATTTTAAAATTGGATTGTTTGTCTTTTTTTATTATTATTATTATTTGGTTGAGGTGTTGTAATTTTCTCTAAACTTTAAAGTTCAGTCTTTTTTCATATATGACATTGCCAAATATCTTTTTTTTCCCATTCTGTAGTTCTCTTTTCACCCTTTTAAGTAGTCTTTTTGATGCACATAAGAATTTAATTTTTAGAAGGTCCCAATTATCTAGATTGTCTTCTGCTTGTGCATTTTTGGTTATGCTTGATAGTCTATTTATGCCATATATTAGGGCCTCTAAGTTTGGCCATATTTTTCCCTTCATGTACTTTATAGTTTTAGATTTCACATTTAAGTCTTTGATCCATTTGTAGTTTATTTTTGCATATGGTGTGAGGTATGGATCTTCTTTTATTTTTCTGGAAATGGATATCCAGTTTTGCCAGTACCATTTGTTAAAAAGACTATCTCTTCACCTTGGAATGGATTTTGGTCCTTTGTCAAGGATTAGCTGACAATAGGTCAATAGATCTACTTCTGGGTTCTCATTCTATTCCATTGGCCTGTGTCTCTGTTGTTGTACCAATACCAGGCTGTTTGATGACTGTGGCTGTATAGTAGATTTAGAGATCCAAGAGTGTGAGACCTTCTACTGTGTTCTTCTTCAATAATTCTTTGCATATCCAAGGTCTTTTTCTTTTCCATATATAATTAGTGATTAGTTTTTTCCATATCCTTAAAGAATGTTGATAGGATCTGGATTGGGATTGTATTGAATGTATAGATTGCTTTACGTAGAATTGACATTTTCACAATGTTCAATCTTCCTATCCATGCTATGCTATGTTCTTCCATTTATGTACATCTCTTATGGTTTCTTAAAGTAGTGTTTTGTAGTTTTCTTTGTATAGGTTTTTTGTGTCTCTGGTAAGATTTATTTCCAAATATTATTTTTTGGTAGCTATTGTAAATGGTATTGATTTCCTTATTTCCTTTTCAGCAATCTCTTTGTTGATGTAGAGGAATCCAACTGATTTTTGTGTGTTGATATTGTATCCTGCCCCTATGCTAAATATCTCAATTAGTTCCAGTAGTTTTTTTACTGAGTCTTTTGGGTTTTCTAGGTATAGCATCATATCATCAGCAAATTGGGGTAGTTTGACTTCTTCCTGACCAATTTGGATGCCTTTGATTTCCCTTTTTTGCCTTATTGCCTTGGCTAGGACTTCCAATACAATTTTGAATAGAAGTGGTGATAGCGGGCATCCTTGTCTGATTCCTGTTCTCAAGAGGAATGGTTTCAGTCTTTCTCCATTAAGAATAATGTTGGCTGTTGGTTTTGCATAGATTCCCTTTATTATGTTGAGGGATGTCCCTTCTATTCCTATTTTTCTGAGATTATTTTTTTCATGAATGGGTGTTGAATTTTATCAAATACCTTTTCTGCATCGACTATATGTCCATGCAGTTGTTTTCCTTTGCTTTATTTATGTGATGGATTATGTTGATTGCTTTTCTAATGTTGAACAATCGTTGCATACCTGATATGAACCCCACTTGGTCATGATGTATGATTTTTGATATGTTGTTGGAGTCTATTGGCTAGGATTTTGTTGAAGATTTTTATGTCTATATTCATGAGGGATATTATTCTGTAGTTTTCCTTTTTAGTGATGTCTTTGCTTGATTTTCATAATAAGGTTATGCTTGGTTCATAAGATCAATTTGAGCCTACTGGTCCCCTCTTATGATATTGAATGTTGCTGCTCACTATTATTTTTAATGACATGGTATAATGTAGCCTCAGTTAATAATGCTAAAATTACTTAACTGAAAAGAAGGTCATATTGCATATTTGCTCTGGAATTCTTGTGAGAGTGTTTGGACACATTGACTTCTTTGAGAACAGGCTGGTGTGGTGGAGTACTCTTCCTTGGAAGCAAGAGTGACAGATAACAGTTCTTAACAGAAGCTTCCTGTTGGGTTTTGAGGAAACATTCATGTTTAGTCATGCCCATGAATGCAGTTAGAATGCAATTGGATAAGCTGGAAGCTACTTACAGTTTGAAGTCATGGAAGAGAGGGAGTTGTTCTATTCTCTGATGACCTGGGAGAGGCACCTTCCCCAGGAGGCTATGGTCTGGATAGGCACTGAATCCTAAATGAAGTGACACAAGGTACAGTTGCATGGAGATTTATCTTTTAATTACTTAAATTTTATTATTCTGAAAATGTGCAAATCAAAATTTTTGCCAATACAGTGACTTCTACATTTACAATGCAATGACATTGATTACATTCTTCATGTGCAGCCATTAAATGGGGATATTTTAACAAAGATATTTCAAGTATAATTTGAAATCTAGCCCTCAACGACGGGGACGAAGAGAATGCTTTGATAAATGAACCTTCAGGCAGGTGAAGAGTATGATCAAAGATACATAGGAGGTGAGAAGGATGGAAGAGCCTCAGAAGATAAGGGAGAGTCACCAGGACTCTGGTTCTTTGAGAATTTATTCTGAATGTCAGGGTAAAGGATGTATTATTTTGTTCTCCAGGATTTGGGGTGCAGTTAAATTTTTTTAATAACAACTGAAGAGAATGCTGTGCTGGCCGAGAGTATAGGTATGGGGCCAGCATAGACTGATGCCTCTGCAGTCCACTCTGTGCATCCTGAGAAGTACTAGAGCCTGCCTCATGCTGTGATTCCTTAGGTAAGTGGGGTAAAGAGCTGCATGTGAGGCCCTCTGCCCAAAGCCAGGCATGCAATATTACAAAATGCACACCAGACAATGGCAAGGTTTTACTTAGAAAGATTTAACTAGCAGAGTGAGTGGATTAGAGTGGGAAAATGGAAAAGAAAGGCAATGTAATTCAGAGTCATGGGAGGAATAGAATGGAGAGAGGATCACAGAGGTGGGGCTCCTGGATCTCACAGGGAGTGACTGTGGGAACATGGGAGAGGATGGAGCCCAGGATAGTCCCTGTATTTAAGTTGAGGAGGATGTGGTGTCCTTCATTCATTCCTTTACTCAGCAGCTATTGAGCCCCTAGGAGCTCTGGTAGCTTAGTGCCTAAGGCACTTGACTGCTAACCAGAAGGCTGGTGGTTCAAACCCATCAGCCACTCCTCAGATGGAAGATGGGGCAATCTACTTCCATACTGATACTGCCTCAGAAACCCAAGGAGGGGTCGTTATGAGTTGGGTCCGACTCGACAGCATATTATAACAACAACAACAACATTGAGCCCCTATTGCATGCGAAGGACCATAGCATGTGTAGAGTAAGAGGGAATACTGGAAAAATAAGAAATAAGAGAATTCAAACTTCTTCAAGGCAATTTTCCTTCTACTTTGTATTTTTGCAACATTACCTTCAATTCCTGTACATTGCTGTAAGTTTGAGGTGTCAGTGGGGCATCAGGCTGGAAGAGACAAAAGAAAAAGTAAAATTGGATTTGGAAAGTGAAAATAGGGATGGATGTGGGGATTTGGGAGCTATTTTCACAGAACAATTGAAAGATAAATGTAAGGGACAGGAAGAAAAGAATTGGAGAGATTAACTCCCACCCCCTTTCTTTTCCCCAGCTGTGTGGAAACTCCCTGGAGGGGACTGCACAATGCTCTCATCACCCACAGCCTGCTGTGCAATTGTACCAGTGGATGAGTAGTGACAGTCTGGATGGACTCACTGGCACAGCCATTAGACCCTGCAGTTCTGGCCTGCCAATCACAACGTAGTCATGATCATGGCAGTGACCATGGTCCTCACAGGTTTGTCTGCTCAACAATCTTTTTTTTTTTAATTTTTTAAACAAAAAATGCCTGGAGGTTTAAATTGATATAGGTGTTGCTGACCCTATTTTGTTGTTAGGTATCATCAAGTCAGTTCCTATTCATAATGACCTTAAAACAACAACAACAACAACAACTCACTGCCGTTGAGTCAGATGCAACTTATAGTAACCCCTCCTTGGGTTTCTGAGGCAGTATTTCTACAGAAGTAGATTGATCAGTCTTCCTTCTGAGGAGTGGCTGGTAGGTTTGAACCACCAGCCTTCTCATTAGCAGTCAAATGCCTTTGGTACTACACCACCAGAGCTCCCCAACAATGGAATGAAAAATGCCCGATCCTGCACCATCCTCACAATTATTGCTATGCTTGAGCCCACTGTTATATGCACTATGTCATTCCATCTCTTCAGGATCTTCTCCTTTTTCATTGACCCTCTACTTTATCAAGCATGATGCTATCTTCCTGGGACTGGTCCCTTCTAATAACACCTCCAAACTACATGAGGCAAAGTTTTACCATCCTTACTTCTAAGGAGAATTCTAGATGTACTTTTTTTAAGATAGATTTGTTCCTTCTTCAGGGAGTCCATGGCATATTCAATATTCTCTGTCAACATTCTGACCCAATGCATCAGTTGATATAGAATTTTCTGTTGGCATGTATAGTCAAACAGGGTACTTTTTGATATAGCTCAGATATTGACTAGAAATATGTACCTACCACACCCACCACTTCCTAACTATTAACTTAGACAATAGAGACTTTTACTAAAGAGGTATGAGTGTGATTTTGAGATGAACAGAGCAGTGATGAATCAGACCAAGAACCAGAAACAAGATAGGAGGAGGAGCAAGGAAGTCCTGAGTGATTAGTGGCCACCTAGTTGGTATTAGTCCTCATACACCATGTCCTTATCCACTGGGCCTTTTTCTATTTGCCTCCTCACAGAGCCCGTGGTCTCTGCAAACCACCGACTTTGAGTCCATTACAGAAATTCAGCTTAGAGATCATGATCTACCTTCTGAGACCTGGTGGTTTCAGCTGTCATGCTAGGATTTGGGCTTCACCTGAGCATGCCGGAAAGGGAAAGTCACAGATCTTGGACACAGACACTCACTACCTCTGAGCCTGAGTGGAGATGGTGTTTTATAGTCTTCCCAGGGAGGCTGACCTGGTGAACAATACTTTTACCTGGAGGGCTCTGCTTTCTGTCTGGGGAATGCCAGTCCTCATCTCACCCAGGAATTTCCTTTCTAGGCAAGTGTGACACTCTTTCCTGACTGGAGCCTATGGAGAGAAAAGGAGAGTGTGTAATGTGTTCCTTAACTTGGTTTGGCAACAATTTCTACTTCTTCTGGAGAGATAAATATGCATAAATATATGTGTCGCAGATAGGGATCTACTTGTCCATCTTATGATGGAAAAACATCTCTTCCCCTTTCTTCCTTTAACTAAATTTAATTCTGGCCCCAAGCCTCTACTTATCAGGAAAATGACATACAGAATCTATTGGTCTGGCCCCTTGCCCAGATTATAGCCTTGGGCTCAGCCTACTGTGGTCACAGTACTAACCGCTGCCTCTCAACCCACTAACACATTCCTAAACTCCATCCATCACTTGCAAGTTCTGTAAGAATAGTGAAGGGGGCAGTTCTCGCTGTTCATCTCAAGGCTGGGTACCAACCACTCAGTTTCTGCAAGCTCCCAGTCAAGAAAAGTCTGGTCAAAGAGCAAGGCTCATTCACTCTCAGAAACTCAAAAAAGACTTTGAGTACAGAATGATGAATTAGCAAACATACTCAGTGTCTGTTTCTCATTATTTTTTCTTCATAGCACTTATCACTTCCTGACATTGTTTTATATATTAATTGGTTCCCTTCTGCCCTTTGTACTAAAAAGTAAATTTCACAATGCCTGGACTTTGTCATTTTGTTCATTGCTTCATCCTTAGTGTCTAGAACAGACCTCAGGTAATATTTTTGGAATGAATTACTATGTGTGGGTGCCTATGTCCAGGAATTATAGCACATGCTGGGAAAAGTGACCACATAGATGAGGAAGCTTAGAGAATGAATACGAACCCCCCCAAAAAAAGGCAAAATGAAATGCAAGTCTAAGGAAAACAGTGATGTTTCTAGAAACAAAATTTTCAAAGAAGACAATAGGAGAAAATATTACATTAGTAAAAAGTTGCAAGAAGGATTTTTACTGGTCCAAGATGGAGGACTAACCAGACACACTACCCAGACCCTCTATAACAAAGGCTGGAAAAAATAAGGGACACAGCTCGAGACAACTATACTGGATCCCAGTGCTTCAAAACAGAAGGATAAAGAAGTATATCAAACCCATGAGAGGAAAAAAACAAACAAACAAACAAAAACAGTATACAAGGAGTGATAAACTATTAACTAGCACAGCATGGCCATTTTGAGTTATTATAAGCAACCTCCTGATATAAGCAGGAACCAGATAAATGGCCACACTTGTCCAGGACTGCACCAGCATCCACATTGTTGATCAGGCAACCAGAGATGTTTGTTCTCCCCTTTGACCTCCCACAACCTCCCAGTGACCAGAAACGTAGCTCTCCCCATCTCCAATAATTTTGCAGGTGGTCAAACTTCACTCACTGCCACTGCTAGACCTATTTATTTATTTATTTATTTATTTATTTTAAAATTGTTCTGCTTAGTTCTTCTTTTCTTCTTTCTGGAAGAATAGGAGTCACTCTCCCACTGTCCCTGGCCATCTGGCGCAGGTGTGTTTGGTGGCTGGCACTTTCAACAGTACTGTGCTTTTTTTCTTTCTTCTTTTATTCTTTCTTTCTTTCTTTTTTGTTTCCCCCTTCTCCTTAGGCCTTCCCTCTTCTCCCCCTCTTTTCCTTTCCTTTATTTTCTTTTGTTTTTTCCTCTTCACTTTCTCTTTTTTTACATCTTCTTTTCTTTCTTTTTGTTCCTGCCTCCACATCAGTACTCAGCCTCCCTAGAGGGCAGTGTGAGCTATCCTGGAGTGAGTGCTTTATTCCTGCTGCGGTCATGCTTGTAAGCTAACACTTGCAGGAGTATTTTTGTTTTGTTTTGTTTTCCCGCTTCTCTCTTCTCTTTTTTTATCTTTCTTCCCTTCTTCTTAGGAGCTCTGGTGGCATAGAGAGTAAGACCATAAGGCTAGAAGTTGACACCCACCAGCCACTCCTCAGAAAGAAGGTTGGGCAATCTACTTCCTTAGAGATGTTGTTATTGTTGTTATGTGCCATCGAGTCAGACCCGACTCATAGTGACCCCTCCTTGGGTTTCCGAGGCAGTATCACTATGGAAGTAGATTGCCCCATCTTCCTTCTGAGGAGTGGCTGGTCCTTAGAGATACTGCCTCAGAAACCTAAAGAAGGGTTGCTGTGAGTTGGGATCCACTCTACTCCCTTCTTCTTAGCCCTTCCCTCTTCCCCCTTTGCTTTTTATTCCTTTTTCTCCCATTTTCCCACACCATTATTCATTAGTTTTCCTTTTACTCCTTTTTTTTTTTTTGTTCCAGCTGAGTGAATACCTTGCCTCCCCCCTCACCAACCTCCATGTTCAGTAGTGCCATCCCTGTACTCCATATTTCATACTGCATGCTCCCATGGAACAAGTGTCACATTTCCACCACAGCTGTGTTTGGTGGCTGTCACTTGCCACTTGCTTCTTTTGTTGTTGTTTTCTCTACCTTTTCTCTTTTTTCTTTTCCTTTGTCCTCTTTTTCTTTCTTCTTAGGTTCCCCCCTGTTGTCTTATTTTCCTTTTTTTTATCTTTCTTTTTTTTCTGCTACCATCTTACATCCTCCCTCTTCCCTTTTTTTTTTTTTTTTTTTTCTTTACATTTTTCTCCAGCAGTTGGGAGCCAGTGACCCTACACAACCATACCCAATCACTCCTGCTGCCCCACTCACTGGGCAAGTGTCACTTTCCACTTCAGCACTATTGAACCAATGACAGACAGCAGCAAACACCATCCAGCCCACCCTCAGCTGCTCTCCAAGATCAGTGATAAGAACTCTCATCCATACTCCTACTTGCCACCAAATCTGCCCAGAGATGGGGGTAGGGTGGGGGAAAGAGGGAGTAACCAAGTGCTGACAAACTAGGAATCCAAGAAATACAACTGCCCTGTTGCCTAGCTATATTAAAACAGAACAAAACAAAAAAATCCAGGTGAAGCAAACCAACATGCAATCAAAAACTTAATATAGTATTGCAATGTCTCAGAGACAAGAGACAACTTAAAATCATACACATAAAAAACAGACATGATGCCTCAAACAAGGGAGCAAAGTACAGGTCCAGAAAATCTTCTGAAGGAAGATATGCTGGTGGAATTGCCTAGTAAGGAATTACATGTATGTACCTTCAATGGATTGAGAGAAAGCTCAAGGAAAGCATAGACAAAATCAAAGACAACATGGTAAAACTCTAAAAGAATTATATGTATATATATATATATGTATATATATGTATTGTTGTTGTTTTGCCGTGGAGTCGGCCCCGACTCATAGCGATCCCTCCTTCGGTTTCCGAGGCAGTATCACTACGGAAGTAGGATTGCCCAACCTTCCTTCCAAGGAGTGGCTGATGGGTTTGAACCACCAACCTTCTGGTGAGCAGTCAAGTGCCTTAGGCACTATGCTACCAGAGCTCCTTATATATGTGTGTGTATATATATATATATATATATATATATATATATACACACACACACACACACACACACATACACAAATTGACAAATAAAATGGAAAATTAGAAACCATACAAAAACAGCAAATAAAAATCCAAAATATTAATATTAAAATTTCAGAATAGGATAATACAATGTAAGGATAAAAGAGTAGAATTGAATCAATGGAACACAGAATTAGTAATATTGAAGACAAATCTCTCCACATCAATCTGTTAGAGGAACAACCACAAAAAAAGAGTTAAACAAAATAAAGAAAATTTAAGGTTCCTTTGAGACACCATGAACAGGACTAATTTATATGTGATTGGAATTTCAGAAGAGGAAAAGACAAAACAAAAGCACCAAGAAAATTGTTAAGAATTGTTGGAAGAAAACTTCCTTAATATCACGAAAGACTAAAAGATACACATTCAAGAAGCTCAGTGAATCCTGTATAGAACAGACCCCAAAGAAAATCACCAAGACTTATCATAATCAATCTTTCCAAAATCAAAGACAAATAATCTTGAAAGCAGCTCAGGAAAAATGAAAAGTCTCCTACAAAAGAGAACCTGAAAGACTAAGCTCTGATATCTCAGCAGAAACAATGCTGGCAAGAAGACAGGGAGATGACATATATAAAATATTGAAAGAAAAAAATTGCCAACCAAGAATTATATATCCAGTAAAACTGTCTCTCAAATATGATGGTGAAATTAGGAAATTCTCAGATAAGCAGAAAATAAGAGAATTTGCAAAAGCCAGACCTACCGTATAAGAAATGCTAAAAGGAGTCTTCTGAACAGAGAATTACCAATGGCAGACAGCAACTGGAGATTAAGATATGTGGCAGCATCACCTGGAAATTACCCAGAATTAGAAGTATTAAAAATGGAATAAACTTACAAGACAGAAAATGAGGAACCAGAGATACCAATTTGTATATGATAATAACTACAAAGCAAAAAGAAGGAATAAATGATGTAGTTACAGAATGTTGAAATGGAGAGCAAGTCAAGATGATAACAATAGGGAGTCCCGGTAAGATGGTGGAATAAGCAGAAAGACTGCATAGACCCTCTTCAACAAAGAGAAGGGGAACCAATTAACATAGATACAAAAAGATAATCCTCAACTCCTTTGAAGAGAAGGATATAGAAGTGGACTAAACTCCAACTAGCAGAAGAATTGGCATGAAAACCCGAAAAAAGGAGACATACACAGCGGCCATCTGGAAGTGATCCTGATGGCACAGACAGCTTGGATATTGCCAAGTGGGGGTAGGACCTAAGAATTAACCTAAAAATAAGCCTTGCTAGCTAGGGACTGCTTGGAGGACTGCTCTGGTGGCTGGTGAATTAAAGGGGAAGCAGCAAAGAGGAAGGTGGGCTGAGCTGTGGACTTTTGCCTGTCTGGAGGGTGGAGCCATTTTGAAAGTTTACAAATGGTTTGACCACTTTAGATATTTAAAGCAATAGCATTCTCTTAGATTCCAGGGACTTAAGAATAGGCTCCACTTGCCGAGAACCACAAGGACATTCCGGAGACAGACGACTGGAAAGGTGCAACGTTCCCTTTGTTACTCTCATACCCTACACCCTCTTGGTAAACAGAGTTGTGGCCATCCCTCATTCCCACCCACCTTCTAAGCTGGCAGGAATTCAATCCCAGTCTCTGTGCTTGGATGGAGCCTAGGTGCCCTGTCCCACCCAGCCAGGAGTTTTTTTCTTTCTTTTTTCTTCTTTTAATTTGTTTGTTTTTTGTCTATTTTAAAACTGTTATTAGCA
>NW_006921639.1:7836554-7837857 GCF_000298275.1 Orycteropus afer afer | reverse complement strand
CTAGAAGAATGAGACCTTCTAAAAATTAAATTTTTATGTGCTTCCAAAGATTTCTCCAAAAGAGTCAAAAGAGAACCTACAGATTGGGAAAGAATATTTGGCAATGACATATCTGACAAGGGACTTATCTCTAGAATTTATAGAAAACTCCAACACCTCAATAATAAAAAGACAAACAATACAATTAAAAAATGGGCAGAAGACTTGAATAAATGCTTCACCTAGGAAGATATTCAAGTGGTCAACAAACATATGAAGAAATGTTCACGATCATTAGCCATTAGAGAGATGCGAATCAAAACAACAATGGGATACCATCTTGCCCCAGCACTAGCAGCAAAGTTCAACAAGGCAGAAAATAACAAATGCTGGCACGGATGTGGAGAGATTGGAACTCTCCTACACAGCTGGTGTAACTGTAAAATGATGCAACCACTGTGGAAAGCAGTATGGCGATGCCTCAAATATTTGGAATTAGAAATACCATTTGATCCAGCCATTCCATTACTAGGTATATATCCTAAAGAAGTGACAGCTTTGACAAGAACAGACATACGACACCCATGTTCATTGCAGCACTATTTACAATAGCCAAAAGATGGAAACAACCTAGGTGTCCTTCAACTGAGGAATGGATAACCAAACTATGGTACATACGCACAATGGAATGCTATGCAACCTTAAAGAATAATGTAGAATCCGCACAACACCGCATAATGTGGATGAACTTTGAGGACATTATGCTGACTGAAATAAGTCAATCTCAGAAGGACAAATATTATATTAGTCTGTTATTGTAAAAGTCAAGGAATGGTTTATATATGGAAAAAAAAATTCTTTTTTGGCTACCAGGGGTGGGAAGGTAGGGTAGGGAACACTGTTAGATAGGTAGAGATAAGTTATAGGTTTGAGTGCAGAGAAGGGCAATGCACCAATTGTGAGTGATCAACATGGTGGCATTGAGGAAGTAGAAGACATAGAGAGGTACATGGGAGGTAAAGACAACAGAGATGAACCCTTTCCTAAGTACACTACTGCGTTGTCAGTGAAAACAAACACAAGTATACAGGTGGATAGATGGGTGGACAGGCTGAACTATTAGGTATGTCTATGCAGCAGGGAGTGTATCCAAGACCATGTATATGGTTGGCAAACAATGGTTCTACAAGTGTACTTGTATTTTCTGTAAGAATTCCCAGGAGTATAGTAGAGCTGACAAGGGACAAGGTTGTAGTCACTTCTTGGTCACAGCCAGCTACCCAGAGGGACTGAGTAGTTGAACCTGTGGGCTCAGGACCATAGT
>NW_006921639.1:7826707-7836259 GCF_000298275.1 Orycteropus afer afer | reverse complement strand
CAGTATCACTATGGAAGTAGGATTGCCCAACCTTCCTTCCGAGGAGTGGCTGGTGGGTTTGAACCGCCAGCCATCTGGTTAGCAGGCAAGTGACTTAGCCACTATGCTACCAGAGCTCCCTTATGACTGGTACACCATGCTATTCATGACTGGGCTACCAGAGCTCCCTTATGACTGATACACCATGCTATCATGACTGGTACACCATGCTATTCTCAGCCTATATTACTATGAGGCCAAAAGAACTAGATAGTGCCCGGCTACCACAGTCAACCACTTAGAGGGGGATCTATGGAGGAGATCCTGGATAGAGAGGGAGAACAATGTGGAACAAAACTGAAAAATCATTTTGGTGGGAAAAAAAAAGTAGGACCATGTTTGCTGGTCTGATTGAGCCTAGTAGAACCACTGAGACATCCCTAGCTGCCCTTTAGGTCTGGAATTGAACACACACCTGTGGCTTTCAGCCAAACAAAAGACAGGTATATGAGTTGGACATGTACCTGAGGTAGATACACTCCTTGCAGAGAACATTCATGGGAGAAAGAGGGGCTGTTTATGCACAGAGAGACAGTTCGGGGGACAAGAGTGCATGGAGGCATGGACACAGGGAAGAGGTAACTATTGGGAGGAAGTGAGAGGGGAGCTGTTGCATCGTGGTAAACTGTAGTCAATGTCATGAGACAAAGTGTGTGTGAACTGCTGTATGGAAAGTGAATTTGCTCTGTAAACTTTCATGCAAATCACAATTAAAAAAAAATTATCCAGGAAAAAAAAAAAAAAAAAAAGGGCACTTTGGTCTCTGATCTCTCTGATGGCACAGAGTATTTTGTATCCAGATAACTTACCCCTGCCTTGTTCTGGGCTTTGGCAATAGTCTTGACAGGTAGATTCTCTTATTCTGCCCATTTTAAAGATAAAAGAAGGTTCATAAAAACAAAAGACTTCCTGAAGATGATGCAGCTAGCTACTATTGTTGTGGTCTTGCCGCCAAAAAGTGTTTCTCTATAACACTGCCTCTGTCACTTGAAGAATGCAGTCACCAAGACATGTCAATGCAAGCATGACCAGCTAAACACGCTTGAGCAGCTCACCTCTCCAGAAGCTCAGAGACAATCCCTGCCTGAATCTCTATGATTGTACACGTCACCATGTCAGAAAGTGATAGAGAGGCTGCTGTGGGTGCCATGACATTCAGAACAACTGTGGTTATGACTCCCCACAAAGCTCCAGCTGCCTTCAAGGAGAGGAGAATGCATGTTACAACACTGAATTTCTGATGAGACAGATTTCTAGAAGAGTGTTTATGAATTTGGTGTTTCAAGCAGGGAACCAACAGAAAAAAGTTGAAATGTCGTATGTTCATCCCTTCACAGTATTTCTAGTTTTCAAAAGTTCCATTTTGTGTAGTTGGTTTACTTTGAAGTAATTATATAATCACATCCACTATTTCTTTCCCCTTTCCCTGTGTCTCACCCTCTTCCTCACTCTCCTTTTCATTTTCTTCCCCTCTTCACCCTTTTTCTCTCTAGTATTTTTATTCATTTTCCCCTCCTCCCTTCTCTTTCTCTCTCTCTCTTTCTTTCTCTCACAATCTCTCTATTCCTCCCTCCCTGTCTCCCTTCTTCACTCTATCTCTGTTCTAACTGTGCATGGTGATTGAGTCCAGAAGTTACCCAAAACATTTTTCTGCAACAGAGCTGTGGTTTAAAACCAAGAGAGAAACTATGTGGGAGAAAAAGACCAAGCAGGAGTTTAGCACTCATCAAAAGCACATCAGCCTCTGAGCTGTAGACTTCCTGTTTATACAACTCTCTTTCTCCCCCAGAGGCTCAGCTAAGCCTGGCCAGCTGCGGCCTGGGCAAGCAGCCCTGCTCCAAAGCCCTCAACCCACAGAATTGGTAGGAGGGCCCAGACCCCTCTATTCTCCTCTTGACTCCAGACTCTCAGAAGCCTACCCAGTGCCAGTCCCCAACTCATCCCCTACCTGAATGCCTGCTTCCTGTGAATACTCATGCCTCTGTGCCACCCAAACTTCCTCCATCAGGGGTATGTGGACATGCTTATTCTTCAGGAGAACCCAGAGGAAGGTGTTGAGAGTATATTCCCATCACTACCCCTGTTGTAGATCCCTGGGTCTTACCGATAGTTTGAGCTCGACTATTAGCCTAAAAGTTGGTGGTTCAAACCCACTCAGTTTTACATCTGGATCTGCTTCCATTAGGATTACAGCCAGGAAAACCCTATGAGCACAGTTCTACTCTGCACCAAATGGAGTTGTCCTAGGCAGCAAACATCTGAAAGGGAAAGGATCTGGGAAGTCATCCATCTGTTCACCCCTCACATATTTATGATTTACCTTTGATGTTCTCAGTGCTGTGCTAAGGTCCTGGAAAAAAGAAAAAAAAAAAAAAAGGTCAGGACCTCTATAGACCTTTATGAAGTTCACATGTTGAACAATGAGCAAGAAGATACCAAACAATGATACACGGTATGGAGGTGAATAACAAGGTGCAGAAGCAGGGACTGGCATAGGAGAGGGCAGTCTGACTGACATGTTCAGGAATCTCCTTGTGTGGGGTATGTTCCTGTGGGATAAACCTGAAGGATAAAAAGGAAGCAGCCATGGAAGATGCAAGGAACAGCACTCAGGTGAAGGGAACAATGATTACAAAGGTTCTGAGGAGGGAGCATGCTTGGCTTGGACAAGAGAAGGAGAAGAACCAGGTGAGGTAGGATGACAGGAAACAGGAGTGAAGAATGGGAATGTTAGAGTCTCTCTAACTGACAGGAAGACACCCCAAACTAATCACTCAGGCTAGGAGACAGAGTTCTGATGAATTCTCCTTCCTCAGACATCAGAGGATGAAGCCTCAGTGTATAAAATGAACTTTGATTATAGGTGCCAGAACTACAGATTGTCTGCCAACAGTGATAAAACATCAATAGGAAAGTTTCTCCACCCTAAAGCAGAGTACTTTGGGTTTCTAACAGTTTGGACCATACAGTGGGAGACAGACAAAAGAGGGTCAAAGAAGGATGAGAGAGCCCAGGGTAGATTAGGACAAAAGTGCTTTCTTGGCCACTCATGCTCTGTTAAAAAGAAACAGTTGTTGTTAGCTGCTGTTGAATAAGACCTCAAGACTTTGTGAACCTAGACACAACTGAACAAAACACTGCCCAGTCCTGTACCATCCCCATGTTTGGTTGTGGATTAGGCTGTTGTGATCCATGGGGTTTCCTTTCTTTCTTTCTTTTTTTTAATTGATTCTGTTAAGAATATACACAGCCACCAAAAAGCCAAACTAAACCTACTGCCATCAAGTCCATTCCAACTCAGAGACTCTACAGGGCAGAGTAGAACTACCTCATAGGGTTACCAAGACTAAATCTTTATGGAAACAGACTGTCTCATCTTTCTCCTGTGGAGCAGCTAGTGGGTTGTAATGACTGACCTTTTTCAGTTAGCAGTCCAATGCTTTAATCACAACACTACCGGAGCTCCTCTATACATAGAAGAGCATACATCAATTCCACAGTTTCTACATGTACCATTTAGTGACACTGATTATATTCAAGTTGTCCTGACATTCTCACCATCATTTTCTGAGTTGTTCCTCTTCTACTAGCATAAAGTCACTGGCCCCTAAGATTCGTATCAAAGCTTTTGATTTGCTGTTGTCACTTTGATCCCATGTAAATAGATTTTAAAGGAGCATAATGGTCAAGGCATACCTTTTGTACTAGTTAGACTAAGTTCAGGAGATAAGAACGCTTCAGGAGATATGTTTGATTTAAGGCTTAAAGATGATGTCAGGGCAATAGTTTCAGGAGTTTTTCAGCCTCCATAACTTCAGAAAACCTGAGTTCCATGAAAATTTGAAATTCTGTTCTACATTTTCCCCCTCTTGATCAGGGTTCTTCTATGGAGTCTTTGATCAAAGTGTTCAGCAATGGTAGCCAGGCACCTTTACATTCTTTTGGAGAAATGAAGTGTTGATACATGCCACAATATGGCTGGAGCTTGAAGATATTATGCTGAGTGAAATAAGTTAATCAAAAAAGGACAAATATTGCATTACTTCACTCATATAAGAAACAAGAAAAGACAACTGTATAGAGACCAAAGTTTATCAGTGGTTACTAGAAACAAGAAGGAGAGGGAAAAGAGTGATTATTGTTCACCTTAAAGTGAAGGAAAGACCACATTAAAGGGTGAAATTGCACAGCTGATTATTTAACTTGTTTTCGATAATTTGCACATCTGTAAAAAGTTGAATTGGTAAAAGCTGTGATAGATATATTTACAACAAAAAAGAGGTAGCTGTTGAGACTGCTTATGTACAACCAAACCTCATGGGATTTAGTCTCTTGGTTTGGAGGTTTAGGCTCATGGCTTCATGAGACATTCCAGTTAATTGTCCTAATAACATGCTTTGTTCTTCTGTTCTATCTCCTAGTTCATTGTGTAGTGGCTGGGTCTAAAAACTTACAAGTGACCATTCAAGCCACAACAAATGGCCTTTATTCCTCCAAAACAACAGAGGAAGAAGAAAAGTCAGGCATAGGGGGAGGAAATAGATATGTGGCTAACTGTTCCATGAACAGCTTACCTCCTTTGCCATGAGATTTATAGGATTTTCATTGACTGATTTTTGAAAGTAGATCACCAGGCCTTTCTTCGTCGATTTTCTTAGTCTGGAAGTTCCACTGAAACCTGTTCAACATCACAGCAATTCTCATGCATCCACAGACAGATGAATGGTGGTTCCACAAGAGGTGCATTGGCTGGGAATCAAGCCTGAATCTCTGTCATGGAAGGTAACTATTCTACCCACTGAACCACCTCATTCAAAAGAAACATGAAGTACATATTTTAATCTACTGTACTGAGGGATACAAAAGGAAGAGAAAATGTTCCAAGGATGAGATTCTACTTGAAAGGCCCTTGCAGGCCACTGAGGCTCAGAGGCAGGAGGAAATTGTTCAGGTTCTGACAGCTTAATGATAGAAGAAGGACCAAAATGTTACATGCCCTGTGGTGTCCAAGTTTCCACCCCTTCCCACCTCAGCCCTGTCCTGTTACATTTTGTGGAGAGGGTAGTTAGACATGGAATGCACCAGCAAAAGCTTCCCCATGTGGGGGCAAGTAACAGAGTTTGTGAAGAAGTGTCTGAGCATAACCAGCAGCCAGGGCCTAGCATGGGCTGGTGTATGTGTGGGATGACTGTGGGACAAGTATGAGTAAACCCAGGTGTTCTCTAGGACTGGCCCTTAAGGAGATACAGCATTTCCAGTGCTTGGGACATGCCCACACATCAGCAAGCAAGTGTTATATCTTCTAAGTAAATGTCAGGATAGGGTCTTTACATTCTATTGCCCCTCAGAACCAGGGAACAAATAGTATTCAAGAAGTATTGAGGAGATATCTGAATAAGAAACCTAGATACTAGCTCTCCTGGATTTCATGTCACCTGGACACTGTAATCTGTGTTCCTAGGTGAACAGAGATCAATGGGAAGAAGACATGGTGGTATAATTCCATTCCATTTAAGAAAAAAAAAAAAAATCTCACAGTACCTAAAATGGAAGAAATGTCATATGTTTCCCTGGTCAGGAGTGAGGGGTGCAAGTGGAAGGAGCCTTAAGAGGCAGGGTTAACACATCAAAGTTTGAGGGTCCCTTTTAATCTTGAATCTCAAGATTCTCTCACTCCACAGCCCAGGACAGAGTGTTGTCACTGAGGTACACTGCCCAGCATTATAACAAGGCCATGTGTCTAAGGTTCAGAGTGTGGGTACTCTCACTCTGAATCCCCACTTGCAACATGGGCACCATAGGGACCTTTTAGAAATGTGCCTTCTCAAACCACACTCAGTCCCATCACGTTAGAAACTTTGGTAGTGCAACCAAGAGATCTTTGTCTCAAGAAGGCCTTAGACAACCCAGAAGCTCCCTTATGCTTGCGAACACTGGTCTAGAGTGGTGGCTTCCAACCCTGGCTGCTCCTGAGATCATCTACAAAACATTAAAAAGTACCTAAGCCTAGACACTGCCCCTAGAGACTCTGCTTTAATTGGCCTCATGTCTTAATTGACACTGGTGGCCTAACCAAAGAAGGTCTGTGGTCTCTAGAATTACACTGCATATCTCTTGGCTTTTCTGTTTTTCTTTAACTAAACTGGTTTTGAATTTGTCTTATCTTTTTTCATCTGTTTCACTGCCCATGAGTTAGGATGGTAATCTCTTCCCAAAAACAAGTAGGAAAAAAACAAAGGGTCAAACAGGGTCTTTGTGTGCAACCTGTCTGGGGTGTTGCATATATATGCTAAAAACAGCATGTGCAATTTTCCCTAGTGCTTCATTCTATAGTCCTGGGAAATCACTCAATAAACAAATTCACATTTTTAAATAATAAAAGGAATTCTATGCTTTATGTTAATAGAAACTTTTCCTTACAAATGTGACCACTTGAAAGTGTTCAGCGAAATATTAGCTTGCCATGTGTTCTGGTTACCTAGTACCACTCTGACAGGAATATACCACAAATGGGATGCTTGAACAAACAGGAGTTTATTCTCTTACAGTTTGGAGGCTTTAAGTCCAAGTTCAAAATACCAGGTTCTAGGGGCTGTGTGAAAGCCCCTCGACCTTGGGCTTCAGCTGTGGCTCTTGCTCCTGGCCCACTGAAGCTAGAGGTATCTCTTCATTCAGGCAGCTATTGGCTGCTGAGGCTAACAAGCCCAAGGTCAACAAATAAAATGGCACAGTCCCAATATTACCAAACCACACAGCAGGCCACTAATTCAAGTCCATTGAAAGTCCCAAGGTTGGCAGAGCATGGCAGGCTGCTGAACAATGACATGGCTACATGCAGGGTCCAAGTGTGCCATAAGCCAGAGACCATTCCCAATGCTGTTTCTTATATATGGGAAGAAGACCCCACACCCAAAGCAGCTACTACTCAGCTGCTCCAATAGATTCCACCATGGAGTTAATTACCAGTCTCACCATGAAGAATAACTACATTCAGCAGCCTAGCCACTCAACCAGGCCCAAACAAGTTGACACACAAACTTAACCACCACACCATTTTATTCAAATAATGGTAATTTGACCAATGCACTCTACCACACCAACACAAACAGTTTACTACTTGTAAGTTGATGATGTAGAACATTTTCACTGATGAGTCCCTTCTTACGATAGTAAATGAGACTTTGACAAAAAAAAAAAAAAAAAAAAAGGTCAAAAATCAAAAACCTTGAATTTGGTTGTGTAAAGGGAGAAAGCTTCCAAAGACGTGAGGCTTTTGAATGGCTAATAGCCCTCAGAGGGTCTCCTAGATGCAGCAGCTGGGGAGCAGATGAGGGATTGGGGACAGTATCTGTCACAAAGAGTAGGGAGGATACACCGTAGACATGTGGACAAATAAACAAAGATAGAGTTGCACAGTATGAAGAAAGTGGCATAAGGCAGAAATAATGATTGGGGACACACTATCTCAAATGGTTATCAGTGGAAAGGTCTGGGTGGAGAGGAGGGTCCAATTGAGAGCTGACTGAAAATGGAGTCACCTGGAAGGTCTGGAAAAGGGGACTCCAGGCTGAGAAGGAGCATGTTCAAATAATCTGAGGAGGCAGATGTGAGACCAACATGATTGAGGAGAGGCAGCACAATTGTGGCTGAAGAGGAGTGTAATGGGAACTTGTTGGAGAGTTTCAAATAAAGGAGAGGTAAGATGGGTATCCACCACACACCTGTTAGTTTGTCAGACTGTAGTGGCTTGTGGGGTGCTATGATGATGGAACCTAAGCCACTGATATTTCATATACCAGAAGGGTCACCCATGGTGGACAGGTTTCAGTGGAGCTTCCAGACTAAGACAGACTGGGAAGAATGGCCTGATGATCTACTTCCAAAAATTAGCCAATGAAAACATTATGGATCACAATAGAAAATTGTCTGATTCACTCGCTTTTGACATGTCATCAGAAGGGAGCAATTGCGAGAGGATGACATCATGTTTAGTGAAGTAGAGGGTGAGTGAGGGCATGGGAGAGCCTTAGTGAGACTGATTGGCACAATAGCTGCAATAATAGACTTAAATGACATTTTGAGGATGATACATGACTGGGAAATATTTTATTCTGTTCTATGTAGGATTGTCATGAGTCAGAGTCAACCTGATGGCAACTAACAACAACAAGAGTCCCTGAGTGACGCAAAACAGTTAATACATTCAACTGCTAACCTAAAGGTTGACGCTAGTACACCGAATGGTGCCTCAGAAGAAAGGCCTGGCTATTTACTTTGAAAACATCAGCAATGGAAATCTAGTGAAGTGCAGGTCTACTTTGACACACATGGGTTGCCATGAATAGAAGTCAACTTAATAACAACTGGTTTTGCTTTAAGATGGTTACAGAAAAATTTTATTTAAAGTCTATAAGCAACTTACACTTCAGTGGGCATTATAAAGGAACTCAAAGCAAAGTGAGGCTTATCTTTTTACCCCAGAACCTAACACATTGCTACCTTTGAGGTACTCCTGAATCTTCTGTGAGGAAAAAAATTGACTCAACCCTAAATACTAAATATAAGACAGTTATAAAGGCCTACTGATTTTTTTTTTAAATTTAATGTTTAATATTATTTTATAAATTCTACTTTAATTTCAAATTTTGTTTGTTTGTTTGTTTGTTTTTTTTCTCTGGACTATCCTTAAATCTCTACATTGTTTCTTCATGATGAATGACCACCCCTGGCCATGTTGATTACGGAAGCTTGTAGATGTCCGGGTTTCTGTTTCTGGAAGCTGGTGAATGTTAGTGTTAGTGAATCTGCCTTTCATTGCTCTCTGCACTGGGGAAATGGCCAAGGAGTCAACACTCAAGGTTGGAGCTGTCCCTACAAGCTGAGCAGTAGCCCTATTGTTCATCCAAGTGTTTGGATTTGGATGGATCCTTGAGATAGGATTTCTTACAAGCGTCTTTAATTTCTGCTCTATTCCCAGAAGAAATTTGCTGAAGAGGCATTTTTGTTTTGCTTTCTTTCACTTTTGATGCTGACTGGTGCAAACATAAGAACCAAAATGACAGAGAAGGAGAAATTCAGTGTTGTGGAACCTCAAAATTTCATTCCACTTTGATCTCAGTCCAATAAAACAGCTCACAGTGTATGTTGAGGGAAAGATGGAAGTTTCATTTCCAAGCTGTGTTGGACATTATTTTTTATAATTCTAAACCACTCCCTAGGTGGGGGTCAGATTTTTACTAGGGGTTGGGGAATTCTGATGGAGCCTGTCTCTATGTGATTTATTCACTTGGAAACTTTAAAAAATATATATAGGAGACCATCTGGCTTGGAAAAAGGACTCCATCTCTGTTATGCTGGCATAAGGTGGTTCTGGGACCTCCCTGGCAGAAGAGCTGTTGAAATGGATTTGCTGAAGCTAGAACAGTTGGGAAGGAGCTCTGGTAGCATAGTGGCTAAGACACTTGCCTGCTAACCAGACGGCTGGCGGTTCAAACCCACCAGCCACTCCTTGGA
>NW_006921639.1:7823931-7826563 GCF_000298275.1 Orycteropus afer afer | reverse complement strand
GAAGAAAGGATGAGGAGTGGGATTTTCAACTCCCAAGAAGACATGTTCAAAATTGTGGAGACCTGTGGTTTGCAAGCAATCAGCATATTAAGAAATGGTAAAATCTGGAAGAAAGATTTCAGTTCACAGGTGGCAAACAAAAATAATGTCTGATAATTCCCCTGCACATCAAGCCCTCCCAGGGATGGAACTTGGAAGAAATCTTGGTGCAGGGCAAGAGAAGCAACTATTCCAGTCCTGCTGAGGCTGCAGTGCAGGAAGCTACAGGACGATGGCAGCTATAAGATCTTGGGTATTGATTTAAATATTCCTTTCAATACGTAGTTAAGATTTCTTGCAATGAACCAGTGGTGGCCTCAGGATGGAGTCTTATGAAGTAGGAGTTCCCATGAAATTGGGCAGAACTTATTAAGTGAAACATCTTGGAGCTAGGATCAGTCCCCAGAACAGATGGAAAACTACAAGCAAAGAGAAACTTTGGAACTGGAAAGGAAAGGGAAGTGATAGACAAGCTGGGGAGACCAAATGAGTCTAGAAAGATCACCTGAGGAGAAGGAGAAGCTGTGGTTGTGGGAATGCCAAGAAACCCATGATGGCTTGAGGTGTGATTCTGGGCCATGCCTAGATTCCTAAGCAGATTAGTTTAGGATAGATAAATTTTGCTTTGTTTCATTTTGATGGTAACTGGTGCAAACACAAGAACAAAAATGACAGAAGGAGAAATTCAGTGCTGGGGAACCTCAAATATTTGTTCCTCTTTCATCTGTGTCCAGTAAAATACACAGTGTATGCTGAGGGGAAGACATCCACACGGCTCTTTAATGAAGATGGCCAGGGGAGGTCGTCCATCATGAGGAAACAATGCAGAGATTTAAGGATAGTCCAGAGAGGAAGAGGAAAAAAAGGTTGAAATAAAAATAGAATTTATAAAATAATATTAAACATTAAATTTTCAAAAAAAGATTCAGTAAGCCTTTATAACTATCTTGTATTTAGAATTTGGGGTTCAGTCAATTGTTTGCTCACAGAAGATTCAGAAGTACCTCAAAGGTAGAAATATGATAGGTTCTAAAAAGATAAGCCTCACGTTGCTTTTGAGTTCCCTTATAGTGTCCATTGAAGTGTAAGTTGCTTATAGACTTTAAATACAATTTTTCTGTAACCATCTTAAACCAAAACCAATTGTTACTAAGTTGACTTCTACTCATGGCAACCCATGTGTGTCAAAGTAGACCTGCATTTCATTGGATTTCCATTGCTGATGTTTTTGAAGTAAATAGCCAGGTCTTTCCACTTAGGTACCTTTAGGTGTACTCCTACTACCAACCTTTTGGTTTTCAGCTGAATGTATTAACTATTTTGCATCTTTCAGGGACTCTTATTGTTGTTATTAGTTGCTATAAGTTGATTCTGACTCATGGCAAACCTATGTAGAACAGATAAGATAAATTCCTAAGGCTAAACCTAGATTCCTGAGGAGATAAATTTGTGATGATTCCTAAATCCTGACTTATAGAGAACATTGTTGTTGTTATTTGTGGTCGAGTCAGATGGACTCGTAGTGACCCTTCCTTGGATTGCCCAAACTTCCTTCCAAGGGGTGGCTGGTGGGTTTGAACTGTCAGGCTCCTGGTTAGCAGTCAAGTGCCTTAAACACTATGCTACCAGAGCACTTTAGGTCACTGATACTTCAAACCACCCCTTACCCCCATGCCAATGGACTTGATGGAGAAAAAGGCCATTAGAGGGAAACCTGAAGTCAGAGGCTGTGATCCTTTCACCCAGTTTGGGCTCCAAGCAAAGGGACAGTCTCAACACAGAAAGCTGCAGAAAGCAAATGTCACCAGGAGCACCTGGCACTCTGAGAGTTTGGAGTGTTTTTTCACATTTGGATTTGTAAGCAGAATTCCAATTACATAGAAGTCAGGAAAAGGTCCACATGTTTGTAGGATTTCAGGCACAAAGCAATGGAGGAAAATTCCAACACTTGCTGACCACTCCAGTATATCTAGCCATAAGGTTTCAAATGGTAGCCTGTAAGCCAAACCACACAGAGATAGAGAGAGGTCCAGCTATAATTTGGGTTTGGGTTCAGCCTCTGCTATTGATCAAGAGTGACCCTGGGAAAGTCACTTTCTTTCTCTCAGGTATGTTAGGTTAATGACATCATGCATCTAAAGCATCGAGTGGCACATACATAGCACTACATTACCAATAAATGGACTGTTGTGAAGCAAATTCTTACTCATGGCGACTTCATATGTGTCAGAGTAGAACTGTGACTGATTTTTTTTTTTTTTTGAAGTACACCACTATGCTTTCTTCCAAGTTGCCTATGGGTGGACTTGACCCATCAAATTTTCAGTCAGTGGACAAGCACATTCATTGTTTATACAATGCAGGAACCCCCAAACCAGTTACCGTCCAGTCAGTCTGCTTCTGAAAAATCAGTCACTGAAAACTCTACGGAAATTCTATGGAGTACAGTTCCATTATCACGTACTTGGGATCACCATGAATTGGGTCTACTCCGTGGCACCTGGGGAATATTAGCTATGTTCATTTTCATCACTGCTCTTTCTGTTGTTACATTTTCTTCTTCTTCTTCTTCTTCTTCTTCTTCTTCTTCTTC
>NW_006921639.1:7776980-7818086 GCF_000298275.1 Orycteropus afer afer | reverse complement strand
TCTAAATTCAGGAGGGATATAATTAAGGTCATATTTTAGCTCTCATGGACCTGTTTTAATTGTCTTCAATTTCAAGTTGAACTTGCATATGAACAGTTGATGGTCTTTTCCACAGTCAGCTCCTTGCCTTCTTTTGTCTGAAGATATTGAGATTCTCCATCACCTCTTTCCATAGAAGTAGTCAGTCTGATTCCTGTGCCCTCCCTCTGGCAAAGTCCATGTTTTTAGCCATCATTTATGTTGTTGAAAAATGTATTTGCAATGAACAAGTCATTGGTCTTGCAAAATTCTATTATGCGATTCCCAGCAGTATTTCTATCACCAAGGACATATTTTCCAACTACCAGTGATTCTTCTTTGTTTCCAACTTTTGCATTCCAATCACCAGTGATAATTTACACATCTTTATTGCATGTTTGGTCAATTTCAGACTGCAGAAGTTGGTAAAAATCTTCAATTTCCTCATCTTTGGCTTTGGTTGTTGGTGCAGAAATTTAAATAATAGTGGTATTAGCTTGTCTTCCTTGTAGGTGTATGAATATTATCTTATCATTGATAGCATTGTACTTCAGGATAGATGTTGAAACAGACTTTGTGAGGATGTGTGCCACACCATTCCTCTTCAATTTGTCATTCCAGGCATAGAAGACCATATGGTTGTCTGATTCAAAATGGCCAAAGCCAGTCCACTTTAGCTCACTAATGCCTAGGATATCAATCTTTATGGGTTCCATTCCATTTCTGACAAGTTCCAATTTCCTAGATTCATACTTCATACATTCCATGTTTCAATTATTAATGGATGTTTGCAGCTGTTTCTTCTCATTTTGAGTTGTGCCATATCAGCAAATGGAGGCCCTTACAGCTTTCTTTACTCCATCTACATCATTATGGTCAGCTCTTCTTTGAGGAGGCAGCTCTTCCCCAGTTGCATTGTGAGTGCCTCCTGACCTGAGGGGCTCATCTTCAGGCACTATATCAGACAATGTTTCAGGGCTATTCATACAGTTTGCCAGGAATATATCAGACAGTGTTTCATATCTCTTCATAAGGTTTTCACTGGCCAATTCTTTGACAAGTGGATGACCCCTTCCTTCTTCTGAGTCTGTCTTAGTCTGGAAACCTGTCCACCATGGGTGACCCAGCTGATATTTGAAATACTGGTGGCATAACCTCCAGCCTCACAGCAACACACAAGACACCACAGTATGACAAACTGAGAGACAAGTGGTGGAATAAAAATAAAAATACAAAATATGGAGATTCAAAATAAGATGCCACTACTTCCCTCTTTGTGACTTTAGGAAAATGCTTTATTTGATTGAGTTTTCTCATGTGCAAATAAGGATAACATCTCCCTTGTGGGAAGCAGAGAGCATTAGTTAACATATGATACACACTAGGTACACAGAAGGATCTGATAGATGCTAGGCTGGTATTATCACCTATTCTCAAGCTCCAGTCCTACCATCACCTCTGGGACAGCCCATCCAGGGTATCACTTCTCCTGGTTCCATGTGCTGTTATGACTGAGGAGCCACAGACATAAAGACCAGAGCTTGAAGGAGCTTGGAAATCTTCCCAGCCCTCAACAGTGGTTTGTGACCTCTGGTCATTGAACCTACATCCAGTGTTTTTCTCAAACTCTGTGGATTTGATCTCTCCCCTTCCTGTGTTACCCTCCATCTTATGCTGGCTCCTGGGGAGCTTAGACACAAGACCAGACTGGGATTTGGATATCCATTATTTTGGCCCCAGGTTTAGTGGATGGGAGGCAACAAGAAGAAGAGTGGCAAGGAGCCAAGTCTTCTGCAGGCTCTCCTGAGGAAAAGCAGGGAGGGAGAAAGAAGAAGACTGGGAGGAGTTGCTTAGCAAACACAGAAAGTCTTTCATTCTTTGATGGGGTATAAACTCACTGCCGTCGTGTCAGATCCAACTCATAGAGACCCCTCCTTGGGTTTCCAAGGCAGTTTCACTATGGAAGTGGATTGCCCAACCTTCCTTCTGAGCAGTAGCTGGTGGGTTTGAACTGCCAGCCTTCTGGGTGACCAAATGGGAACTCTGGTGACATAATGCCTAAGGCATTTTTACTGCTAACTAGAAAGCTGGTGGTTCAAACCCACCAGCCACTCCTCGGAAGGAAGACTGGGCAATCTACTTCAGTAGAGATACCACCTTGGAAATGCAAGGAGGGGTCGCTATGAGTCAGATTGAACTCAATGGCAGTTTCTCTCTCTGTCTGTTGTTGTTGTTGTTATGTGCCATCGAGTGGGACCGATTCATAGAGACCCCTCCTTGGGTTGCCAAGGCAGTATCACTATGGAAGTAGATTGCCCAACCTTCCTTCCAAGGAGTAGCTGGTGGGTTTGAACCACCAGCTTTCTGATTAGCAGTCAAGTGCCTTAGGCACTATGCTACCAGAGCTCCTTCTCTCTCTCTCTAGGGTGACCAAATAATTTGTCATTCAAACTAGGACATTTTGAGAATAGAAGGGGCATTATTCATAATTCTGTTGGGACAACAGGCTGGGCACATTAGGATGTGTGTCACTCAACTCTTTAGGACTTTTAACGAGCATTCAAATAGCCCTTGCTGATGCCCTTGATTGCCCTGAGGTAGACCCCTTCAAAGTCTTCTCTTTAGAAGTCTTAGAGTTCAAGTTCTCTCCTATCCTCCCTCCTTGTGGCTCCACAGGTGAAATTCTAGAATACCAGTACATCAGAAACAGTTTGTGGAGGTCAGTGGGAGGTTCTATTGAGTCAGGAGCATGCCTGGGCTTTATGAAAATGAGCCTTGGCATTGGCCTCATGTCTGTTCTGCTAAGGACCAGCCCCCTAACCTCCTGCTACATGGAGACAGGGGCCTTGGAAGTTTCAGGGAAAGAGCCTGTTGGTGAGATCTGGTTTTATCATTCTCAAAAAACACAGAGAAAGAAATATGCCCTACCTAGGATAGCTCAAAACCCAGACTTTTCCAGTGACTGCACAAAATGAGGTTTGGAGTCAAAGATAATTGGTTTGGCTTTCAGAGCCACAGCTAAATGAGGGTGGGAACAGGGTCTCTGGTTGACCTTTCTGATCCTGGGATCCTTATCTGTAGATGGGATTAGTGGCACCTTGCTAACACATATTAGTGGCATGTTTCACTCATGAAAGATGGAGTCAGATATTGTTATGACAGTACATAGGAGGAGGCTCAAAATTTGGCAGTGATTACAACCATCTTTCTTGATTCTTATAGATCATCATTTAATTATAAGGCATATAGCTGTTTGTTGTTGTTGTTATGTGCCATTGAGTTGGATGCGACTCATAGAGACCCTTCCTTGGGTTTCCAAGACAGTATCACTATGGAAGTCGATTGCCCCATCTTCCTTCCAAGGAGTGGCTAGTGGGTTTGAACTGCCAGCCTTCTTGTTAGCAGTCAACTGCCTTAGGCACTATGCTACCAGAGCTGTTTAGGAGGGAAAAAAAAAAATTAAATGTATACTTTATAGCAAAATGTCTCTTTATTTTAGTAGTCTTAGAAAGAGTTATTTCCACAGTCAGCTCCTGGCCCTGTTCTGACTGATGATATTGAGTTCCTCTATCACCTCTTTCCACAGATGTAGTCAGTTTTATTCCTGTTTATTCTATCTTATGAAGTCCATGTGTATAGTTATCATTAATGTCATTGAAAAAAGGTTTTAGCAATGAATAAGTCGTTTGTCTTGCAAAATTCTATCATTCAATCTCCTGCGTCATTTCTATCATCAAGGCCATATTTTCCAACCACTGATGCTTCTTCTTTGTTTCCAACTTCTGCATCCCAATCATCAGTAATTATCAACACATCCTGATTGCATGCTTGGTCAGTTTCAAATTGCAGAAGTTTATAAAAATCTTCAGTTTTTTCATCTTTGGCATTAATGGTTGGTGTATAAATTTAAATAATCATTGTATTAACTGGTCTTCCTTGTATGTGTATGTCTATTATTCTATAACTGACAGCACTGTACCTCAGGATAGATCTTGAAATGTTCTTTGTGATGATTAATGTGATTCCATTCTTCTTTAATTTGTCATTGCAGGCATAGTAGACCACATGATTATCTGATTCAAAATGACCAATACCAGTCCACTTCAGCTAACCAATATCTAGGATATCAATCTTTATGCATTTCATTTCATTTTGACAGCTTCTAATTTCCCTAGATCCATACTTGATACATTCTATTTTCCTATTATCAGTGACTCTTGCAGCTATTTCTTCTTATTTTGAATCATGCCACATCACTAAATGAAGGTCCTGTCTTATTGACTGTGCAAAGGAATTCAACTGTGTGGATAATAACAAATTATGGATAACATTGCTAAGAATGTGAATTTCAGAACACTTGACAGTGCTCATGAGAAACCTGGACATGAAGCAAACAGAACAAGGGAATACTGCATGGTTTAAAATCAGGAAAAATGTACATCAGGATTGCATCCTTTCACCATACTTATTCAATCCATATGCTGAGCAAATAATGCAAGAATCTGGATTATCTGAAGAAGAACACAGCATCAGGATTGGAAGAAGACTCTTTAACAACCTGTGATATGAAGATGACACTGTTTTGCTTGCTAAAAGCAAAGAGAACTTGATGCATTTACTGATGAATTGAAAAACTTCATTATGGATTCTACCTCACCATAAAGAAACTAAAAATCCTCACAACCAGACCAATAAGAAACTTCATGATAAATAAAGAAAAAACTGAAGTTGTCAAGGATTTTATCTTATTTGGATTCACAATCAATGCCCATAGAAGCAGCAATCAAGAAATCAAATGATGTCATGTTACATTGGGAAAAACTGCTGCAAAAGACCTCTTTAAGGTTTGGAAGATCAAAGATGTAACTTTGAGGAATAGGGTGCACCTGACCCAAGCCATAGTATTTTCAATAACTGTGTGAGACTTGGATAATGTATAAAAAAGAAGAATTGATACATTTTAATTGTGGTGTTGCCAAATAATACTGACTATACCATAAACTAGTAGGACAACAAATCTGTCTTGGAGGAAGTACAGCCAGAATGCTCTTTAAGGTAAGAATATCCAGAGTTCATCTCACCTGCTTCAGTCATGTTGACAGAAGGGACCAACCTCTGGAGAAGGATATCATGCTTGGTAAAGCAGAGGGTCTGCAAAAAAGGGCAAGAGCTTCAATGAGGTCAATTGATACAGTGGCTGTGATGAAAGGCTCAAGCATGGCAATGATCATGACGTTGGTGCAGGACCAGTGTTTCTTTCTGTTGCGCACTGGGTCACTATGAGTTGGAACCAATTTCATAGCACCTAACAACAACAACAGAATGATTTCTTTAAAATCAAGGAAGTACAGTGTTACTCTCTAACTTACTTCCTTCCACTCAGGGAAGATGAGCCACACTCATCATTCAGTTTTTCATACACAGAGCAATATTTTTCTTTTACTACAACCTGCCATAAGAAATGAATTTTATGTTGTAAGACATGTATATATATATATATATATATATATATATACACACACACACACACAGAGATGAATGGTTCTTCCCATTGTTGTTAGTTGCTGTCAAGTTGGCTTCAACTCAGAGCAACCTTAATGTATAATATTTGGTATGTTTGAGTTCACCGTTGCATCCATGGTGTCATTCCATCTAATTAAGGGTTTCTCCCATTTTCACTGACCCTCTACTTTACCAGACATTATGTCCTTTTTTGGTTATTGACCTTTTCTGATGATGTGTCCAAAGTAAGCAAGATGAAGTCTGGACATCCTCATTTCTAATGAGTGTTCTGGCTGTACAAAACACATTTTTCATTCTTCTAGTAGTCTACAGTTCTTCCAACAGCCAATATTCTTTGTAAATACAATTTAAATGCACCAATTTTCTTTCAAGCTTCCTTTCTCATTGTTCAGTTTTCACACACATATGACATGATTGAAAAGACCATAACTTATAGGAAGAGTAGAGTACCTGTGGGCATTTATTGGCAGAGCTGAAAGAACTTTGTTACACTTGCCCAGGAAGAGAAGAATCCAGGCAAGCTCAAGAGGTTGCTGGGGGGCAGGGGGTGAGACCAGAGAGAGGTCTGCCTGTGGGCGTGATTGAGAAGAGACTGTTGTGATCAAAGAACTGTATTCTGAGCATTCCTGAACCTGTTACTTCCCTAATAAGCCCCCTAACTGTAAGTACAGTCTGTGAGTTCTGTGTGGCCATTGCAATGAATTATTGAACCCAGTAGAGAAGTAGAGAGCGCCATGGGAGGGACAGTTGGTGTCAGAATTAGTAAAAAGCTTGGAAGGTAGCAGCATGTTTGACCTCTGCCCCCTAGGAATCAGCCTTGGGCTGTTCATAAAGAAAATGATTCTCTCTTCCTCTTATGAAGTTAGAAGAGGTCAGATGTCACTGCCAAGACATTTTACACCATCATTCTCCATTCTATTGTGTATTCAGTTGCTTCGTTCTGTCCTTTACTATTTCATTGTTTACAATTGCTACAATTGATTTCACAGCACACTAGAGTTTTCCCAGCATTTCTTCTAAGTGGATTCACATTTAAACACCAGAGATATCCTCAAGTCAGACAGGGCAGACCATGAGCAGAACCCAGGTAGCTCCTGCCCTGCCTCTGTCTAGGACACCCGTTTACGGAGTGCATGGAAAGGATCTGGGGTACATTGCAGCCAAACAGACAGCAAATTAAATGCTTCCCACCCCTTTTCTAGGTCTGAAGTTTCTGTGTCCATTAGTTGGGGAAAGTGTCAGTTATCTCATGGGACTGAAGGAAGGGTTACAGGACTTGGAATCTGGGAAGCAACTGCAGTGGGGGCCCTATAGTCACTGGCACCTCAGTAAAGGTCAGAAAGCTCCTGACCAATGTGTGAGCTGGTTCCCCCTGGAAACCATGAACAGTAGACTTAAAGAGTACCAGAGGAATGCATTAGCCTCCAGTTCCCCTTGGCCTCCTGAGCAGGCATGGGCTCAGCTCACACAGCTTACTAGGAATAGAACTGGAAAGAGCTGGTCCCTGGAAGGGCCTCCTTCTCTGGGCTGCCCAGGTGTAACATAGAACAAAAGAATTTCCCAGAGTGACCAGAAGAACAGCCCCTGCCAGAGGTGCAGGAATGCCAGAATGATTGTTTCCTCACGGCCTACAAGTCCATGTGACCTGGGCCATGGTCCCATGTTCAGGAAAATTCCTAGGAAGAGATAAGGACAAGGTCAGGCCATTGCTGCATCTGAGGCCTTCCAGACTGACTAAGACTGGTTGTTCCTCCTGTTGAGCAATTTCCCCAGATCCTTTTTGCAGCTAAATCTCACTGCTTGGGAATGCTAAGCACAGTCACTGCTGCCATAAGCTCTTTCTGAGTGCAGATCAGCGATTCTTCCAGGACTGGCTGTAAGCATATGCCTTCAGGCCAGGCCAGTAGTGTCCAGGGTGGACTGAAGCATCAACATGGGCAGGGCGGTGGGAAGGGCACAGGAAACCCTAGAAAGAAGTCAGGAAATCCCAGTGTGTCATGGTTAAGGGATCACGGTTAAGGGTCCAAATCCCCAATCTGCTACTTATCAGTTGTGTCTATTTACTAAAGTATGCAGAATGAAGCCTTGGTTTTCAGTAGCTGACTTCTGAAATAATCCCCTGTTAATCATTCTTTTCCCTCTGCAATGTCTCTGGAGTCATTCTGTTGCAGGCCCCGGCTGTGTTCCAGCTGTCCACTGTCCCAAAGCAGGTCTGTGGTGAACCACTTGGGAGAGGAGATTTCCTTCTAAGGGACCTAAACACATTTTGGCCACCCCTCCACCCCTGCTCTGGCTGCAAAGCCTAGGCCAATTTGGCTCCTTCCCAGCACTGACCAACCCTGCAGTCTGCACAGAGTATGCATAGGTTCCCATGAGAAGGAGGAGCCCTTGGAAAGAGGTGTCTCTGGGAGAAGGCTGTCTTTAATTTGGACTCACAGGAAGTTCACAACTCTAGTTCATCATCCTCTAGGGACTTCTCCTGGAATAAGCAAGGAGGGGTTGGCACAGGGCATTCTAGACAAAAGATAGTGTGTGTAACAGCTGGTGTACACCCTTTGGAATGAGATCGATTTGGGTTCAAATAATGACCACTAGTGTGACCTTGAGTGTGTAAATAAATGGACAACCTGTGAGGTTATTATTGCTCTTGGTATTGTATAAATAAACAAATTTCCAATGCGTTAACATACTACATGTGTCAACCACAAAGCATGATTAGTGAACAAAATCCACTATATCCCTCCCTTCCCCCATGAAATTAGCATTTTCTAGTAGGGAAGTAAAAGCTGTGGTAGCATAGTGGCTAAGACACTTGTCTGCTAACCAGACGGCTGGCGGTTCAAACCCACCAGCCACTCCTCAGAAGGAAGGTTGGGCAATCCTACTTCCGTAGTGATACTGCCTCGGAAACCCAAGGAGGGGTCGCTATGAATCGGGGCAGACTCGATGGCACATAACAACAACAACAACAACAACAGTAGGGAAGTAGATGATAAACAACTAAACAAGGTCAGATAGTGCTAGGGAGGAAAGCAAAGCTGGCTAAGAGACCAGGATGCCAGCTAGGCGATGTGCTAATAGGTTGGATAGGGAGGTGAGACTGAAGGAAGGGAGGGTATGTGGTATATACCATGTGGCATCAGAGTGAAGTGATTAGCAAGTGCAAAAGTTCTCTGCCAAAAGGGGGCTTGGACTGCTCAAGGGACAACAAGGAGGCCAGTGTGACTTGAGCAGAGGAAGAAGTGAGGTCATGGAGATGATAGGGGTCCTCTAGAGTACACCTTTGTAGGCCATTACTCTGTGTGAGTTGTGAAGCAGGTGGAGAGTTTGAGCAGTAGTGATGAGGCCTGACAGGGTCACAGGCTTCACTGGGTGCTGTTGGGAGTGCACCAAAGGGCACATGAGTGCCAGTCAGGAGATCAGCCCATTGGTGCAGGTAGGAGATGACTGTGGCTTGGGCCAATGAGAAATGATTGGATTCTGGAAATAGTTTAAAGGTAACTAATTGGAGTTATTAATGGTTTAAGTCTGGATTGTGAGAGGATAACAAAAAGCAAAGATGATGATATGATTTTTGGTCTGAGTAACTGGAAAGAAAGAGCTGTCATTTGATGAAATGAGGATGAGCAGGTTGGGGGAGAAGTGGGAAGCAAAAGGTTCATTTTGTATATGACCCAAGAGTAGCAGGGTGCACAAGTCAAGAGCCCAGAAGAGAGGTCTGAGCTGGTGATCTAATTTTGCAATGCCTTTGCATGCCCATGAGCATGAAGTAGATCACCTGGTGCTAAGGAAGAGGACCCAAGAACTAAGTTCCTTAGTGCTGTTATAAAAGAAACACTGTGAGCTGTGAGAAGGTGGCTTTAAAGAACAGGTATTTACTAGTTAGAAGTCCACATCAGGATCTCAGCCATGTTGATTCCTTCAGTGGGCCTCTATTTAGTTTCTGGAACCTTCCAACAATCCTTAGCATTCTTTTGCTTGTAGACAGGTTCTCACATGTCCTTTATCTTGCCCCGTGCATATGCATCTGTGCCTATTCTAGTCTTTTTATAACTCAGAAGTGATTAGGTTTTGGACTCACCTGAACCGTTCATTAATATAATAAAAAAAATCCTATTTTAAAATAGGATCACATCCACAGGTACAGGAGTTAGGATTTTAACTTTTTTTTTTTGGGGGGGGGGGGACACAATTCATAACAAGTGTCCTCATGCTTAGATGTCTGGAGTATAAGAGGGAAACAACATAGGAAAATCAGAAGGCATGAAGCTGAGAATTCATGACTGGACAATGGACTAAACAACATGGAGATTATAGGGACCTTAACAAACTTATTTTAGTGGAGGGCCAGGGTCAAAATTCCAATAGGAGTAGATTCAAGGAAATTAAGAGAGATAGGAGAGGAAAGAATGGAGATGAACAACTCTTGAGGAGTTTTAAGTGAAGAGAAACAGGGAGTTAGAGCAGAAGCTGTGGGAGGAGGTAAGGACAGAGGATATAAGATAGGGATTGTTTTGGTTTTTGCTTGGCTTTGTTTTATATGGATGATTTCACAGCATATTGGCATGTTGATGGAGAGAGTGAAGAATTTATATGCAGGAGAAAGCTAGTCAAAGTCAAAGGAGATATTCTTGGGCAGGTGAGAATAGCTGGCTTCCATTTCCCAAGTATGGGATAGTTGTGGAGCACGGATGGTCGATGCAGGGTGACAGCAATGCACACAGATTTGACAGGCAACTGGACACAGAGATGAAGCTTGTAGAAACTCTCTTCTAATGGCTCTGTAATAGAAGAAGCCAGACCATCAGCTGAGAGGGGATAGAAGACAATGAGGGCTTTAAAAGAGGTGAAAATGTGAAATAATAATCTAGGAGTTATTGTTGTTAGCTGTAATCAAGTTGACTCCCAAATCATGAGGTTGGAGAGTAATGATTCACATGGTTTTCCCTGGCTAATTTTTGAAAGTAGAAGACGAGGAGGTCTTTCTTCCTAGTACATCTTAGTCTGAAAGCTCCATTGAAATCTGTTCCACATTACAGTGGCATGCAAGCTTCCCCTGACAGGTGGGTGGTAGATGTACATGAGGTGCATTGCCCAGGAATTGAACAAGGATCTCCTGCATGGGAGTTGAGAATTCTACCACTGAACTACCACTGCCTCCATTATTTACGAGAAAAAGTGCAAATAGGATAGGGAAATGTAGGATCACTGCAGCACTAAAGACTCACTTGAAATGGCATCATGAATTTAAAGAGACCAGCCAGCAGGGTTGTATTTTTCCTAGCTCCAATCAGATATATTTAATTAAGGATGGTTCATATAATATTTAACAGCTACTTACTTCTGCCAACAAGTCCAGGGCTTTTCTCACTCAGCTAACAAGTCAATACACGCCTCTAGACACTCTCTCTCTGCCTCCCCTAACTAGCAGAAATAAAAGAAAGGTTGGGGAGCAGGAAGAAGCTCAATTCTATAGCTTTCACTCTGCTTTGTTTCTGTTTGATTTCACAGGTCATGAGATAGATGCAACTCACTTTGCTCTAAAATGTGTATTAACTCCTGAAAACTACTCAGTCCCCTTGAAATTGAAAGTAGGTCCAGACCCAGAAAGGTACACCAGTGTTTGGTTCTAGCTTGCCTGGAGGCTGCTGCCCTTGGGTCTGCTGTTGCCTCACAACTTGAGAATATCAGTATACTCAAGAAATACTTATTAAAAATCCACTATGTGATAAATCCGCCACTTATCTATCAGTTTGTTTTACTGTGGTAGCTTGGATGTTGCTATGATGCTGAAAGTTATGCCTCTGACATTTCAATTACCAGCAGGGTCACCCATTATGGACAGTTGTCAGTGGAGCTTCCAGAATATGTTGTTGTTATGTTGTTATGTGCTGTCGAGGTGTACCCGACTCATAGCAACCCCTCCTTGGGTTTCTGAGGTGGTATCACTATAGAAGTAGATCACCCAACCTTCCGTTCGAGGAGTGGCTAGTGGGTTTCAACCACCAGCCTTCTGGTTAGCAGTCAAGTGCCTTACACACTATGCTACCAGAGCTCAAAAGATCTACTTCTAACAAATTAGCCAGTGAAAACCATATGAATGCCAGGGAAACATTGGCTGATATAGTTATGGAAGGTGAGCCCCTCAGGTTGGAAGGCATTCAGAATATGACTGGGGAAGAGTCACTTCCTCAAAGTAGAATTGAACTTAATGACATGAATGGAGTAAAGCTTTTTTGGACCTTCATCTGCTGATGTGATATGACTCAAAATGAGAAGAAATAGCTGCAAACATCCATTAATCATCAGAATGTGGAATGTATGAAATATGAATCTAGGAATATTGGAAGCCATCAAAAATGACATGGAACACATAAAGATTGATATCCTAGGCATTAATGAGCTGAAATGGAGTGGTACTGGCCATTTCCAATTGGAAAATCATATGATCTGCTACACCAAGAATGACAAATTGAAGAGGAATGGCATCACATTTATCATCACCCTCCCAGATGATGATGATGATAATAATAATAATAATTTTAAGATTTATCCTGAAGTACATTGCTATTAATGATAGGATAATATCCATATGCCTAGAAGGAAGACCAGTTAATACTACTATTATTTAAATTTATGCACTAACCACTAAAGCCAAAGATGAAGAAATTGAAGATTTTTACCAACTTCTGCAGTCTGAAATTGATCAAACATGTAGTCAATATGAATTGATAATTACTGTTGATTGGAAGGAGGAAACTGGAAATAAACAAGATAGTAAGTCTTAGACTGTTTCTTTAGAAAGTGAAACCAGTGAAGCTTATATATGGATATGTATGTATAGAGAAATTTGTTTAAGGACATGGTTTATGTGGTTGTAGAGGATGGCAAGTCCCAAGTCCATGGGTCAAATGTCAGGCTGGAAACTCCTCCTGACTGATATTCCTGCAGGGGCTGACAAATCTATGATCAGCAGATTATATGGCAGGCTGCTAGCTTAAGTACAAAAAAACTGGAGGTCACATGATGACAAGACAGACTGAGCAAAAAGCAGAGAGCTTTACCAGAACATCCCTATATATTGGATGCAGGCTACAATTCTGAAGAAATTCCCTTCCAATTTATTGGCTCAGAACAGATCTCATCATGGAGGTGATTGTATTAAATCAGATCTCATCCTGGGGAATGACTACATCATAACTACCAAAACCACTGGGAATCATGGTCCAGCCAAGTTGAAACATAATGTTAACTATCATAATGAGGAAAGCAAAAGATCATTAAAAAGACAGGAAAGAAAGAAAAGACCAAAATGGATGTGGGAAGAGACTCTGAAGCTTGCTCTTCAACATAACCAAAAAAACCTCAAATTCACTGTCATGGGGTCGATTCTAACTCATAGAGACCTGCATTGGGTTTCTGAGGTTGTAAATCTTTATAGAAGCAGATCATGCCCCATCTTCCTTCTGTGGAGCAGCTGGTGAATTTGAACTGCTGACCTCTGGTTAACAGCCAAATGCCTTCTCCACTACACCACCAGAGCTCCTTGCTTTTCAATATAGAATAGATAAAATTAATGGAAAAAATGATGAAATAAAAGAACAGAAGGTTTCAAAGGACAGCTCAAGAAGACAATGTAAATCATAGTAATGAAATGTGCAAAGACAGAAGTGAGAAAACAAAAGTGAAAAACACACTCAGCATTTCTTAAGATGAAAGAACTGAAGAGAATATTCCAGCCTTGAATTGTTATATTGATTTAATGGGCAAAATATTGAATGACTTAGGAAGCATCAAAAGAAGATGGAAAGAATACACACTGTATCAAAAAGAATTGGTCGACATTCAACCAATTCAGGAGGCAGCATAGGATCAAGAACTGATGGTACTGAAAGAGAGTTCCAAGCTTCACTGAAGGCATTGACGAAATACCAATTGAGATGACTCAACAAATGACGCTGTGCTGGAAGTGCTCACCCATCTATGTCAAGAAATTTGGAAACAGCTACCTGGCCAACTGACTGGAAGATATCCATATTTATGCCCATTCCAAAGAAAGGTTATCCAACAGAATATGGAAATTATTGAACAATATCATCAATATCACAGACTAGTAAAATTTTGCTGATGATAATTAAAAAATGGTGGCAGCAGTATATGGAAAGGGGACTGCCAGAAATTCAAGCCAGATCCAGAAGGGCCATGAAATGAGGGATTCATTTGCTAATGTCAGATGGATCTTTACTGAAAGCAAAGAAAATCAGGAAGATGCGTATCTGTGTTTTACTGATTATGCAAAGGCATTTGACTGTGTGGATCCGTAATAAATTATGGATAACATTGTGAAGAATGGGAATTCTAGAATGCTTACTTGTGCTCATGTGGAATCTCTTCATAGACCAAGAGGCAGTTGTTTGAAAACAATAATGAGATATTGAATGGTTTAAAATCAGGAAAGGTGTGCATGAGGGTTGTACATTTTTACCATGCTTATTCAATCTGTATGCTGAGCAAATAATCTGAGAAGCTGCACTATGTGAAGAAGAATGCTGCATCAGGATTGGAGGAAGACTCATTAATAACATGTGATATGCAGGTGTCGCAAGTTTTCTTACTGAATGTGAAGAAGACTTGAAGCACTTACTGAAGAAGATCAAAGCCTACAGCCTTCCTGTGAATTACAACTCAACATAAAGAAGACAAAAATGCTAACAACTGAACCAATAAGCAACATCTTGATAAATGGAGAAATGATTGAAGTTGTCAGCAATTTCATTTTACTTGGATCAACAATCAATATCCATGGAAACAGCAGTCAAGAAATGAAAAGATGTATTGCATTGGGCAAATCTGCTGCAAAAGACTTCTTTAAAGTTTTGAAAAGTGAAGATGTCACTTTGAGGGCTAAGGTGTGCCTGACTCAAGCTATGGTATTTTCAATCACCTCATAACATGCAAAACCTGGCCAATGAATAAGGAAAACTGAAGAAAGCTGATGCATTCCAATTATTGTTTTGGTGTGGAATATTGAATATACCACAGACTGCCAGAAGAATGAACAAATCTGTCTTGGGAGAAGTACTGCCAGAATGATCCTTAGAAGTGAGGATGGCAAGACTTCATTTCACCTATTTTTGACATACTACAAGAAGGGACCAATCCCTGGAGAAAGACTTCATGATAAAGGAAGACCTTCAATGATTGTGAAAGTGGCTGCGAAAATGGGCTCAAACAGAGCAATGATTATGATGATGGTGCAGGACTGGGAGTGTTTAGTTCTGTTGTACACAGGGTCACTATGAGTAGGAACTGACTCAAAGGCACCAAACAATAATAACGTTTGGCAAAGAGGCAGGTATTGGTAGTTCATTGGTAGAGTTCTTGCTCTGCTTGCAGGAGACTCAGGTTAGATTTATGGCCAATGGACCTCATGTATAGCCATTATTCTGTCAGTGGAGGTTTGCATGTTGCTGTGATCCTGAACTGGTTTCAGTGGGGCAACCAAACTAGGAAGAACAGCCTGATAATCTACTCTTGCAAATCAATCAATGAAAATCCTCTGGATCACAATGGTTGGATCCCATTGTGCATAGGGTGGCCATGAGTTGGGAATAAACTTGAGGGCAGCTAAGAACACATTTTACCAACACTGGGAATAAAGCCCCAAACAAGACATTAAGGGCTTACATTCCAATAGGAGGAACCCTATGGATGAAATCCATCTGAGAACTCAATTTTCTCCTAAAGTTTATTCTTCACATTGGAAGCATATGCTTTGGAGTAAACTCTAGCAGTCCTCCCTCCACACAGATGTTGGGTCTGGGTTTCAGATCTCCACAGGCTGACGGATCATTTAGCAATCTCACCATAGTTGATGTTGGGCAAATTGATGATGCTGGTAGGTGTCCACAAATAGGGAAGACAGTCTAGGCCCTAAACAGAATCAATGTGTCTTTTATGGAGAGGGTGGGATCAGGGAATGCCTCAAGTGTTGTATCATTCTTAATAAGGTAGCATCCTAGTGCATATATGTGGGTATGAGCTGCTTCTTGTGCAAGCACCAGCCCACAACTTGGAGGCTCCTCACACAACTCCTGTCCTATTCGTTTTATCTGGCTAAGTGAGCCTGTTTTTGCTGTTGAATTGGCTCTGATTCATGGTGATCTTATATACAACAGGATGGACTGTTGCCTGGTTCTGTGCCATTCTCACAAACTTTGGTTTTTTCAAACTCATTGTTGCCACTGCCATATCAATCCATTCCACAGAGGGTTTCCTTGTTTTCACTGACCCTCTACTTTACCAAACATGATGTCCTTTTGCAGTGATTGGTCCAGTGATTACTATATGGATGCAGTTATAAAAAAAACTATCATTCTAGTTCAAGAAGGATTTATTTGGAACATGTGGGATCAAGAGCAGAGAATGCAGCCTGATGTCACAATGACTTCCCAGCTATCCCAAACCCTCCATCTGGACCTGGCCACCCCATTTTACTTCCCTTTCTAGGGCTACTTAGTCTCTTAGGCCCACTTCTCTCTCTGAATCTGTTTCATCTAGCTGTGGCTCCCTCTCTTTCTCTGATTCCCTCTGTCCTATGCTCTGAAAGCAAAGTTCTCACTTTCAGACATAGAGAAACACAGTAGGATCCTGATGGCATCTGAACCACAACTCTGGATTCCTGGTACAGAAAATTAGAGTGGCCCATCATTCACCAGATGTCTATGCTATCCAATTAGCCATACTGGAGGTGGAGGCCATAATATACCAGGTGTCTACACCATTCAATCAGCTGTGCTGGATGGGGTATATCATGTACCAGCTGTCCATGCTAACCAATCTACAATTTGTCTGTTAGTTTGTTGTACTGTGATGGCTTGCATGTTGCTGTGAGGCTATGCCACGGGTATTTCAAATACCAGCATGGTTGCCCAAGTTTTAGCAGAGCTTCCAGATGAAGACAGGCTGTGAAGAAAGATATTGTATTGCATTGGCCAAATCTGCTGCAAGATACCTTTATAAAGTGTTAAGAAACAAAGATGTCACTTTGAAGGCTAACATGCACCTAACACAAGCTACAGTATTTTCAATTGCCTCATATGCCTGTGAAAGCTGGACGATGAATAAGGAAGACCAAAGAATTGATGCCTTTGAATTGTGGTATTGGTGCAGAATACTAAAAATGCCAAGGGCTGCCAGAAGAACAAAGAAATCTGTCCTGGAAAAAGTGCAGCTGGAATGTTTCTTAGAACTGAGAATGGCCACGCTTTATCTAACCTACTTTGGTCATGTTGTCAGAAGGGACCATTCCCTGGAAAAAGATATCATGTTTGATAAAGTGGAGGTTTAGCAAAGAAGGAGAAGACCTTCAGTGAGATGGATTGACACAGTGGCTGTAACAATGGGCTCAAGCTTAGCAAGACTAGACAGTGTCCTGTTCTGCTGGACATAGGGTCACACATGAGTCGGAACCAACTTGACAACACCTAGCAAGAACAACATGTTAACAAATCAGTTATGCTGAGGGGTATCCTGCATCTTGGCTACCTGGACCTCATCCCTATAAGTGGCACAGTCTTTCTCAGCTACTTTTGTGCAATATGTGCCCTGCACAAGGGTGCATCCAGAGGAGTGGAGGGGGCTGAAATCTTATTCCCTCTGCCTGCTATGCTGGGCTCCCTTTTCTAACTCAAAGAAGGATACCACATGGGCTCTGAATAGTAGTCTTCATGGGCTCAGGAGACTACCCCTGAAAGAGAATCTACTGTTCTGAGGCAAACTGATTCTCTGGTCTGTTTCAGCTAAGCTTGTTTTAGAAAGTCCTCTCTTGTCCCTAAATTAGGGCCATAGTTTCTGTTGGAAGCTTCCCTGACACCTAGGTGCAGTCTGCCTGCCCTGCACTTACTATACTTTATGAAAAACTCATTTATCTGTCAGTCAGTTCCCCCAGATTATAGGTTCTGTGAAATCAGAGGCCACTTTGCTCACTGAAATCCATACAAGTTTGTCCATGGCCAGGCATGGTCACTGTTGTTGATGAACTAAATGAGAGGTCAGAGTAAAGCATGATAAGCCAAGATACTTTTGTGTTTTGATGGTATATCATTCTACAAGGTCAACTGATGTTAATTCCTAGCACTAGAATAGCAGGAAATAGCACCGCACAGGCCCCTTAGGGAACCCAGGGGATCCCAACAAAGAGGCTTCCCCTCAAATGCTAATGGAGAAGGTTGGCTCAACTTCTAGGGTCATTTCTAGCTCTGAGTGCTTTGTGACCTTCTCTTAAGGGTGTGAGTAGAAGAGGGATGCGGCTCTTATTCTGTCTCTGTAGTGAAGAGAGGAGGTAGAGGATAAGCTTTTCCTATCCTTTAAAAGCTAGATGCTTCCATACATATTCTTCCTGTTTATCCTCACAACTCTTGGTGATATTCAGCTTCAATGTTATAGCTGAGGACAATGACATGCGATTGTATCTCTAATTACATGTTGTTGTTATGTGCCATCGAGTTGCACCCGACTCATAATGACTCCTCCCTGGGTTTCTGAGGCAGTATCACTATGGAAGTAGATTGCTCCATCTTCCTTCCGAGGAGTGGCTGGTGGGTTTGGTGCCACCCTTCTGGTTAGCAGTCAAGTGCCTTAGGCACTATGCTTCCAGAGCTCCCAGAATTCAGGCCCTAGTCTATTAATCTTCACAACTTATCTGCCTTCCAGGATGCCACATTGCATCTCGCCAGGACCATCTCTATCCATTTCTTCAACTTGGCACCCACATCACAACCACTCCCATTAAGTACATGGCAGGTTCTAAGCACAGGAGGTACTTGTTTAGGATGGAACATTCTGAACTTAGACAGTTGGGGCTTTGGGGCTGGACTCTTCATTCCAATGTGGATGAAAGAGAATGTGATAGAAAGTGTGAAAGGGTTCATCTCAGTGAAGGTAAAAACCTTGTCTACTGGGCTCATGCCAGTGTCCCCAATGTCTAGGACAGTGGTGACCAGTAACAGGTGAATTGAATCAGCTTCTTTCAGGAGGGGCCCTGTAGCATGACAGGGAAGATCCAGGGTGCCTGATTCTAGGCAAGGCCTTCAGGGGTGATGGTCTCCTGTTGTATCTCACCAAGCCGGAGAACACTAGAACAGAGGTTTCCTTTCTCACAACTGGCAGGCAAATATCTGGTACCCTTGCACAGCACCATCCCTTCTGGAGTAGAAGATCAACTTACCTTAAGAAAGGATCCCAGAAACCCAAGGACTTTCAGAGGAGAGGGAGCACCTTTCCCCTGCTAAGGATCAGTGGGCTGGGGGAGGCAATCATATGCCCAGAAGGTCTGCTGATGACCCACGTGATCACCACATCCTGTTTTCCACTCATTGACAGCTAGGATTATATAAACCATCTATGTTGGATTCAAGGGAAAGAAACTAAGTCTGAAGAATTCCAAATGGACACAATAATTTCAAACCATTGGCTCATTTGAATACAGTACATTTATTAGGAAAATGATAAGTGCATATACATCTTTTGATTGATATGGCTTCATAGTAAAAATGGTTTCTCAAAAGAATTATCACTTATTAAAAAAAAAAAAAAAAGCACACTGTATACAGGAAGCTGCCTTCTCCTGGACCGTTTTCACATTATCTGGGAGATGCAATTTAAACAATACAAAATACAGTGTTTATCACATTTAACACTGAACTCATCACTGCACAGAGGCTGAAAGTCCAGCAAGGTTGCAGGATAACCAGTTTTCTATGTGGCTTCTTCAACTTGGTTCTGCCAGTGGTCTACTTAGAGGATTTGGAGGTTTCTAGGGAGCATTTACCAGGAATGGGGCTCCTTTAGAAAGGGTCAGTGTAGATGCAGGACCCCACAGTTGTCATTCAGCTGGAAAAGGGTGCACTGCCTGGGGAAGGTGATAGATTCCCAGTTAAGGAGCCCACAGTACTAACTGTGACCAGAAAACGGCACTACTGAAGGCTCAAAGCTGATTTGATAAAAGCAGGTTTTAGAAGGCTGTCTGGATTTCATGCTGGGGACTGCAACCTTTTGCTGTTTGGACCCTCTGGTCCAGGCTGAAGCCTCCGTTCTCTGGAGGTACTTCTAGTGAGCGGGTACACAAGTAGAGGGTCCCTCCTGAAACCTTGCTGGTGTCTCAGCAGCTGGCCAAGGGGGACAGACAACAGTGCAAACAACACATGGCACAGTTTGTTTTCACACAAAGCACTTCTGTGAGCCCCAAGGTCCCAGTCCCACCTCCTATGCAAAGGCTGGCAGCAGAGGAGTGCCTTGGAGGCAACAGGGCCCAATGACCCAACGATAGTTGGGCAGAGGCAGCAAGGGGACCACAAAAGATAGGCAGAGGCAGCAAGGGGACCACAAAAGAAAGCCTGAAGATTCCCAGTCAACACATTCACTGTTGCACTAGATTTGTATTTTGAAGCTAAAGGGGGATTAGCAGTGCCTTTTCCTTTGCAAATAGCTATTTAAATGCGTATTACTTTAGTAGCATAGTCTCCTCAAGAGCAAGATTGGGGGTAGAAGAATTGTTTTACAATTTTCCCTGCAGTTTCTACTCCTGTCTTTTTTTTCCCCCTATGGAGAAGAAATAGAAATGATTCTTAACTGTTGTCAATATTTAGGGTCATGTTACACATGAGGTCGTTCTAAGTTGGAATCCACTCAACAGCTTTTTCTTGTTTTTTCTTACTTCCTCAGAGCAAGAAATTTAAAAATGTTGAATTCTGGTTCATAGATTCTAGGAGAAGATGCTTCTCCATGAGAGATTTTTTAAAAATTGTGGATTACCTGGAAAATAACCATTCACTACAAATTCAATCGTCTCATATATAATTAAGGAGCACTGTGTTGACAGGGTAATTTCAAAACAGGGTTTTGAAACCAGCTCTACACCCATTATAACTAATACAGGTTTCCCATATTCTATTGTTTCAATGTAAAAGTTGGATTAAGGGTGTGAATTTTTGTTTAAATTAGGGGGAAATTTGCTTGATAGATTTGCCTTGTACTACGAAGATCCAATTTAAAGAAACATTTATGGGAAAGCCTAACACATGTTACTAATAATAACTTCACTAAACCCAAAAGCCCACTGCTGTAGAGTTGACTCACAGTGACTCCATAGGACAGACTAGAACTGTTCCATAGGGTTTCCAAGGCTATAAATCTTTATGGAAGCAAATTGCTGCATCTCTCTCCCCTGGAGCTGCTAGTGGGTTCAAACCAGTGACCTTTTGGTTAGCAGGCAAGTGCTTTAACCACTGAGCTATCAAGGCTTCTGAATAATACCCATAGAATTATTAAATCTAAAAATATCTACAATTCAAAATTATTTTACTATACTTTATTTTTATTTATTATGCCTAGTGTCCTGTCCTCTAATAGGCTTCCTTGTTTTGTCCTTTTTTTTCCCCCCACTTTCTTTAATTTTGCAAATTTTACTGGAATCTTTAACATAAAAAGTATTAGTGACACCAAATGAAAAACAAAGCAAATCAAATTTAAAAATCCTGAAACATCTACCTTTTTTAAAAAAGTGAGTTTTTAAAGGTTTAAGCCACTCTACAAATTGCCATCACTCAAAAAGAAGCACTTTACATGTTAGAACTTTTCATCAAATCCCCTGAATATACCATCATTTTCTTAGAGGAATACCCTATGCCTAAGAAGCCCTCCTAGAAATAGATGATATGGTAGCAGTCAAAGTCCAGGGGACTTTTGTAAACTGGAAAATGATGGGGTTTCCATGTGGTGGAAAAGGTTGAGGTTCCATTTAAATGGGAAGGAATCTTCAGGTCCAAGATTGAGTCTTTGTGGGTTAGGGTTTTAAAAAACAAACAAACAAAAAAGTTAAGGATTCTTTCCTTTTTGTTCCCAAAACATTGTGGGGCTTGGAGCAATGAAGACAAAACTCTCTGCAGTATTAAAATATCAACAATTATAGGAGCATTGAGGGGCAGCATCCTCAAAGGTTAATATTGCTGCCAATCACATACCTTTGGACTCTGTTGATCTAAGAGGGTTTTGTGATCACTGGGGACACCAAAGCAGTCCAACTCCAAAGGATCACCACCTTAATTGGGAAGAGAGTGAAAAGACCCCCAGGGCATCTCCTGATTCCCAGCCTTTGCATACAAAGAACAGACAACACTAGCTCCCCAAGTTATTGTTCAGGGATGGCACACAGGCTTCAAACAAAAAACACAGGATTGGACAATGGACAATATTCCAAACAAAACATAGATGTGCACAGTGTTTTCAGGACCTGATAAGACAAGTCATTTTGATTTGCTTCTTGGTGCTCAGTGTAAATGAAAACTTTGGTCTTGAAAGAGTCCTTTTCCAGGATCATGGAGACAGTCTTGGAGACACATGATGATGGATGAGAGAGAGAGAATGATGAGAAGGACATGATGGGATGTAGATGACAGCTTGGAGTGAGGGGTGCTTCTCGCCCTGTCCTGGCCTCACACTGCCTGCCTTAGCTCAGGGAGGCCCTGACATCCACACTGAGGAGGCCAGACCTCAGCTCTCAGTTGGAGAAAGGGGTTAGTCTCAAGTCTAGCCCTTTGGAACCTAGCCTCTCACCACTCTGTGCAGCACAGGGCAGGCTTCATTATGGTTACCCTGCTGACTAGTGCTGACAAGACCTTTCTGTTGTCTCTCTGTTCTAGGGCATGGCGAATATTGGCAAGGCTCCCCACAGGCTGATATTTCAGCTGAGTATAGCCCATACATAGAGATACAAAACTCAGGAATTCCTGGTCAGACCAGGGACTCCATGGGAGAGATATTATAATAAACAAGTAAAATAATGGTCTTAGACTAAGTTCCTATCTGTCACCAGTGACATCTGATAATCACACTAAATGAGAAATAAACACCATATATTTTGCTACATATTCAAATGTGAAAGTAAGGCAAATTGTGCAAAATAAAGCCCTCGGAAATGCAGGTGGCCTTGGCTCCAGCTTTAGGGGAAAGCAGCTGAAGGCCCTTCCCTAACACTGGTTTAAAGACCTGGGCTCTCACTGTAAGGTTTCCTCAGGCGTCTTACTCAACCTGCACCTCTCACATCTTGAACCTCCTGTTAATGAAGAACAGAGTGAAACACCATTAAGGCAGATTTCAACCAGTGACCATGTCCTCCTGTGGGATCTGCTGAACACAGCTGTCACATCAGAGATGGTAGAGCTCCTGTTCCAACAAAAGTAGGTGCCCAAGAAGCCATATGGGACCCCAATCATTACAGTACTTCAAAATCACTTGCCATGTGTCTCCCTTCAGAGGCCCTGAACAGAGTGGGAGGGCTATTGAAAGAGACAGCCATGGCGAAGGCAGAGAGAATGGAACAAAAGTCAGGAAAGGCAAAGACGTGGACAGAGCAAGCATGGGGAGTGGGCTGCAAACAATGGCACAAAGATAGCATGGGGACATGTTATACCAAATAACAAGGCAGGGACACAATGACTTCAACAATATACAGTGCTTTTTTTTTTTTTTTTAGGGGTGACAATATTCTCAGCCTGAGGGAATGAGAGTGGCATGGAAACCCATACTTACACTGAGCCAGGAGGCCAGTTAGCTGCTGGGCTTCCATCCTGGGCAGTCCTGCGTCCCAGAGCCTGGTCTGTTCAGCCCCGTGAGCTGGTCCTCCAGAAAGCCCGCCCATAAAAGAGATACTTCAAACTGCTTCCCACCGAGAAAACCCACAGTCACCTTCTAGATGATGTTAGTGGCTGCCACCAAGCCTCACCAAATGGGCTAGCCAGGTACCACTGCTCTGGAGGAATGGGAGATCCCACAGAGCCCCATGACAGCATTGCTTTCCATCCTGCATTGGACAGCACATTCAGGTTTCTTCCCCACCACAGAACCGCATTCTGGCCCCTTTATGGCAACCCTAGTCAATGTGGTGGGGGCTGAGGCCACCACCAGTTCTTAAGACTCATATCCCACTTGGCAAGGTTAGTGAGGCCCCAAGAGGCTGGCCAGAACCAGGGGAGTCATGTTTGAATAGGATGGGAGCTTCACTGCATTTCTTCACCCAGGGAACACTTTTAGTCCTTGCAGTTGGGATGGGAAGAAGGTGGTATCTCCCAGGGGCATAAATGAAAGGCCATTTTGCCACCTCAGGGCAGACTTAGCTCACCCACTATTGCTAGAAAGCAAACAGCTCAACATGATGCTCCCATGATAGACCAGCCACCCCATTCTAGGCACAGAGCAGTGCTGCTTGTGCCTTCTGAAGAATGAATGGGTTGTGTTAAGCAAGAACTGAGAGTGGCTGGGGCACATGAGTGTGACCCTTCCCCAGGTTCTTCTGTAAGAGGAGGGCTACACCAGCAAAAGGCCCATGTGCCAGAACTTCCGCTGTCTTCCACAGGAACTGGTGGGGCAGCCTTTGGGGTGGAGGAGGGAAGGAGTGCCTGCAGAGCTGGGCACCTCTCCATGCCCAGGGGTCCAACTGGCTTCCACAGAGCTGATAAGGGAGGCAGAGGTTGGAGAGCCATCCAGTTAAGAGATGGCAGTGGGAACAAATGTCTCTCTGTGGCTACAGTGCCTTCTCTGGGTACTTTTCCAGTGAAAAACAGGAATGGCTCTAAGTGGCTAATGCTGTAGCCACACAAGTGCGCACAGAGCAGGAGGGGATGACGAGCACTCCAGGACCCAAATCACAAGCCAGTAACTCTGGGGTTTTCTGCTCTCGAAATCCCTCCACTCTGTCCTCCAACCACTTCATCTTTTCAACCATTTAGCACAATTATGACCAGGGGCTTGGAGGATGACTGTGTCCTTGAGGGGGTGAGTCAAGAAATTCAAGGGGTCCTTTTTCAAAGCACAGCTGGAGTTGAGGCCTCTCTCACTCTCCCACCTATTTCGCTCCCACCTTCCAGTCCAGGGACTGCCTCACAATTCAGAGAAGCTTGGCAAGACACCCCTCTCAAGCATAAATCTGTAGGGGCAGAGGCAAGTTCTAGAACTTAAACCACATTCACTTTAAGTAGCTGTTTGTCATGACTGAGGAGTGAAGACTGAAGCAGCTGTGTCTAGAGACCACTGCATAGTCTCCCATTTTAAAGAATCTGTAATAATTGCCCAAAGGAGAGGCTCCCTGAGAAGCATGTCAATATCTGCGCTCTGCACACTCAGGGCTCAATCCTGCTCACGTGGCACTGACTCCCACATAGTCAAGCCCATGCTGGGAGGTGGAGCTGCTCCCACACAGCTCCAGGGTAGGAGGGCTGAAGTTCTTCTGCCCTGTAAGTGGCAGCAAAGTGAGGGGAGCCAGGCCACAGGTACTGGGAAAGCTAAGGCCATGTGTTAAGGGTAGAGTACATATGTCTACAAATAGCACCACCACCACTCTGCCTCTAAAAGCCGTGACAGGTGTGCCAGCTAAGAGGAGTGAGCGGGTATGAGGCCACCTCTGCTGGCAAGCTGATCTGGGCCTAGAATGCAAACTGCAGGTGGCTGGTGCTGTGTGAGCTCCAGCATGCAGCCTGCTCAGAGAGGGAGTGGAGAACAGACCAGTGTGTTCTGGAAACACCGGGCCACTCTAGACAGTCATGAGCCGCAGCTCCCACATCACAGATCTCAATCTCGTCTCTGCATAACTACTTTCTTCATAATTTAGCAGACCAAGAAAGGCCTTAGAAAGCACCTAAGTATACCAGCTGGGGCAGCCATGAGAGTGCCAAAGCACTGCTCCCACCATGGAAGTCTGAGCTCCTGCCACAAGAGCCAGGCAGGTTGCTGGGGAAGGAGGGTTAAAGCCAATTTATAAAGCGCCAGGAGAGACAAAGGCAATGTGCACTGCAGTCCATCTCGAGGTGGTAGATAACTAGTTTTTCCTTTTCTGAGCAGCCTTTCTCTTCTTCTGTCGCTTCTTTTTTCCTATCTTTTCTTTTCTCCCCACTTTTTCTTCTCTGCGCCCCCTTAGATAAAATTAGTAGAACCATTAATAATGTTGAAATAAACATGAGTTCCTCTCAGTCTGCACAAGGTTTAACACTGACTCACACATAAGTTTAACTCTTGTCTTCAGTCTCAGGCCTGGAGGCCCCTAGACATGATATAATAGTAATTCATTCAAGAAAATTAGAAATTTTCTCCAACTCAAAAAATATTAAGTGGGTGTTCATAACACCCATGAACTGGTTATAGAAATAGCCAGTTCACCCATCTCATCTGGTTCCTGCCATGTCCTGCAGCTCCCAAAAGAGGCAAGGGATTCATATTTAAAACAGTGCAGAAGAGATGGCCAGGGTAGGCCTGGGCGTGGCCTTCTCTTCCATCCCACCCATGCTCTTGTTAAGCTGGGTTTCCTTCCAAAGAGCCAGTCTTCTTAATACAGAGCTGAACTCTCTTCTTTATCTAAAAAAATCTCCCCATTGGAAATTCAAGAAAGCGTTAGAGGTTGGAGACCTGAGGTTGAGCCAGCCAGCCAGCCAGGAGAGGAGCAAGATGACAACCTGATCCCACCCTCTCCTTTCTGGATGACTGCATGGCCACCTCCTGGGAATGACTGGGATTGTTCTGGAGAGCAAGGGGGAGAGCTGGTTAGCAGAATTTTATTACAGCAACTGGCTCATGACTGTCACATTAAAATGATTCAAGATGAATTGCATTTAATGATTTATGGGGTGAGGCCACCTGCTCCTATGAAAGCTAGACATTAACCATGGGCTGGAGTCATCAGATTTTTACATGGGAAAATGTGAAAGCTGGATATTACTAGGGTTGAGTTCCTGGGGATTACATGGGGATGTTAGGAGAACCAAGGAGAAAGAAGGGGGAGAGGAATTAGTGGGTCAAATATTAATTTTCAGAAAACCAGCACTGCCAGGTCCATTAGGGTGGGAGGAGACACAAAACCTTGAGCAAAAGATCTAATCTGCTCATCAGAAAAGCCCTGTCCTGTCACTCAAACCCAGGCTCGGCCAAAGTGACGTAAGGCACCTGATTGGCAGGTCAGCTTATTTTTATAAACTTCAGAAATGTGTATGAGCTCCATTTCTACGAACTAATAAAGTTCACGGGAGGTAAATAAATTCCCACATACAGTAGGTGGTTTATACCAGGAAACAATTAGCATTTTATTGCTAGTGTATATAAGGTCACATTGGATACAATTTTAGTACAAGTGAAAAAATACACTGTGGCTAACATTAAAAAGCTGCATTCACATTTATATATAATATATATTTCTTTACAAATTGCCAGTAGTTTCAGATAATAGAGAAATTTAACCTACTGACATTCGTATGGCTCCACGTCAAATATATGAATTGCTTGGCTATAAATATATTCTGAAGTACATTTGTTTTCTAAAGAAACAACAACAAAAAAAATGTGCACGAAAATATATATTTTAAAAAAAATGCCTTCCAAAAAGTTACAAATACCACTAGGACCATCTGTGGATTCCATTTACACATGCAGATTTCATCTTGCCAGCATTTCTGACTGGAACCTGAAACTCCTGTTGTAGCTACAGGAAGAGGGAATAGTAGCAAGGCGCTGGTACATTTATTATTATTTATTATTTATTATTGTTATTTCACTTCTGATTTTAGAAACCTCAGAGTTCCTCCATGGAATACATCGGCTTCTATGAAAGGCAATCACAGAAACCAAATTCCTCAAAGTAGGCTCTCAAATTTAAAATTGCATTTGATTCTGTCAAGACTCTTCTTTTCTAGAAAAGCAGGGACATGATCTCACATCCCCAAGGAGAGGCCAGTTCCATTCTAGAGGAAGCTTGAGAAAGATTTCACAGAGGGCCCAAGGAGTTGGGGCAGACAAAGGAAGGAGAGAGACCATGGGCAAGATCCATGATGTCCCTCCTTCCCACCAGTGCGGCAGTTGATCAGGCTACAGAAATAAGAAGCAGAAGCAGGATGAAAGCATGCTCTTGGGGGCAGGGGGAGGTAAGGGGATGACCCGTAGAGGTTCTCTGAGCACAGTCCCCAATGTTGGAAGTTTCTGCAGCAGAGCCACAGTACAGTCACTGAACTTGACAAAAGAGTGAGGCTGGTGGTTTTGCCCAGGAATGAGTATCTGGTTACAGGGTAGCAATTTCAGGAGGGGTGCCCCCTGCAGGAACCAGCCAGTCTTTCTCCAGCCCTAAGTGTCCAGAGGAAGGACACTTTTTTGAGCACCCTTGACCATCACCCTTGACTATCATATGACTGTGCTCACAGACTCTCCAGGTACGAAGAGGAGAAGCTCCAAAACAGATTTTGAAGTAATTGCTTTTTTTAAAAAATGATGATGATAATGATGGTGATCATGAGAGAGCTGACTGATGGGAAATGTTGTTTGGGTAATACAAAGTCTTAGAAAAACCCCAGTTAAAAAGGTCCAATGTATAAGAGGGCGGGACATGGATGGAGATAAGCTGCAATATCGTACCATACACTATAAATTCAGGTGTTTATATACTGGGCAAACTATAAGCTTGTGACCAGGTCAATACTTTATCCCATATGTACACCTGGTCCTTAACGATTCAGGCCTTCCTCCCTCCACACCTTTGCCCTTTTGTTCCTTATACAGTTTTAGCTCTCCTCAAGTGGATCTAGTGGAAAGTCCTTTTTGGTTCTTGTGCTTACTTGTTTAAAGCTTTCTCCAGATATTCCTGAATCCACTTTAATTTTGGATCGATGCATACTTGTCTGTTGTTGTTCTTCAGCCTTGCCCTGCCAAAACAGAAGAGGCAACAGTGAACAGATGAACAGATAAAGGCAAGGCTACAACTTGTGCCTCTGCTCAGTCAGCATGCATTTCAGGATCCACATTGTAGGTCCTGGTTCCGGAAGAACTCGGGATCTACTAGAAAGCCACAACACTAACAGCATGGTAGGGCCCACTGCAGAGCAATGGGGGAAAAAAAATCCTTACAGGGGAGTCCAGGGAGAATTCATGTAAGGGAACATTTGAGTTAGTCCTTCAAGAAAGAATAGGAGTTTGACAAGTAAAGGGAAAGAGAAGATGCACAAGGTGTAAAGACATTGTGGAGAGGTGGGAAACAAGATGCTCACAGAGTGTGTTCAGTTGCTAAGGGGCCTTGTGGACCTCATGAAGGAGCAGAAACTTAATCTGGAAGATTATGGAAACTTTTGAGGGTTTTAAACCAGAAAGTGACAGATGCAGATTTTTATTTTGACAGATCATCTTGATGATACATAGAAGACAGGCTTATGAGTAGTCTGGGAGGCAGGCAATTTGCAAGGCAGTACTGTAATAGCCTAAGGACTGTGACAGTATGAGTGGAAGAGACAGTGCAGATGGAGGTGACAGTGCAGTTAGGAGCTGATCATGGAGGTGGGGGAGGGACAGGGTAGGTGGGCATGCGACCATGTCGATGGAGATAACTGTGTAGATGACGGTACAGTCAGGTGGGTACAGTGACATACAGTAGGGAAATGACAGCATAAGTGGGTGATAACAGTGCAAGTGGGGGAGTGAAAGGACAGCTGGGGGTGACAGTACAGTGGGGGTAACAATGCAGATGAGGAGTGGCAGTCAGGACAGGTGGGAACAGTGGCAGTGTAGGTGGGAGTGACAGTGTAGGTGAGCTTGCCAGAGATGGTTTCCTGAGAGATTTTACAAGTTCATTAAATGTTTCATAGTCTCATTTGCTTTTAAAGTCCAGACTCCACCTTCCTTTCACTCCTCACCTCCACTCACAGCCTTCCCACATGAAAACTCCCAGGGAGAACCTCCACTTCTCTTTCTCAGTCCCTCTCCATAAATTCTTAGCTCACAATTCCTGGGTACCAGGTAAATTCCAGCAGCCCAAGGGTATCGCTGCCCAACCCCTAAAGGTGTGAAGGTAAATAAGCCCCAGCACAAGGGCTCAGGAACATCGAGCATCCTCCAAAATGCCTCCTCAGTAATGGGTGAGGCTGTGCAGGTGGGTCTGTGTTTACATACGGGTTACACTGTTTATTAATTATGTGCTTGCCTGGATCTCAGAATTTTGTTTTCCTTCTTAAACTTCCCACTACATTTCCAAACACATGAACTAGCGTAATCTATACTGTGAAGCCCACTGATGTTGGTTAATGCCAATATCTGAAAAACATGCCTCTCCCAAGAGATCTGATATTTTATTGTAAGCAAAGTAAGCGAAGAAATATTCAACTTTGAATGCCCTAAGACATACTATAGATGATAAACACATGCAAGGAAGCAAAGGTCAGAAAATAAAAAAGTCATGGAAAGTCAAATCAAAAGAGTTGGTGGTGTGCTGAGCGTGATCCGAAAGCTGCAGCTTTCCTATTGTCTACTAATTCCTTAGCCCATTCTGAGTGCTAGGGCTCTTCAGAATGGAGATACTCCCCATCCCCAACAGACACAGGGCCCTCAGCCTTCGTCTTTGTCTCGACACATGTATGTTGTTTGTTATGTGCCATGTCTGTGCACACACATGTACAGAGGTCACACAGCTGAGCAACCACATGTGGCTTTCTTCCTGCCTCTCTCATAGCATCCTGTGCCCCAAACTAGGTGCTGTGTTCTTCATCTATGTGTGATTTTGATCCATTTTGTTTCCCACACAAATGAAAGTCAAAGGTTACCATGCATACCAGTAAAAAATGTTACCATCCATACCAGTAAAAAATTAAAAAGTCATGTGTTGCGCTTGAAAATATGTGGTTAAGTGAGTTGAAAATGTTAAGGTTTCACCAAATGGTCAAAGATAACTGAATTTAGACATTGTAAGTTGTTGTTACATCCAAAAGAAAACTAAACCCACTGCCATGGACTTATAGTGGCCCTATAGGAAAGATTAGAGCTTCCCCTTAGGGTTTCTGAGGCTATAAATCTTTACAGAAGCAGACAGCCTCATTTTTCTCCCATGGAGCTGCTAGTGGTTTCAAACTGTGGATTAGCAGGCCAATGCTTTAACCATTGTACTACCAGAGCTCTTTTTTGTTATGTCAGAAAGAATTAATTTAGAATAGGGCATTGAACTAGTTCTTCCCAGTTTAGTCATGGCCAACGAAGTAAAAGTGGAATTGAGCTGAATTTGTTAAATGTGGGTGAACCAGAACAGTAATGGGAATTAGAAAAATTAGGGGTCAAAGCCCTGCTAGAAACTTAATCTCCCTCTTAGAAAACAAGGGCAGCATGTGTGTTGTACAGCAAGCAAATCTCTTGACTGGCAGAGTCAGAAACTATGGTGCCCTGCTCAAGGATGGCAGTTCACATGCTGCTTTGAACATGTGTCACTCCACAGTCCTGGCAATAATTTAATCTCCTGCATCAGGCTCTGGAAAGCGTTCTCTATGCCTCTTCCAAGTCTTCCATTACAGAGTTTCGGCCCGTAATTTTTTTTTCATTCTGGCTATGATTCTACTTCAATCAAATTTAAAAAAATTTGGGTCTATCCAGTTTTGTTTCACTGGCTATGACTGACCTGATTCGAAAGTCCTAATTTACAATCACCAAGGCCTGAAACAGGCAGGGAAGATATAAGCATCACTAGCCAAAGTTTGGGAGCTCTGGTAGCATAGTAGCTAAAGCACTTGACTGCTAACCAGAAGGTTGGCGGTTCAAACCCACCAGCCACTCCTCGGAAGGAAGGTTGGGCAATCCTACTTCCGTAGTGATACTGCCTCGGAAACCCAAGGAGGGGTCGCTATGAGTCGGGGCCGACTCGACGGCACATAACAACAACAACAACAGCCAAAGTTTGGCTTATGTAATGGACTTTGGTAGAAGCCTTGGAGAAATCCATGCTTTCTCTAGTACAGAGGTATCCAATTGTGCTACTACACTGTGCTAGAGGGAAGAAGCTTTGAGAAGAAGGAAGACAATGACTGCTGTGAGTGTGGTAGGTTGCCAAGGGCAAGGACGTCTTTTGAAACTCTTGTAAGTACTCATGGTAGTAATTTTGCTGTTGTTGTTAGCTGCTGTCCAGTTGGCCCCCAACTCATAGTAACCTCATGCACAATGGAGCAAGATGCTGCCAAGTCCTGGTAGTGATAAAAACAACAACAAAAAAGAATCAAACTCACTGTCATCGAGTTGATTCCAACTCATAGCGACCCCCATTGGGTTTCCAAGGTGGTAAATCTTTCCAGAAGTAGATTGCTCCATCTTCCTTCATGGAGCAGCTGATGGGTTAGAATCACCAACCTTCTGGTTAGTAGTCTAATGGCTCAGGCACTGCACCAGCAGAGCTCCTGTTAGAAATAGCTGCCTCTAAATATGCCAAGAAGTCCCCAGATGGTTAAGTGTTTGGCTACTAATCAAGACATTGGCAGTTCACATCTACTCAGAGGCACCTTGAGAGAAAGGCCTGGCAATCTACTTCTAAAATGAGTCACTGAAAACCCTATGGAGCATGATTCTACTCTAAAATACAAGGGGTCACTGATGAATCAGAATCAACTTGAAGGCAGCTACTTTGGCTTTTGGTTTTAATTATGCAAAGTTCAAGGTTGGCCAATAGGCCTATATCACTTCTACACCTTTAACAGCTCTAAGAGCTAGGTGATAATATGCCCATTAAGTGCCATATCTCTCAAGGATGATTTCAAGACATACCCAATCTATATTACTCAACTATGAAGAGAAATATACTGATACAGGCAAAACATGGATAACCATTGAAAACGTTATGCTGAGCAAAATTAGTCCATCACAAAAGGACAAATACTATGTAATCTCACTTACATGAAATAAACAAATATATAGAAACCAAAGATCACTAGTGGTTACCAGGGGTGGGAGCAAAGGAGGAAGGGGGAGTTTTGCCTAGGGAGCACTGAATAATTTGAAAAAGGTTAACAAGAATGGTTGCACAACTTGAGGAACATAACCAATGTTATTGAGTTGTATAGGTAGAAATTGTTGAATCGGGTGAAGGTTTTGTTGTTTATGTTTTCACAATACACAACAAATAAAATAAATAAAAGACTTACACGATCTGAAGGACACAGTTTGGAGTGTTGAGGATTTTGAGATGCTTGACGTTGGCCCTGGCAACGTGGCTCTCAAAGAAACGGCATGGACATCTGTAGCTCAGGCTGACGGGTTTCCCTAAAAGAGGTCACAAAAATAAGGCAACTTCTTATTCTGCCAAGCCTTGAGGATTCACACAGGTCTGGTTCTGCAGCCAGAGGATAAGACGACAGAATGAGAGAGAAGGGGGGAAGGGCTGTCGGATTAAGGCCCAAAAGCAATGGAATGACTTACAGGTGTGTTCTTGGAAAGACCATCTCCTATGGCAGCTGTATTTAGGGGTGAGACTCCACTTATAAGAACAAAGGGACAAAAGTACCTGTGGAGAGGTGGATACTAGATGAGTTGGGAGATTAAAGTAAGAAGTCACTTTCTCAGGTAACTCAAAATAAAAGCAGTAATTATAGCAGACACCGATTTCAGTCAGCCTTTCTTCAAAGACCAAGTGAGAAAGATGCTTACTCAGAAAAGGGAAGGTGGGAAGAAGGGTTAGGCGCCGTTCAGTCTCTCACCCTTTTCTCTCTCCCTCTTGCTGAATAACTTCACCCCAGGATGCACTGCAGCTCCTAGGAATGCTGCCCTCCCCCACCTGCAGTCTTTCCTTCCACCTTTCTCCCTAAACCTTCTTACCTGGACATCCTCAGAAGGCAAGCTCCTTAGTACTTCCTCAAAGACAGGAGATAAGTCAGGCTGCAGCCAACTGTGGCTTTCTTTGCCTGTCAAGGGATGCTGCCTGCCGCCTCCTGGATTTTATTAAATTCTTTGTTTGCCAATTCACCAATTTGCAAAATGCCATAATTGACACTCATTAGTGTAAATTAGCAAGCGGTTCCTACAATACCCACCACTCACCTTCTGAGTCTAAAATTGCAAGCCCTGGGGGCTAGGATTTTGCAGGATGTTTCTTTCTTTCTTTTTTTTTTTTTTTTCTTTGCAGATTTTATCCAAACCTTGCTTAGTACCTCAAATTATTTGAATCTGTGGATCCTTTAACCAAGGATTAAACAGGCTTCTAAGAATATTTAGTTCAGAGATTTAGGAAGGGGAAAAAAAAAAAAAAAAAAAAACCTGTCTGTTCAGAGCTCCCAGAGTCCTAGCTAGGGTAGTTCTAAAGTTCTGCACCTTTGAGAAGAAAGCTGGGGAGCCACTCAACTCCTTGGGATTGAAGGGCTTATCTTTTTCTAAAGGCTAATCTAATTCTGTGATGGATGCCATGCACTAGGAAGAGAATCACATTTAGCCCCCAATTCAAGGGAAAAGCAGACCACTCTGCTCTTCAGGGTCAAACAAAGCTACTACCATGAAAACCAAGAGGGAGAAAGCCCTTTTCCATGAGCTCAGTGAGCCCTGGCTGGGGAGCCTGAGGGCTGCTTTACACCTGATCTAACTCCAGCAAGTCACCACTGGGGCCAGGCTTCTAGCAACTGCACCAGGGGCTCTGAAGGGGAGGTCAGTACTACAGTGTAACCAGATCACCTGGGAAAGCGACCCCCATTGCTGGCTGGGAGTCTTCCCGCCAAGTCTCCCCTCTGTGTGACTGTTTTGCCCCAGGGTTTCCCTGTTTTGAATAGATCCTCCTGAAGCTGGAGCTGGCCAGGAACCATTGGTGAGGCAGGAAGGGTCCCAACCATAGAGCAACCTGAATATTCCCAGTGATGGAGGCTGCTACTGTCTGGGGTTCAGGAAAAAACTGTCTGAGATCAGGCTAGAAATCAGAGCTCATTTCCAGCTCCAAACAGGTTTTGCACTTTCTCTCCCTGCCACCCCAGGGATTATCCATTTCCTTTGAAGGCAATTTGTATTCCTGCTCCCAGGACCTATTTGTTCCCCTTAACAAGTGGGACAATTTCAACTCTTTTTTTTAAAGAGACAGAGCACCTAGGTGCTCTTAATTAAGAAAACTTGCTTCTGTGTCCCCCTGGTGTCCTTTCCTCCAGCTTTTAGTCAGTATCACTGACTTTTCCAAATGTTTTGGATGTAACTTGGTGTAGTGTCAAGATGCCTGACTGGATGTGATCTTGTCTCCTACCCCAATTTGGGACCTAGCAGCCTGGTTCACAGAGCAGTTCCCAGATAGCTGCCTACTCTCACCTAGAGACAGAGCTCCCTCCAGCCAGGCCTGGGAATGTGGCTGACCCTTGAGTTTAACCTTGGAAAGCCCAAGGTACCCAGGGGCCCAGCTGCTTGGCCAGATCAAACAATGGGGGGAGGGCAGGATGGCTAGCCCAAGTCTGCAGGATGGCTTTGGGGTATAGCGATTGGCCATAGAGGTACAGGGCACAAGGGCTCAGGAAGATAATAACATACATAAAAAACGCAAGCAAGTGAAGGCAGGCTGAGTCCACAAAGTTGGTTTGTGAGGAAGGGACTGTCCTATAACTTTCTCTGGGACACTGCTGTGGCCCAGGACTGCACCTCTTCCAGGTACCAGGCCCTCTAGATAACCCTTTGCCAGTCACTTTCTGGCAGCTGCATCCAAAGAGAACCCTACTTGCAGGGGGCACCATCTGTCCAGAATGTGCTGCTGCAGTTACCCCTGCCAAACCCCTCAATTGTTAACGCCCACACCAGAGCACTTCACCTCCTTCAGGGATGGGAAGGGTGTTAGTGTGAAGGCTGAAACCGCAGCCTGGAATACTTTTCAGCTACTGGAAGAATTCTATCACCTTCAATTCTGGTCCCTCTGCAGCTCTGATCAACAATTTGCCACACATTTAGCGAATCCTCGCCAGGCGGTCAGGCGCCACCCGGGGTCAGCGCAGTCCCGCCTGCCTAGCCCCTTCGCGCACTTGTAGGGAACACCTGCTGCCAGTCCGCGGCCTGCGAGGACTAAGGGGCCGGGTCTGCAGCTCAAGACCAGCTAGCGCTCCGCTCCGGGCGCGTTTCGGGCCTCCACAGAAGGCGGCTGCACCTAGAGGACTTCGGATGTCTTTCAATCCTTTGCGCATGTTTGGAAACTTTGCAGCCAAGAAAGGGCCTGATGGACTGCATTTTGTTTGTGGTTCAGAGGCAACAGTTTATTTTAGTTTGCAGCAGCGGTGTCCAGTGATAAGGGCAATGAGTTTCTCTTCAGCGTTAACAAAAAAAGGAAAAGAAAGACTTCTCCCTCTCCGAATGAAACGAGATACCACCATTCCCACTGGTCCAACCAAGGCCGTGGCGACTGAACTTTGCTGCAGAGCTCAGTACGCAGACAGCGCTCAGCCCGGTGACAAAGGCACCAGTTTGCAGGTGTGTTTGGGGGCTAGGGTTGGGCGTGCACGGCTCCAATAGCCGCTGGGACCCTTTCGGTGACCCCAGGAAGGCCAGGAGGAGGAGTGGAGGCAATGAGCTAGACTGCGCTGCTGTGCAGAAGCGCAGGCGGGTGGGTTGCGCAAGCCCAGCAGCTGGCCGCGCAGCCCGTTCGCGCCAGGCCTGGAGCCCCACGCTGGTTCAGGACAGAAAAGACTGGCCTTGCATGGAGAGGATGCTGCCCAGTTCATACCTACCCCGTTGCCACAACCAGCACGGCACCCGGCGAGCTGGGCTTTGCAAAACTCTCTCTTCCCCATCCATCACCCGATCTCATCTCCTGTACCCTGCGCAACACGGCCTCCGAGCTCATCGCTGCATGAAACGTGGCCCGCCGCGGGAAGTTACTAGCTGGGAACGTAGCGACAGACTCCTGCGGTCCGCGGTTCCGACGCGGCTCCCTAACCCCAGCCCCTCTGCGCGCTCTGGGCCTAGTGCTTTTGCCCATCCTCGCTATGCACCGCACCCAAGGTCCGGCGGCCTCCCCGGGACCTGTGCCCCGTTGCGGAGCGCAAACCCTAGGCGCCCGCAGGCAGGAGAAGCGTGCAGCTTTAGACTCGGCTCGGGACAGAGCACGCTGGTGGAATTGGACTGCCTCCAACTTTCGCAAAGCGGCGCAATGGGTGCGCCTCGGCGGCGGGGAGGCGAGAGCGGACAGAGAGAGCAGCGTCCGCACAGAACCCCGGTCGGGCGCCTTGTCGCGTGTTCGCTGCCGAATTCACTCACCCTCACTGAGGCAGAGCGCGGCCAGCACGAGGGCCAGTACGGCGACAGCCTTGGCGTCCATGTCACCGGCAGCGGACGGGCAGCGGACCGACTGGATAGGACCCGGTGTGCGCTAGAGGACCGAGAGTGAAAGTGCGGTAACTGGAGCAGCGCGCCAGGCACTTTAGAGCCGAGAGCGGGGCGGAGTGGTCGGGGCGGAGCGCGCGTTAAGGGGCGGGCCTGGAGCCGACTACTGACCGCTGCCAGGAGTGGGACGCTCGTCCCCCGGCACCGCCTCCGCGCCTGTAGTGCACCAGGGGCCTCTCAGCGCATCGGCCTTTGACCTTCTCAAGCCCCGCTGGGCCATGCACCGCTAGCCTGTCCTGCCGAGAGACTCCCCACTGCTCACAGAGGCTGGGTTTGGACCGAAGGGCGGGTTACTATCCTCCTTATGCAGATGGAGAAAGGCACCCTGGGGTCCCAGTGGTAAAGCGCTTGGCTACTAATTCAGAGGTCGGCAGTGGGAACCCAGTAGTTGCTTTTTGGAAGAAAGGTGTAGCAATCTGCCGGTAAAGATTAAACACGCTGAAGTTGAGTGGATTCCGACTCTAGCGACCCCCATAGAGTTTCCAAGGCTGTAAATCCTTACGGAAATATAATGCCACATCATCTTTCTCCAGTAGAACAGTTGGTGGGTTCCAAGTGCCTATCTTTCGGTTAGCAGCCGGAGCTTTAACCACTGCTCCACTAGGGTTCCTTCCCGTAAAGATTACAGCCTTAGAAATCCTATGAGGCAGTTCTACTCTGTGCTATAGGATCGTATAAGTTGGAACAACTCAAGGCAATGAGTTCTGGCTTTGGTAAGCAGAAGGAGACTGAACCCAGAGGCGAGTTTTGAGCCCTGTTCTTTTGGCGGCGGGGAAGAATGAGGAACAATGAAAAAGAAGTAAGACCCAGGGGTGAAGACTGACTGTGCCGCTGTGTCCTACGGCAGTCAAGAGTGGCCTGTTTTCTAGGTGCAGGAGGTCACTGCTCTGCAGCCCTAAAAATTCTGCGTGATTGAATGAGATTGTCTTTACAGTCAGAGCTACTCTGATTTCAAACTAACACCATTACCTATTAGCCGAAGCTCAGTTTCCTCACCTGTCAAACTGGGGCTCTAAAATAGGGCTTCTTGCTACTGAAAGGAAACAGAGAGGTTCGACGCAGAGGCCCACAGGAAACGAGAATTTGCTTAGCCCTTTGTACCTCTGCTCTCTCACCTGTGAGGTGGACTAATCACAGTTTCCAGCCTGCGGAGTGGAACTGGAGGAATTGAATAAGATCCTTGGTCAAAGTGCTCAGCTATTATTTGACACATGGTTAGTACTCAATACACAGAAGCCAAAAATAATTTTTTAAACTTCAACATTTTCTCCCTCTACTGATTGAATGCCCAGAGTGACCCAAATCTAAGAGATCAGAATACCCTCCTCCTGAGCTCAGCTCCTGGTGGTGGCCTTGTTAGGCCAAAGGGCCGCACAGACAGAGCTTCCTGGGTGCTATCCAGACAGCTCAGCTGGGAAGCCTCGCATGCGTCAGCCCTCCCAGCAGGGCGCTGTGCCCCACCTGCGACACAAACCAGGCGGAAGCTGCGGCACAGGCAAGCAGCCTGGAGACCCGAGGTGGAGCAAGAGTCCTATGCGCTTTCGTGACCACAGGCCACGCCAATCACTCCTTCTTGCCCTTTCCGTGTGGCTAGTAGAGAGAATTCTGTTCCTATGTCCATTCATTTGTGTTGAGGGCCTCAGGGATCGGTGGTGAGCTCCCAGATCCTGAGGAGTCTCAAAGGAGGGGAGATTTTGAGAGGGGTGAGGACTTCCTGCTGGGGGCTATGGGGTGAGGATGGTCTTGTGTGTGTGTGTGTGCAAGCGTGTGTATGTCTCTGTATCCGTGTGTTTCAAAAACCTCTTACTGCCCAAGGAACGGCATTCATTCAGTTATCCTGGGCCAAGCCCACTTGGGAAATGGGCACACAGCTGGGAACCCTACTTACTGACTTGGTCCTTGCTCTTAAAGAACTAACTGTTTAATGTTTAATACAGCCTGTATGTATTACTCAAGGGTCTCTGCTTTGCGTCTCTCAAAACACTCCAAAAAAACAAACTTTCTGCCACGGTGTCCCATCCTGACTCATAGCAACCCCTCCTTCGGTTTCTGAGGCAGTATCACTACAGAAGTAGGATTGCCCAACCTTCCTTCCGAGGAGTGGCTAGTGGGTTTGAATCGCCAGCCTTCTGGTTAGCAGTCAAGTGCCTTAGCCACTATGCTACCAAGAGCTCCTAGGGCTAGGTAATCTCCCACCCGGTGAAGTCTGGCCTGCAACGGACTCATGCCGATGTGGTGGCTGAGCTCTGGCGCCCTCTGGTGGCCGCGCTATCACCAGGCGAGGAGTTTGCGATCTCTGCCTGTCGCCCCGGCCCTAAGGTCCCAGCGGCGGATAGCTGGTCTGGCGGGAATCGCTGCAGAGCCTAGAAAAGCTGTGGGGCCTGCACAATAAATCAGCAGCCAGGGAAGTGGGGGCGCGCCCTGGAGTCCAGAGCCCAGCCAGATCCGCGCGGAGCCCTGCGAGCAAGTCCGGCCAAAGCAAACATCAAAACCTCTCACTGCTTCCATTTTGCGGCAAAACGTGTACCACCCAGGATATAAGTTTTACCCTCACAGAGCAAGGGAGCGTCTGGAAGACCCTCACGTGAGCTAGAGATCAGGGAGGGCTAGGGTGGAGGGAACTTGGGCCTCCTGCCTGTCTGGCCCTCCTGGCTGCTTGATCTCCAGGGAGCAGACAAACCTTGCGGGCCCCAGGACAGACGTTTAGTTTGAGAACCATCACTGCCTACTTCCTTCCCTCATTCATTAAAAAGTTACTCATTAAAATAGTTAGAGGTGCCAGGTTCAGCCTGCAGTAAAGAAAACAAAAAACCTCCGCTCTCGTGGAGTTTATGTTCTAGTGGAGAACTAAACATAAATCCATACTTACATGATGTGTAGAAGATCAGTAAATGCTACAGGAAAAAGGAGCAGAGGGAAGGGGCAGGAGGGGTGAGGATTTTAAATAGGATAGGCAAGGATTTGTATTGGTAAAATCTCCAGAATTTTAAAGTTGACAAGCAATTTGAACTTAAAACTCTGTGCAGGTCAACAATCTGGGGGCTGAAGCAGGAAGACAGGATACATATATTCTGCTGCAAAAGACCTCTTTGAAAGTGCTGAAGAGCAAAGATGTCTCTTTGAAGACTAAGGTGTATCTAACACAAGCCATGGTATTTTCAATAGCGTCATATGCATGTGAGAGCTGGCGATGAATAAGGAAGACTGAAGAAGAGTTGATGCTTTTGAGTTGCGGTGTTGGCAAAGAATATTGAAAGTTACCATGGACTGCCAGAAGAACTAACAAATCGGTCCTGCAAGAAGTGCAGCCAGAATGCTCCTTGAAAAAGGAATGGCCAGACTTCTTCTTACCTACTTTGGTCATGTTGTCAAAAGGCACCATTCCCTGGAGAAGAATATCATGCTTGGTAAAGTTGAGGGGCAAAGAAAAAGGGAAAAGCCCTCAACAAGATGGACTGACACAGTGCCTGCAATGATGGGCTCAGTTATAGCAAGGATTGTGAGGCTGGCGCAGGACCAGGCAGTGTTTTGTTCTGTTGTGCCTAGATAGGGTCACAACATACATGTATGTGTGTGTGTGTGTGTACATATATGTGTGCATATATACACACAAACATATATATATTTATATAAATACATACATACACGCACATACATATATATGCATTTATATAAATATGTGTGTGTATAATATATATTTATTTATTTATCACCATAGTACGACAAACTTTAAAGAAAAAAAAAAAAAGCAAAGATGTTACTTTGAAGACTAAGGTGTACCTGACCCAAGCTGTGGTATTTGCCCCATAAGCAGGCAAAAGCTGTACTATGAATAAAGAAGACTAAAGAATTAGAAGCTCTGGTTGTGCGATGGTTAACACAGTTGGCTGCTAACTAAATGGTTGGCAGTTCGAACCCACCAGCTGCTCTGCAGGAGAAATCTGACGCAATCTGCTTCTGTAGAGATTTATGGCCTTAGAAATGCTACATGGCAGTTTTACTCTGTCCTATTGGGTCTCTCTGAGTCAAAATGGACTAAATGGCAGTGGTTTTTATTTTCGAAGAATTGATTTCTCTGAATTGTGATGTTGGCAAAGAATAGTGAATATACTATGGGCTGCCAAAAGAAACTAACAAATCTCTCTTGGATGAAGTACAGCCAGAATGCTCCTTAGAAGTAAAGATGATGAAACATCGTCTCACATGCTTTGGACATGTTATCAGGAGGGATCTGTCCCTGGAGAAGGACATCATGCTTGGTAAAGCAGAGTGCCAATGAAAAAGAGAAAGATCTTCAATGGGATGGATTGACGTAGTGGTTGCAACAATGGACTTAAACATAGCAATGATTGTGAGGATGGCACAGGACTGGGCAGTGTTTCCTTCTGTCGTGTCGACTCGATACCACCTAACAAT
>NW_006921639.1:7712469-7774608 GCF_000298275.1 Orycteropus afer afer | reverse complement strand
TTGGGCAATCCTACTTCCATAGTGATACTGCCTCGGAAACCCAAGGAGGGGTCGCTATGAGTTGGGGCCGACTCGACGGCAAATAACAACAACAACAGCACCCAGCCACACCCCAGCTTCCTAAATGGTCCATTGCCAAAATCAGCAGAGTCAGGCTCTGATTTGCTCTGTTGTTCCTAATCCTACTTCCCCTCCTCTATTACCCCAGGCACTAACATTGGAGTAGGCCCCAGCATCTACCAGGAAGGCCCTGGATGATAGGAAGTGAGCCCAACAAGGCAATTCATACTCCATTTACACAGTAGTTACTCAGTCCTTGGCTTTGTCCTGACCTGAGCATATTACATCTCGTGCCCCCTTTATCCTCACATCTACCTTATGAGTTGGGCACAATGTCAACTTCACTCCCTAGATTTGGAAACTAAGATCACACAACTACTATCTGGCAGAGCCGGGATTTAAATTCCTTCAGCCTGGCTCCAGAGTGTGGCTGTCCTTGGTGAAGATGAGTGGATTTGTCAGATCAAACACAGGACACCCAGCCAAGTTTGAATTTCAGATAGACAAAAAGTAATTATTTAGTATAAGGATGTTCCCAGTATTGCATGAGATATACTTATATAAAAAATTATTTGTTGTTTATCTGAAATTCAAATTTCTCTGGCATCCTGTTTGTTCACATGCTGAGCCTGGCAACCCTACTCCAGAGTGTATGTTCTTCACACCACAGTGGAGCTCCTCTTCTGGGCTTTTGGCCTGAGCCTTCAGAGCTGTGGGCAGAGATGGGAAAGTGAGTTCTGGAATCACCCACTTTCTCAGTAGGAGGATTTCTTGAGTATTTTCTGGAGAGATGCTAGAAAACAATGCATTAAAGCAGTAAATGAATGATTGTTTTTTGTTTTTTTTTTTCTTTCTCCTCTTCTTTCTGCAGCTTACCCACCCTCACCCCAATCCTGACCTGCTACAAATACACCTGGGCATGCCTCCTTCAGCTCAGCCTGAGGGAGGCACAACAGGCCTCTTCTCCCCAGCCCAATCAGTCTTCCTCTTCCTTCTAGTTCCAATAGAAATATATGAAGCCCAGCTATAGCTACCTTTTCCTTCTGTTTATTAGATGGCATGAGCTGTGTATGGAGGAAAGAGAGGAGAAATCACCTCAGGAAAGATCACCACATAACAACATCCTGCTCTGGTGGGATTTGTAGATGAGGAAAGAGCCAAGAGGCTCTGTGGTCGTGAGGGAGGATCTGGGCCTGCTGCCGACACAGCTGGTCCTCCCCAGCAGTAAAGCCTGGATCCCAACCCTGCTGGCCTTCTATCTTCAGAGGAAAGGCTCACACTCCTTTCTCCATCTTACAGCCCTACGGCTGGGTGTCTGGAGTCTGCATAGGACCAGATCAACATGGGGGTTCAGAGAGGCTTTGCAAAGGCTGAGCACCAAAGCTGGGCCACTGGCAGCCTGGTCCAGAAGATGTAGGTAGAGATGACTCACAGTTGGGAGGACTGTCCAGTGTCGTCACTCAGAAGCCTACTGAGAACATTAAACAAACTGATTGTTAAAAGATGTTTGGGAATAATTTCTCAAGTAAGGAATGAATAAAGTGGAGTATTTTAGAATAAGGCAAATATAGGATGCTGCCTGGGAGTTTGGGCCTCATCCATGAACTTCACTGGATTCTGGCTTCCTGCTCCCTTTCTCTTTTTGGTTTCCCATAATGAAGTTTCTACAGCTACAGCCAGGCTGATTCAGTCATCGCTGGCTCCTTAGTCTCTGTAAGGAACCTACCATATGCCTTTGAGACATAAGCTATGCCAAGGAAAGGATATGTAATTTTCTCATAGATCTTCAGTCCAACCAACTATCCATCCATTCATCCACCTATCTACCTCACCATCTGTCCATTCATAATTCACTCATCCAACCATTAACCCACCAATCCATCTACCCAACCATCCATTTGTCCACCCAACTACCTGCCCACTCACCCAAACATCCATCCACCCACTCACTCACCCACCTACCCCTTAATCCATCTATCTACCCACCCATCCACCTGGCTTTCCCTCTCAAACCACTCCACACCAATCCTTTCCAGGTGTTCTAGTCTTGAGGTGTTTTTTTTTTTTTTTTAATGCCAGGAACAGATAGACATATCTTCTGCTTCCTAGACCACAAGGAAAAAGAACCAAGCATCAAGAACCCCAGAGATCATGTAGCAAGTCCTCACTTTGCAACAGATCAAAACCTTCACTTTTCTTTTGGCTGACACACTGGCCTCTCTGAAAGGCATGGAAGCATTCCTGAGAAGTGCCCACCCTGGCAGGAGCTGAGCAAAGCAATATCTGGGCATACTATACCCTACCATGGCCCATTCCTTGATTTTCCTCCATAAATTACAAAAAGGTAAAATATAAATAAAAAGGAAAAATATATATATACCAAAGAAATAAACATTTTTTTTTCTCAGTTTACTCCTCTGCATTTAATGAGCAGTTGTTAACATGACTGAAACCATCTGATGATTTTTGCAAAAAGGAAAAATCTCCCAACAGGGGCAATAAAACAAATATTCCGGATAGAGAGGGGCAGTCATAAAAAGCATTACCTGGTTGTAAATAGAGGCGGGTGGTGGTGATCGATTATCCCCAGATTACCCTTGCCTTGGCAGCTTTCAACAAAGTCCTGGGATTCCAAGAGTGGCTGTGACCCGAGGCAGTATTTACTTTTGTGGCTTCTTTAGTAGGTCAGGGTGGTTATAATTCTGTCCACCAGCGGACTGGAGTTGAAATTTTGAGCCAGAAGCCCAAACCCAGAGTGCTCATAACTCAAGAGGAGTCAAGCACCCCCACTTGGAGTTGTCCAAGAAAAGCACAATGTCCTGTCCTGGCTAGCTAGGGGTGAGGGTCTTGGCACATCTGCCACCATCAACCTAGACTGGTGGCCTCCGTTTGTGCCTCAGCCAGTAGTACCACTGGTTGGTGCATTTGCTACTATGTTGCCCAAAGCTCTGTGATGGCTCATCCTTTTTCAGCAGCTTCTCTGTGGAGATGGTGGCGTCTTAGCTATATGATCATCTCATGCAACCTTAGTCGAAAGAGCCCATTAGACTTGGAAACTGACTTGAAGTCTGAAGGAAAACAAAGCTTAAATTTGTGATGAGCACTCCCCCTTCCCTCGAGATTAAATACCAAGTGGCCACAGACATACAGCAGTGCAGCCTAACACCTACGCACACAGCTCTCACTGCCAGCTTATCTAAACTTCCTAGGAGTGCTGGAAGGTAAGCATCCTTACCCCACTTTCAGATGCAGACACTCAGGCTCAGAGTGAAGGGACTTGCCAACACACAACGTTAATTGGCAATGTAGCTGAGACCCCAAACGAGAGTCATGATATGGCCCCTGACTTGAGTGTGGAAGTGTTTTGTCTTCACTGACTTCAGACGCAGACCCTCTTCTGAACTCTGCAGCTCCTGTAGTGGGCATTTGCTGCTATGTGATAGGAGTCTAAACTCCACAGGGATCTATGGAGATCTCAGAACATCAGTTTTATGAGCCAACAGGACAATTAGAGTGAAGACCAGACATGAAATCTGGGCCCCTTTGGTCTGTGTCTGCAACCTGCTCTGGAGCTCTAGCCTGGGGGGTCCAGGCTGGCTGGGAACTACAGCTTTTGCCAGGAGCCATGGCACCCCCAAGGGTCATGGTGCCTGCCTCACTGCTCCATCCTAGCCAGCACCTTCCTTGGTGGCTCCAGGCATGAATTTTTGGGATACAGAAGAGGAGATCCCCAAGCCTTGCCCTTGCAAATCCAAAATACTCAAGGCAAAGGTCATGTCCACATGCCAGGTTCTTGGAGTGCCATGATGAAAATGGGCATCTGACTGTCAGCAGAGCTAGGTTTTGGTAGGAAAATCTGCTGTTTGGGGAGACAGTGTCAGGAGGCAGGGAGGGGGTCTGCTTTTCCCTTTTGTTGGAGTCAGGAGCTCACAGGTAACATTTTTCTATCCTGCATAAATGCAGAGGATGCCAGCAGCACTTTTTTAAAACCTTCCCCCAGTTTACAGTTCTTTTTGATATACAAAATAGCCTTCATGTGCATTACTGTTTCATTTAATTCTCCATCCACCTGGGGGAAGGCAGATGTTCTGATCTCCATTTTGTCAGTGAGGAAACCCAGACTCACAGACTCCAGGGAAGAGGCTCAATGGGTGGGTGGAGGTGGGAGGTCCAGGCTCCTGGGTCTTAGTGCCCTGAGCCGCATGACCTTCAAATGCTGGGCAGACCCTGGGAGGGAAAGAGCAGTGTCAGGAAGGATCAGCTCCTTTGGGAGTGAGAGGAGCTGTGGTGAGGTCCCTGCTGCTCAGCAACTCCAGGAGACACGGCCTCAAAAAGACACTGGAAAATCATTCCCTTTGCAGTGGCATCTGCCTGGTTTCTGCAGGCTCCCTGGCTCCGGAGATGTCCTTCCTCTGAAAACACAGGCTTTCCAGTAGGTGTTTCTATACAACAGGTCTCTGGGTCCCCAAGTGTCAAAGCAAATGAGTGTGAGCCCCACTGCTCACTGCCCCCTGCTGCCCTCAGCTTGGCCCCACAATAGGCCCTTAAATGGGAGCTTATTTTCTGCAACCTCCACCCCCTGGAATTTGGGCAATCCATGGCTTCTGTGAGAACCAGCCAGTCTGAAGGCCCAGGAAACAGGAGATCAGAGTGAAGATAAAATTGGGCTCTTACCCAGGGGCTAACTCCAAGTTAGTATTGGGAAAGGGAAGAGGAAGGTAGGAAAAGAAAAAAGGACAGAGAGTTGGGGGTCCACCCTGAGGTCCAGGGAGGGATGCATTCTCCAGGAGTGTTGTGTTGATAGGAAGAGGAGAGGAGTGTTGCATGTGTCTGTGTGGATGTATGTATGTTTGTTCTCCTCACTGGAAAAAGCCTCCAATTCCAGGAACCCAGGAAGAACAGGGCCTGGCTGGGGGTGAACTGTCACCTGTCACTCACTCTCTCCCTCCAGAAACAAGCACAGGCATCTCACAGGCCATAAAAGCAAGATCCTTTCCTCTCCACCCCCTCCCCCCACTGCCACCCCATTCAAACTGCGGAGGCTTTTACAGCCAGTCCAGGTGTGCCCTGGACCCTGCCTGAAAGCATCTGGGCCAGGAGATAGCCCAGGCTGTGAACAGCTGGACTGATTCTGGGAATGACAGGAGACCAAGAGAAAAAAGAGAGAGAAACTTGTTTACTCAAGCAGAAATGCTTAATATGTAAAAAATTTGAACTCCATCTTCTCAGGTTGCCAGATGGTAGATGTGTTTAGTTTGCAGATAAGAAGAAGGTTGACAGAAAACCATCAGTAGGGCCTGACAGCTGCCTGCTCCCCACTTTGGGTAACCCAGAGATAAGGGGCACCATGGATTGGGGGACAAGAGTCCCCCGGGAAAGAGCCTACTTGCTCAGCCTGCATGGAGGGCACAACTGCTAGTCCTACATAGCAATGTCTGTAGTGGGACTGAGCAGACTGGCCTGTGTTACCTTCAGTCCAGTCATGGCCAAAGATACTAGCCAGCCACAAATGCCCCGAACATCTTGGCACCTTGGACAAAGTGCACTTGGCCTGTTTGGGTGCTGATTTGCACTAATCTGTAGTGAACAACATGAATCTGTGTCATACTCTGTCCCTGTCAGGAATTGTGAATTTGTTTGGGTGTTCTGAAGCCCAATGTGGGTGTGTACCCAATACCTTCCACCTCTGGTAGACCTGCTCAGAGAGAGAGGGTTAACCGGGCTGCAGCTATGTGCTCCTGTGTCTCAGGCCTGTGCCAGGAAGCCCATTGCAGAATTTATATTTGGGGAAGGATCTGTAAAGGTGCCTGCACTCCTGTACCCTGGCCTCTAGTGCCATGGGTTTTCAGGCACTGAACACCCCCCTGAGATGCTCTGTGCTCATGCTTCCACCCTACCCTGCTGTGAGAGGCATACTTCCTATCTTGACAAACACACAGCCTCTCTATGCCCCTCTCCCCAGACTCCAAGCACTTGCTTTTCCTGAATGAACCATCCAAACCAGGCCATCTAAGGGATGCCCATCTCTAGCCAGAGCAGCCACAATTTCTGAACACTAGGCTGCAGGTCTCCCTTCCAGCTGGACTCCAGCAGCTAGTACCCTGGATCTTCAGGCTCCAAGCAGCCCCCTAAGATGTAATCTACGCCCTTACTGTATTTCCATCCCATCCTGCTCTGAGGGGCACACTTCCTCCCCAGCTTCTCCCAGGCTTGTCCTCCTTCTTTTTCTGGGAGTGGCTGTAAGGGAACTGACCCCTAAGGATACTCCTTTCATGCAGAAGTCAGAGTGAGCAACTCGAGCTCCCAAAACACATGTCTACTTCTAGAAGGCCCAGTGAGGAAGGGCAGGGACACATTACTAATAAGCAAAGTAAATGCGGGCTTACTTGTGCTTACTTACTAATCTGTAGTGAACAACATGAATCTGTTGCATACTCTATCCCTGTCAGGGATTGTGAATTTGAAAAGAAGCTTTGATTCTGCAGGAAGGTGGTGTGCGTTTGGGAGAGAGACAGATGCCAGCCATACCTAGAAGCAGAATCTTTGATACAATGGAAAAAAAAAGTGAAATTGTTCACTAAAGATCAGCAAGTAAGCACAAGTAAGTATGTCTTCACTTTGCTTACTGGGTAAAACAACACTGAGGTAGGGACTGGAGGAGAAAACTGACAGACACGCATAGAGCAGGAGAATGAGGTACCAAAAGTTGTCACAGGAAATAGAAAAGATAGATTCTACTGTCGCACTCAGTGCCCAGCACTGGGCTTTCCTCTCCTTCACACTACTCACACCCTCTCTGGGCCAGAATGGAGGGGAGTTTGAAAAGGTGTGATGAAGGAGGGAGTAGCTGGGCTAAATCATGAAGACAAAAAGATTTTAAAAACAAGAGAGGAGGTGAGTCGAGGGACAGAGGTTTGAAGCAGCAATGGAATGAAGGTAAGATATTCTGGGGGACATGTTGCGGTTATCAAGGAGTGAGATGTGGCAGAGGAGCAAATGTGTGTGGGGAGATCAGGGAGCTAAATGGGGATGGCAGGCTGTGGCCAGGTCACAGGCACCCTGTAGCAGGGGGGCAGGCTGTGTCTGACCAAGGAATGGGGAATTATTCTTTAGGCCTTGAGTTCCTCACCTTCAACACTGGGGACAATAATTATCCTCCATTTTACTCTTCAATGGAGACCCCATCTCTGAGTCCCTACCCCAAGGGTGTATCAGGAGCCCCCATGTTCTCAGGGTGCCAGGTTCCAGTTCCCTCTTTCATGTCCATGCCTCATGCATTTGAACTCATACTTTCACCGGTCCTGCTTCCAGAACCCCTTCTAGAGCTGCCGTCATGACCACAGCCATGTCCAGGACCCCTTAAATTGCTGTTCACTAGCTGCCAAGGCAGGAACAGCACGCTTCTCCACGTATGGTGAGGAGAGGGCCACTCTTTCCTGTCTGTGTGCAATTCAATCACCAAGGTGACTTGTCTTACCAAGGACCCATCTGTCGCAAACTCAAGTCAAAGGGTTGGGCCAGGAAACAGAGCATGCTCCACACCCTCTCGTCCCTCAACTGCAGCTGAAGCTACTCTTTCTTCTCTCCAGAAACCCTGTCAGCCTTTTGACTGCCCCAGTGACACTCCTGCATCACCTGAGTCCTGAAGGCCAGGCCGGCGCCACTGTACCACAGCTCCAAATGCTGCCAAATTTAGAAAGTGATAGGGAGCAACTGGATATTTTGAGCCAAGGCACTACCATAATCAGACTCTATGTAATTTACTTACTTGTTTGTATTTTATTTGCTTACTTATTTATTTATTCTTAATATGCAAAATGTTTATTAGGGAGGCCTTCTAGGATTGATGCCCATGGATGAGAAGAGAGACAGCAGGATTGGGTTGAGTGAGAAACTGGGTTGTGACTGAGCCTTAAAAAATGCCCGATTCACCACACCATGGGAGCTCTGAACTTTTCTACCTGCCGCTACCGCAGCTTTAGGAGCTATGGTGTCATAGTGCCTAAGGCATTTGACTGTCAACCAGAAGGCTGGCATTTCAAACCCATCAGCCACTGTGTGGAAGGAAGACTGGGCAATCTACTTCCATAAAGATTAACTGCTTTGGAAACCCAGAGGTGGTTCTATGAGTCAGAATCCACTTGATAGCAGTGAGTTGCTTTTTTTTTTTTTGTATCACAGCTTACTGGATGTGGCTACGCAGGACAAGGCATGATCTCGGTGAGGCTGGTCTCTCCACTGGAAACAGCTTCCTTTCTGGGTGGAGTTGTCAGCTAAGGGCTGCAAGTTGGCAGTCACCTGCACTCCTAGCATTTGGGAGAAATAAGTCCTTCAGTTCTGAAGGGGAGGCAGTGACTTATCACAGCATCCACTACAGTTCAACCCTGACACATCAAGCCAACTTTCAGGAAGAGTTTTATGTTAGAAGAGGAACCTGGCAAGGTATGGAGCTGGGCTGAGAGGAATTCCTGCTCACAAGACCCTCCAGTGTGTGGGTGGGCAGCTTGGACAAGCTGGGTTGACAGAACCTTTGTGAAATCTTAAGGAGTTTCATGGGACAGCTTTCAGGCTAATGTCTCAGACTTGTTTAAGATGAAATGTTGATGTAAGAAGCTTTTGTAATGGAAAGAGCAGAAATATAAAAATTTCATCAGCTTTTTGGAGCAGAGTCACTACACACTTTTTGCAAGGAATTTTGTATTCGTCAAATATTTTTACAATCACAGTGACCAAAACCCAATTTGAATTAACTCAGGCCAAGGCAGGGAATTTACTAGTTCTCGTAAATAAACCAGGAAAGGAAAGGGTGAACTCTCCCCAAAAAGACTAGAATGCTCCTTCTCCCTCTCTCTCCCTCCTTTCACATATTTGAAGTGGAGGAGTAGAAGAGGATAGGGTTCTTCCTGTGTTTGGTTCTGAGGCATGCTGGGATCTCTGTGGGATCAGTGGACAGGGTGAGGGAGTGAGGGAGAATGAGCAAGGGGAAACTAGAGGGGAGGAGCTATGTTGTTGATGGATTGCTGAGAGGCCCAGCAGCCCAGTCATAGCATCAAACAGCTGCCCATTTGGGTCCAGACACGAGGTGATGCTAGCAACCAGCAGTTCAGCCAGAGGTGCAGTAGATATAGGTGGTGACTGTTGTCCTGGCCCTGGTGCAGAGTCCTTGCATTTCAACTCCCCTGCCCCTTCCCAATTACTGGGGATATAGATGATGTCTAAATCCGAAAGGTGGGGACTGGACCAGGGGTCTGGCAGGTACAGAATCTGACTTAAGTTCTCACAGTTGGTAAAGGGGCTAAAGTTTGGATCCAGAACATGGCCTGTTCCCTCTGCTCCTGAGTGCTGCTTGTTTTGAAAACCTAGTAGGGTCCTCAGGACATCTGATCAGAGGCAGTAACATCCTTCCTCTGAGCCATAGGGCATGGCAAGGCCCAGAATATGAGAAAAGAGGAATTAGGGTTCATGTGGCTGCTTTGAAAGTTCTGGAATTCCATGTTCCACACGAACCCACTCCACACTGAGTCCACGGTAGATGGTGCCAGACAAGGATGGCATGGGTGACGCTAGTCCTCCAGTGAACAGAGAGCCTAGTCTGACCATTGTGACAGCCAGGCCAATAGTCAAACAGAAGTGCCACCAAGTTCATGGGCTGACCCTTCTCTTCTGATCATTATTCTCTTTTAATATTTGCTTGATATCTTTAGTGTATAAAACGTAGTTGTGGAGAGAGGCAAGAATTTGAACTTCTATTTACTGAGCATGTCCAAGTGTCAGCATGCCACTGGGAAACAGACGTGCATTTCTATAAGGTCTTAGCAGTCCACAGAAGTGCATTCACTGACTTACACATTAACGAATCTTTTGCCTTAATAGAGGCTCCATGCAGATCATTTGTTTGGATACCTGCTGTTGTTGATTGCCATTGAATCGATTGCTACTCATGGCAATCCCATGTGTGCAGTAGATCAGCTCCATACAGTTTTCAACGCTGTGACTTTTCAGAAACGGATCATCAAGCTTCTCTTCTTAGTTGGCTGTGGGTAGGTTCAAACTGCCAACTTTCGGGCTCATAGATGAGTGCTTAACCGCTTAACAATTTGCCCCACCTAGGGACCCCTGGGGAGCTCTGGTAGCATAGTGCCTAAGGCACTTGACTGCTAACCAGGAGGCTGGTGGTTCAAACCCACCAGCCACTCCTCGGAAGGAAGATGGGGCAATCTACTTCCATAGTGATACTGCCTCGGAAACCCAAGGAGGGGTTGCTATGAGCTGGTTCTGACTGGACGGCACATAACAACAACAACAACAGGGACCCCTGACATACATTATCTAATTTAATTGACACGTGAATTCTAGAAGCAGGTAATTTTATCATCAGTTGTTAATGTATGGAAAAAAAATAGATGTGAAAGATATCTAATAACTTGCTTAATCCTAGAACTGATAAGAGTGCAAGATGAAAACTCAACTGTCTGGTTAAAGCCTGTGATTTAGTCATACTGCCTATACTTATCAGACTAAGGGTCCTCCTGCTGTGTCCCAGGGATGGGAAGATTAGCACTTAACAGCTTTGAGTCTCCAGGTCAATGTCCTCACTTGCAAACCAAAGCCTTTTGCTGCAAAGACTAAGTATTTGTCAAAGTGCTCTGTAAACTGTGAAGATGTGTGTACACTGAGCTGTAGTGATAACTATATCTCCTCTGGTCACTACAAGCTCTACAAGATTACAAGGGTAAATTTGTTTGCTTGTTTCATATTTACTTCAAAAAGCATTTGCTCAAGAAAAATAATGTGGAAAACAGATTCCTCATCCTACCAGCTGAGTTCAGCTCTTATTTTCATGCACGAGGCAGGTAGTTTTGCAGGTGGGGGACTGAACACGAAGCTCAGAGGCACCCTGGACTTCACGCTCCCTAGCCTGGAGCCTCTGTTTTCCCCATTTGGTACCCAGGGGTGCATTACCCAATAAGTGAAGGAAGCCCATGCTTACTTTACTTGGCCATCTTGTCCTAGTAAGGGATTGTAAATTTGAAAAGAGGTTTTGATCCTGCAGGAAGGTACTGTGGGATTGGGAGAGATATGGATGCCAGCCATACCTAGAAGCAGAATCTTTGATGTGGTGAAAAAAATTGTGAAATTGTTCACTATAGATTAGTAAGTGAGCACAAGTATTTATGTGCTTACCTTGCTTATTGGGTAATCTGCCCTGACTGAGTGGTACCCAGTACCCAGTGAATGCAAACACAGAGGATACTTCTGGGAGATCATCAGGAAGAGCTCCTTGAATGAGTTGAGAGATGGATGAAGAGTGGTTAAGTGACCAGCCTCAGGTCAGTAAGAGATGGAGACAGGATCAGACTCAGGTTGCCTGGCATCCCATTCAGTGAGTTGGCAAGAACTGTTAAAATAGGAGGAGCTGATCTTCAAACCCATGGCCTTTTCCACGAACACTGGCATCAACCCTGGTAGAACTCTTGGCTGACTTACAGGAGATTGTTGTCACAAATATCTGAAAAGTCCAGCCCCCTCTCCCAACAGCAACTAAAAACAACTCCCGACCTATAAACACAACCCAGTGACAATACAAGTGTCAGACACTACTCCGCCTCTAACCCATAACTAGGCCTGAAAATAGCAAGTTGATTTATTTTTCCTTTAAGGTAAGCTGAGCCCAGATGCCCTTCAAGGTAGAGATTCTTGTTTGTCTCCTCCCCAAGAAAAGCACAACTAAGGGAGCCCACACATTCCACACCCTTTTTTTAAGGCCCATTAATAAGGAGCCCTGGGGCCAAATCATAAACATGGCAAACTCTGTAACCCTACAAAGGCCAGCAGAGCTAGTGCTACATTAAGGCGGAATTTCAGTGAAAGGCGTATGGCTCCTAAATTCATACCAGATGAGTTCCAGAAGATTAAAGTTATTACAATAATGCCCCAGGGAATCAATCATGCTCTGCTCTATAACCTTCTTGGTTTACTGCGTCATTCCCACAAATCACTTTCTAAGGGGCCTTGAGGAGCAAATGGGATCCATGGAGTTAAATGTGGTGAAATGGAGAGGGATAAGGAACAGAAGGGCAAGATCAGGCCCCCATGTGGTTCTGCAGACCCCAGGGCATTCCTGAGTGGCATGTCCAACCTGGCTGGACAGCTCAGCCCCTGGAAGAAGCTCTTCAGCATAGGACAGGCTAGGTTGGGCATGGTGGGGCTTATTTTATGACTAGTCATAGGGGATGGGGAATAGAAGGGGAGGAATGGCTCCCCAAGTTTCCAGCATGTCTTAGGCTTACCCATGGGGTAATGTTCAAACCTTGCTAAAAAAATTTTAAAAATACTGAAAGCCAACAAGCAGAGCTTGATAAATTGTGAAATAGGGCACAGTTCTCTTTGTTCTTTGATGGTCTTTTGATATTTTGCATTCTTTTGTTTTTTGGTAACTACTGTAGTGTAGTGCCTAACTACATTAATTTGACTGCTAACCAGAAGGCTCCTTGGAAGGAAGACTGGGCAATCTACTTCTGTAGAGATACCGCCTCAGAAACCCAAGGAGGTGTCATTATGAGTTGAATCGACTCCACAGCAGTGAGTTCAGTATTTGGTTTGGTACTGTTGCCTGATTCATGGCGACTCCACTCACAAAAGAACAAAATGCTGCCAGGTCCTGTGCCAATCAGTTACAGACGTGATCTTTGTGATGCATAGGGTTTTCTTTTCATTTCTTTCTTTTTGTTTGCAGAATGGATGGGTGCCAAATTACTTTATTTGAAGAAACGGTACAAATGAAATAATTTTTCATTGGCTGATTTTTGGAAGCAGATTTTCAGATCTTTCTTCTGAATCACCTCTGGGTGGACATGAATTTCACCTATTCCCTTCAGATTAAGACCCCACTCTTAGTCTCAGAGGCCTAATTTGGCCCAATGATCAGGCAAGATAATCACAAATTGGTGGACATTAATGCAACTCCCCAATCTGGAACTTACTCAGTTTTACCTAGGCTAATATTTTATTTGGAATTCATGTATCAATATTTGTGAGTTGTCTGTAGTTTTCTTTTTCTGTGCTATCTTTACAGATTTTGATGTTAGCACTGTATTAGCTTTCAAAAAAATTGAGATTCCCCTCCCCACAACATCTCTATACTCTTAGATTAGTTTAAATAGAATGAGATTCAGTATTTGGAAAACGTTACCCAGAAAAATGTTTGGACCAGATGTTTTATGAGGCATGTAGTTCTTAGGCAACATTTTTATTTTCTCTGTAGACCTGTAGGCATTCTTAGGTTTTCTGGAACTATTCTGATATTTACATTTTCCTAGAAAATAGTACATTTCATAGAGATTTTCAAAATCGTTAATATGTTTTGTATATAATTCTCTTCATTTCTTCTTTTGTATACCTAAGTTTGAATATTTGTACTTTCTCTTAGTCTATTTCTCCCCTTTCCTTTTTTTTTTTTTTGTTACTTACAAATTCTCTCTCTTTTTTAAAAACCTACAGATTCTTTTTTGTTTGTTTCTTTTTAATTGTGATTTAGGTGAAAGTTTACAGAGCAAATTTGTTTTCCATTCAACAGTCCATACTCATTTTGCTCCATAGCATTGATTGTAGTCCCCAAAATGTAATAGTTCTCTTCCCACTTCCTCCCTATGGTTAACTTTTCCTGTGTCCTTCTTTCCTAAGCATTCCTGTCTCTGAACTCTCTCCCTGTACAAATGCTGCCCTTCTGATCTCCAGTGATTGGTTGTTCTAAGGAGTGTACTTACCTGGTATAATTATTCACCTTGTAAGGAGTCTCTATTAGCTGGAAGTCACAGGAGTGACTTCAATCCAGGCCTGAAGGGTAACTAGGGACCCTAGTCTCAGAGATTTCCCCAATCTCTATCCAACTCATAAGCCTGATCTTTTTCTATGTTTTTTAATTTTGTTCCACATTTTTTCTACCACTCTATCCAGGGTCTCCAACTTTGATCTTTTTTCAAGTGGTTGGCATAGGTAGTTGGGCACCATCTACTTTTTCTAGTCTCAGGTCCATGTAGGCTGAGGTTACCATGGTTTATTAGTCCCTTGGACTAATTGTTTCCATGCTCTCTTGATTTTCTTCACTATTCTTTGCTCCAGACAAGGAAAGATCAATAGTTACATCTCAGAGCTTTTAAGCTTTTAAGACCTCTTCTGGTTACCTAGTACTGCTCTGACAAGAATATATCACAAATGGGATGGCCTTAACAAACAGGAGTTTATTCCCTTACAGTTTGGAGGCTTTAAGTCCAAGTTCAAAGTGCCAGGCTCTAGGGGCTGGGTGAAATCCCCTGAACCTTGGGCTTCAGCTCTGCCTCCTGCTTCTGACCCACTAAAGCTAGAGGTTTTTCTTCACTCAGACAGCTGCTGGCTGCTGAGACTGACAAACCAAGGTTGACAAGTAAAAAGGCACAGTCCCGATGTTAGCAAACCACACAGCAGGCCATTAAGTTAAGTTCATTGAAAGTCCCAAGGTCAGCACAGCATAGCAATCTGCTGAACAACAACATGGCTACATGCAGGGTTCAAGTGTGCCATAAGCTAGAGACAATTTCCAAAGCTGTTTCTTATATATGGAAAGCAGATCACATACCCAAAGGCAGCTACTCAGCTGCTCACAGTAGATTCCACTATGGAGTTGATTACCAGTCTCATCATGGGCAGTATTACATCCAGCTGCCTGGCCACTCAACCAGGCTAAGCCAAGATGACACATCAACTTTACCACCACAAGACCCCAGTTGCTACTCACCAAAGCAGGGTGTAGAACAATGTTTTTGTATACTGTGTCAATTGAGCTTGATGTCCTCTGCAACCATGATTCCGAGTTCACAAGCCCAGTGACTCACTTCCTCAAGGTTCTTGGTTGTAGCTAAGAAGTTATCTTAAGTTTGTCACCTGTTAGCTCTGTAATGCATATGGGCTTTTTTACAGCGCATACAAATATGTATGTTAGAATACTACCAAACCTGTGTTCCCACTTGCCTACCCTATCCTTAATTGTGGTAGTTATGTTTGTGTGTCAACTTGTCTGGGCCTGCTTGGGTGGCTGGGCAGCTGTGTGTAGTATTCCCCATGATGAGACTGATAATCAACTCCATGGTGGAATCTACTGTGAGCAGCTGAGTAGTTGCCTTAGGGATGTGGTCTCCTTCCTGTATATAAGGAGAAGCCTTGGGGAATGGTCTCTAGCTTATGGCACAGTTGAACGCTGCATGTAGCCATGTCATTGTTCAACAGCCTGCCATGCTCTGCTGACCTTGGGACTTTCAATGGACTTGAATTAATAGCCTGCCATGTGTTTTGGTAACATCGGGACTGTGCCTTTTTACTTGTCAACCTTGGGCTTGTCAGTCTCAGCAGCCAGTGGCTGTCTGAGTGAAGAAAAGCCTCTAGTTCCAATGGGCCAGGAGCAGGAGGCAGAGCTGAAGCTCAAGGTTCAGGGGCTTTCACCCAGTCCCTAGAGCCTGGCACATTGAATACAGACTTAAAGCCTCCAAACTGTAAGAGAATAAACTCCTGTTTATTAAGGCTATCCCATTTGTGGTATATTCTTGTCAGAATGGCACTATATAACCAGAAAATTAATTTCTTAACATATAAGTGATAGAGTTACATTACAATCATCTATGAATTTTGTGCTTTGTCAAATTTTTTTCTATTATTTACTCTGGTTTTCGCTTTATTTATTAATATTGTGCTATTTAATAAATAAACATTTTTTACCTCTGTATTTGACCTATATATTTACTGTAAATCAACTGAACAATAAATGTTCCAAAATATTTTATATTAAATATATATATTGAATACAATATTTTATATTGAATACAATTCAATATAATTATAGCACACTCTTATTTTTTGGCCCTGAATTAAGCTATATATGATACTAGGATTATAGTGACCCCAACTTTCTATTTATTTGCACTGAACTATAATCGCTTTGCTCTTCTTGTTACTTTCAACCTTTCTAGGTTTCTTCATTTTAATTGTATAGTTTGTAGAACCCATGTGATTTTGTTTTGTATTATTTTGTTTTTGTTTTGATTGACATATTTTCTCTTATTAGGTAGATTAATACATGTATATTCATTCTATATTTTATAAGATATATATTATAAATATAGATTTGTGTTTCTGTTTTAATGCTTCCTTGATGTTTTCATTTTTTCTGTGCTTTGAACTACAGTCTGTGTTCTATCACCTTAAAACCATCACCAGTAATTTGGAGAGTATGTAGCTATTCTTTAGGTTGTCTTCTAGAATAAAATACAATTAAATATATTACAATATTACAACACTTGAAATATTGGTGAGAAATCATATTAGAGAAATGCCTTGTTTCTCAAGAACTTTCTATGATTTGGCTTCAGTGTATTTACCTTTTTTCTCTATATGTAGAGTCACCTGTATTCTTGTATTTTCTTCCAATATTTTTCTAGGGTTTTCTCTGTATTTTCCTTAATTTAGTCAATGTTTTCCTTGATCCGTCTCTCAATCCATTGAAGGTACCTAAATATAATTCTTTTGAATTCCTTATCATGGAGTTCCAATGCTGCTTCTTCCTCAGGGATGTATTCTGGGTCTGTATCCTCTTCTCTTGTTTTTACTGCTTTAGCTTTCTTCTTTGTGCGGACTGTGATGGTCTGTTGTCTCTGAGACATTGTGACTTCATTGTATTTATATTTAATTGGTGATTGTACCAAGATTTTCATTATATTTTTATTTATTGATTGATTGATATATCGGAGTAAGCAGGTGCTTCTCTGTTCGCTAGTTGACAACACTTATGTACTCACCACCTGTCTCCTGGTGGCTGTGATAGAGAATGAGAGTGACTGCACAGATCTCTGTTAACTATTTGTGAAGAGCAGTTAAGGGTGAGTCAGGCTTTTATTGATGGTTGTGTATCACTGGCCAGTTAGTGCAGAAGGAAGTGGTGGCTCTCACTTGGTTAGTGGAGCTGTAGGAGGTGCAGGTGTGGTTGAGTCATATGGGTGGGGTTGCTGTCTCCCACTCAGTTAGACAAAAACAACAATCAAAAAACCATCAAAAAACTAAAAGTAAGAGGACAAAAAACATACCACATGAACACATAGGAACAATTACCAAAATGAGAAAGAAAAGAAAAGAAAGGCAATAAATGGGAGAAAATATTTAAAGAAATACTTTAAAAAAGCCAAAAGAAATATGAACAGAAAAAAGGTGAAAACAAAACAAAACAATATCTTTGGAGGGGGCAATTAGAGAAAAGAGGTACAGTAGGAGAATAATGAAGAAAAAAATGGGAAAAATCTAAAAAGAAAAACAAGGAATGGGGAGAACCACAAGAAAGAAAAAATGGGAACCAGGAACAGGGAAGAGAGAAAAAGCTGAAAACTAGAACCTGGGAAGAGAAGAAGAAAGAATAATAATAAAAAGGATGAAAAAAATAAAAAAAATATTTAAAACAGACAAAAACTAAAAAAAAAAAGAGGAAAAAAATATCTGGGCAGGGTGGGGCAGGACATCCAGTTTCCATCAGAGCACACAGACTGGGATGGAATTCCTGCCAGCCCAGAAGGTGGATAGGAGTAAGGGATGGCTGCACCTCAATTCACCAAGAGGGTGTGGGGTATAAGAGTAACAAGGGCGATATGCACCTTTTCAGTCCTTCATGTCCAGTATGTCCTTGCAGTCCCCAGCAAGTGGAGCCTATTCTAAGGTCCCTGGAATCTGAGAGAACGTTGTGGCTTTAAATTTCCAAAATGATTGAACCATTTGTAAACATTCAAAATGGCTGCAACCTCTGGACAGCCAAAAGTCCACAGCTCAGCCTGTCTCCCTCTTTGTTGCTTCTCCTTTTATTCATTAGCCACCAGTTCAGTCCTCTGTGCAGCCCCTGGCTAGCAGGGCCAATTTTTAAGTTAATTCTTAGGTCCTAACACCACTTGGCAATATGCAAACTGTCTGTGCTGTCAGGATCACTGGCAGACCACAGGTCCATATGTCTCCTTTTTCATTGTTTTCATGCAGGTTCTTCTACTAGTTGGAGTTTAGTCCACTTCTGTGTCCTTCCTTTCAAAGCTCAGGGCAGCAGGATTATATTCTGTATCTCTGTTAATTGGTTCCTCTTTGATGAAGAGAGTCTGTGTAGTTTGTATGCCTATTCTGCCATCTTACCAGAAGTCTCTAGAGTCATCTATATTCTATGGCTATGAAGTCATGTCTCCTTACCTCACCCTCCTGACTATGAAATCTAGTCAGAGAGTATAAAACCCTATTTGATGAAAAATTTCTGCTTTAGCTCCTCTGCCCATGCTAATTGATATTGGGTTAGAGAAACCAAGATGGGGAACTTACTCTCTTGCTCCAAATAATTTCAGCCTCCAGCTCTCATCCCTGTGCACTGGAGGGGTATTGGGGCCTTCAGATTGTCTTTACCTTAGCTCCACAACCCTGTCTCAAGTGGGTTTGCTTTGTGTTGACCCCAAGAGGGTGAGCTTAGTCCCAACTGTGAGTACAATCTCTCCTGAGATTGTAGAATGAGCTGAGATTTTCTTAGTTCAATGCTGATAATCACACACACCCTTTATATATATATATTTACTTCTTTGGGTTGATTTGAGAAGTTATTGTACAGGAGGCCTGTTAATAGTACTTGAAGTGCCATCTTTATGTCAATCTGTCTTCTTCTCCAAGATGTGAATTCTTTGAAGCCATGGTTGGGGCTCTAGCACCCAGCCTAGTACCTGACATTCATAAAGGCTCAGGCCTGTCAATAGTGTGCAGGAGTGGAGTAGGGACTGGAATACTTGGGTCTTGTCCTAAGGTTGATTTGTGGCCTACATAATTTGTTGCCCCAGCATCCATTAATTCCTCCTAGTTGCCCTGTTACTCAGTTTCTGACATGGGCTTCTTACCTTGTCACACAATATTTCAACAATGGTAGTCTCTACCTAGCCTTTCTAAACATGGCCCATATGGTTTACATGATAGAAATCCCTGTTATTATTTTATAACTCAGTTTCTTAACACCATAGCTACTCTTTGCCCTTCCCAGCCATGTCTCATACAATACTCCATGATAAAAATGTTTTCCTTTTCCCACAGTAATGCCTTACTAAAACAAAAAATGAAACCTGTTGCTATTGAGTCAATTCCGACCGTATAGGATAGCATACAACTGTTCATAGGGTTTCCAAGGTTGGCACGTTTTTCTCCCGCAGAGCAGCTGGTGGGTTTGAACTTCTGACCTTTGGTCCAACAAGGCCCCTGCGAATGCCCTAGAAACTGACCAATAATACTTCAATCAGTTAAATCGAGCTAACCTCATTCTACTTACCACACATAAGCCCTCTTCTACAATTCCAACTTGTTGCTTTGTCCCCAGGTACAACTCTCATGTGGCTCTGGATTGAGCTGTGCTCTAGTTTCCTCTCTAGAACCTGTGAAATACTAAGTTCTATTTGGTTTCTGGCCTTCTTGTATGAGTTTCACTTCCTTGGGCTGCACTAGACAGACCATCCACGACACCTAAAGGCCTCATTTGGGTGAAACTTAAGACAGGTCTGCAGCACATATAGCTGATGGTCAGGTTCTAAAATTATGTCACCATTACTACCAGCCAGGCAATGTGCACTTGTGCAGCAGTGTGGAATAATTTATTTATTATAAACACCCATTTTGAATAGTATGGCCCTTTGTCTGACTTTCAACTTTATTGTATCTCATAATAGTTTCACTGAGATTAAAAAAATAATAAAAAACCTTTATTATACATAAAAAAAAGAAATATTAACTTCTTTAAAACAAGCATTTAAGAATATGTAGGGTATATTTTCTTGTAATTGTGCTTTTTTTTTAAGAAGAACTCCAGAAATTTCTTGGGAAAAATAATTAATGGCCAATGTTCAGAATGGGAAGTTTAACTTTCTTTGAAGAAATACCGTTTTCAAGCTCCTGCAGACAGTAAATTAGCCTCTGGAGCAAATGATGCTGTACTCAGAGCTTCAACCATCTGGAGAAGTGGTTTCCATATGAAAATTTACATGGAAATTTTCCATGTAAATTGCATGATTGTATTTTAGTGTTTTCAGTTTGGTTTCTCCTGTGAAATGTCCTTCTTTTAGTGAAGTTACTTAAATTTTGATACGATGATCAGAGTTCCAAATTTTAATTATGAAGGAAGGAATGCCTTGGCTGTGTGTAGATGGTTCCTTCTTTTGATAAAATATAATTTCCTAGAAAGTGGCTATACATTTTTTCCTTCCAAGAAGTTGCTGTTCCAAATTTGATAAGACTCCTTCTAGATTCTATTTTAATAACCTTGATAAATGCTGTTATAGAAATTACCTTCTTTTCTCTTTTGTTTCCTGTTTCTTTTTTTTTTTTTTTTGTAGCTATGAGTGATCAATGGATTAATGAATTTAAAGAATTGAATGTTGAATCTGTATGAAGATACTTTTGCATATATCTATTTTACCATTTGGTAATTTTTCATTGTTTAGAGGCAAAAAAGGATTAAAAAATAAATAAAAGATGCTAATTTAATATACAATATAAAATATAGTGTAGCTTGTCAATACTAAACATCCCACATCAGGTAGTTTTGTTTTAGTCAATAAAGTTTTAATAAAATGTTCCTAATAGTTTTGTTGAAACTATTGGCCGCTATTGATTTGAGGGACTACTTATAAGATGAAAGAAAAATTATTCAGAAAAAATAATTCTTTGAGTGGTTACCTTATCTAGTGACAAAAGGAAGTACTGAGTTTTGTACACTTGCATTTTATCATGTGGTCCCTCATCTTCCTTGCAGCTCCTAGCCTCCCTTTGCCTTCTTAGACTGTGTTGGAAGAAATCTTCACCTAGTCTATTTTACCTTTTCTATTCACTTATTATTTACGTATCCTGTACAATTTTTTCAGTCATTGCCTTGCTGTTGTTAGATACTGATAAGGCGTCAATTTTGACACATAATGTATGACCGAGTATAACTGTCTCATAGGGTTTTATAGACTGTAATCTTTATTGGAGTAGATTGGCAAGCATTTCTCCTGTGGTGCTCCTGGGTGGATATAAACTGCCAACCTTTCCATTAGTAGCTATGTGCTTAGTCACTGGACCCTCAGGAGTCCTAGTAATTACCTCCCTTCTTCCCTTTCATTGTCCTGTAGTCAATTCCGACTCACAGTGAATGGAAGCCTTTAACAAACAGGAATTAATTCTTTTACAATTTAGTAACTCTGGTGGCATAGTGGATAAAGCATTCAGCTGCTAACCAGAAGGTCAGTGGTTCAAGCCCACCAGCTGCTCTGGGGAAGGAAGATGGGGCAATCTACTTCTGTAAAGATCTACAGCCTCGGAAACCCAGTAGGGGTAGCTATGAGTCTTTTTCTAACTCATGCATCTGGGGCTACTGAGCCTGACAAACCTAAGATTTGCAGGTAAAATGGCATAATCCCAAGATCAGCAGGCAACACGTCAGGCCACTGGTTCAAATCCAGACACAGTCCCATGATTGGCAGGCAACATGGCCCACAATGTCCCAAAAAGCTCGAGCCCTTTCCCAATGCTTCTCCAATATATACTGCAAGCAGGCCACACCCTGAAGGTAACTCCCCTTCAACTACTGAGCTCCTCACAGCAGATTCCACTGTGAAGGTGAGTCTCATCACAGGGAATAAGTACATCCAGCTGCCAAGCCACTCAAAACCACAGCCCAGCCAAGTTGACACACAAGCTTAACTATCAGTGACCTTATAGCTACATTTTAGGACAGAGTAGAACTGTCCCATAGAGTTTCCAAGGTTGTAAATCTTTACAGAAGCAACTTGCCTCATCTTTCTCCTATCTGATGAGTTTGAACTGTTGACTTTTGATTAACAAACAAACAAGTGTTAAACCACTTTGCCATCAGGGCTCCTCTGTTGTTGCATTAGGATTTACAATATATACTTTTAAATACTTTGAATTTGCCTTCAGATATTAGTATACCATATCATATGCAGTGTAAAGGCCTATATGCTATGAGCTCTGGTGGTGTAGTGCCTAAGGCATTTATTGCTAACCAGAAGGCTAGCAGTTCAAACACATCAGCCACTTCTTGGAAGGAAGACTGGGCAAGCTACTTCTGTAGTGATACTGCCTTGGGAACCCAAGGAAGGGTTGCTATGAATCAAATTCGACTCAACAGCAATGAGTTATCTTATACGCTATTGTTGTTACATATTTTACTCTTACATACACTATAAATGCACAGTATATTGTAATTAAAATGACTTTAAATATTCAGTTATCTTTTAGAGCAATTAAAATAAAAAGTAACTTGATTTTCCCTTTATTCCATTGCTGAAACTTTTCATTCTTTGTATAAATTCATATTCCTTCTGCCTGTAGAACTTTCTGTGACATTTCTTACAGAAGAGATTTGCTAGTAATGAATCATCTCAGTTTGTGTTTTCTTTGTTTTTGAAAGATATTTTCACTGGGTATGATAGTAGGTAAGTCTGAATTGACAGTTATTTTATTTCAGCATTTTAAAGATGTCACTTCATTGTCACTGTTTCAGACACAAAATCTGTTATAATTCTTATGCTTGGACTTCTGTAAGTAGTTTGACTATTTTTTTTCTCCAACTGGCTTCAAGATTTTCTCTTCGTCATTAGCTTTCAGTAACTTGAATGCACATCTTTGTGTTTTTGTTTGCTTGTTTGTTTTGTTTGGAAGTTTATCTTGCTTGATGTTCTGTGAGTTTCTTTGGCCTATGGTTTGGTGTCTGTTGTTGATTTGAAAAAAATCTTGTATATTATTTCTTCAAATATTTCTTCTACCCTGTTGTCTTCCTTTTCTCCTGGAATCCTAAATGTGAATGTCTTAGAATATTTGATATTGTGTCACAGCTCTTGGATCTCTGTTCACTTGTTTTTTCTCATTCTTTCTTTTTTTCCTCTTTGCATTTCTATTTAGCTGATTTCTGTTGACCTATCTTCAACGGCATCAATTCTTTCCTCAGCTCTATTTTACCCACTGCTGTGTACATTGAAGGAATTCTTCATCTTTGTTATTGTGTGTTTCATTTCCAGCATGTCCATTTGATTCTTCGAATTTCTATGTCTTTGCTAAAATTGTCCATCAGATCATGAAAGTTATATCTTTTCCATTATTGCCTTTAACATATCAATCATTCCCTATTTGACACTTCCAACATCTGTGTCATATTTAATCACAAGACTCTAATGCTTGCTTTGTTTCCTGGGAGTATGTTTTCTTGCCTTTTCATATATTTCTAATTTATTGTTGTTGAATACTGAACATCTATCTACTTCCATAGTGATACTGCTCAGAAACCCAAGAAGGGGTCGCTGTGAGTCGGGTCCAACTCAACTGCACAGAACAACAACAACAATAATGTAGGATAGGAGATATCAAGCTAAATATATTTCATGCTTGGAGATGAATATGCCTTTCCTTATGTTTGGGCTTTAGTGTGTAAATTTGTTCTAATCTGCATAGGAGTTGGACTGCGTTTGCAGTTTGTTATTGCACTGGTTATCCTGAGTGCACCAGAGACCTCAGATTCCTCTAGTAATACCTTGTGTTTAAGATGTGTTAATTTGTCAGAGTTTTCCAGCGTCTGTACTCTGCTTGACTTGTGGTCTCCACACTTGATTTTGGGTCTTTTCCTTGTGCTGCTCCCTAAAGAGACTATGTCTCTGTAACTCTCCTAGCTATTTCCACTCGATGCTTCTTAGCCAGGTATTGGGAAGAGGTGGGCAATCTCTGATGTTCTGATTAAGTTTCAGTCTTAGGCAAGCACAGTGAAACTGAGTCTTGAGGAATATGGCCTTTATAAATGTTCTGTCACTCTTCTAGATAAAATGTTGGGTCTAGCCTGTTTGTCTGTTCCTTCCACCAGCTTCAAAGGGTTTCCACCAGTGTCTTAAGTTGACAGTGCTTTTTGATGTTCCTCCTAAGGACTTTGCCCTCCCTGTCCAGCACTGTGAAAGCTGTCTCAGGATTCTGCCTAATTTCCCTGTGGTGCTTGGTGGGATTCAAAGTTAATAAGAGACTGTTAGCACCACTGTATCTCCATCCCATTCCAGCAGTTTCATTTGCTCACATTAGCCCACATGTGGCATTTATAATTCATTAAAATTGTTTAGCTAAATCTTCTAACCAGCTTATGGGGCTCCTGGTGGTAAACAAACACTTGAATCCTGTTTCTCTCTGCAAGCACTCGTCTGTCCCCAGATTTGGGGTCAGTTGATGCACCTGTGACGTCAGTTCTCTGATGGATTCAATGTTGCTTCTGTTAGTTGCTGTTGAGTTGGCTGTTAACTAATAGAAGCCCCATGCACAACAGAATGAAACACTGCCCAGTCTTAAGCCACTTTCATGATGGTTAGTATGCTTGAGTTCATTGTTGCAGCCACTGCATCTTTTGATTGTTTTCTGACCTTGGAGGCTCATCTTCTAACTCTGTATCTGGCAATATTTTGTTGTGAGCCATGCAGTTTTCATTGGCTAATTTTCAAAGTAGATCACCAAGCCTTTCTTCCTAATTTGTCCTACTCTGGAAATTCCACTCAAACATGTTCACCATAGGTGACTAGACAGGTATTTGACATACTGGTGGCATAGTTATCAGCATCACAGCAACCTACAAGCCACCATAGTGCAACAAAAAGACAAATAGCAAACTAATGGCTTTTATTGAACCCATTCCATTCCCTATATGCCAAGCTTTCTTCTTGACATATATCAGTGATATTCTTTTCAGCTCTCTCCATCTCTTGGGTTGAAATGAGAACCATTTCCCCATGTCTAAACACATAAAAAGTGACACTTTCTCAGATATCTTTGCCAGAACTACTGCTTCCTTCTTTTTTGTGGAGAGAAGATCTATGTAAACTGGCTTCCAAGGCCCTGATCTTGTTTTGAAAAACACATCTGCACATGCCTATGCTTGCCAGAAACCTCAAGCTGTTCAACCAGTCTCCTGAGCACTACCATTTTCCCATTTTGGAAGAGGGCTTTGGAAAGTTGGAATCAAGATTGAGTTGTGTTTTAATCAGAGCTTATGTATTCTGACATGGAGGTGCCAGCTGGAAAAATCATTATGAATGGAACAGGACTGTGCAGAAATCAAGCAAGGCCATAGGGATGTCAAGGCAAACCTCAGAGAGGGTCTGTTGATGCCCAAATGCAGGAGCAAGGGCTCACTGATCCCTGAAGAAGTTCTAGTAATTGTGGTTTGAGAGAGGAAGTTTTTTAAAAGATATTGTAAACTCCCTAATAAAAGTAATTTGTAGGAAATGGTAGAATAAACATTAGTTAAGGGACAGTATGGGGAGATTAAGACTCTGTCCATCAAGGGGATTAGGCTCACCTAAAGAATGTTAAATACAGTGGCTCAGGAAGACACCTGAGACCATTTGTTACAAGCTCTCTCCAGGAAAAGTAAAAAGGAGAGGGGCATAGAAAGGCAATATAGATATCATCTTAGATACTCCTCATCTTAGAGATGGGACTGCATACTCAGAAGATGGAGGGAGCTATACAATGTGAAGGGAAAGGAGCATTCAGCAACAGATTTTGGTTCAGGGATAACCACATGACACCATTCTGGGTCTATAACAGTGATTAAATTTAGCGTATTCCTGCTCTTAAGAAGTTCTCATTTAAATTAGGAGATATACACATTCAATAAGAAAACAAAATCCCCTTCAGTGAATGCTGGCTACTTAGAGGAACATAAAAGATGGATACCTTGGATTCAGAGTGTGCCTGGGTGTATGTTGGGGAATTGTTCCTTCAGTCAGGACAGCCAGGAGAAGTGATATTTAAGCTGAGACCTGGATAATGAGAAGGACTGGAAAAAAAAAAAAAAAAAAAACACCTCACTTCCGTCTAGTCGTTTCCGACTCATAGCGACCCCTCCTTGGGTTTCTGAGGTGGTATCTCTGTGGAAGTAGATTGCCCAGTCTTCCTTCCAAGGATTGGCTAATGAGTTTGAACCACCAGCCATTTGGTTAGCAGTGCCTTGGGCACTACACCACCAGAGCTCCCACCAGCCATAGAAAGATCTGGCAGAAAAGTGTTCCAGAGAGTGGGTGTATCTTGTTCAAAAGCCATAAATTGCTTTGTTAAATTTATGAAAGAGAAAGAAATGTAGCAAGGCTGCTGTGAAGTTGAACAAGGGGGGAAATGATTTGAGATGAGATGGGTAGGTAACTAGGAGCCGATGATGCAGAGTTGCAGGGGGCAGAGAAGGAGTATGAATGCCATGCTTAGTGCATAGGGAGCCACTGAAAGGGTTTGAACTTGGTAGATATATGACCTTATTGACTTTTAAAGAAAATGAAGGGTATTGCAATTGTTAACACAACTCATCTTTCTAAGACACATAGCTTTCTGTTTGAGAAGCCCCACTCTTACTGAAAGGCATAGAACAAGGAGCCCAAGAACTCTGGATGTAGATATTTGGCTCCTATGCACTGTCTTACCAAAGGAAGTGGTACTGTGGCAGTGGCCTCATAGATAGATGTACAGGATCATTTTTATATCCCCATGGAAGAGAGGGTTGCATAGTGTTGGACTATTGTGATAGGAATTTTCCAAGGGCACAGAGAAGGCTATTTTTCCTTACCAGGAAAAGTACATCTGGGGAGATTTGCTATGGGGCTTCAGGAACTGATGGGTGTACCAAGGCTGCAAGCCAGGGATGTGCTACAAAGAAGGGGAAGACCGAGCAGGCACAGATGGTGCAGTAGAGGTGACTGAGGAAGGGCACATGTCTCTGCTCAAGAAAAGCAGGACAGAGGAGGTTGAGTGAGAGGTCATCAACTCAAAGGGTACACACTGAAGTCCTTGCCACCCCCATCCCCACCTCCCTGACTTGTGATGAGGGAGGCAATACTGTGTTTGTTTGGAGGAGGCATTCCAGAAGGCTGGAAGGGAGAAAATCACAGGTCTATAAATCTGAAGAGTCAGAAGAATAAGGCTTCATCAAGTCAAACTGAGAAGGAATTCTGCCTGTGTCTACATTTTCTATGTAGAAAGAGAAGACTGCTGCGGGATGAAATGGAAGTTGCAAGTCCTGCCAGGAATATTAGTTTATGAGCTCATGTGTGTCAAAATTAAATGCTTGGGAAAAAAAATCCAAATGGTGTCAGGTAAAGTGAAAAAGGCATCCCTGGGTGGCACAAATGGTTAAGCCCTTGGTTACTAACCAAAAAGTTGGCAGGTCACATCCACTCAAAGGTGTCTCAGAAGAAAGGCCTGGCAATCTACTTCCAAAAAGTTAGTCATTGAAAGCCTTCGGAGCACAGTTCTACTCTGATACACATGAGGTTGCCATAAGTGCAAACTTTGCAGAAAGAAGTTGAGTTACTCAACAAATCTATATGTTTAATATTTGCTCTTTGTATTACATAGCAATTTCTGCTTAGTAAACCTTTTAATATAACTTTTTAGGGGATGGCTTTATCTTCTTTGTCTGATATTCTGGGAACTACCTAAAAGACATGGAATGATGGTGGTAGCAATATTACATCTTGCAATATAGCATAAAATAGTTATCTCTGGAGATATTAGCAAATATGGTACTATTGCTCTATCACACACAATCTGCCCTGTTTCTGAAGAAAGGTCCAAGACAGATACATAGTATTTTGTTTCAGTTTGATCAGTTCCCATTGCTCTTCATACATGGAAATTCTGGACCTCCCACTTTCTCCAGAAGGTCTTCTTAGATTGGTCAATCCAATTTTTCCCTGTCAGTATGTGTACAATGAAGCACCTTGCAACAAAACAATGACGATAATAAATATAACTACCATTCCTGAATAACTACCATATAATAGACACTATGCTAAATGATTTTCATGTATCCTCTTATTTAATTCTCAGAGTAACACTATAATGTAGGCACTGTTATAATTCCCATTTTATAGATGAAGAAAGTGAGGCTCAGAGAGATTAAGTTGCACAAAATCAAACTAGAAGTACATAACAGAAACAGGGCTAGGCTTACTCCACTCTGCAGCCACCACTGAAATTTAGAGAGTTCTTACTCGGTAATGCACAGCCTTGCTGAGGAGGGCTGATGCGAGCGCACACACATAAATTTATTATCAGTAATTGTTGTTAAGTGCCATTATGTTAGCTCCAATTGATAGTGGTCCTATGTAAAACAGAACAAAACACAGCCCAGTCCGGTGCCAATTCCACAATTGCTGCTATGTTTGAGTACACTCTTCATTGAGGATGTCCTTTCTTGCTGACCCTCTCTTTACCATCCTTGATGTTCTTCTCCAGAAACTATTCCCTCCTGATAGCATGTCAAATGTATGTAAGATGAAGTCTTAACCATTTTCACTACTAAGGATCATTCTGGCTGTACTTCTTCCAAGTCAGCTTTGCTCATTTTTCTGGCAGTCCATGGTACATTTGATATTCTTCACCAACAATTCAGATGTATCAACTCTTCTTTGGGCTTCTTTATTCACTGTCCAGCTTTCACATGCATTTAAGATGATTGAAAGTGCCATGGCTTAAATTAGGTATGCCTTAGTCTTCAAAGTGGCCTCTTTGCTTTTAAATACTTTAAAGAGGTCTTTTGTACCAGATTTACCCAAGACAACACATCATTTGATTTCTTGACTGCTGCTTGTATGGGTGCTGATTGTGGATCTAAGTAAAATGAGATCATTGACAACTTCAATCTTTTCTCTATTTATCGTAATGTTACTTATTGGTCCAGTGTGAGGATTTTTGCTCTGGTGGCGTAGTGCCTAAGGCACTTGACTTCTAACTAGAAGGCTGGTGGTTCAAACCCACCAGCGCCACTCCTGGGAAGGAAGGTTGGGCAATCTACTTCCATAATCAGATCCGACTCCTTGGCAGTGGTTGTGTTTGTTGCCTAATGTTAAGGTGTAATCCATACTGAAGGCTGGAGTCTTTGATCTTTATCAGTAAGTGCTTCAAGTCATCTTCACTTTTAGCTAGTAAGGTTGTGTCATCTGCATTTTGCAGGTTGTTAATGAATCTTCCTCCAGTCCTGATACCACATTCTTCTTCATATAGTCCAGCTTCTTGGATTATTTGCTCAGCATGCAGGTTGAATAAGTATGGTGAAAGGTTACAACCTGGACACATATCTTTCCCGATTTTACACCATGCAATATCCCCTTGTTCTGTTTGAACAACTGACTCTTGGTATATGTATAGGCTCCTCATGAGCACAATTAAGTGTTCTGGAATTCCCATTCTTCACAATATTATCCATTATTTATTATGATTCACACAGTTGAATGCCTTTGCATAGTCAATAAAACACAGGTAAACATCTTTCTGATATTTTCCGCTTTCAACCAACTTCCACCTGACATCAGCAATGATATCCCTCATTCTATGCTATCTTCTGAATCTTGCTTGAATTTCTGGCATTTTCCTGTCAATGTACTGCTACAACCATTTTTGAATGAATTTCAGCAAAATTTTACTTGTGTGCAGTACTAATGGTATTTTTCTATAATTTCCACATTCTGTAGGATCTTTGTCTTTGGAATGGGCACAAATATAGGTCTCTTCCAATTGGCTGGCCCAGTAGCTCTCTTCCAAATCTCAACTATAAAGGGATATTATTAATCATGGACTCTGGGGGAGGTGTTGAGAGTACAAAGAGCTATCATATTACAAAATCTGATGAAAGTCAGTGGACAGGCTTTCTGCTGGGCCAGTGGGAAGGGGTTCCAGAGTTTGATTCCCTAAACACACAGATGATCACCAAGTAGGTGCCTCTATATGCAGTGGTAATTTTACACATTGGGAGCAACAAGAATCCTTTGAAACTGTTTTTAATGTCATTTTTCTACATTCTGCCTCCCAGGTGCTTTAATTCAAAAAGTTTGTTGCCTTCAAGTCAATTCCAACTCATGATGGCCCCATGTTGTAGAGTAAAACTACCCCATAGTGTTTTCTTGGCTATAATCTTTACAGAAGTAGACCATCAGGCTTTTCTTCCGTAGTGTTGCTAGATGATTTTGAACCATCCACATTTAGGTTAGGAGTCAAGCACAGACCATTTGCTGCACCCGGGAACCTACCAGTGGCTTTACAAAAATGTGTATCTGCTTTGTTCCTACTTCCATTTAACAACGAAAAAAACAGCACCTTCTTAGAATCATATGGCTAGTCACCTAGGCAGGTCTTAACCAAGTTCCAATTCTCTCTGAATCTTTATTGTGGTTACCAGGTGGATAATACTAAGGAAAACATGATTATTGGTTTATATGTACAACTAAATTTGAGCCAGTAATTGTACATGTCAGAAAACTGGTAAAGAAATAGGGAGCTTGAGACCACTGTTGGAGACCATTTCCCTGAGTTTTCTTCTCCTTGGGGACTGTTGAGTTTCTTTTGCTCAGCCAATAGGGATCTTATTAGCATTAATCATAAGAAAGTGAGGGGATGCCACAAGGCAGAGGGAATATGTGGAGGGCATTACTTCAACTCCTTTGCCACATGCTAGCAATGTTCATTATCCAAACCCCTGTGGTCTCTAAGAAAATACAAACATGTCCATGAATTTCAGTCATGAGGCCTTCCAAAGTACCACATCAGCTCACCATGGCTTGGTTTATCTGGGAGTGTGCCCTTGTTGGGCCACTGTTCTATATAGGAAAAACATTTTAATCTTATGGTGCATTATGTATATATACTTTGTCTCTGTTATTATATCTGATTCAATATTAAGACATAAAAATAGATGCATGATTACTGAAGAAAATTATCAGGATACTTCTGTCTTTGGAAAGAGTAAGGAGTCAGTCTTTGGGATAGTTAATCAGGCAGGATAGACAAGACAGGGAAATGCTTTGGTTAACCAAGCTGGATTTCAAGCCTTGAATTGCAATATTGAAGGATTCCATGGGCACAATATTGAATGATGGAGGAAGCATCAAAAGAAGATGGAAAAAATACACAGAGTCATTATAACAAAAAGAATCAGTTGATGTTCAACCATTTCAGGAGGTAACATATGATCAAGAATCAACAGTACTGAAGGAAGAAGTTCAAGCTACACTGAAGAAACTGGCAAAAAACAAGACTCCAGGAATTGAAGGATTACCCATTGAGATGTTTCAACAAATGGATGCAATGCTGGAGGTGCTTAATCATTTATGCTAGGAAATTTGGAAGACAGCTACCTGGCCAACTGACTAGAAGAGATCCATATTTGTATCCTTTCCAAAGAAAGGGGGTTAACAGAATGTGGAAATTATTGAACAATATCTTTCATATCCCACACAAGAAAAATTTGGCTAAAGATATGAAAAAATGGTTGCAGCAGTACATTGACAGGGAACTTCCAGAAATGCAAGCTGGCTTCAGATGAGGACATGGAATGAGGGATATCATTGTTGATGTCAGATGGATCTTAGCTGAAAACAAAGAATGCCAGAAATATGTTTACATGTGTTTTATTGACTATGCAAAGGCATTCAACTGCATAGATCATTAAAAACAAACAAACAAACAAAAAAACACTGGATAACATTCCAAAGAATGGGAATCCCAGAACACTTAATTGTGCTAATGAGGAACCTTTACATAGACCAAGAAGCAGTTGTTCCAGCAGAATAAGGAAATACTACATGGTTTAAAATCTGGAAAGATGTGTGTCAGGATTGTATCCTTTCACCATACTTTATAAATCTGTATGCTTAGCAAATAATCTGAGAGACTGTACTATATGAAGAAGAACATGTCATCAGGATTGGAGGAAGACTTATTAACAACTTGCGATATACAGATGAGACAACCTGGCTTGCTGAAAGTGAAGATGAATTGAAGCACTTGCTGATGAAGATCAAAGACTCCAGCCTTCAGTATGGATTACACCTCAGTATAAAGAGAGCAAAAGTCATCACAACTGGGTCAATAAGCAACATCACAATAAATGGAGAAAAGATTGGAGTTGTCAAGGATTTCATTTTACTTGAATGCACAATCAGTATCCATGGAAGCAGCAATCAAGAAATCAAATGTTGTATTGCATTGGGCAGATCTACTGCAAAAGACTTCTTAAAAATGTTAAAGAGCACTTTGAAGACTAAGGTATGCCTAACCCAACCCATGATATTTTCAATAGCCTCATAAGAATGTGAAAGCTGGACAATGAATATGGAAGACCAAAGAAGACTTTACACATTTGAATTGTGGTGTTGGTGAAGAATACTGAAAATACTATGGACTGCCAGAAGAACAAACAAATCTATCCTGGAAGAAAGCCACTTGGAAGTGAGAATGGCCAGACTTCTTCTCACCTACTTTGGTCATATTGTCAAAAGGGGTCATTCCATGGAGAAGGATATCATGTTTGGTAAAATAGAGGGTCAACAAAAAAGGGGAAGACTCTCAGTGAGATGGATTGACACAGTGGATTGATATAGATGGATTGATACAAGGGATTCCAGCATAGCAAGGACTGTGAGGATGGTGCAGGACTGGGCAGTGTTTGGTTCTGTCATTCATAGGGTTGCTATGAGTCAGAATCAACTCTATGGTATCTAAAAACAACCCAGTTTTAGTTCAAAAAATAGGGTCAGGCATTTTTGGACTGAACAAGCAGGATCTGTCTGAGCTGTATGTCCCCTGATCACTTCCCATCTACGAGCAAGCCCAAGATCCCATAGTTCATACCTCAGAACACATTTTCAGAGCCTGGTCTGATCTTGCTGATGGAGACAGCTTCTGGTTTCTTTGCAGCTCATTTGTTCCTCTGAGTTTCTCTCTGAGTCTTCTCTCTTGAGAACATATGACTAATGCAGCTTCTTTCTCTGAAAGCATGGAGACTCACCATTGCTCATCTTCACTGGTGAATTTGACAGATCTTCAAGATTTTCCCTCTAGATTGAGCCACTCATTCAAGTCAGCCAAGTCCCAGAGGTGCTAGGCCCCTGAATCTGATTTCTGGAAGCTTCCTGCAAAGTGCAGCAGTGAAATATCCCTGCCCTTCTTTCCCCAGGCCTTCTACAGACCTTCTTTGAAGAATGATTCTGCCCTTCTCATGGCTCCCTGCTCACAACAAGAAAAAATAAATGCATTGGAGTAACTTCTCAGAGACAACCAAACACACTGAGAGAGAGAATCACTGGGCCTGCAGGCTCAGAACCATAGTCTTGGGGATATAATGCTCAATTGGTACAACACAGTACACAGAAATCTTGTTCTACAACCTACTTTGGCAAGTAGTGACTGAGTACTTAGAAGCTTTTGGACAGCCATCTAAGATACAACTATTGGTCTCCTCTCATCTGGAGCAAAGAGTGAAGAAAATCAAAGGCATCTAGAAACAATTAGTCCAAGGATAAGATAGATGATGAGGACCTCAGCTTTCAAGATCCCAAGACCAGAGAAATAGATGGTACCTGACTACCAATGTCAATCTCTCAGAAAGGGATCACAATTGAAAATCCTGGGTAGAGTGGGAAAAGAAATGTGAAACAAAATTCAAAAACATAAAAATGACCAGAATTGCTGGTCAGATGGAGACTGGTGGAACCCCTGACACTATGGCCCCAGGTTACCCTTGGGGCCTAGAAATGGACTCACTTCCATGGATTGGCTCTCAGCCCAACAGTAGGCAGACCTACATGCAGAACATCTACTCCAGAATGATGCACTCACCTACTTTAGGGAGATGCACCCCTTAGAGCAATCAGCTATGACACACCAGAGGCACAGCATTCACATAGAGGGAAGGCTGAACAGACAGGAATGCATAGTTAAGAAGGGCACAAGGAGGGGATAGTCACAGGGGGAGTAGAGGAGGAGAGTTTTTATGTCTATGGTAATTGGGGCCATGAAATCAAATGTGCATGAATCGTTGAATGTAAATCAAATTTGCTTTGTAAATCTGCACACAAAGCACAATTAAAAAAGAAAAAGTCAACTATAAGAAAAGAAAAGAAAGAGCCATTGCCCTCTGATCAAGCTAAATGCCTTCTAGTTCACTGGATATCAGTGTGGACAAAGAATGGGCCCAGATAAAACACTATATTTTCTTATACCCAATAATAACTTTTGTTTTTGGTTTTGATATATATATGTCTGAGTATAAATTCTTAACTCACAAGGTTCAAATTATGATATGACTAAGCTTACATAGAAGTGACTAGATTAAGTTCAAGTGCTTTAGGCACTATGCTACCAGAGCTCATAAGCAGCAAATACATACATACATATATATACATACACACACACACACACACACACATATGTGTATATATATATAAATATATATATATATATATATATGAAACTCTGGGCCACTCCACAGAACAAAGACTGGGCAATCTACTTCCATAAACATTTACCATCTCAGAAACTGAAAGGCATTCTCTATGAATTGGAATTGATTCAATGGCAGTGAGTTTGGTTTTTTGGTTTTATGTATATACGTATATGCATTTGTGTAAATCATTGTTGTTGCAATGCCTCTCAAAGGGAAAGAAAATCCAATGGAAATCAATGCCTCTCAAAGGGAGAGAAAACCCAATGGAGTCGGTTGAAACTCAGTAGAGAAAAATAGTATGGCAAACACATAGGTTAGTGGACGAAAACTGTAAGAGAGGTCTATGTTTTATACCCAATTATTAAATGCTTCCTTAGTATATGAGGAGAAAACCCACTTGACTTTCAAAGAACCCGGCTTTTTGAGTCTTTCCCACCCTCTCTGACTTTGAAAAGGCTTAGAGGAGTACTCAAGGAAATGGGGAGGCGTCTCCACTCAGTCCAGTCCTTCATTTAAAGCTTACCTGTGTCACTCACCGCACAGTCAATCCCACTGATGTTTTTCCAAATTGTTGTTGCTGTTGTTATCATGTGCCAAATATGCATTGAAATATCATACACAACTCAAGTTCTTGTCTAAGTTTTAAAATCTAAGTTGTTATCAAACATACGAAGGATTTTTTTTTCCCTGTCTAATGAACAATCCCCCAACCACCATTGTTTTTTCCTAGTTTGTAAGAACCGCAGTAAAGTTACTACAGAGGATTTATATTGGAAAACAACAGATGGTGGTGGGAGAGGCCTTTCTTCAGGACACAGCCAGTTTGTAAATCAAGCCCATGAGTAAGCTCATGATTACCAAGGCATTTCTCCCACTGGATTTCTTCTAAATTTCTATGGGAAACACTCAGCCTGTTTTCATGTCTGAGGAATTTATTAAGCCAATTAAGGAAGGAGTTTATACCAAGACTTGGAAATCTTTGTTTTCTTTATACACAAAGGTTAACAGTCGGGCTTTGGAGATGTGGAGAGTGCTCAGGCATGCACATTACCTAAGTCTAAACCCATAGTCGCCTTTTCTTTCGGTGGTTATGACCCCCTCTTCTGGCAATGCAGCTTTCTCATTTATTCATTCATTCATTCAATCATTCCATCATTCATTCATTAGACATGCATAGCTGAGGCTTACTGTGGGCCTCGTAGTAAAAAACAAAACAAAACAAAACAAAAACCAATAAAATAAAAAAGCCTGTTGCCATCTAGTTGATTCTGGCTCATGTAAAACAGCTCCATAGAGATATTTCTTGTCTTATCTTTATGGACATAGATTGCTAGTCTTTTCTTCTAAAATGCCAGTAGGTGGGTTCAAATCACCACTGTCCTAGAGTGAAAACTCACACTCTGTAAAAGTAAAACATAGAGATTTATTTTAAGTCCAGAGACAGTACCAACCAGGAAAATGTACAAATTCAGAGTGAAGATGGCTGTTCCAGTTGACAATAAAGAAGCAAGCATTCTTATACAGTTGAAACAGGAGCTAAAGCAACAAAATCATGATTGGCTGAAAGACAATCAGGGAAGTTGAAGGTAGGATATCTGAGAGTGGGAAGTTAGTGAGAACTGGTGGATAACATATATGTGGTATTATGTGATTGGTTAAAGGCACATAATTGCAAGTCAATTACAGGATGTTTTTTTTCTGGGAATCTGCTATTAAAATTGTGTTGTCAAGCATGTCTGTTCCTGGGGGTCCATTGTAAAGATTCATCTATAACCTGTGCATCAAGACCCTTCAAGCATAGGTTCTCACATCCTGCATCTTTTTGACCCTAGAGGAAAGACCCCCTGGAAATAGATTGTGATATCCTGCATCTGCCAGACCACAAAGTGTTTCCTTAGGGTATATGGTCAGGTCAGCACAAAGGTTAGAGAAATTGCTGTTAGAAAAGACAACTTTAAAATTTGACATGGATTCTAGACTCATGTCAAGACTTTAAGATGAAGTCATGCCTCTGCTTTTAGGGTGCTTTTATTGACAAACACCCTGTGCCTCTGATTTTAGATTGTCATACACCACCTTTGGTTAGTAGTCAAGGGAAAATGCTTTACACCACCTAGGGACCTGAGCCAATTACCAGGCGTAGATGAACTGAAGTTAGTTGCAACCTGCTCATGAGGTTGAGCAGAGAAAAAGACAGAGGGCTGGTAAACAGACAAGCAGAATGTCATGGATAAAAGCCAAATCAAAGGGTTTGAGGACACTCTGAGGAGAAGCACATGGCTTAGGGTACATGGGATACAAATGGAGATGCAAACAGCTCATTTTGGAAGCTTCCAGAAGACGAGATAGATGGGTTTTGTCCAACACAGAGAGCAGAGGAAGAGCATTTAGGCTGAGGGGTGGAAGGAGCAAAGATTTGGAACAAAAGCTCCGTTTGGTCCTGATATGGAGTGAGAGGTACCCTTGCTTGGTGAGGGACCTGGTCTTTGGAACTTAACCATGCTTGTAAGTGAGGAGTGTGTGTACTCTGAACTCCTTTGCTTGCTCCCCATCAGCTTTCAGGAGCCACCAGTATCTGCAACCTGTGCAAAAATAATTGGATATACAGCAGCCAAGGCCAGCCCAAAAGGTCAGATTTTCTCAGAAGATGTATGGGATTCTACACAGCTTGTAAAACATAGAAAGAGGTTGTGGGAGAGGATGGATGTTCGGGGACATGCATGTGTGGCAATGTGAACACTAACAAGAGTCTGTATAGAAATGAACCTGAGAAGCAAAGCCTGTGGTGACAGAGCACTACCTGTGTGCCAGAGCCTGCATCTGCTCTGCCATAAGCAAGGGGTCACACCTCCCTACTGTCCTGCATGTTTCATGGTGAGATTGCCCTGGCCTGACATGTCTGCCACCCCTCACCACCAGGCAGGACATACCACAGCAGGTGAGATCTGCTGTCCATACTCCCCTAAGATACCCCCCACCTCACCCCTTGCTGCCTTAACATAACAATGAGAACTTATTGTTGCTTCCCTTTACTCTGCTCCTCATTTCCTGGCTCCCAGTATTGTATTTCATTCTTAGGTGTCCATTACTGTGGATTTTTGAGTCTCCTTTACGGTGTTTGGGTGTTTGCGTTCTGCCAAGAGCTGGGTGGACTTCACCAAACCTCTCAATAACCTACCTCTCCTTTCTTCCCCTCGCCAGCTGAGAACGCCCGCACATGCCCAATAATGCTAGGAAAGAAATGACCCTCAACATGCACATCAAAAATAGGAAAGAGAGGATGGAACTTTGCTTTAAACTCCTTTAGGCCTCAAAACCATCCTCTGTTGAAAGGGATGATTGAGTCAAATCTAGCTTCCATAAGGCTAATGAAGAGGACCATATGTTGGTCTGTGTTCCCAAGACAGTTTTCATATTTTGACAATAAATATCCCCAAGGCTTCTGACCCTAGCTTTTACCCAAGAGCTATTATTTACAACCTCATTTACCTATTAAGGAAACAAAGCAAGGTGTCAATTGGATCGTGGAACCCCTGCCTGTCCACATTGGGAATTAAGTACTTTGTCAGGATTTAATATTGATGGATCAGGCCAGGGAAGGATTCCATAGCACACCCACCACTGCCTTGGTGGCCATGGCTGCTTCCTTCCATCAGGGTCAATTTTAAAAAATGATTATTACTTTGGCTAAATGCCCAGTGACAAATGTGGCTTTTGTCCAGCTTCAGACCCCAGGCCAAAGTCTGTTATTTCTTCTTCAGCTCAGATGCTGTAACATGATAAAAAGGACATTGTGAACTCAACAGAATTTGTTTTCAGATCTAAACTGTCATTTACAGGGCTTACTAATGACACCCCAAGAGATATTGCTGGAGCTATCCCCAAAGCTTACATGAACTCTTGAACGGTGCCCTGAGAAGTGGGGTTGGACTGTGTCTTCCAGGGCAGTGGTGATGAGTTGATTCCACCCTATAAGTTCTCAACAAGGGTCCCCATGGGTTCTTGCATGGGGGTTGTTTTCAAAGGCAGGCCAACAGGGGAGTGAGAAAGTATGGGTTTCATGGACTGGGTCTCAGGGGTGAAATCATAGCTCTATCTCTCACCAGCTGCATGATCCTGAGTACTATATTGAAGCTCCTCATCTCAATTTTTTTCCTTTGTGAGATGGAAGGTGGGAAGATGTCTGCTTTATAGCTTCCACAGGGACCATACTATAGATGAGGCCTATGGCAGAGCAGATGGCAGGCTCTGGCACACAGGAAGTGCTCTGTCAGCGCAGGCCTGCTTCTCAGGTTCATTTCCATACAGATTCTTGTTAGTGTTCATGTTACCATGCATGCATGTCCCCAAACATCCATCTTTCCCACATCCTTTTTGTATGTTTTACAAGCTGTGTAGAATCCCATACATCTTCTGAGAAACTCTGACCTTTTGGGCTAGACTTGGCTGTTGTATATTCAGTTATTTTTGCACAGGTTACAGATACTGGTGGCTCCTGAGAGCTGAAAGAGAGCAAGCAAAGGGATTCAGAGTACACACACTCCTCACTTACAGCATGGTTAGATTGCAAAGACCAGGTTGTTATGTAAAAATTGGCATTATATAAAAATAGAGAATGAACACATCAGATCACAAAATGGAGGATAACTACATTATTACATAACTGCCAAATTATATCATTACATAACTTCCAAATCACTGAGAGTCAGGGCCCACCCAGGTTGACACATAACTTTAACCATTACAGCCAGAGTTACTCTCTTCACAACCTGGCATTCATTAAAGCCAGACATATATTATTAATGCACAAAACAGTCAGATAGTAGATTTTTTACTATGGTCGTCAATTCAAAATGTCAGATAACAAGATAGTTGATAAATGAGGAGTAGGTGTGGTCCCAGTGAGGGATGGTAGCATCCAATGTGGGAGTTGCCCTAGTGGGTGTGCCTGCCCTGGGAGTTATCAGTGGGATAGACTAGACTAAGCCTGGAGCCCCAGAAGTGGAGGGTACCATCTTACCCTGGCCCTGATGAGTGCATCTTTGGTATGCTGGGCAGTGCTTAGTGCCTGCGACTTGGACCCTCACCTCATTTCATTTCCAACTTTCTTGCGTAAAAGTTAATGTGTTCCAGGGGAGTGCTCAGGGCTGCCCTGCTTCAGCTTACCCAGGTTTTCACTGTGGAGAATGTCAAAGGAAACTGCCATGGCCATGAGCAGAGGTAGGGGCTCTCTCCTTTACGTTGACCAAATCAAGATGTTTCAGGTGGGGCCTGTGGCATGAGTAGGTGAAGACACAGAGAAAGAGCAGTTTATCAGAAGTGAGAGGATGGAGCCTCACCAGCCTTGACAGAAGAATTCTGGATACATGGGGGCAATTGGACCTTAGGAACCAGGGCAGAGGACTGGCAGCATTCAGAACGTGAGCCCCGGGACTTCTGCTCAGGTCTCATGTGTATTTGGTCCTCTCCAAAAGGTACCTCTGATTTCCTGTCAGCTGTGAGTTTCTGATTACAGCAAAAGGCAGCCTTCTTTTGCTCAGCCATCCCTTCCTCTCACAACCTTCAGAGTGGGGCCCCAGCTGATCTCAGGCTCTGGGAAGGCTGTCAAGACAGTGGACTGAGGAGCCCACCATCCTAATTCCTGTTCTCTGCCTGATCATGTCTATAGGTTGGGGACCTGGTACTCATAGGAAGTGTGAAGCAAAGGGTGGAGTATAAAGGAGGGTGGTGGGCACTCAGGTAGGACCCAAGATCTCCAGTGGGAAGTAGGAAGGAAGCTGTGCTAACACAAGCTCTGGTATCTGTCCCCAGATCACCTTTGAGCTTACAGAAGGAAGTTCTGGTCCTTTTGTCCTATAATTTCTATGAGCTCAATTGCACCTCAGGCCAACATGGGTAGGTATTTTGAGTACAGGTGAATTGAGCTCCTGCCCCCACCTGAACAAACTATGGCTTCCTGAAGTGGCCTGGGGATTTCATGAGGGTGTCTAAGAGTGGGATATATAATCCTCCACCAGCTGTTCAACCTCAGTTTGCTCACAAAGGCCAAGCCCTCTTTCCTCTTCTCCCTGCCTTGATGGGAGGTTTTGTCTCACATACTCCAGGCAGTGGCCAAAGTCCTGCTTCTAGCAAACCAGTCCTCTGTGTTCAGGATATGCTTGACTGACACTGTGACACTGGTCATGTGGCCATCCCTTCCCAGTACCACCCATCAACAGGGTTCTGGATTGGGCCATGAGTGCTTTCACCTAGATAGACTAATGGAACTCAGAGGATCTCTGTTAGGGAATCTGGCAGTGGCCCTTCAGTGGATGACTGGGCTCTGAGGTCAATATCAGGAGGAGGGAAGTGGGTGTTATGACATGCAGTTTTTCTGATCAGCATTTCTAATTCTTCATTACTTTGGGCTGATTAAGACAGAGGCAAAGAACAGACCTCTCCACCCTGTCTACTCTCTGCCTCTTCCTGCCAACCCCTGAGCAGGACCACAAGACCTGCAGACCTGTTTGCTTTCTGCCAGAGACTCTTGCTATTGTAACATCTCAGGTGTTTCAAATCACTCCAATGAGGAACGTTAAGGAGAACTGTTTCTCTTTCCACCAGAATCAGTTCTCAATATTCCCCCAAGCATTAGTTGACTCAAGGTGAAGGTCTCCATAGGAAAAGGCAGCAGTCACTCTTTTCATGGCCCTGTCCTGCCTGTGGGGACTTAGGTAATCTCTGCAGCTTCTGTGCAGAGTCAACCCCTCGTATTCACTCAACTTCCTTCTTCCCTTGCAGTTAATTGTAGTAAGACACAGGGACATTTGGGACCCACACTTCAATGGCACCACCGTGGTAGTCATGCTGGACACCAGAATCCAAATGCTATTGTCTTTGCTCCTTCCTCTTTCCCCTTGGCCCCACTTATCTGCCATAACCTGTTCCTTCCACCTCTGTGATGGCAGAAGGATCATCTTCTGCTTGCTGCCTTCAGGCCTCATTATCTCCCTGCCAGATTATTTCAACAACTGCTTATCTACTCCCTTGTCAAAGGATTCCCTCTGTCTGAGTCACCCTTTCTTCTGTACCCAAGGAGATCTTCCTAAAACATATCTGTGATTGTGTCACCCCTGTGGACCCCTACTTCCCATAAAGCAAAATGCAGTGTCTCTAGGTTGACATTCATTCACCCAGAGGTGTTCACAGCTACTGAGTAAAAGAGAAATGAAGGTCCAAGCAGCCTCATCTTCTGGTATAGACCCAGACAGGAAACTGGATTCTGTTCATCTCCTGGCAGAGGCCCTGGGATGACAGCCTCCTACTCCTGCCTCCTAGTCTTACAGCCTCCTGTCTCCTTACCTGGACACCTTGTCCTTGGGCATCCTCGACCCACCATCTTTTCTCAGTGAATAGCCCAGTCTACTCACTCTCCCAAGCAAAAAACTTGGGACATATCTTCAGCGTATTTTCCCACTTTATCCATCTCATTAAACCTACCTGTGAGTCTAGTAATACAGCTCCATGAAGTCCCTCTTGTCCTTCCAGTATCTCCATCTCCATTTCTGCCTCCATTTCACCATTCCCTTAGAACCACTGAGTTGTTCCCCAACAACTGTCTCTCCTCCCACCAGTAGTTTCCCTGAATTTTCCAAATCCCCCCTCTCTACTGTGGCTAGAAGAATGAGTAGTGTCGTGACATCATCCATTCTCACTTCTATGGCCTTCTGAGCCCTGCTTGGGCTTCCTGTCAGCCTCAGCTTTCAGCACCCCTGTGTGCCCATGGATAGCCATGCTGCAACTTTTCCACTGCAGAGCCCTTTGCACTTGATGTTCTCTTTACCAGGATCAGTCCTATCCACCCAGTACCAAGCTGCCTTGGGTTCTTCCCTTCTCAACATGATGTTGAGGTTCCTCCTCCAGCAGGCTCAGGTGACTCCCAGTTTGGGTGGTACAAAAGGTTTGTGTTTTACTACTAACCTAATAGTTGATGGTTCAAATCCACCCAGAGGCACCAGTGAAGAAAGGCCTGTCTATATGCTTTCATAAAGATTACAGCCAAGAAAACCCTATGGAGCACAGTACTCTGACACATTGGATCTCCACAAGTTGGAAATGACTTGATGGCAACAAGTTTGGGTTAGTTTTGCTTGCTTAGCAGCTATATGGCTTTTGAATCTATGTGATATTTTCTGATCCTTTTTGTTGTCGTTGTTTTGCAGGGTTCTTCACACCTCACTTTGGTGAAGTGCTAAGACATTGAGATTGGAAGTCCTTGCTGCATGGTCAGCTTTTATTTAGACAAGGAATTTTACCTCTTATTTAAATATAAAAAGAGAACGGTTTCTTACAGCATGTGGGGATTGCTGTTCTATACTTTCACTTTTGTGTTGTCCTGAGGGTGCCTGTGGGGTCAGATTTGGTGCTACCCAATCATGGGTCCTCAGCCCAAGGGCAGCTTGGCACTAGGAGCACCTCTACAAGTCTTCTCGGGGCTTGTTACTCTGGCTGACTCTAGGAAAATACTTTTTATTTACTCTATTCTCCAAGTTCAAATTTCATTTTTCTAACTGGAACAGAAGAATAAATGTTGCAGTAATATGATGTACTGAAAGCATAAGTGCTTTAGGGACAGGGTTTCTTTGATGAGGAAACTTCTACTTTATTATTGACAAGTTATTTTCTTTCTGTAATTAGTGTTCCCTATGGTCTGCAATGCATGTACCATGCCCATACATAAGCAGAGCTGGCTCTTGAGGTATAGAGCAGAGGCTGGCACTTACAGGGCCCCAGTTTTACTGCCCTGCGACTTATACTCTGCTCTGAATAATAATTCCCTGATCCATAAAATGGAAGTATACTGTAGTGTCTGTCCCACAGAGGTTGAGGGCAGTTAAATGAGATGTGTGTACATCACTTGGCACAGGTTCTGGTACAGAAGAGTTGTTCAGTGAATGTCAGACACACTCTCTCACTTTGAGAACCTGCATGTTGGGGACTCTGCTGCCTCCTCCCTGTCGGATGTCTGGTCAGTGGAGCCCTTCCTTAGGAGGCTCACTCTCCCACAGTAACATGAAGTGGATATGAACATGTTCAGCTCCTCCATCTAAAGTCTCCAGGATGTGGTGCCGGGCAGTAGATGTGCAAATGCAAACACTGCCCCACAAAGTTCAGAGCACCCAGATGTCATTAGTGAGAAACAGGCATCTCTGAGCTCTGGAAATGCATGTGGCTTCCATCCATGGGCTCTTAGGGGGTGTAGTGCTCACATATACCCTACGAGACCTGCTGAGAACCCACTGGGGTCTTAGGGCCTGCCCACACTGCTTGAGCACTGCTGGCTACCCCATTGCCACACCTGGCCTCTTTCAACCTAATAAGGTGGGCAGTCTGGCCTGATTTTAGGAGGATCCTCTGGGCATAGTCAATCCAGGCGTCTGACCACATGGGCTCTCCTGGGAGCCACTAGGTGCAAAGGCAGGCTGTAAAAGTTAATAGAGATGGGTTAGTGTTTGTGCTGGGGCCTAGAACACAGGAAGGATTAATCATGTGGGGTTCGGCAGGAAGAACTAGAGAAAGGGTTGCTCATTCCAGTGAGGCCTATGGAGCCTGGACCAGACCCCACACTGAGGCAAGAGCCTGCAGTGGAGATCTGGGCCTGGTGTGCAGCTGGGCGGTGGCTGGCCTAGTGGAAGATGGTCCTCATGGGAGTCCCTCCTGCCCCACCTTCTGCTCCTCCCCTGCTGGCACCCAGCTCCTATCCTAAAGGCTGAAGATGGCTGTGTCATCTTAGGCATCACTTGAGAGACCCCACGCTAATCTGCTGGGCAAGATGTAGCCTTATTACAGTGACTTTTCTTACAGTATGTTGATTCCTGCCTCCTGGGTGGGCTAATAAATTATCTCCTTGGCTGGTGTTTGAGCCATCTGCACCCACTTCCACCTGATATTTCTGGGAGAGAAATTCTTGAGGTCTCTGAACCTCATTACCCTTCAGAACAATACTCACTAGGCCCAAATACAGGTCATTGCTTCTACTTGTAAGAGAGTTTCTGCAGTTTTGAGACTGTCCAGGTAGCCCAGATGCAGGGAAAGGGGAAGGCTCCAGTCCCAGTTGGTGTCCACCCATATAGGAAGGGATATGGTCTTAATTACTGCAGGCCTGAAGCATGAGGGTGTCAGGGGAGGTCTAGAAACCAACTTTCCATATAATGTGTGGCCTTGGGCAAGACTCTTAACCTTTCTGAGCCTCATATTCCCCTTCTGTAACCTGGAGATGGATTGACACAGTGGCGGCAACAATAGGCTCAAGCACGACAATGATTGTGAGGATGGCACAGGACTAGACAGTGCTTCATTCTTTTGTTCATAGGGTTGATATGAATTGGAACTGACTCGATGACACTTAACAACAAAAATTTGGAGACAGAGAACATGAATCATAGTGTGGGTGTGAAGATTAATGAAGCCCAATGCCAAACTAAAATGTATCCTCACTAAATGAGAGCTATCACAATATTTACTGTGGATATCAGAGGTGTAGGAGACATAACAATTTTGTTTATTCAAGTTTAAAAAAACTTAAAAAAATTCCACTTACTGTTCTGCATGTCAAATCCCAGCCAGCTTACCATGTTCATTTTGCAAACCATCCAGACCCATGTGCCTCCTCAAAGCATTCACCATCTAGACAGTGTTGACTGTCTTATTTATTGTGCCTTTGCTGTATACTGGTAGTGTAGTGGTTAAAACACTAGATTGCTAAACAAAAGAGCAGTAGTTCAAACCCATCAGCTGTTCCATGGGAGAAAGTTGCAGAAGTCTTTTTCTGTAAAGATTTATAGTCTTGGAAACCCTATGGGGCAGTTCTACTTTGTCCTACGGAACTGCTGTGAGTCATAACCAACTTGATGGCAGTGGATGGGAGAACCATATGATCATCCTCTCTAGTCCTGAATTCAGTGCTCAACGAGCTCTGTCAGCTTGGGCCACACAAGCTATGTGACCCATGGAAATAACTGAATCCCTCTAAGCCTTACTTTCTTCTGTAAAATGGGTATAATGTTTGTCCCTGTCAAAGCTGTTTTGAAAACTCAAAAGATACTGCATATGCAGTCTATATGGTGAAACTTCACAGAACAGGAGAGAGGAATTAGGAATATCCTGTTATAAGACACTTCCACTACAAGGGAGTAGGAGACAAAATGATGTCCTGGTGACATACACTCTGCCCATTCCCTCTACAACAAAGACCCAAATAACTAAAGGAAACAAATACAAATGCTAATCCTGGAAGTCTGAGCACTAAATTAAAGGATAAAGAATTAGATTAAATGTCAATTGGAAAAAGAAACAGAATGAAAACAGTGGTTGAGGAGAGAGATAGAGCAGAGACCCAAAACAGCACTGCCATTTTGGAAAGCAACATACACAGGCGAGGAGAAGCTAACATCACTGATTTCTCATTAAGACAGAGACACAGTATAAAGAAATCCAGAGTGAAACAGGATGTGCAGAATTCAAGCTAAATCTAAAAGATGAAAGTGAGAGGAAGTGAGTGACTATACAAGTGGCACGGGTAACCACAGAACAAGGAAGGAGTCAGCAAATGGAGATGAAACCATTCATCAGTAGTAAGCCCTAGTCATTTGCGTTTAGGATCCACATGGAGGAGAACATCTGTGAGGTGGCAGTTAGAGATGCTGAACTCTGGGTTGTGCCCTCTTGATTGAGTTGGGGCAGGAACCAGATAATCAACACACTTTCCCAGAAGTACATCTGGATCATGCCAATGAACAGCAAATAGAGAAATTTGTTCTGCTTTCCACATCACACTTTCCCCATGATCATGGGTGAGGCCTTTCCTGGGTCCCAATAGTCTTGTGGCTAGGGACACCCCCCCATTGCCACCCTCCATCTGTCTGGTTTATTCAGGCTTTTCCTACCTGTGGCCACTCCCTAAACCATGTCTCCAGGAGATCAAGTCGCTCACCTGTGAATCACACTCTGAGCACCAGGATCCTATGTGACTGAGGGTGTGCTCTCACAGACTGCAATCTGTATCCCTAAGCCTCCACTGTTGGAGGTGTGCACATGTGTAAACCAAGCACCAGGACTCCTTCACCTCCACTGTTGTGGGTGCATACACATGCAGACTACATGTCAGGAACCTACTGCCTTTGTAGTTGGGGCCTGGGCATGTACAACCATGGAACAGACTTCTGCCACCTCCACAGGTACATGCGGTCATGGATAGCATGCCCTGTATGTGCTGCTGCCATTTCCCTGGTGACTGGAGTCATAAACTTATGTGTATCACTTGACAACAACCTGCCATAACTGTGGCCAATGACATATGTCCCAGCAGATGGCGTGTCATGTGCCAGCAGCCTTAAGAGTGTGGGTGACCATTGCTGCACTACCTTTTGTTTCCCTCTATCTTTCTTTCACTTCTTACTTTTTATTCATTTATTTTCCCTCTTTCACTTCTTCCTTTATTTTTTTCCTTTCCCTCCTTTGTTTCTTTTCTTTTTTTTTTTTCTTGTTTTACTCTACCCCATTTGGCAGAAGGTAGACATTTTTTCCCCACTAGTCAGCCACACCTACCACTTACTGACCCACCCATTGGGTGAGTACCAGTACCTGCTCCTGTACCACTGGATCAGTGACAAATGGACAAAACCTGCTCACACTGCCTACAGTTGCTTTTCATGACCAGTGAACAAAGACCCATGCCCACACTCCTACCAGTTACCCCACCCACCTAGAGACAGGTGGGAAGCACCCCAGTGCTGCCAAACTAGTGACCAATGTAGCACACTCATCCTACCCACACAGATGTATCAAAACAAAGCAAAACAAAAACTCAGCATAAAACAAACCAACACAAATTCAGCAATTCCAAAATATCTCTGAGACAGCATACAACTTCAAATCTAACAAAAAAATAGAAAAAGAAGGTGCAAGTAAGTGACCAAAATAAATAACTAGGAAATCTCCTTGAGGAAGAACAGGCAATACAGATACCTGATAAGGAATTCAAAAGATTTATATATAGGGCCTTCCAAGAGGTCAAGGAAACAATTAAAAAAAAAATCAAGGAAAACACAGAAAATACCCTAGAAGAAGTCAGGGAAAAATTACAAGAGCAAAACAACAAAATAAACAGATAATTAGAAGCCATACAAAAAAAAAAAAAAGAATTAGAAGTCCAGAAGAGTAACACTAAAACACATTAGAAGGACTAAAGAGTATAACTGAATCACCAGAAGAATGGATCGATGAATTTGATGTCAAATCCCTTGACACCACCATATATGAGGAAAAAATCAGGAAAAAAAAAAAAAAAAAAAAGAATGAAGAAAGCCTGAGAACTATGTAAGACCTTATCAAAAGGAGAAATTTACATGTGATTGCAATTCCAGAATGAGAGGAGGGAAAAAAAAAAAAAAAAAAAAAAAAACACTGAGAGAATTGTTGAAGATATTTTTTAGCAGAAAAGTTTCCTAATATCATGAAAGACAAAAAGATATCCATCCAAGAAGTTCAGCAAACTCCCTATATAGGATACACTCCAAAAGAAAGTCATCAAGATATATTATAATCAAACTTTCCAAAATCAACAACAAAGAAAGAATCTTGAGAGCAGTCTGGAAAAATGAAATGTTACCTACAAAGAAGAATTAATAAGACTAAGATCTAATTTCTTGGTAGAAACCATGCAAATAAGACGGCAATGGGCCCAAGAATTATATATCAAGCAAAAGTGTCACTCAAACATGATGGTGAAGTTAGGACATTTCCAGAAAAATAAAAATTAAGGAAATTTTTTAAAACCAGACCAACTATACAAGAAATGTTAAAGAAAGTCCTTCACACAGAGAACCAGCAACATCAGAAAATAACGTGAGAGTAAGACATGTGACATCACCCAGAAACAAACCCAGAAAAAAGAATTCTCAAAAATAAATTAAACCTACAAGTCTAAATATAGAGAATCAGTAACAACAATCTGTAAATGATGACAACTACAAAGGAAAAAGAGGGAATTAATAGTATCATTTCAGAAATTCCAAATAGAGAGGAAGTCAGAATGATACCAAGATAAAACACACTGTTTTAAACTTAGGAAGATAAAAATAAATTACAGTGTAATACAAAGAAAATTAATAAAACTTCTAACCAAAATTTTAAAAAAGAAGAAAAGCATAGTGAGTAAACACAATGTCAAATTCAACAAAGAAAACGATGACACAATGAACTCAGCACAGAAAAATATATAAAACAAAGAAATCAACATCACAATGTAAAACACAAAAGAATGATAGCAGTAAATTCATTCCTATCAATAACTGAACCAAATGTAAAAGGACCAAATGCACCAGTCAAAAGAAAGAGTAGAAAATGAATAAGAAATAGGAGTCATTATATGCTGCCTACAAGAGACTCATTCTAGACACAAAAATAAAAATAAACTAAAAATCAAAGGGTGGAAAAAATAGGGAGTTCCAGCAAGATGACAGAATGAATAGGCAAACAAGCTACACAGATGCTCTGCAACAAAGGAAGGAGAAACCAATCGAAACTGATACAGAAGATGATCCTAGAAACCTTAGCTTTGAAGGGAAGGATAAAGAAGTGAATTAAATACCAAGTAGAAGAACCTGAATGAAACAATGAGTAAGTAGATGAAAGGAGCTGTGGACTTCCGGCTGTCCTGAGGACACAGCCATTTTTTAATATTTCCGGATAGCAACCTAAGAATCACCTCTGCTCAGCAAGGCTGCATGGGCAAGAACTGCATTGGTGCATGAGAACCAGAAGGGAGAACAGCAAGGAAGTGGACAGGCAGTCCTATGGACTGCCAACAGCTGTCCTGAGGGTGCAGACATTTTGGATGTTTATAAGTGGCCAGCACAGACATTTGAGTGTATGTAGGTGGTATTTTTGCTTGGATTGCGGTATGAGAGTGGACTCCGCCTGCCGAGGACAGTGTGGGCAACTGCACCGGAGACTGACGACTGGAGAGGTACAATATTCCCCTTGTTACTCTTGTGCTCTGCACCCTCTTGGTGAACAGGGGTGTAGCTGTCTCCCTGACTCCATCCTACTTCTTGACCTGTGGGGATTCCATCCTGCTCTGTGCCTTGGCAAAGCCTAGATGCTGCCAGAACCCTCACTGTTTTGTTTGTTTGCTTGTTTCATTCTTTTTATCTTCCTCCTTTCTTCCTCTTGTTCCAGGGCACTTTTAGGGGTTCCCTTCTTTTCTCTCTTTTTTGCTTCTTCCCATCCCTTGTTTTTCCTTTTGCATTTTTGGCTATTTTACTTTTGCTTTCTTCTGTCATTCTTCCCTCCCCAGAGAGTGTTTCTTTTTTTTTCTTTTCTCTTTATCTTTCTTTCATCCTTTTAAAATATATTTTGAAAATTTTTCTTCTTATTTGTTGTTGTTATGTGCCATTGAGTGGGACCTGAATCATAGCGACCCCTCCTTGGGTTTCCGAAGCGGTATCACTATGGAAGTAGGTTGACCAACCTTCTTTCTGAGGAGTGGCTGGTGGGTCTTCTTATTTATTTAATTTCTTTTCTTTTCTTTTTTTGCAACTATTCATGTTTGCTTATACGGTTTGAGTTTTTTCTTCTCTTGTTTATTTGGTGGTCTGTTTATTTATTTAGTCTGAGTGGGAGACAGCACCTGTTCCTACACAACCCAGGCATACTTGCACCTCTTACAGCCCCACCCACTGAGCAAGGGTTACCAGTTGCTATTGTACCAACTGACTGATGAAAGACAGTGGCCAATACCAGCTCAACTCACCCTCAACTGCTCTTTTTGAACAGCTAACAGAGATCTGTGCATACACTCTCATTCTCTATTGCACCCGCCAGGAGACAGGTGGTGAGTGCCTAAGTGATAACAACTTGCACAGTACCCTACTCACACAGTTATATTAAAATAAAATAAAGGAAAAAAATTTGCATGAATCACATCAACATACAACCACCAAATTAAGCATGAATACAACACTACAGTGTCTCAGAGACATAGATCATCATAGTCCACACAAAAAGCAAGATAAAGTAGTAGAAACAAGGGACTAATATACAAACTCAAAAAACATCCCTGAGAAAGAAGCAGCATTGGAATACCCTGAAAAGGAATTCAAAAGAATTATATTTGGGGTCTTTCAAGGGACTGAGAGACAGATCAAGGAAAACACAGACAAGATTAAGGGAAAGGCAGACAAAATTAAAGAAAAAAAAGACAAAACTCTAGAAAAATTTAGGAAATCAATACAGGAACAAATTGACAAAAACTTAGAAATGATACAAAAACACTGTACCAAGCATAATATCCTTCTCCACGGAGGGTCCCTTCTGACAAAATGACCCAAGTAGATCAGATGAAGTCTGGCCATTCTCACTTCCAAGGAGCATTCTGGCTGCACTTCTTCCAGGACAGAAGAAATAATAGAAATCCAGAAGAATAATATACTAAGATTTTACAAATAGAAAACACATTGATTGGGCAAAAGAGTAGAATCAAATCAAAGGAAGACAGAAGTAGTGAGATTGAAGACAAATAGCACAATACAACTTTGTTACATGATCAGTCAGACAAAAGATCAAATCATAATGAAGAAATCCTAAGACCCATGTGGGATACCATCAAGTGGAATAATTTACATGTAATTAGAATTACAGAACAGGAAGGGACTGATAAAACTACAGAGAAAATTGTCAAATATTTCTTAGAAGAGAATTTCCCTAATATAATGAAAGATAAGAGTATATTCATTCAAGATGTTCAATGAACCCCAAACAGGATAGACTCCAAAAGAAACTCACCAAGACATGTTGTTGTTATGTGCCATCGAGTTGGACCCGACTCACAGTGACCCCTCCTTGGGTTTCTGAGGCAGTATCACTATGGAAGTAGATTGCCCCATCTTACTTCTGAGGAGTGGCTGGTGGGTTTGAACTGCGACCCTTCTGGTTAGCAGTCAAATGCCTTAGGCCCTATGCTACCAGAGCTCCCCACCAAGACATATCACCATCAGTCATCAAAACCAAAGACAAAGAAATAATACTGAAAGCAGCACAGGAAAAATGAAAAGTTACCTACAAAGGGCAATCAGTAACACTAAGCTCTGATTTCTTGGCAGAAACCATGCAGGAGAGAAGGCAGTGGGATGATATACATCTAAAACCTTGAAAGAAAATAATTTCCAACCAAGAATTACATACTCAGAAAAATTATGTGTCAGATATGAGGGTGAAATTATTAGATTTCCAGAGAAGCAAAAATTAAGGGAATTTGTAAAAAGCAGATCAACTTTACAAAAGATGCTAAAGGGAGCTCTTTGGACAGAGAATCAACAACCAATGACTAACACACATGGTGACATAACCCAGAAACCAAGGCAGTTATAGAAGTATTATTGTTGTTGTTAGGTGCCCTCAAGTCATCTCTGACTCATAACAACCCTATGTACAACAGAATAAAACACTGACCAATTCTGTGTCAGCCTCACAATCCTTGCTATACATGAGCACATCATTGTAGCCACTGTGCCAATACATCTCGTTGAGGGACTTCCCCTTTTTCATTGTTCCCTCCACTTTATGAAGCATAACATCCTTCTCCAACCCTTCTGACAACGTGACCAAAGTAGATCAGATGAAGTCTGGCCATTCTTGCTTCCAAGGAGCATTCTGCCTGCACTTCTTCCAGGACAGATTTGTTAGTTCTTTTAGCAGTTCATGGTACTTTCAGTATTCTTCAACACCACAACTCAAAAGCATTCAACTCTTCTTCAGTCTTCCTTATTCATTGTCCAGCTGTCCATTGCATATGAGGTGATTGAAAATATCATGGCTTGGGTTAGGGACCCCTTAGTCTTCAAAGAGACATATTTGCTCCTTAGCACTTGAAAGAGGTCTTTTGCAGAAGATTTGCCCAGTGCAATACATTGTCTGATGTCTTGACTGCTGCTTCCACTGGTGTTGATTGTAGAATCAAGTAATATGAAGTCTTTGACAACTTCAATCTTTCCTCCATTTATCATGATCCTGTTTATTGGTCCAGTTGTGAAGATTTTTGTTTTCTTTGAATTGAGGTGTAATCCATACTACAGACTGTAGTCTTCAATTTTCATCAGTAAGGGCTTCAAGTCATCCTCACTTCCAGCAAGCAAACTTGTGTCATTTGCATATTGCAGGTTGTTAATGAGTCTTCTTCCAATCCTGATGTCATGTTCTTCTCCATATAGTCCAGCTTCTCAGATTATTTGCTCAGCATACAGATTGAATAAGTATGGTGAAAGAATACAACCTTGATGCACTCCCTTCCTGGTTTTAAACCATGTAGTATCCCCTTGTTCTATTCTAATGACAGCCTCCTGGTCTATGTACAGATTCCTCATGAATACAATTAAATGTTCTGGAATTCCCATTCTTCTCAATGTTATCCATAATTTGTTATGATCCATACAGTTGAATGATTTTGCATAGTCAATAAAAGACAAATAAACATCTTTCTGGTATTCTTTGCTTTGATCCAAGATTCGTCTGATATCAGAAATGATATCCCTCATTCCATGTCCTCTTCTGAATCCAGTTTGGATTTCTGGAAGCTCTCTGTCGATATAGTGTTGCAATAGTTTTTTTAATTGTCATCAGTAAGATTTTACATGCAAGTGATATTAATGGTATTGTTCGATAGTTTCCACATTCTGTGGGATCACCTTTCTTTAGAATGGGTACACATATAGATCTCTTCCAGTCACTTGGCCAGGTAGCTGTCTTCCAAATCTCTTGGCATAGCTGAGTTAGTACCTCCAGTGCAGCATCCATTTGTTCAAACATCTCAATGGGTATTCCATCAATTCCTGGAGCCTTGTTTTTTACCAACTCCTTCAGTGAAGTTTTGACTTCTTCCTTCAATACCATTGGTTCTTGATCATGTGCCACCTCCTGAAATGGATGAATATTGACCAATTCTTTGTGGTACTTCGTGTATTCCTTCCATCTTCTTTTGATGTTTCCTGCATCATTCAATACAATGTCTATAGAATAGAGTCTTTCAATATTGCAACTCGTGACTTAATTTTTTTTTCCAGTTCTTTCAGCTTGAGAAATTCCCAATGTGTTCTTCCCTTTTATTTTTCTAACTCTAGGTCTTTGCAAATTTCATTATAATGATTGACTTTGTCTTCTTGAGCTGCTCTTTGAAATCTGTTCAGCTCTTTTATCTTGTCATTTCTTCCATTTGCCTCAGCTACTTTCCATTCAAGGGCAGGTTTCAGAGTCTCTTCTGACATCCAGTCTGGTCTTTTCTTCCTTTCCTGTCTTTTTAATAACTTTTCTTCTTTCTTCAGGCATGATGTTCTTGATGCTATCCCACAATTCCTCTGGTTTTTGGTCGTTGGTGTTCAGTGTATCAAATCTAGTCTTTAGATGGTCTCTAAAGCCATGAAGGATATAATCAAGTCATATTTTGACTCTTGTAGACTTATTTTAATTTTCTCCAACTTCAAGTTGAACTTGCATATGAGCAGTTAATGGTCTGTTCCACAATCAGCTCCTGGCCTTGTTTTGGCTGAAAATATTGAGCTTCTTCGTCGCATCTTGCCACCAAAAAAACAAACCAAACTCATTGCCATTGAGTCAATTCAACTCCTCCTTGGGCTTCTGAGGTGGTATCTCTATGGAAGTAGATTGCCCAATTTCCCTTCCAAAGAGTGGTTGGTGGTTGGTGGGTTTGAACTGCCAGCCTTCTCATTAGCAGTCAAATGCCTTAGGCAGTACACCATCAGAACTCCCCCTCTTGCCCCAGATGTAGTCAATCTGATTCCTGTGTACTCCTTCTGGTGAAGTCCATGTGTATAGCCACTGTTTGTGTTGTTGAAAAATGGTATTTGCAATGAATAAATCATTTGTCTTGCAAAATTCTATCATGCAGTCTCCATTGTTATATCTATCACCAGGGCCATATTTTCCAACTACTGGTGATTCTTTTTGGTTTTCAAATTTTACATTCCAATCACTAGTGATAATTAACACATCTTGATTGCATGTTTGGTCAATTTCAGACTGCAGAAGTTGGTAAATATCTTCAATGTCCTCATCTCTGCCATTGGTGGTTAGTGTGTAAATTTGAATAATAGTAGTATTAACTGGTCTTCCTTGTAGGTATATGGATATTATCCTATCACTGACAGCATTGTACTTCAGAATAGATCTTGAAACATCCTTTGTGATGATGAATGCCACACCATTCCACTTCAATTTGTCATTCCCACCATAGTAGATCATATGCTTGCCTGATTCAAAATGGCCAAACCAGTCAATTTCAGCTCATCAATGCCTAGGATATTAATCTTTATGCGTTCCATTTCATTTTTGACAATTTTCAATTTTCCTAGATTCATACTTTGTACATTCCATGGTCTGAATATTAATGGATATTTGCAGCTGTTTCTTCTCATTTTGAGTCATGCCCCATCAGCAAATGGAGGTTCCAAAAGCTTTACTCTATCCACATCATTAAGATCAGCTGTACTCTGAGGAGGCAGCACTTCCTCAGTTGTGTTTTGAGTATCCTCTGACCTGAGGGTCTCATCTTCCAGCACTATGTTGGACCGTGTTTTAGGGCAATTCATAAAGCTGTCCAGTACTATATCAGACAGTGTTTCACTGCTATTCATAAAGTTTTCACTGGCCAATTCTTTGAGAATTGGATGGCCTTTTCCTTCTTCCATGTCTGTCTTTTTCTGGAAGCTCCACTGAATCCTGTCTAGCACAGGTAACCCTGCTGGCATTTGAAATACCTGAGGCATAGCCTCCAGTCTCACAGCAACACAGAAGTTTAGAAGAATCCAAGATAAAATAAGCTTACAAGACTGTAAACAGGGAACTAGTGACATTAATTGGTAAATGAAGACAACTACAGACCAGAAAGAGGGAATGAACAGTGTAGTTGCAGAACTTTTAAATTGATGAGGAAATGAAAACAATTGCAAGATAGAATAGACTGTTTTAATCTTGGAAAGAAAATAATAAATTACAAATAATTTCAAAGAAAAACAAATAAAACTTTGCATCAAGAAAAAAAATGATGAAGAAGATGATAACACAACTCAGCAACAAAATGAGCTCAGTCTGGATAATTATATAGAACAAAGGAATCAAAACACCACACACACACACACACAAAAAAAAACACAACAAAATGACACCAATAAATTTACAGTTGTCAATAATCACACTGAATGAAAATGGATTAAATGCACTACTTAAGAGATGGAGAGTTGCAGACTGGATAAGAAAACATAACCTATCAACATGCTGTCTACAAGAGACTCACCTTAGACACAAAGACAAAAATAGACTAAAAATCAAAGTTGGAAAAAGATATACCAAGCAAATGGCAACCAAAAGAGAACAGGAGTGGTAATACTGATTTTTTATAAAATAGACTTTCAGACAAAAAATGACCATAAGAGACAAGAAAGGACATTAGATAGTGATTAAAGGATCACATGAACAAGAGAATATAACCATAATAAATAGCTATGCACCCAATGAAAGAGCCCTAAAATAAATATATCACATTTTAACAGAGTTGAAAAGATAGGTGACTCCACAATAATAGTATGGGATTCCAATACACCACTGTGTTACACTAGGTTCTCTAGAGAAGCAAAACCACTAAAGCTTATATATATATATATATAGAGAGAGAGAGAGAGAGAGAGAAAGAGAAATTTATCTTAGGGACATGGCTCACATACTTATAGAAGCTGGCAAGTCCCAAGTTCTTGGATCAAGTGTCAAGCTGGAGGCTTTTCCCAACTCATGCAGCTGCAGGGACTGCTGAGCTCAAGGTTGGCAGGCAGAGTATACTGACTGTTGACTCCAATGAATGGTGAATCCAAGATCTCCAGGCCAAATGGTGGATTGTTCACTCACAGACAGTTGTAGGCAGCACAACAGAATCCCAATCCATAGAAGACTGTCTCTTATCCTAGGATGTCCATAAATATACTGGAAGCAGGGCACTCCCCTAGGGAAACTCCTTTTCAATGGATTGGCTGCTCAAAACATATACATCTGATCCCATCATTGGAATAACCCAAATCACAATTGCTTAAACCACACAGAATTGTGGTCCAACCAAGTTGACACACACTTTCAACTATCACAGTCCACCCCTTGTCAACTTGGCAGTTGTACACATCTTCTTAACCACATATAATCTCTAAACAAGGGCAATTATAAAGTCATATTTGCACCTAACATGATACGTTAACATGTATAACCAAAATGCATTAACCTTCTTTACATTTCATAGTTCATAACAGAAGGAAACAAAACTATTTGATGCACATATACAATGAAGGAATACAACAATTACAGTCCTCGTTTCTGCAACTGGTCGTGTGGTCATAGCTGATATTCAGAATTACCTTCTTCCACCACCCATTCTGTATTTCCCTTGCCCTCAGCAAGCACCTCAGCTGGTTGTGGTTCTTTGCCTGATGGGGTGACCCAAACCTTCATTCCTGAAGGGTCTGAGCCATTAGTAGTCATATCAAAATTGGGTTGCTGTAATTTTCCATTGACTTTAATCACAGGGCATGGTAGTACTAAGAGATGTCCTAAAGAATCTCCTGTATTCCAGACATACTCTTCTTTACCTCCATTATGTATGTCAATATAATTTCCCCTTGGTAATCAGGATCTATCACACCAGATAGTACAGTAATGCCCTTTTTGTCTTTTGATCCAGAGGCATGAGGAAGGCAAAATGACCAGGTGGCATTTGTAATTTCCAGTTCAATGCATTCAGTATTGTGTCTCCAGGTGGGCGTGTTCCTCCCTTTGGGACTAAGATCTCCAGACCCGCAGATCATAGGGTAGCAGGGACAGGAAGCAAAAATATTTTGAGTGGGTCACTAGTGGTAATAGTGAGTGGTACCACTCCCGTTTCCACCCCTTGGTTTCTGGACCTGTGAATCCTGGCTGTTGGAGAAACAGCACCATATATTGTATGCTAGTTTAGAGTACAGCCTTCTGGAGAACATTTTCCCAACCCTTCAAGGTATTGCCACCTAGCTGGTGCCATAATTGTGTTTTCAATAGGCCATTCCATCGTTCTAACAAGCCAGTTGCTTCAGGATGATGGGGAACATGTTAAGAATTCCATGAGCATAAGCCCATTGCTGCACTTCATTGGCTGTGAAGTGAGTCCCTCGATCTGAAGCAATGCTGTGTGGGATACCATGACAGTGGATAAGGCTTTCTATAAGTCCCACAGATGGTAGTTTTGGCAGAAGCATTGTGTTCAGGGAAGGCCAATGCGTATCCAGAATAAGTATCTATTCCAGTAAGAACAAAAAGCTGTCCTTTCCATGACAGAAGTAGTCCAATGTAATCAACCTGCCACCAGGTTGCTGGCTGATCACCCCAAGGAATGGTTCCATATTGTGGACTCAGTGTTAGTCTCTGTTGCTGGAAAATTGGGCACTCAGCAGTGTCAGTAGCCAAATCAGCCTTGGTAAGTGGGAATTCATGTTGCTGAGCCCATGCATAACCTCCATCCCTGCCACCACGGCCACTTTGTTCATGAGCCCATTGAGCAATGACAGGAGTATCTGGGATAAAATGATGACTGGTTTTCACTAAACATGTCATCCTATCCACCTGATTGTTAAAGTCCTCCTCTACTGATGTCACCTTTCAGTGGGTATTCACATAAGACACAAATATCTTTACTCCTTTGGCCCATTTAGAGAGATCTATCCACATACCTCTTCCCCACACATCCTTGTCACCAATTTTCCAATCATGTTCCTTCCAAGTCCCAGACAATCCAGCCAAGCCATTAGCCACAGCCTATGAATCCGTATACAATCATGCATCTGGCCATTTCTTATTCCATACAAAGTGAACAGCCATATTCATGGCTCAAAGTTCTGCCCATTGGGAGGATTTCCCTTCACCACTGTCTTTCAAAGAAGTCCCAGAAAAGGGCTACAGTGCTGCTTCTCTTCACTTTGGAGTGGTGCCTGCATATTGCGCAGAACCATCTGTAAACCAGGCATGAGTTTTCTCTTCCTCAGTCAACTGAGGAACTCCAACTCCCTATGAGGCCATAGATGCAGACTTGGAGAGGGAAGGTAATGTAACTGGAGTGGAGACCACAAGCATTGGGGCCACTTCCTCATGCAACTTACTTGTGCCTTCAGGTCCTGCTCGAGCCCAATCTCTGATATACCACTTCCATTTGATGATGGAGTGCTGCTGTGCACATTCAACTTTATGACTCTGTGGGTCAGACAATACTCAGTTCATGATGGGAAGCTCAGGCCTCATGGTGACTTGGTGGCCTATGGTTAGGCATTCAGTCTCTACTAAAGCTCAGGAACAAGGTAAAAGCTGTTTCTCAATAGGAGAGTAGTTATCTGCAGAAGATGGCAGGGCTTTGCTCCCAAATCCCAAGGGTCTGAATTGCAATTTACCAATAGGGACCTGCCAAAGACTCCAAACAGCATCTCTATCTACTATAGACACTTATAGCACTATTGGATCAGCCTGATCATATGGCACAAGTGGCAAAGCAGCCTGCACGGCAGCCTGAACCTGTTGCAGAGCCTTCTGTTGTTCTGGGCGCCACTCAAAACTATCAGCTTTCTGAGTCACTTGATGAATAGGCCACAGCAACACACCCAAATGAGGGATATGTTGCCTTCAAAATCCAAAGAGGCCCACCAGACATTGTGCCTCCTTTTTAGTTGTGGGGGTAGCCAGATACAATAACTTATCCTTTACTTTAGTAAGAATATCTTGACATTCCCCATGCCACTGGACCCCTAGAAATTTCACAGAGGTGGAAGTTGCCTGAATTATTGTTGGGTTAATTTTCCAACCTCTAGCATGCATATATCTCACCAATAAGTCTAGAGTCATTGATACTTCTTCCTTACTAGGTTCAATCAGCACAATGTCAACAATATAAAGGATCAGTGGTGTGATGTCTTTTGGAAGGAAAAGGCGATTAATATCCCTACGGACTAACTTATGACATAGTGCTAGGGAGTTGATATATCCCTGAGGAAGCACTGTGAAAGTATACTGTTGGCCTTGCCAGCTGAAGGCAAACTGCTTCTGATGGTCCTTTGAAATTGGTGTAGAGAAAAAGGCATTGGCTAGATCAATAGCTGCATACCAAGTACTAGGAGATGTACTAATTTGCTCAACCAATGAAACTACATCAGGAACAGCAGCTGCAATAGGAATTACCACCTGATTAAGTTTACAATAATCTACTGTCATTCTCCAAGATCTATCTGTTTTTTTGCACAGGCCAAATAGGCAAATTAAATGGGAATGTAGTGGGAATCACCACACCTGCATCCTTCAAGTCCTTGATGGTGGCAGTAATCTCTGCAACCCCTCCAGGGATGCAGTATTGCTTTTGGTTTACTATTTTTGTGGGTAAAGGCAGTTCTAATGGCTTCCACTTGGCTTTTCCTACCATAAAAGCCCTTACTCCACATGTCTAGAACCCAATGTGGGAATTTTGCCAATTTCTCATTATATCTATCCCAATTATGCATTCTGGAACTGGGGAAATTACTACAGGATGGGTTTGGGGATTCACTGGACCCACTGTGAAATGCACCTTAGCTAGGACTCCATCAATAACTTGACCTCCATATGCCACAACTCTGACTGGTGGGTCACAATGACACTTTGGGTCTCCTTGAATTAATGTCAGTTCAGAACCAGTGTCCAATAATCCCTGGAAAGTCTGATTATTTCCTTTTCCCCAATGAACAGTCACTCTTGTAAAAGGCCTCAGATCCCTTTGGGAAAGGCTGGGAGAAAGACTGACATTATAAATTTTTGGCAATATAGTGGGGTCCTTCCTCAAAGGGACCTGGCCTCCTCTTCATTGAAGGGGTTGTGGGTTTGTAAACTGACTCAAGTCTGGGAATTGATTGAGAGAACCTAACTCCTTATTCTGGTGATTCAATCTATGCTGCTGTTCATGTGACCTAGAATTCTTCTATCTATACAGATCAAGTAAATACTTAGGTTTGCAATGCATTTCCCTACTAGGAACACAATGTGCAAGTAGCCAATGCCATAATTCCACACAAGTCAGAATATTCTGATTACAGTTCCGACTCTGCTGTCCATTATGGTAGCCATGCCCACCTTGCCTTTGTTGATTAATGGCTACCACTTGGCCCCTACTACCGTGGGGTCCAATCAGCCCCATTGTAGTTAAGTGTCTTACGCTGTTTAATTAGGGCAGTTCCCATTGTCAAACCGGGCTTACATAAATAGTAATCACAGCAGTCTTCAAGGACACTGGAGCTCCCTGTACAAATTTATTCTTCATCATACTGGTAAAAGGCATGTCTTCTGGATTCTTCATTTCTGGATCTAGGGGTCTAATCTGATAAATCCATTCTAACAGGCCAATTTCCCTAAGCTTCTGGATACCTTCTTCTACATTATACCAAGGCAGGTCTGGCACTTCAACTTGACTTAAAGTTGTTGTGTTTTTGTTGTTATGTGCCATCACATTGGACCTGACTCATAGCGACCCCTCCTTGGGTTTCCAAGACAGTATCACTACGGAAGTAGATTGCCCCATCTTCCTTCGGAGAAGTGGCTGGTGAGTTTGAACCTTCAGCCTTCTGGTTATCAATCAAGTGCCTTAGGCACTATACTACCAGAACTCAGACTGATCCAATGTTACATTCCTTGCACCATTATCCCCCACCTTCAGTATCCATTCCCATACATATTCTCCAGGTTTCTGTCTGTACATGTTAGCAAAATCAAGTAAGTCTTTTTGGGTGTAGCATACCACCTTCTCAGTCACACTTTGTATTTCACCTTTTGGGGCTTGCTTGGACTTAAATTTAGTTATAGATCTAGCAGCAACAATGAGTAGTTGGGGCAGTTCCTGAGAACATTCAGCAATGTCTTCCATGGCCTCTGCCCCAGGCATTGACCCAGCAGGAACAGTTCGGTTAATCCCATCAAACTGAGGTAGAGGGGATAATGATTTTACAGTAATCCCCTCAAATGGGAGAGATTCAACAGAATTTACAGACTCTATATCCTGATCTTCCTGACTATCTGTCCATATGTCCCCATTCTTGGTTTCAGTATCCCATTTTTTCCCAATCAATGCTCTCACTTTAACTTCAGACACCATTCTGGGTTGGTAATTTAATTGGCATTGTAATTCAGCCACCCGTACAATAAGACTCTGGGTTTGTTTTTTGGCAATATCAGCTCTGTTACTAGAAGAAATAAGACTTTCTTTCGGAGCACAACTGGAAACATTGAGGTATTTTATGCAGCACTTAAGCTGTGACTCAGCAGCTCTGAACTCATCTCACTTTTTCACCACTTTGTCTAGTATAAGTAGGACCAACCAACCAGCTTCCTTATACTCTTCATGCTGACAAAATTGCAGAAAAGTATCAAATATATGATCACCCAGAGCCTCACTTCTCCAAAGTACTCCATCTGTTGGTGGTGCTATTTTGCATATTAATGTTGCCACCTCATGCCATGGATTAGCAGGGCCTTCTTTACTAATGGAGGCAGTGTCTCCAGTGCCTTTATGATTAATCAAATTAGAGAACCAATTTAGGAAGCCCATCCTTATGATTTTGTCTCTTTAGAACCACTCCTGGTACCAAATGTGTTAGACTGGGTTCTCTAGAGAAGGAAAACCAGTAAAGTTTATATATATATATATA